>NC_053041.3:271065194-271690194 GCF_002575655.3 Aegilops tauschii subsp. strangulata
CTCTTCAGGAACACTTCAATATTGAACTGTGGGTGTTGTATGAATACCTTCCTCGCCTCCTGACCATACAGGTGGTTTGAGAGGTAATCATCAGTGAACTGCTTTGGAAAGGCCTGAAAACAAGGATGTGCATAAATATCTTCTCTATATTGGAAATGGGGCAAAGGAATAAAAAAGGCAAGGTATAATAGTTAGTACCATCCTGTAGTGAACTGATGTCTTCTTCATTGTGCAGACAAAGATCTTGTTGTTTTTTGTCGCTAATTTCTTTATCCTAACAATCTTTCCGAGTTTCTTGACTTGACTGATATTCATGGACAACTCATTTCCCCATATGCAAAAAGGGTCGAACAGTGGGTCAAAACCTCTGACAGCAGGACCTACATGTGCAAGACCAAATTGTTAAAAACCTAAATATTAGAATGGTTCCTGCAATTGCACAATAATGTGCTATTAGACAACGGACCATGCACATGCTAACCTCAATTGTAAACCTCAGTGCTTCCAATTGTTTCCCTGCAACACATATAAGGTAGTTAGTCATTAGGTTAAGTAAGTATTTGCATGCTATCAATAAAATATGTTGATGAAAAATAAGCACATTGCAGATTCATCAGATTAATTCAAGCCACATGGAAAACCCATTTATCCAAACCAAGCATGATTAAGAACTAGGAAATATAGCACTTGTATATGTTTCTCATGTATTAAGTGCAGCCAAATTCGATTTATTCCTCACATGCACAACAATACAAAATTCTACCCACGACAATTGGACATCGCATTGCAGAATTGAACCAAGCAGTTAACTAAACACCACAACAAATGAACCAAACATTAACTGAGCACCACATTGCACAATATAACATACTCCTAATAGAAGATCAGACAGTTAACCAAACCAAGCATGCTTAACAACTTGGAAATATAGCAATTGTATTTGTTTCTCATGTATTTAGTACAGCCAAATTCGATTTATTTCTCACATGGTATACAATAACAGAATGCAGCCACAACAATTGGACATCACATTGCAGAATTGAACCATGTAGTAAGTAAACACCACAACAAATGAATCAAATATTAACTGAGCACCACATTGCACAATATAACATACTCCTAATAGAAGATCAGACAGTTAACCAAACCAAGCATGCTTAACAACTTGGAAATATAGCAATTGTATTTGTTTCTCATGTATTTACTACAGCCAAATTCAATTTATTCCTCACATGGTATACAATAACAGAATGCACCCACAACTATTGAACATCGCATTGCAGAATTGAACCAAACAGTTAACTAAACACCATAACACAAATGAACCAAATGTTAACCGAGCACCACATTGCACAATGTATAACCAAACCAAGCATGCTTGACAACTTCGAAATATAGCAATTGTATTCGTTTCTCATGTATTTTGTAAAGATAAATTCGATTTATTTCTCACATGGAAGACAAATACAAAATTGCAGCCTGAAGAATTGAACATCACATTTGCAGAATTGAACCAAAGTTAACTGAAGACGACAACTAATTAACAAAACAGTTAATAAGTGAGCACCACACTACACGACATATAGAACATATACACTAGAGCAATAGATTGCATGGTAAAATTAGATAGCACAATTCACTAGAATTTATGAAGGAAAGGCAGGAGCAACACACGCAATGGGTAAACCGAGCATGCTTAACCGGCGTAGCTAGCAAATGGCAAGGTGCTCCTCCAAGATCTGGGGGTCGGCACGAATGGCAGCCACCGCGACCTCATCCACGTGTGCGGCCGCGATTTGCTTCTCCGCTACCAAATGCTCCTTGAGATCCTAGCTATACTGCGTGCACCATGGCTTAGGGCGGTGCTTATTTGGTGGAGGGTCGGTGATTTGGGTGGAAGGTGTCGCGCTTGTGCCGGCGGTCGGGGCATGTGGGATGTGGAAGGAGGAGGAGGATCAGGGTTGGGTGTGGATTACCTGCCTGGATAGGCGAGGCCGAGTAGCGTGAAGGAGGGTCGCCGATGAGGAGGCAACGCTGCAAGCAAGGAGTGAAGGTTTCAACTTGGAAAGGAAGGCGGAAACAGGGGAAATGTGGCTTTTGGTAAGGGAGGGGGGGAGGTAGATATTTCCGCGGAAGCCGAAAATTTGGAATCCCTTCAGCGGAAAAACTGGCGCGCAAAGTGCCATCAGATATGGTCCCTTATTCAGAACTGTGTACGATATGTGAACATCACAAGCGATTCAGATAGCTTAACCCGTGTGTGATGAGTTTGAACGTCAAAAATTTTGGTTCAAATTTCCCTGGTTACAATGGTCATCCATGTCATTGCATAACTTGGGTACACAAAGGAGACTACAGCACACCCACACTTCTTAATCGAGCAAGTTCAGCAATTACACAGAGCTAGCTGACCTAAACATTACTCTAACAAATTAAACAAAAAAGAGTACTACTACGGCTGGTGCTCGTTGATCTCCGCCGCCGCCTCCATGTCCAGCTCGCGCCCGACGGTCTCCTGGGGAAGGGGCTCCATGGCATCAATTGCACCATAGTCCGCAAGCATCTCACCATCCGCGTCCACCATATCTTTGGAATAGGCTGCCACGAGCTGGGCGTGGGCGGCCGCGATTTGGGCTTTGGCGGGCTTCGTCGTGGCAAGGTATGCCGCGCAAGAACGGATGGTTGCTCGAACTCTCTCGGCAATTGCCAACTCTTCGGCCATGGGTTGCTGACCGTTGTCGGAGAAGCTTGTCCGATTTGTGCGGTGACCGCCACGAGCTGGGCGTGGACGGCCTCGACATGGTCGTGGGCGGCCTCCATCAGGGCTAAGGCCGCCGCTGCGGAACGGACAGCTGTTGTGCCACTCTCGCCAGTTGCTATCCCCGAGGCAGATGCTGCTACCGCCGCCTGAGAAGCAACAATGGCCGTTTGGGCTGCCTTGGCCGCCTGGACGCAGATTGCGGTCGCCCTCACGAAGCTTGTTAGCACGCGCTTGGCGGCTGCGGCCGCGCTCTCGCCGGAGTGGGCCGCCGAAGTTTCCCTCACGACGCGGGTCCACGTCCCCATCTTTCACCGATGATGATTGAACAGTGAAATGATATTTTGAGGAGCGGGCTAGTGTGCTTGACACTACGACAGTGCTCCAAGATATTTTGTGCTGCATCTCACACGGTTGGTGATAATAAACTGTGTGCGATCTACTTGATTTTTCATCTTGATTTGAATTACGTAATGGGGTCACAGCTGCAAAGGATGGTGTTTGAATTGCTAGAACTTTTATCTGCAGTGAACATGCAACTATAGGTGTGTCGTCAAAAAAATTGGAATTATTCAGGGTTCGTTTGGACGTTTTTATACATTAACTTGGTTTTGTAGGCATTTCAGGTGCATAATTCAAATTTGAACTACATGCACATGCTCCAGTGTATATAAGCTGGTTGAAAAATCAAATATGTGTCCTTGTTTGCATGCTTAGGTCCCATGCAAGAAATGAGAATGAATGTCAAACACCCTGCCACCGTCACTCGGCCGCAAACATTGAGATACTTGGTTTTTAAATTCTAGTAAATCCAAAACTTGTCTGAAATTCATGAAACTTGGCATGCTATCATGGAGCGGCATCAACATGCCGTGGTAAAAAATTTGTCCCATTTGGGGCAGGTTTGGGTATAAGCTTCTGCCAAACCAGAGCTTCTCACAACAGGCGTGATGGTTTCGGTAGGGAACGTGCCACCTTTGGGGACGAAACGATAACCGTTGCCTGTTATTGCTTTCAAAAAATTTCTAGTGTCAACATAGAACAACAGGAGTGTTGTGTTTAATTTTGGAATTTTTCGGGGTTCGTTTGGGCATTTTTATACATTAACTGGGTTTTCTAGGCATTTTATGTGCACAATTCAAATTTGTACTACATGCACATGCTCCAGTGCATGTAAATTGGTTGAAAAATCTAATCCGTGTCCTTCGGTGCATGGTTAGGTCCCATGCAAGAAATGGGAATGAATTTCAAACACCTTGCCACCGTCACTCGGCCGCAAACATTGAGATACTTGGTTTTTAAATTCTAGTAAATCCAAAACTCGTATGAAATTCATGAAACTTGGCATGCTATCATGGAGCGGCATCAACATGGCGTGGTAAATTTTTTGTCCCATCGCCCATTGCACACCTGCACGTTGCGTGCGCGGCCGGAAGCAGACCTAGCCTAGTAGGCGTTCCAGTCCAATCCGGCGCGCGCCGCTCCGTCGCTGACGTCAAGAAGAGCTTCGGCTGATACCACGACGTCGGGATACCCATAACTACTCCCGCGTAGATGGTTAGTGCGTATAGACCAAATGGCCAGACTTAGATCAAATACCAAGATCTCGTTAAGCGTGTTAAGTATCTACGAACGCCGACCAGGGCCAGGCCCACCTCTCTCCTAGGTGGTCTCAACCTGCCCTGTCGCTCCGCCACAAAGTAACAGTCGGGGGCCGTCAGGAACCCAGGCCCACCTCTACCGGGGTGGAGCCACCTGTCCTTTCATCCCCCTCATCAGAATCACTTGTGGGTACTCCTCGAGCCGACCCGACTTTAGTCACCACATGTGTCATGTATATAATGTATATAGTATATACCCATGATCACGATCATGGCCCAGTAGTATAGCATGGCAGACGGACAAGAGTGTAGGGCCACTGATGGAACACTAGCATCCTATACTAAGCAGTAGGATAGCAGGTAAGGGTAACAACTGTAGCAACAATGACATGCTATGCATCAGGATAGGATTAACGGAAAGCAGTAACATGCTACACTACTCTAATGCAAGCAGTATAGAGAAGAATAGGTGATATCTGGTGATCAAGGGGGGGCTTGCCTGGTTGCTCTGACAAGTAGGAGGGGTCATCAACTCCGTAGTCGAACTGGGCAGCAGCAGCGTCGGTCTCGTAGTCTACCGGAGAGAAGGGGGGGGAAGAAACAGTAAATACAAAGCAAACATAAGCATGACGATGCGTGACATGACAATGAGCGGTGCTAGGTGTGTCCTAACGCGGCAGTAGGTGGTACCGGCGAAGGGGGGGAACATCCGGGAAAGTATTCCCGATGTTTCGCATTTTCGGACAGGTGAAACGGAGGGGAAAGTTGCGAGTTTGATATGTTAGGGATGTGTGGCGGACGAACGGGCTGCGTATTCGGATTCGTCTCGTCGTTCTGAGCAACTTTCATGTACAAAGTTTTTCCATCCGAGCTACGGTTTATTTTATATTAAATTTTAAAGATTTAAATCATTTTTAGAATTTAATAAATTAATTTAATTCGAAATTTAATTAATGCATCAGCATGACATCAGCATGACATTAGCAGTCAACGTTGACCGTTGACCTGGTCAACCTGACAGGTGGGTCCCACCTGTCAGGGGCTGTTAGCTAATTAACAGTAGTTAATTAGGTTAATTAGTTATTAGGTTAATTAATCTTAATTAGTTAATATTAACATGATTAATTAAGTTAATTAATTATCTTTATTATTTATTTATTTATTTATTTTTATTTATTTAGTTTTTTAATCATTTTTTTAACGTTCTCTGGGCGGGGCCCATGTGTCATAGGCCCCAGGGGCCTAACGGGCGCACGGGTAAGCGGGCGCACGGGCGCTGGGCGGAGCCGGGCGTCGGGCGTCGTCGCCCGACTGGGCGAGCGCCCAAATCGACGGGCAGGGGGGGGCGCCAGCCACGGGCGTGGCGAGGCCGCCGGCGCCCACGAAGCCGACCAAGGGAGGCGGCGGAGGGCGGCACCACGGGAGGGAGGAGAGGGTGGAGACGAGGCGAGCGGCGGTTCCGGCGAGCTGCAGCAGCGTCGGCGAGGCAGGGTAGCGAGGGGCGCGGGCAAGGGCTCGGCAGGCGGGGCACGGGGCAGGGCGACCGGCAGCGGTGGCCGTGGGCGAGGCAGGGCACGGCCACGGGCACGGGTGAGCGCGCCCCGAGCAGTGTGCAGGGGAGCAGCGAGCGGCGTGGTGGCGCTAGGTGAGGGCGGGCGCGTGCGCGCACGACGGCGCGTCGTGCGGTGAGCAGGGGAGGGCGCGCGTCGGCCGGGAACGAGGCAGAGGAGAGAGGAGAGGGGGGTAGCGGCTCACAGGGGGCCGTAGGGCACAGGGCAGCGGGCTCGGGGAAGCTCGGGGTGGCCGGCGATGGAGAGGCGAGGAGGCGATCCCGACAAGGTGGCGAAGGCGCTGGGGTCCGGCGACCGCGAGCGGCGAAGCTGGGGCGGCGCCAGGGGGCAGTGGCGGTCTTCGGGGAGGAAGGCGAGGCGTCCAACGAGCGACGGGCGGCGACAGGGAGGAGGTCCGGCGACGACGTCGTGGCCGACGCGGTGATGGGGGCAGTCGGGGTCGAGCCCCGATCCAGATCGGGAGGGGGGGAAGAGGCGTGGGGGAGATCGTGGGGAGAGGGGATCGCATGAGGGGGGGAGTGGGGTGTCGCTAGGGTTTCGGGCACCCAGGGGAGGTTAGTAGAGGGCGCGGTTGGGCCGGCCTGGCGGCCTGGTAGCCTGCTGGGCCGAGGCCCAATTGGGGGGGGGGTTGCTTTCTCTCTTTTTTAGTTTTGTTTTCTGTTTTGTTTTCTTTATATATTTTCTTTTCTATTTTATTCTTTTAATTCCTGTTTTATAAAAGATAAATACAACTCCTAAATTAATGTTATAATTTATTCTACTGCCCCAAAAAGTTTGACACCTAATTAAAATAGTTTGCATTATTATTATTTTTAAAAGGCATTTAATTAATTGTCATAGCTGCTGTTTTAATTACTTTAGAGCCTTTAAACATTTTATAAAAGTGTGGTTTCTCCACAATAATTACCTATGCATTATTTGGCAACACCCCAACATTTTAGTTTTAATATTTGAAAATCTTTACCGTTTGACTTTATTTTAAGTTTGAATTTTGAATCGATTTTGAACTAACACGAGATAACAACAGTAACCATGGTGACGTGGCATCATTAACGTGGGATTACTGTAGCATAATTATCCGGGCGTCACATTCATACACACAAAACTCAACAGAAACTTTTAGTGGCGGGGTTAGTGAATATGGCAGTCAAATCCCATCATGTACTGCTATAACATTATTGTATAATTATAATCAAACATTACACACTGTATGCTATCATAATTCTATGGCCCCAAGTCAAAGGAGGCTCAACAAGGTTTCAAACATACGCAAATAATGAAGCTATAACAACAATCTGTGAAAACAGGACAGTCTGTAAAGATCTGAATATTCACCATACTTTTGTACTCCAAAAATTCTGAAAAAATTAGGACGAAATAAACAAATTGTATAGCAAGTCTGTGCAAAAAGTTTCAGAATTTTATCATGTTCCAATGAATTTAAACAATTGTGGTTTTGGGAACAAAAGTTTCTGTTTTTGCACCGCACAAACCAACAAACAATCTAATCATCCTAAAGGCAAATCTTGGCACATTATTTTTATAATATAATGGAATTGTACAAGGGGATAAATATTTTTGTTGAAAAGTTTCTGTAATTCAAGATTCACAAAGTTTCCATGGGCATGAACAAAGTTCAAGGCATGCTCCCGCTTCCACGGTGCTCATCTATCTCACTTTCACTTTTCTTTTTGTGAAGTTTTAAATTCCCCTCTATATTTTTTTAAACTTTATAAAAGAACTCAACAGAAATAAATGACTCTCTAAAACTTTCGGGTTGTCTCCCTGGCAGCGCTTTCTTTAAAGCCATTAAGCTAGGCATAAAGTGCTCATGTAATTAATCCACCCGGATCCCAAGGTATATCAAAGCCAATTTTAATTAACAATGATTTGGCATTTAGTAGTGAGCACAAAGCAACATATATCATGCAATGATGAAGCCTAACTCTCTTCTTATGCATTGGCATGTCATAAAATAACAATTCATGCACATCAAGTAAAGGCCAATATATAGCATAAGAAGTTTCTTGCAATTTTATCATGTTGGAAACATAAAGAGGCGGAGATGTAGTTCCTCTCTCATAATAATTGCAAGTAGGAGCAGCAAGCACATGCATATTATATTCATCAAAATAATCATGTGTAATGATAGAATGCAACCCATCAATGTAATCTTTAATAAGTGCAAACTTCTCCAATATAGTGTAGTTTGGAGAATTCAAAAAGATAATAGGACTATCATGTGTGGGTGCAATAGCAACAATTTCATTCTTAACATAAGGAACTATAGCAAGTTCATCTCCATAAGCATAATTTAAATTGGCAACATGACCACAAGCATAGCAAGCATCATCAAAAAGGGATATTTCAAATGAATCAACGGTATCATTGCAATTATCATAGCATTCATCCTTCGGTAAGCATGAAGGGAAATTAAACAATTTATGAGTTGAAGAGTTACTCTCATGAGAAGGTGGGCACGGGTGATCAATCCGCTCTTCCTCCTTTTGTTCTTCACTCTCCTCATCATCTTTTTCATCCAATGAGCTCATAGTTTCATCATTTTATTCTTCCATAGACTCCTGCAAAATGTTAGCCTCTTCTTGGACAGAGGAGAAGTCCTCAATATATGGTTTAATATAAGCATTAGAAGAATAATTTTCATAGCACTATTTAAGTACGGCAAAATTTTCCGATTTGTAAAGAGTAGCATCATACTTTTCAATCAAAGAAACAACTTCATAGGCACCCTTAAAAGCAACAAATTCTTCAATTTGTTCAACATCATAATAATTATAAACACCTTTGGCATAAGAAGATACGATTCTATTATCACTAAACTCACATTGGTAGGGAAGATGTTTCTTAGGGTCTTCAGAACAACAAGTAAAATCATATATTTCACATAAATTCCAAGCATAGCATTGCAAACGATGAATTTGAACCAGTAAAAGTTTCCCTTTTTGAGACAAGCGGTGTCGCACATAACAAGCATGCTAATCTAAAGATTTGCCCTCAACTAAGCTATTTGGGGTTTCAGCACGAGCACATAGGGATCGGAGATGATCCAAGTAAAAAGTTTCAGTGGTATGATATATTTTAGGTGGTTCTTCAACCATTGGTTTAGCGGGTACAACTATTTTTTTGGTATTTTGCGTTTCCTACCCATAACTAAAGTTAGAAAACAAGAGCACAAAATAAAACTACTTAGTGATAACGCAAACAAGCACACACGAGAATATTCACCCCACGCTATTGCTCCGTGGCAACGACGCCAGAAAAAGATCTTGATAACCCACAAGTATAGGGGATCGTTTGTAGCCTTCTTCGATACATAAGAGTGTCGAACCCAACGAGGAGCTAAAGGTAGAACAAATATTCCCTCAAGTTCTATTGACCACCGATACAACTCTACGCACACTTGACGTTTGCTTTACCTAAAACAAGTATGAAACTATTTTGTGAGAATAAAACTACGAGTACTTGGCAAGAATAAAACTATGAATAAATTGCAAGGTAATAAAAGTAGATAGCTTTTGTCAATAAGAAAGTCATTTGTCCCTAGGCAATCGATAACAAGTACCGGTAATTATTCTTGCAATTTTATATGAGGGAGAGGCACGAGCTAACATACTTTCGCTACTTGGATCATATGCACTTATGATTGGACCCCTAGCAAGCATCCGCAACTACTAAATATCATTAAGGACGTGAAACCCAACCATAGCATTAAGTATCAAGTCCTCTTTATCCCATACGCAACAACCCACCTACTCGGGTTTAAGCTTTTGTCACTCTCGCAACCCACCGTAAGCAAATCATGAACGTATTGCAACACCCTACAGCGGGGACCCCTCATGTTTGCGCAAGACGGAGGGCGCCGTAGGACAATACCATAAATAAAATATACAATCATACCAACCAAGATCACGATTAACCCACAGGAAAAAACGGATCTACTCAAACATCATAGGATAGTCAAATATCATTGGGAAATAATATATGGAGTTGAGCACCATGTTGAAGTAGAGATTACAGCGGGGAGAAGAGGTGTTATACCGCTGCATAGAGGGGGAGAGAGAGTTGGTGTTGATGGCAGCAAGATTGTTGATGTAGATCGTCGTCACGATCCTAGCCTCGGCGGCACTCCGGCGCCACCGGGAGAGAGGGGGAGAGAGCCCCCTCCTTATTCTTCTTCCTTGGCCTCCCCCTAGATGGGAGGATAGTTCCCCCTCTGGTCCATGGCCTCCATGGAGGCGGAGGGGCGGGAGCCCCTCCAAGATTGGATCCCCCTCTGTTCTCTTCTATTTCGCGTTCCCCTGATCTGGCCGAAAACCGTTTCTTATATTCCCGTAGATCCGTAACTCCGATTGCGCTGAGATTTTAACACGGTTTTTTCCGGATACAAGCTTCATTGCACCCAAAGTAGAGCTGCAACAGATGTACGAGGTGAGCACAACCCACCACCATGAGCCTGGCTCCTCAGGCGTGCCCTGGTGTCTTGTGGGCTATGTGGGCCTCTGTTTGTGGTGATTCCAACTCCCCAAAATCACATATATTCCAAAATATTTATCTGTAAATTTTTACTGCATTTGGACTTTGTTTGATATGGATATTCTGCGATATAAAAAACATGCAAAAAATAGGAACTGGCACTGGGCACTGGATCAATAGGTTAGTCCAATAAATCATATAAAAAGTTGCCAAAAATATGTGAAAATTGTATAATATTGGCATGAAACAATCAAAAATTATAGATACGACGGAGACGTATCAACCATGAAGAGCGACATTCTCGACCAATGTAGCGCCCACGATTCGATTCTATCCCAATCACGTGATGAACTCATGATTGGGGCACAACCGCATTTCGAGTGCATAGCAAGGTGGATATCATTACAACATACCATGTAGTGAATATATGAGAATACAAGATAAAGGCTTACACTCGCCACAAGCTACAACATGAATACAACTGTTCATCAATACATAACAATCATCATGCAGAAGAGCAGGATCCTACTATGGATGAAATCAAAAGAAAAAGAAGAACGACATCCACCCTGCTAATCCCAGGCTCCCGACCCGGAACCTATCCCTTGATCGAAGAAGAAGAAGCAGAAGAACTCAGAAACAAGCAAGCATCGCTCTCGCGTCAGATAATCGCATTTCTTATACCTGCACATGTTGTTGTAGTAATTTGTGAGCCACGAGGACTCAGCAATCCCATGGGTATCAACACTAGAAAAGCTTAAGGGGCATGGAATGGATAAGTTGTGAGGTTGCAGCAAGCACTAAGTATTGTATGGTGGCTAACTACGAGTACAAGAGTAAGAAGAGTAACTATGCATATGGTTGCAAACTAGTAATGATCAGTAAGTGATACTGAACTACTTACATTCAAACATAAGCCCACCGTGTTCTCTTCTCGAACTCACTCGAAAATAGACGGTCACGGTTACGCACGCGGTTGGTGTATTTTAATTCGGATCTGGTGTCAAGTTCTCTACAATTGGATATTATAAATTTCCAATCTGCCACATAACCGCAGACACGGCTTTCGATAAGTTTTAACCCTGCAGGGGTGTCCCAACTTAGTCCATCACAAACTCTCACGATCCGCGGAGGAAAATCCTCCATTCCGGAACAACCCGATCAAGCTCGGAATCCCGGTTCACAATACATTTCGACAATGGGAAAACAAAACTAGCAAGACCTCCCATCGTGTCGACACCCTGATAGTAGCCGCGCGTATCTCGTCTCAGGCCATGACGGATGAGCTATGGTTAAAGCGTCCAAATCCACGAGTTGCCCCGGGCGGCGGCTGATCCGAGGAGCGAGGAAGTTGTAGGTGGCAGCGGCTGGGGGGACAAATGCCCTACTTTTTAGGGTTAGCCAAGCAAGTGGTCTATATATAAGGAAAAGAGAGGAGTTTGGATCATCCGATCGAGATCGGATGGTCAGGAAAAATAGGTTAGGGGAGTCGAAATAAGAGACTGAAGATATATGGGGATGTTTGAGATTGATCCGGACATATCGGTCGGTTCGGGACAGCTTTCGAACACACGCGAGGGGTTTGACAAAAGGCCATGGAGGCAAGGGGGTTTGATGGGATCAAAGAAGAGAGAGAGAGAAGAGAGTGGTCCGGTTGATCTGAGAGGAGGTCAACAGAGACAAGGAAGAATCGGTAACTACGAGCGGATGCAAGTTTTGAAAAAATGACGGCAATGTAGTGCCGATGCAATGCAAAAGATGACATGATGAATTCAACAAACAAATAAATCACACGGTGACAACGAAAAACATGGAAGGCATCTGGAGCGTCGGTCTCGGGCTGTTACAACTCTCCTCCACTTACAAGATATCTTGCCCCGAGATCTAGGGATGACAAACGGAAGAGGAAGAGAAGAGGTAAAACTAAGTTGCTTCTTCGACAAATGAGTGAAACCACGAACCTTGAGAGGTTGAACAACTTGAAAGAAGGAATACAATGGAGACGAACAAGATTGCAAATAGTCCGTTGGGCAAGAGGAACAAGGAATATGATGAGAACCAAGAGCTTAGGGGACAAGATAGACGTTGAAGCCTCTCCGGTTAAAATTAGCTGGACAAGGAATAAGCATAAAAGAATTCGGGCAACACTCCGTTTGAAAAGAGACGCAAGACTTGATAAGATGAAAGAACTTGAATGAGAACACAACACTCCGGTTAAATGGATAAGCAAGAAAATAACATGATCTTGACAAAACGAGGTGAAGGGTGAAGAAAGCAACAACACAATGCCTCTGGAACGAAAGAATAGAAGCTAGATTGTGGGATAAAGGGCAGAGAAGAAAACGATAACTTCTACCACAATTGAATTTCAGAAGCATCCTTGCAAAGAAGGATTGAACGGAGTTGTTGAAAAAACAATCAACAATGAAATGATATGAAATTTGTGGGCTTATGTACACACCTCAATAAACTGAGGTTAAATCTGTCACCGATGAAAACAATGATAGGTTGAGATTAACAGAGGGATGAAAAACTTCTTTCGCCGAGAGGATAGGAGAAAACTTGGATCATTGATAAGCACCACAAATAGCAACATTTCTTTGGGAAGTCTTTTAGGTGAAATCTATACCAAGATAACTCAGTAAGAGATTGATGGGTTAAAAAGATATCTTCTGGACAAAGAGAAAAATGATGGGTTTAAATATCTCATTCATGACAACTTGTGAAATGAAACACGAAGGGAAATTGTCAAGGATGACATAACACCACCGCAGAAAGACAAGACAGAAAGAATTCCACTTTGGAATGCAAGATGAAGAATACTTGAGCTCCAACAAGAATCTTGAAGAACACTTCGAGGATGAATTAAATCCTTAACGAACCACCATGTTGGGCCTCTGTGAAGAACTTCGGTAATGGAAGGATTATATAAAAGAATTGAAGGTTGAAAAGAACAAGAGTTGAAGACTTGGAATGATGTAGATGGAGTTTCGTGAAGAGACAACCAAGAAAACTTGGAACTCCAGAAAGAAAAATGAACAACCTGAAACCGAGAATTACTTCATCATGAACAAACTCCGAAGGAAGGGATTACTCACTTGGATGAAATAAGAATAAGAATCATGTTAAGCGTATCATTCACCAATTTAAATTGATGACAAACGGATTTGGCATACTACTTATTCTCATTGAAAAAGGATTGATTTAGCGCAAAACTTGGGGTGGTCTTCAATGAACCACCGGTAGAATTTTGGAACAAACAAGTGAATAATAGAACAGATCACCGGGAAGAATTAGAAAATGAACGAATATACTTGAATGACTTTAGATACAAGAGAACGAAGAGATCACGAGCTAACTACAGAATACTTGAACGAAGCACCGGAAGAATATTGAGACGAATGAAGAGGCATGGATTGAGACGATTTATGGAAATGAAGTTGAAAGATGAGAATGAAGAAATATTTTTAAAATGATGGCCTTCGGGTGAATAAAATGGAAAGAACCCATGAAATGCTTCGGATGGGTATGAAAAAGAATTCTTGACGATCGGAACCAATTTGAGAGGATGGTACCAAGCTTGAACTACGAATCTTCAAGAGAATGGACCAAATTTAGGAGAAACTCTTCTTCGATCTTCACATTGAGAACGACGACGAGGAACACCACCATGAATTGTTGAGACACTTCGGGAAAATGAATAAAGAAAGGTTGAACGAAAGATGAAAATAATTTGGAAGCAATCTTGAAGGAGACATTTGACTAATGAAAATTCATTCTTACGTCAAACTTTGAAATGAATTTGAGAATAACCCTAGAAAAAATAGAAGAGTCAGGTAAGATCCTGGGAAAAGACATGTGGGTTAGGGCCCAGTCAAAGATACACCGTTGAAGTGATTTTTAAAGAGATATTGCACCGGTTAATTAAATGGCGTGAATGAGATAACAACCTCGAAATAACTTGAACGAATTGAGAATGGAAACGCGAATCTTCTGAGATATCTTTTACACTCTAGATAAGAATAGAGAGAGGTGAATAAACAAGGGAGACTTGGATAAGAAATTCCAACATGGAAATTATGTCAATTGAAGAAGGTGAAATGATGAATACCGAAAGCTTGAATTTAGTCCACCGGAGAAGAAAAGAGAACGAAGAATGATAAACTTGTAGCTCCTGAGCATCTTCACGGGGGATCACCGGATAAGAGCATTGAAGGAAAATAATGAAGAGACTTCACATGAATAAAGTGGATATTCGATTTAGATTTTTTTTACTTCTTGAAGAAGAAGGGTGGGAGGGTGAAAAAATAAAGACAACACGGGACAGATGAAGCGAACGAATACTCAGGCTTCTCAACGACGCCCGTATGGAATAACTCTAAGAGAAGTGCACCATTGAAAAGGATTGACATGACAATCGGAATGATCAAGAAGGATTAGCACTCCCATAGAAACATGAGATCACCATTTATGAAAGGTATGGATCAACACTTGACATCGAAGCAACTCGAATACCACAACCAAAACAAAACAAAAGAATTGGCTTGTAGAATAAGTCGAAAACAAATACATATGATAGAGATTTACCCAATCCCATATCATGCATATGTCGGAAAGATATTCTAGGTAACTACTTGAATTCCCACCTAATAACTCCCGAAATTTTCGGTTATGCAATCCGATACGACAAGTACAAGGAGCAAAATATCATCACACAAATCCTAGCAGAATTCTACGCTCCAAATGTACTGCCTCCATCAACACATAACCAAGAACCTCGGAAACTGTGTACCTCAGACCTTCAAAAGACAACAGCTATACTAGTTATGGCAATACATTTGATCGCTCTCCCTAGTACTGGGTGGCGTCAAAGTACTCTCACCGCAAAGAGTATAGAAGCATTTTCGATGTTGGCGTCCTTTGGTATTCCAGAACTGAAGCGATAAGCACCGTGACGAAATCACATTGGAGCTCAACTCCCCGGGACACTGCCACAACCCCTAAATGTCAGGAGGCACCAAGAACAGAATTCCTGTCACAATGATATCAGACCGATTCCACGATACCCGCGTGATCCTAAAAAAATTGAGTGAAAAGGAGAGTGATGGATCCAAAACACCTACGTCACGAGTCCTCACCATAGCGACGAAATGGATGAGGAGTAAAAAGAAATCCTACTCTCTGATATATATAGCTAAACTCAGAATTTTTTTTCTAGACTCAACAACGGCAACGATTCGATCAATCAAGGGGGCTCCTGCGGCCGGTAAGGCTCTGATACCAACTTGTAGCGCCCAAGATGCGATTCTATCCCAATCACATGATGAACTCATGATTGGGGCACAACCACATTTCGAGCGCATAGCAAGGTGGATATCATTACAACATACCATGTACTGAATAGATGAGAATACAAGATAAAGGCTTACACTCGCCACAAGCTACAACATGAATACAACAGTTCATCAATACACAGAAATCATCATAAAGAAGAGCAGGATCCGACTACGGATGAAATCAAAGGAAAAAGAAGAACGACATCCACCCTGCTAATCCCAGGCTCCCGACCCGGAACCTATCCCTTGATCGAAGAAGAAGAAGCAGAAGAACTCCAAAACAAGCAAGCATCGCTCTCGCGTCAGATCATTCCATTACCCGTACCTGTACCTGTTCTTGTAGAAATCTGTGAGCCACGAGGACTAAGCAATCCCATTACCATGGGTATCAAGACTAGCAAAGCATAATGGGTATGGAATGGATACGTGGTGAGGTTGCAGCAAGCACTAAGCATTGTATGGTGGCTAACTCACGAGTATAAGAGTAAGAAGAGTAACTACGCATACGGTCACAAACTAGTAATGATCAATAAGTGATCCTGAACTACTTACATTCAAACATAACCCAACCACGTTCTCTTCTCGAACTCACTCGAAAAGAGACGATCACGATTACGCACGCGGTTGGTGTATTTTAATTCGGATCTGGTGTCAAGTTCTCTACAACTGAATATTATAAATTTCCAATCTGCCACATAACCGTGGGCATGGCTTTCAATAAGATTTAACCTTTGCAGGGGTGTCCCAACTTAGTCCATCACAAACTCTCACGGCCTGCAGAGGAAAATCCTCCATTCCGGAACAACCCGATCAAGCTCGGAATCCCGGTTCACAAGACATTTCGACAATGGTAAAACAAAACCAGCAAGACCTCCCGTCGTGCCGACACCCTGATAGTATCCGCGCATATCTCATCTCAGGCCACGACGGATGAGCTATAGTTACAGCATCCAAATCCATGAGTTTCCCCAGGCGACGGCTGATCCGAGGGGGGAGGAGGCTGTAGGTGGCGGCGGCTGGGGGGGACAAATGCCCTAGTTTTTAGGGATAGCCAAGCAAGTGGTCTATATATAAGGAAAAGAGAGGAGTTTGTATCATCCGATGGAGATCGGACGGTTGGGAAAAATAGGGCAGGGGAGTCCAAATAAGAAACTGAAGATATATGGGGATGTTCGGGATTGATCCGAACTTATCGGTCACGACTACCCGGGTCGGGTTCGGGACAGCTTTCAGACACGCGCGAGGGGTTTGACAAAAGTCCATGGAGGCAAGGGGTTTGATGGGCTCAGAGAAGAGAGAGAAGAGAGCGGTCTGGTTGATCTGAGAGGAGGTCAACAAAGACAAGGAAGAAGCGGCAACTACGAACGGATGCAGGTTGAAAAATGACGGCAACGGAGTGCCAATGCAATGCAAAAGATGACATGATGAATGCAACAAACAAATAAATCACACGGCGACAACGAAAAACATGGAAGGCGTCTGGAGCGTCGGTCTCGGGCTGTTACAACCAACCTTGCCAGATCCATACGAAGAAAGATGAGGAGGGCAATTTGATTTTGCCCAAACACACCACTCAGGAGTGTCAACTCCTGAAGCAAGAGATGCGACAAGATTCCTACAGAGACAAGGATGAAGATGACGATGACGGAGCCAAAGGTACTTCCGGGTACCCCAACGTCAAGAATGTCTTGATGATCTTTGCCGACATCGAGAGCAAGAGTCACCTCAAAGTCATCAACCGAGAGGTCAACATGGCAGTTCCGACTGTCACCAAATATCTCGACTGGGCCAAGACACAGGTGACCTTTGATCAGTCAGATCACCTGTCCAACATACCAACCCCCGGGGGGCAGGCCTTGGTGGTAGATCCAGCCATGGGAGGAGTCCGACTACGCAAAGTCCTAATGGATGACGGTAGCAGGCTTAATATCATCTACGTTGACACATGCAGTTCCATGGGGTAATCCCTGGGAAGAAGGCCAAGTCACTCGGTCAGATTGCTCTCGACGTCATATTCGGCGAGGAGAAGAACTTCTGAAAGGAATGACTGACTTTCGAGGTGGTGGACTTCCGAAGCGCTTATCATGCCATCCTGGGTCTGCCTACGCACGTTTTATGGCCCGTCCATGTTACATGTATCTTAAACTTAAGATGCCAGGGCCTAAAGGCGTGATCATTATCACGGGCAATCGGAAGTTAGCTGAGGAATGTCTCCAGAAGGGATCTCAAATTGCCGATGAACAGATGGCGATGGCCGAGTTGGATGAATACAAGAAGGCGGTGGACACAAGTGAGTTGTTGAAATCCAAGAAGCCGCCTGTGGAATCTGCTTTCCAGTCGGCAGGGGAGACGAAGCCGGTGCACATCCATCCTGAAGACCCGAACGCTGCTTCGACCAACATCTCCACCACCCTCGACAGCAAATAGGAAGCCGAGCTCATCCAGTTCCTCCGTGAGAACTGGGACATCTTCGCATGGAAGCCTTCTGACATTCCGGGAACTCTTGGTCGTTATGTTGACAATGAAAGCATACCTCTCAAAATTATTTTCAATTTTGTTTTTGCTTCGAGCTCTGGAACCTCTGCAAATCCGTGCTTCCCTCTGCGAAGGGCCTATCTTTTACTTTTATGCAAGAGTCAGTAGTATTCCTTCTCATTCCAACCTACTCTTTAGTTGGCAAGCATCATGTGGTGGAGAAAGATCTAAGCATATATGGCCATTCAAATATATTTGATCATGAATTATTATTGTTGACAATTATCTATATGATAAATAAGTTGGGAGGCGAAACATTAAGCCCCTATCTTTCTCTGTGTTCGATGGATGCTATTTGTTCTAAAAATATGCTTTGAGTGGTAGCAATCATGGAAGACTATATGATAGTTGAGTATGTGGGATTTGCTAAATCAAAGCTCTGACATAGAATCTTCCTGAAAATAAGATGAATTGTAATTGTTTGATGACTAATAACACGGTTTGTTAGTTTTCAAGAAAGTTTATGATCTATACTTTAGCATGTGAATAGTTTGTTACTTGATCATGCAAAGTTTTATGAGATGAGCTACTGTTATGACATATGATGATGCTAGAGAAGGTGATTGAAATTATCATTGATCAAACTTGTGCACCTGCTAGCATTCACACTTCATAAAATTATTTCTTTTATCATTTACCTACTCGAGGACGAGCATGAATTAAGCTTGGGGATGCTGATACGTCTCCAACGTATCTATAATTTATGAAGTATTCATGCTATTATATTATCCATCTTGGATGTTTAATGGGCTTTACTATGCACTTTTATATTATTTTTGGGACTAACCTATTAACCCAGAGCCCAGTGCCAGTTTCTGTTTTTTCCCTTGTTTCAGTGTTTCGCAGAAAAGGAATATCAAACGGAGTCCAAACGGAATGAAACCTTCGGGAGCGTGATTTTTGGAACTAACGTGATCCAGGAGACTTGGATTTGAAGTCAGGGAAGCTTCGAGGTGGCCACGAGGCAGGGAGGCGCGCCGCCACCCTCATGGGCCCCTTGTGGCTCCCCTGACCGACTTCTTTCGCCTATATATATATCCATATACCCTAAAAACATCGAGAAGAAGAATAGATCGGGAGTTCCGCCGCCGCAAGCCTATGTAGCCACCAAAAACCAATCGGGACCCTGTTCCGGCACCCTGCCGGAGGGGGGATCCCTCACCGGTGGCCATCTTCATCATCCCGGCGATCTCCATGACGAGGAGGGAGTAGTTCTCCCTCGGGGCTGAGGGTATCTACTAGTAGCTATGTGTTTGATCTCTCTCTCTCGTGTTCTTGATTTGGCATGATCTTGATGTATCGCGAGCTTTGCTATTATAGTTGGATCTTATGATGTTTCTCCCCCTCTACTCTCTTGTAATGGATTGAGTTTTCCCTTTGAAGAAATCTTATCGGATTGAGTCTTTAAGGATTTGAGAACACTTGATGTATGTCTTGCATGTGCTAATCTGTGGTGACAATGGCATATTCACGTGATCTACTTGATGTATGTTTTGGTGATCAACTTGCGGGTTCAGTGACCTTGTGAACTTATGCATAGGGGTTGGCACACGTTTTCGTCTTGACTCTCCGGTAGAAACTTTGGGGCACTCTTTGAAGTTCTTTGTGTTGGTTGAATAGATGAATCTGAGATTGTGTGATGCATATCGTATAATCATACCCATGCTTGAGGTGACATTGGAGTATCTAGGTGACATTAGGGTTTTGGTTGATTTGTGTCTTAAGGTGTTATTCTAGTACGAACTCTATGATAGGTCGAACGGAAAGAATAGCTTCGTGTTATTTTACTACGGACTCTTGAATAGATTGATCAGAAAGAATAACTTTGAGGTGGTTTCGTACCCTACAATAATCTCTTCGTTTGTTCTCCTCTATTAGTGACTTTGGAGTGACTCTTTGTTGCATGTTGAGGGATAGTTATATGACCCAATTACATTATTATTGTTGAGAGAACTTGCACTAGTGAAAGTATGAACCCTAGGCCTTGTTTCCTAGCATTGCAATACCGTTTGTGCTCACTTTTATCATTAGTTACCTTATTGTTTTTATATTTTCAGATTACAAAAACCTATATCTACCATCCATATTGCACTTGTATCACCATCTCTTCGCCGAACTAGTGCACCTATACAATTTACCATTGTATTGCGTGTGTTGGGGACACAAGAGACTCTTTGTTATTTGGTTGTAGGGTTGCTTGAGAAAGACCATCTTCATCCTACGCCTCCCACAGATTGATAAACCTTAGGTCATCCACTTGAGGGAAATTTGCTATTGTCCTACAAACCTCTGCACTTGGAGGCCCAACAACGTCTACAAGAAGAAGGTTTTGTAGTAGACATCAATTGGCCATGGTGAAATCGCGGTACACCAGACTTGATCTGAATCATATTGCCCGGGTCGGACCTCGAGGGTCAGATGGACAAGAGATTCCAGTGAGCTTGGTATATGACCAAGTAAAAATAGCCGCCAAGTTTTCACAACAGGATTGTAAACTAGATAGCCTGTTAGATGGTATAGAGGAAGAATTTTTTGAGTCCAAGTGACTATGTACTTCAATTGACAAATTTGTCCCTAGCCGAATTGTAAAACGATTGTCATGGCATACCTTTTCGCTTCGACCTCCAGACCCGAAGGTGCGGAGTGTTTCCAAATACCGGACTGGTGATAAATACCGAGGCATGCGTGGAAACCAGGCGTAGGGGTCATAGTTGCTTGAACAGACAAGTTGTATCTGGCTAGCTATGTTATATTACTTATTAATTGTAAGAAACATCTTCCAGAGAGAATAGTTCCATTAAGGGTTCCTTTCCCTAGGTGAACATGCGTTAGTATGCATGCCCAAACTGTGATTCAAAAAATCACAACATACATAATATCTGGGGGTTCATAGTGCAACGAGGGCAAAATGTCTTTATTCCGCCGACCAATTATCCCTTAAGAACGCTAGCTTTCGGCTTCACCCATTTTGAGGTACAAATCCGGATGACCCGGCTGTAACAATCGTAGAGGTGCTCCCTTTATGCCCTAGCCGAACAAACGGGAACGTAGGGCAAACACAGGAGCGAGGCAACCCAGCTTGGCAAAAACTTAAGTCATAAAGGTGCATATAATGGCGAAGAAAAGGTACATATGAGAAACGGACACATATGTTGTGAGCTTGATACTCGGAAAATGATAACAAGCTTCTGTAAAAGAAGCCCCCAGGTATGATGGGCGTATACATTTAAGGATGTGTGCCTCACAAGTGTGCGGTCTAGCCGCATAAGAGCTATAAAGCTGAAGAAAAATTTAAAGAGACGAAAATGTAAAAAGAAGAACAAGAAAACGAACAATGAGTCCGTCTCTAGGCGTAGAATCTTCGGAGTCTGGCGGCATTCCACGGGTTCGGCTCTAAGCGATTATCCGATGCATCACGCAGGCGGTATGCACCTCCAGTGAGAACTTCATCTATAATGAAGGGACCCTCCCATTTGGGCTTGAGTTTGTCCTTTTTCTTTTCTGGCAAGCGTAGAATGAGTTCACCAACATTATAAGTCTTGGCCCGCACTTCTCTGCTTTGGTATCTGCGAGCTTGTTGTTGATAGAATGCGGAACGGGCTTTTGCAACGTCGCGCTCCTCCTCCAGGGCATCTAGACTGTCCTGCCGATAAAGCTCGGCTTCTCTCTCTCCGTACATGCGCACTAGAGGTGAGTCATGAATGATGTCGCAGGGCAAAACAACATCTGCGCCGTACACCATGAAGAATGGTGTGTAACCGGTAGTGCGATTGGGCGTGGTCCGCAGCCCCCAGAGTACGGAGTCGAGCTCCTCGACCCAGTGTTTGTCTGATTCTTTCAAAGACCGCACTAGTCTGGGCTTAATGCCGCTCATGATAAGACCATTAGCTCGTTCGACTTGACCGTTTGTTTGTGGGTGATAGACGGAGGCATAATCGAGCTTGATGCCCAGGATAGCACACCAGGTTTTCACTTCGTCGGCTATAAAATTGGAGCCGTTATCGGTGATGATGCTGTGTGGGACACCATAACGGTGTACGATACCGGACATAAAGTCTATCATTGCTCCGGCTTCGGCCGTTTTAACTGGTTTGGCCTCTATCCACTTAGTGAATTTATCTACCATGACCAGTAGGTATTTTTTATTATGGCTTCCCCCTTTAAGGGGTCCGACCATATCAAGGCCCCAGACCGCGAAAGGCCAAGTAATGGGGATTGTTTGTAGAGCAGTAGGCGGCATATGGCTTTGATTGGCGAAAAGCTGGCATCCTACACAACGTTGGACAAGGTCCTATGCATCTGCTCGGGCCGTCGGCCAGAAGAAACTGGTACGGAAGGCTTTACTTACAAGAGCCCGAGCCGCGGCGTGGTGACCGCCGAGACCAGCATGGATTTCGGCCAGGAGCTGCCGTCCCTCTTCTTCGGAGATACATCTTTGAAGGACTCCGGTAGCACTCTTCTTGTAGAGCTCTCCTTCGTGAACCTTGTAGGATTTCGAACGCCGCATGATGCATCGAGCCTCATTCTGATCCTCAAGGAGCTCTCGCCTATTGAGGTAGGCCAAGAAGGGTTCGGTCCATGGGGCAATTAATGCCATTATTAGATGGGCCGATGGTGTTATTTCGGTGGCCGAGCCCCCGATGACATCGGTGTTGTGTTCGGAATATGGGGGTATAATCGGATCCGGACTAGTGTTGCCGCTCTCATCCTGCCACGCCATGGATGGCTTGAAGAGCCTTTCCAAAAAGATGTTAGGCGGGATGGGGTCATGCTTGGCACCCATGCGAGCAAGGACATCTGCCGCTTGATTGCTTTCTCGAGCCACATGATGAAACTTGAGTCCCTAGAACCGAGCTGATATTTTGAGTGCAGCATTGCGATAAGCCGCCATCTTCGGATCTTTTGCGTCGAAGTCTCCGTTTATTTGGGATATTGCGAGGTTTGAATCCCCACGCACCTCCGGGCGTTGTATGCCCATGGAGACAACCATCCGAAGACCGTGCAATAAGGCCTCGTATTCGGCTGCATTGTTGGAGTCTGCGTATAATATTTGGAGCACGTATTGGACTGTGTCTCCTATGGGGGACGTTAAGACAACTCCCGCTCCTAAACCGGCCAGCATTTTAGAGCCATCGAAGTGCATGACCCAGTTAATATGTACCGTACTCTTTAGGGAGTTCGGCCTCTGTCCATTCGGTGACGAAGTCGGCCAATACTTGGGATTTGATGGCTCGGCGTGGTTTGTATGTTATGTCGAATGGTAAGAGCTCAATGGCCCACTTGGCAATCCAGCATGTAGCGTCGCGGTTGTTTATTATGTCATTGAGTGGTACTTCAGAAGCCACCATGATCGAGCACTCTTGAAAGTAGTGCCGTAGCTTCCGGGATGCCATGAAGACCGCGTATGCTATCTTTTGGTAATGAGGGTACCGGGATTTGCATGGTGTGAGGAAAGTGGATACATAGTATACCGGTTTCTGAAGTGGGAATTTATGTCCGTCCTCCTCTCGTTCAACGACGAGCACCGCACTCACCACCTGGTGTGTTGCAGAGATGTATAATAACATGGGTTCGCCGACGTTCGTCGCGGCCAGGATTGGGTTGCTTGCTAAAAGAGCTTTTATTTCTTCCAGTCCGGCCGTTGCCGCGTCCGTCCACTCAAAGTGGTCGGTGCGTCGGAGCAGGCGATATAGTGGCAATGCCTTTTCTCCTAATCTGGAGATAAAGCGGCTTAAAGCTGCCATGCATCCGACTAGTTTTTGGACCTGTTTGAGGTCTGTCCGTGTAGCCAATTGTGACAAAGCTCGGATTTTGGCTGGGTTTGCCTCAATTCCTCTATTGGAAATGCTGAAGCCCAGCAGTTTTCCGGCGGGGACGCCGAAAACACATTTTTTCGGATTGAGCTTGATGTCATATGTACGGAGGTTGTCGAATGTATGACGCAGGTCGTCTACTAATGAATCTACGTGCTTAGTTTTGATGACGACGTCGTCCACATATGCTTCGACCGTCTTGCCGATTTTTTTCTCCAGGAATGTTTGAATCATGTGTTGGTAGGTGGCGCCGGCGTTTTTCAGCCCGAAGGGCATAGTGTTGAAGCAGAAGGGTCCGTATGGGGTAATGAATGCTGTTGCGGCCTGATCAGACTCCTTCATTTTGATTTGATGGTATCCGGAATATGCGTCGAGGAAACACAGTGAGTCGTGTCCTGCGGTAGCATCAATGATCTGATCGATGCGGGGGAGGGGGAAGGGTCCTTAGGGCAGGCCTTATTGAGGTCCTTGAAATCGACACACAGGCGCAAGGATTTATCCTTCTTTGGTACCATCACCAGGTTTGCTAGCCAGTCCAGGTGTTTTATTTTTCTAATGAATCCGGCCTCAATTAACTTTGCTAGCTCCTCCCCCATAGCTTGTCGTTTGGGTTCGGAAAAGCGCCGCAGTATTTGCTTGACCGGCTTGTATCCCTTCAATATATTGAGACTGTGTTCAGCCAACCTGCGTGGGATTCCTGGCATATCAGAGGGGTGCCAGGCGAATATGTCCCAGTTTTCGCGCAGGAACGCGCGTAATGCGGCATCGACCGTCAGGTCCAGCTGTGCCCCGATGGAAGCTGTCTTCTTGGGGTCCGTCGGGTGAACTTGAAATTTTACTATTTCATCTGTTGGTTTGAAGGAGGTGGATTTGGGGCGCTTATCTAGGATTATGTCATCCCTATCCACTATGGGACATAGTGCGGTTAGTTCTTCGGCCACGAGGGCCTCGGATAGTGCCTCGAGGGCCAGGGATGCGGTTTTGTTTTTGGCGCAGAGTGCTATGTCCGGATCACTGGTGAGAGTGATAATACCGTTGGGCCCGGGCATCTTGAGCTTCATATACCCGTAATGAGGTATGGCTTGAAAGCGCGTGAATGCGTCTCGCCCCAACAGGGCATGATATCCACTGTTAAAAGGGGCCACCTGGAAGGTTATCTCTTCAGACCAATAGTTCTCCGGCATGCTGAATACCACGTCAAGCTTAATTTTTCCTGCACATCTTGCTTCCCGACTGGGAATGATTCCTCGAAAGGTCGTATTACTTTGCTCGATGCGACTTCTGTCTATTTGCATTTTATTGAGCGTGTCCTCGTAGATGAGGTTCAGCCCGTTGCCGCCATCCATGAGCACTTTAGTGAGCCGAAAGCCATCCACAATTGGATTGAGAACCAAGGCGGCTGGTGCCCGGACTGACCGGAATTTTGGTTCGTCATCGGCAGTAAAAGTTATGGCCGTGTCGTTCCAAGGATTTATTGCTGCGACTTGGCAGACTTTGGCGAGGTCACGGAGTGCCCTCTTGCGCCGATTGTTTGAAGCAAAAGTCTCGAAGACCGTCAATACTCTGAGGTCGTCGTCCTCCGGAGAGTACTGCTCTGGGGTATTTTTGGTGAGGATATCCTCGCCGCTCTTGGCCACTTGCCGGAGTATCCAACATGCTCTAAGGCTGTGGGTTGGTTCGGAATCCGGTGTCATCTATATTTTGCATGGCTTATCGAGCCATCCTTCAAGAACGGTTCCACGTCCCGTAATGGGTTTAATTTTCTTGCCTACGGGGTCGGGTGCCCCGCGAGGGTGCATCCTTTTTGCCCACCAGGGAGGTGGCATGAAGGCCGGTGGTTCCCAGCGAGCTGTCTGAATTTTCCATGCGCTTTCCATTGCGCAGTACTTCTGTACTATGGTTGCCAAGTCAGCGAAGTGTAATACGCGACGGCAGTTGAGGGCGTTGAGGATTCCTTTGTCCGCGCAATTATTGCAGAATACTGAAATCGCGTCCTTGTTGCGGCAATCTTTAATCTTGTCCTTGACAAGGAGGAATCTGGCCCAAAAGTGATGGACTGTTTCCCGAGGCTGCTGCCAGATATGCATGAGGTCGCATATATCCGGGGGACCGGAATTGCTTGGCAAATATTTATTGTGGTGGGTGGGTGGCACTAAATCCGAACCTTGACCCGGTGTGGAGTCCGGAGTTTGAAAGAATTCCGAGTTTATTAGTTCGGGCTCCGGGATGTCCGATGATTCTTTAGGCTCAACGCCCGATTCTAAGTTCAGAGGACTGGGAGTGTCACCCCGCGGACGGGTATCCAGCTCTCCGAGCTTAGAAATCTGAACATAGCTCGTTTTTAACACATGGGAAGAGTTGTTGTTTTGCTCCTCTATAACTGCTATTTGATGGGTGATCGGCGGAGATTTGATTTCTCTCTGATCGGGTTTAAGCCCAATTTGATCATAGTATGTAGCGACCCCCAAGGCGGCAATGTGATCTAGGAGTTCGTTTAAAGACGACAACTCCGCCGGATCCATCCGCTTGGAGTATTCGGGGCCAACACGGAGACGATTTTCGATGGCTTGGGAAGTCGTCATCGGCTTAACGGCCGAACGGGCGGCCATGGTAAAGCTGCCCAGCCGGAGGGTTTGGCCTGAGGCCAGGGCTCCTCCGGAAGTGATACCGTCCTTGATATCAAGGCGAGCCATCAATCCTGTCGTCGACGCCACAGAGGAACTCTCAATGAAAGCACCAATGTCGGTGTCAAAACCCGCAGATCTCGGGTAGGGGGTCCTGAACTGTGTGTCTGAGGATCGAAGGTAACAGGAGACAGGGACACGATGTTTTACCCAGGTTCTGGCCCTCTTGATGGAGGTAATACCCTACTTCCTGCTTGATTATCTTGGGTGAATAAGGGGTTTACAAGAGTTGGTCTACCTCGAGATCGTAATGGCTAAACCCTAGATGTTTAGCCTGTATGATTATGATTGTGATTGCCTCTACAGACTAAACCCTCCGGTTTATATAGACACCGAAGGGACCTAGGGTTGTACAGAGTCGATTTACAGAGGAAGGAATCTTCATATCCGAACGCCAAGCTTGCCTTCCACGCCAAGGAGAGCCCCATCCGGACATGTGGAGAAGTCTTCTATCTGGTATCTTCATGGCCCATTAGTCCGGCCCACGTCACAGAGCCCGGACGCTCGAGGACCCCTTAATCCAGGACTCCCTCAGTTAGTCGAATGAACTTAGAGGAATAAAAGCATAGCTTTTCACATATATTGTCTAGTTTGACCTACGGTCGCATATCATTACATAATGTTAACTGCATTCGGAAACTAACACACCTCCAGTTGGTGCAGAGGAGAAAAGCTTAGCTGCGAACCAGCTTTCACCTAAGTTAAAAAATAATCCGAGTGAGGATCTACTCACACTCGGGTGCTTAGCTGCGAACCATCTTTCGCCTAAGTTAAGAAATATAGTCCGAGTGAGGACCTGCTCCACACTCGGGGGCTTAGCTGCGAAGAACCAGCTTTCGCCTAAGTTAAAAAATAATCCGAGTGAGGATCTACTCCACACTCGGGGGCTTAGCTGCGAACCATCTTTCGGCTAAGTTCAAAAATAATCCGACTGAGGATCTGCTCCACACTTGGGAGCTTAGCTGCGAACTAGCTTTCGCCTAAGTTCAAAAACGATCCGAGTGAGGATCCGCTCCACACTCGGGGGCTTAGTTGCGAACCAGCTTTCGCCTAAGTTCAAAAATAATCTGAGTGAGGATCTACTCCACACTCAGGGGCTTAACTGTGAACCAGTTTTCGCCTAAGTTCAAAGTCAATCCGAATGAGGATCTGCTCCACACTCGGGGGCTTAGCTACGAACCAGCTTTCGCCTAGGTTCAAAAATAGTCCGAGTGGGATCTCCTCCACACTCGGGGGCTTAGCTGCGAACCAGCTTTCGCTAAGTCAAACAAAACACAAGAAGCAAATACAGATTCAAAAGGTTGCAAACCAAAGATCTGATCCATCTGAATGTTTCAAGCAAAAGTAAAATGAGCCTTGAGGCTCAACGAAGTATTTCATTACATCAACCACCCGACATTCCGGGGCAAATTTAACCAAATGTTTTAAGCCTCGGGCAGAGGGCTGGCTGGGTCAACGAAGGTCTCCAGGTCAATCCCGTCGGTAATGCGAGTGGCAGCTTCAGCAAAGGTCTCCGTGGAATCCTCAAACTTGAGGTTCTTCTTCTGCACCACTCGGAGGTTCTTCAGCTTCTCGTCCATGTTCTTTCAATGGACACGGACGAGTGACAACGCCACATCAGCTCCACCCGAGCGGCAGATTTCTTCCAAGCTTTCACCCGAGCGGGGACTTTGTTCAACCTCGTCATCACCGACTTCAGGTCCATCCGAGTCTCTTCGTCTGGCTGCAATTCCTTGTCGATCTGACCCAAGGCATCTCTGGTCTGAGTGATATAGCCCAATGCATTCTCCAAACGGCGTTCCAACCGGAGGATAGCTGTAACACCCCGGATGTAACTTTCCATATTTGTAACCCCAACTCTTGCCATTTTCGGCTATGTGTTATGATATTCCCTTCGTGGTCGGGTTTTGTCTTTCGTTTTGCATTTTGTTCATGTCATGCATTTGATATCATGTCACCATGTGCATTGCATTTGCATACGTGTTCGTCTCATGCATCCGAACATTTTTCCCGTTGTCCGTTTTGCAATCCGGCGCTCCCATCTCCTCCGGTGCACCCCTTTTGTTTTTCTTTCGTAAGCAGGTGTCAAACATTCTCGGAATGGACCGAGGCTTGTCAAGTGGCCCTAGTATACCACCGGGAGACCACCGGTCAAGTTTCGTTCCATTTGGAGGTCGTTTGGTACTCCAACGGTTAACCGGGCATCCGCAAAGTCCTTCTGTGTGTTGTAGCAAAACCCCCTCTCTAAACAGCCCAAAACCCACCAAACTCTCTTCCATGCTGTAGGTCGTTCGATCACGATCGTGTGGGCGAAAACCGCACCTCATTTGGACTCTCCTAGCTCCCTCTACCTATTTATATGTGAGCCCTCCCGAAAACGATCGCAGATGAAACCCTAGCCCTCTTCCACCTCGCGCCCGGACAAATTTTCCCCGCCGCCGGACGTGTCCGCCGCCTCCACCCGACGAATCCACGGACGCCACGTGGCAGCCGCGCCGCCGCGGCCCGCCGGCCCGTCCGCGGCCCTCCCGGCCCGCGTGCGCCGCCGCCCGCCGCCTGCGCCCTCCCGCGGCTCGCCCCGCCGCCCGCCGGTTCCCTCGCCGCCGCCTCCGGACCTCCGCGCCGCCGCCGGTGAGCTCCGCCGCCCCGCGCCCCTTCTCCTCCTTCCTCTCTCTCCCTCTCTCTCAGATCTCTCTCCCTCTCTCTCTACAGCGAGCGCCGGCCGCCGTCGCCTCTCCTCTCCCGTCGCCGGCGAGCTCATCCCTCGAGCTCTTCCCCGATCGGATCTGGTAACCACCGGCGTTGACTTTTCCCGAGACCTGAGATATTTTCCAAGTCATTCGTTTTTCACAATAAGTACCCCTGTTCATCATGGCATAACTCTCTGCATATAGCTCCGTTTCGTGCGTGTAATATGTCAAATTGTTTGTCTCGTGATGCTATACATTTTGTTCAATTGCACCATGTTCATTAGAGGCCATCTTGATGCCCAAATCTCTGTTGCAAGAGTGCTAGTTTCTGTTGTCTGCTGTTACTTAGCAGAACTTGGAGATTTGTTATTTTTGTATCATTTAATCTGTGCATCTTATGGGCATGAGCTCTACATGTGTTTTGTTATATGCCATGCCATCTTTCCAAGGGTGTATGACATGTATTTTTGTGATCTCTGTGGTGACTAGCACAAGCATGCAAACTAGGCTCCGTAATGTTTCTGATTTCAGGGACTTAGTAATTTCTCCAAGTCTGTCTGCTGTTATTTTATTGCCATGTAAACTTGATGCTACAGAGAGATCCATGCGTATTTTGGAGATGTTCTATAAGGATGTTTTGTAGATATTATTGTAATTGATCCATTCCTGCCCTTTTTTGCAATTATGGAGTGACGTAGCGTGAATCAATCTTGCTCTACTTTTGCTATAAAATATTTCTGACAAATTCTTAACATGATATTCATTTTTGCCAAGCTTGTTGTAGTTGATCCATACATGCTATGCATTTGTTCTTGCCATGGATAGTTTCATAAACATGCCATCTTACTGTAGGAATGCTTGTTTTGTCATGCATTGTTTTTTAATGAGTGCATCAAGCTCACAAACATGCCTTCATATTATTGTTTCTGCCATGCTCTGATTTCTGCCAAGTCTGAAACCTGTTAACGAAACTTGCTATGTTTACTTGTTTGCCATCATATCTTCTGGCCCTTTTTGGCTTATGGTCAGTAAGGGACTTTTGTCATATGCATTTAGTAGAATACTTACATGCCTTGTTTTACTATGTTAAGTTCCTGTAGCATGTGGTTTTTGTGCTCTGAACATTGCTACCTGATGCTGTCTTCTGCCATGTCCAGCAATTTCACCAAGTCTGTGAACCTGATACCTTTTGCACTTTTGTCATGCTTGTTTGAGATTGATATGTTGTAAACTAGCCGTAGCTCAGTGTTCATCTTTTATCAAGCATCTCCTCTAGATTACTGTCATATACTTGTTGCTATGTTGGAGTGCTGTAGCATTGTTGCTTGTTGCATTTTAAGTGCTATCATGCTGTTAATCGTAGATTCGTGTCTTCTTGTTTTGCTTGCCATTTGCAAACCGTGCATCCGTTTCCGGTGATCTTTATATCGATTTCGACCGAAATCATCTCATCTTTCCAGTGGCATGCTTGGTTTGCCAAGTTACTGCCTTGTTCATCATTTTTCGTCTGGAGCACGCATATGCATCGCATATCATGTCTCGCATATCATACATGTTTTGCATCATGTTGCTTGTGCATTTCTCATGATTGATTGTGGTTCCGTTGCTTGTGTTCTTGTCTTGGGTAGAGCCGGGAGACGAGTTCATGAACGAGGAACCTGTTGAGTACACTTACGAGGATCAAGCTTTCGACAACTCTGAAAACCTTGCAGGCAAGATGACCACCCATCGAAATCACTTCTATCTTTGCTTTGCTAGTTGTTCGCTCTATTGCCATGCTGCGCTACCTATCACTTGCTATATCATGTCTTCCATATTGCCATGTCATCCTCTAACCATCCTTTCCTAGCAAACCGTTGTTTGGCTAAGTTACCGCTTTTGCTCAGCCCTTCTTATAGCGTTGCTAGTTGCAGGTGAAGTTGAAGTTTGTTCCATGTTGGAACATGGATATGTTGGGATATCACAATATCTCTTATTTAATTAATACATCTATATATTTGGTAAAGGGTGGAAGGCTCGGCCTTATGCCTGGTGTTTTGTTCCACTCTTGCCCCCCTAGTTTCTGTCTTACCGGTATTATGTTCCTTGAGTTTGCGTTCCTTACACGGTTGGGTGATTTATGGGACCCCCTTGACAGTTCGCCTTGAATAAAACTCCTCCAGCAAAGCCCAACCTTGGTTTTACCATTTGCCACCTAAGCCTTTTCCCCCGGGTTTTCGCGAGCCCGAGGGTCATCTTTATTTAAACCCCCGGGCCAGTGCTCCTCTGAGTATTGGTCCAACCTGTCAGTCGCCGGGGGCCACCAGGGGCAACTCTGGGCTGGCCTACCGGAAGCTTGGACAATCCGGTGTGCCCTGAGAACGAGATATGTGCAGCTCCTATCGGGATTTGTCGGCACATTCGGGTGGCTTTTCTGGTCTTGTTTTACCATTGTCGAAATGTCTTGTAAACCGGGACTTCGAGACTGATCGGGTCTTTCCGGGAGAAGGTTTATCCTTCGTTGACTGTGAGAGCTTATGGTGGGCTAAGTTGGGACACCCCTCTAGGGTATTATCTTTCGAAAGCCGTGCCCGTGGTTATGAGGCAGATGGGAATTTGTTAATGTCCGGTTGTAGAGAACTTGTCACTTGACCCAATTAAAATACATCAACTGTGTGTGTAGCCGTGATGGTCTCTTCTCGGCGGAGTCCGGGAAGTGAACACGGTTTGAGTTATGAATGACGTAAGTAGGAGTTCAGGATCACTTCTTGGTCATTGCTAGATGACGACCGTTCTGTTGCTTCTCTTCTCGCTCTCTTTTGCGTATGTTAGCCACCATATATGCTTATTGCCGCTGCAGCTCCACCTCTTGGCACCATCCTTCCCTATAAGCTTAAATAGTTTTGATCTCGCGGGTGTGAGATTGCTGAGTCCTCGTGACTCACAGATTCTACCAAAACAGTTGCAGGTGCCGACGATGCCAGTGCAGATGATGGGATCGATCTCAAGTGGGAGTTCGATGAGGAACGTGGTCGTTACTATGTGTCTTTTCCTGATGATCAGTAGTGGAGCCCAGTTGGGACGATCGGGGATCTAGCATTTGGGGTTGTCTTATTTTCATTTGGATCTTGGCCGTAGTCGGTCTATGTGTGTATTTTGGATGATGTATGAATTATATTTATGTATTATGTGAAGTGGCGATTGTAAGCCAACTCTTTATCCCATTCTTGTTCATTACATGGGATTGTGTGAAGATGACCCTTCTTGCGACAAAACCACTATGCGGTTATGCCTCTAAGTCGTGCCTCGACACGTGGGAGATATAGCCGCATCGTGGGCGTTACAAGTTGGTAATCAGAGCCATCCCCGACTTAGGAGCCCCCCTGCTTGATCGAATCGCTGGCGTTGTTGAGTCTAGAACAAAAAATGTTTTGAGTCTTAGGATTATATATATCAGAGAGTAGGATTCTTTTTACTCCTCAGTCCCTTCGTCGCTCTGGTGAGGTCTCCTGACGTAGAAGTTTTGACTCTTCTCTCCTCAAATTTCACTAATTTTTTTTTAGGATCACGCGGGTATCTTGGAATCGTTCCGATGGTTTTGTGACGAGAACATTGTTCTTGGTGCCTCCTGACATTTAGGGGTTGTGGCAGTGTCCCGGGGAGTTGAGCTCCGAGGTGTTGTCGTCACAATTTTATCGTTGCAGTTCTGGAATACCTGAGTTTCGTCGACATCGAAATATCTTTTATGCAGTTGTTGGTGAGATCATCTCGACGCCACCTAGTACTGGGGCGGGAGTTCGGGAGTATTGCCATAACTCGTATAACGGATGTTTTTCGAAGGTTGAGGTACACGATTTCCGAAGATTTCTTGGTTATGTGTTGACGGATGGATACAGCTGGATCTAGGGATTGCTAGTTTGGGTGATATATTTTGTGTCCCCTGTATCCCCAACACCAGATTGCATAACCAGAAAGTTTCGGGAGTTTATAAGTGGGAATTCAAGTAGCCTTAGGGTATCTTTCCGACAGATGCATGATATGAGATTGGGGTTCGACGTCTAGTGGTCCGCCTGTACACGGTTGGTTTTACAGTGGTCTCGTAGTGTCTTAAAGAGTCCTTGGCTATGCCGACTCGGGGACGCTTCGTATGTCATGTGCACAGCCTTGTACATGATGGTGCTGTACGATCGAGCCCGTGTGGGCCCCACCACGAAAGCTTCGGACGAAATCTCTATCATATGTTTGTTCCGACTTATTCTGCAAGCCAATACTTTGTTTTGTTTTGAATTGTGGTATTCGAGTTGCTTCGAAGGCAAATATTGATTCCATATCTTTTTCTAAGTGGCTTCTCAACTTATGGAAGTGTGATGATTTACTATGGAATTCACTCGTTCATCTTCGTTCGAATGTTTATTGTGAAGACTATATGTTGCAATTTCTATCCATTGATTCTACTTGTCTAATTGTCTATCAAGATGCTAACGGATGTCACCCTCTTCAGGATGGCTCCGCCAACGCGTCAGAATCCGGATCGCAATGAAGGGAGTCAGGCAAACCCTCCGCCACCACCTCCGCCTCCGGAGGCATGGCAAGCTATCATGGCAGCCACCAACGCCAATGCTCAGATGATTCTGCAACTCTTGCAAGAACGCACCCAAGGGCAAGGCAATCAAGGCAATCAAGGTCAAGGCAACAATCAGCCTCACTTCGCTACCCTCAACCAGTTTCTCGCAAATCAGCCCAAGTCTTTCAGCTACTGTGCCGAGGCCACGGATGCCGATGATTGGCTCGTGGACATCAACAAGCATTTTGAATGTAGCAATGTCAGGCCTGAGGACTATGTCAAGTTCGCTTCTTTCCAGCTCAAGGACCAAGCTGCTGATTGGTTTCAGCAATACAAAGATTCCAGAGGAGGTCGTGTGATCACTTGCACTGACTTCTGTCGGGATTTCAAAGCGCACCACATTCCACAAAGTGTTGTTGAGAGCAAGCGTGAGGAGTTCCGCAATCTCAAGCAAGGCAACATGTCTGTGTATCAATTCAACACCCAGTTTCAGAAACTTGCTCGCTTCGCTAAACAAGACGTTCCTGATGAAAAGATCATGATCTATCACTTCAGAGGTGGCCTTAGAGAGGATCTGCAGTTAGCTCTCGTTCTTGTTGAGCCTACTCAGTTTGATCAATTCTATAACATGGCACTGAAGCAAGAGGCTGCTCAGCTCAAGTGTGAGGCTTCTAAGAAGAGAGTCAGGGACGCAGTTCAGTCTTCTTCTTCCTCACTTGTGGCTGCTAAGCAACAAAAGTTCTGGTTGCCTCCTCCTCCTCCGTTTCGTCAGCCTTACTAGCAGAAGAACAAAGGTGGCCATGGTTCTTCCAACTCTGGCTATCAGAACAAGTCTCAGAATCAAGCTTCAAAGTCCAATGCTCCTTATCACCGTCCACTCTCAGAGGTGACTTGCAACAAGTGTCAGCAGAAGGTCACTATGCTAACAAGTGCTTCAACCAAAGGCGTCTTCCTCCTCCTCCTCCTGTCAGATCTTCCAGCAATGCAGTGGTCAAACATAAATCCAAGTTTGCAAAGGTGAACATGATGAATGCAGCTCAAGCGGAGGAGTCTACTGATGTGATAATGGGAAATCTTCCTGTTAATGATATTCCTGCAAAAGTTCTTTTTGATACTGGTGCATCGCTTTCTTTCATATCAAGACCTTTTGCATCCAAGCATGAGTTGGTTTCTCAAGGTTTGCCTAGACCGTTAGCAGTTGTCTCTCCGGGCAAATGCATGAATGCAAGTTCCATGGTTCCGGATGTTTCCATCAAGATGGGCGACTATAAATTTCTGTCTTCTCCAGTTGTTCTTGGCGACTCGGATATTGATCTAATTCTCGGGATGGACTGGCTTTCTAAGCACAAGGCTCAACTTGATTGTGCTGCCAGGGAAATTCAATTGACACACTCTTCTGAGGATGTGATTATTTATGCCGCTCGTGATGAAACCATTCGGTTGTTTTCTCTCAATGAGAAGGGCGAATTAAATGCCATCTCTCAAATTCCAGTCGTTTGTGAGTATCAAGATGTCTTTCCAGAAGAGCTTCCGGGTATGCCTCCTCACCGGCCAGTTGAGTTCGTTATCGATCTTGAGCCAGGCACTGGACCCGTTTGCAAGCGTCCATACAAGCTTGGACCCAATGAGCTAAAGGAATTGAAGAAACAGCTCGATGAACAAGAGCGTCTGGGTTTGATCAAACCGAGTTCATCTCCATGGGGTTGTGGTGTTCTTTTTGTAAAGAAGAAGGATGGCACGGACCGACTTTGTGTCGACTACCGTCCATTGAACAAGAAGACAATCAAGAACAAGTATCCACTTCCCAACATCAATGAACTATTTGAGCAACTCAAAGGTGCTAAAGTATTCTCCAAGCTTGACCTTCGTATGGGTTATCATCGGATTCGCATTCGTGAAGAAGATATTCCCAAGACAGCATTCAGAACAAGTTTTGGTTCTTATGAATATACTGTCGTGTCTTTCAGCCTTGTCAATGCTCCTCCAGTTTTCTCTCGGATGATGAATTTCATCTTCAACCCCTATACCAATGAATTGTCCTAGTGTATCTCGATGATATATTGGTCTTCTCCAAGAATAAGAAGGATCATGCCAAACATTTGCGATTGGTGCTCGACAAGCTCATAGAGTATCAATTCTATGCGAAGTTCTCAAAATGTGAGTTTTGGCTTGATGAAGTTCTTTTCCTTGGCCACATCATCTCTGCCAAGGGCATCGCTGTTAATCCCGAGAAGGTGTCCGCAATTGTGAATTGGGAACCTCCTCAGAATGTCAAGCAGCTCCGCAGTTTTCTTGGTCTTGCAAGCTATTGCCGTAGATTCGTTGAGAATTTCTCTAAGATTGCAAAGCCTCTTTCCAACCTCCTCTAGAAGCATGTGAAGTATGTCTGGTCTCCTGAATGTGACGTTGCTTTCAACACACTCAAAGAGAAACTAGTCACAGCTCCTGTCTTAACTCCTCCTGATGAATCCAAGCCATTTGAAGTTTTCTGTGATGCTTCTCTTCAAGGTCTCGGTGTTGTGTTAATGCAAGAGAAGAAAGTTGTGGCCTATACCTCTCGTCAGTTGAAGCCCAATGAAAAGAACTACCCCACTCACGATCTTGAGTTGGCGGCAGTTGTCCATGCATTAATAACGTGGAGACATTTCTTGTTGGGAAGACAAGTGGACATTTTCACCGATCACAAGAGTCTCAAGTACATCTTCACTCAGCCCAACCTCAACCTCAGGCAGACTCGATGGGTCGAAATGATTCAAGAGTACAATCCGAGTATTGAATATACTCCAGGCAAGGCCAATGTCATTGCAGATGCTTTAAGCAGGAAGGCTTATTGCAACAGCTTAATCCTCAAGCCATTCCAACCGGATCTTTGTGAAGCTTTCCGCAAGCTGAATCTCCAAGTTGTTCCTCAAGGCTTTCTTGCCAACCTCATAGTCTCTCCTACTTTGGAAGATCAAATTCGTGAGGCACAACTTCTTGATGCCATGGTGAAGAAGGTGAAACGTGGTATCGACAAGGGTCTTTCCAAATACAAGTGCTATCGCATTGATGACAGAGACACTTTGTTCTTCGAGGACCGGATTGTGGTTCCTAAAGGTGATCTAAGGAAAGTCATAATGAACGAGGCACACAATTCTCTCCTTTCCATTCATCCTGGAAGTACAAAGATGTACCATGACCTCAAGCAGTCGTATTGGTGGACTCGAATGAAGCGAGAAATTGCTCAATTCGTGAATGAATGTGATGTCTGTCGAAGAGTGAAAGCAGAACACCAACGACCAGCTGGTCTCCTCCAACCTCTTGCTATCCCAGAGTGGAAGTTTGATCATATCGACTGGTTTTCCAAAGTCCAAGCGCGGAAATGATGCTATCTTCGTTGTCATCGACAAGCTTTCTAAAGTGGCTCATTTCCTTCCAATCAAAGAATCCATCACAGCAGCTCAGTTGGCAGAGCTATACACCTCCAGAATTGTCTCCTTGCACGGCATTCCACAATTGATTTCTTCTGATCGTGCATCCGTTTCCGGTGATCTTTATATCGATTTCGACCGAAATCATCTCATCTTTCCAGTGGCATGCTTGGTTTGCCAAGTTACTGCCTTGTTCATCATTTTTCGTCCGGAGCACGCATATGCATCGCATATCATGTCTCGCATATCATACATGTTTTGCATCATGTTGCTTGTGCATTTCTCGTGATTGATTGTGGTTCCGTTGCTTGTGTTCTTGTCTTGGGTAGATCCAGGAGACGAGTTCGTGAACGAGGAACCTGTTGAGTACGCTTACGAGGATCAAGCTTTCGACAACTCTGAGAACCTTCAGGCAAGATGACCACCCCTCGAAATCACTTCTATCTTTGCTTTGCTAGTTGTTCGCTCTATTGCCATGCTGCGCTACCTATCACTTGCTATATCATGTCTTCCATATTGCCATGTCAGCCTCTAACCATCCTTTCCTAGCAAACCGTTGTTTGGCTAAGTTACCGCTTTTGCTCAGCCCTTCTTATAGCGTTGCTAGTTGCAAGTGAAGTTGAAGTTTGTTCCATGTTGGAACATGGATATGTTGGGATATCACAATATCTCTTATTTAATTAATGCATCTATATATTTGGTAAAGGGTGGAAGGCTCGGCCTTATGCCTGGTGTTTTGTTCCACTCTTGCCCCCTAGTTTCTGTCTTACCGGTATTATGTTCCTTGAGTTTGCGTCCCTTACACGGTTGGGTGATTTATGGGACCCCCTTGACAGTTCGCCTTGAATAAAACTCCTCCAGCAAGGCCTAACCTTGGTTTTACCATTTGCCACCTAAGCCTTTTCCCCCGGGTTTTCGCGAGCCCGAGGGTCATCTTTATTTAAACCCCCGGGCCAGTGCTCCTCTGAGTATTGGTCCAACCTGTCAGTCGCCGGGGGTCACTAGGGGCAACTCTGGGCTGGCCTACCGGAAGCTTGGACAATCCGGTGTGCCCTGAGAACGAGATATGTGCAGCTCCTATCGGGATTTGTCGGCACATTCGGGTGGCTTTGCTGGTCTTGTTTTACCATTGTCGAAATGTCTTGTAAACTGGGATTCCGAGACTGATCGGGTCTTTCCGGGAGAAGGTTTATCCTTCGTTGACCGTGAGAGCTTATGATGGGCTAAGTTGGGACACCCTTGTAGGGTATTATCTTTCGAAAGCCGTGCCCGCGGTTATGAGGCAGATGGGAATTTGTTAATGTCCAGTTGTAGAGAACTTGTCACTTGACCCAATTAAAATACATCAACTGTGTGTGTAGCCGTGATGGTCTCTTCTCGGCGGAGTCCGGGAAGTGAACACGGTTTGAGTTATGAAAGACGGAAGTAGGAGTTCAGGATCACTTCTTGGTCATTGCTAGATGACGACCGTTCCGTTGCTTCTCTTCTCGCTCTCTTTTGTGTATGTTAGCCACCATATATGCTTATTGCCGCTGCAGCTCCACCTCTTGGCACCATCCTTCCCTATAAGCTTAAATAGTTTTGATCTCGCAGGTGTGAGATTGCTGAGTCCTCGTGACTCACAGATTCTACCAAAACAGTTGCAGGTGCCGACGATGCCAGTGCAGATGATGGGATCGATCTCAAGTGGGAGTTCGATGAGGACGTGGTCGTTACTATGTGTCTTTTCCTGATGATCAGTAGTGGAGCCCAGTTGGGACGATCGGGGATCTAGCATTTGGGGTTGTCTTATTTTCATTTGGATCTTGACCGTAGTCGGTCTATGTGTGTATTTTGGATGATGTATGAATTATATTTATGTATTGTGTGAAGTGGCGATTGTAAGCCAACTCTTTATCCCATTCTTGTTCATTACATGGGATTGTGTGAAGATGACCCTTCTTGCGACAAAACCACTATGCGGTTATGCCTCTAAGTCGTGCCTCGACACGTGGGAGATATAGCCGCATCGTGGGCGTTACAATAGCAAGGGCCGCCTTGTCAGCGACAAGGGACCTAGCAGGATTCAGATCTCTCTCAAGCCGCTCCAGCTCCAGCTCCTTGTTTTAGCAATGCTCTGGTCGAAAAAAGATGGTCCACGAGCAAATGATTGAAGAAGATTTAGTGGCATATGGATTTCACTCAGCCGAGGAAGAACTTACCGTGAAGCTTCCTACTAAACTCCTCGCAAACTTCCTCAATGTGCGCCTCCAAGGCATCCTTCTTTTCGGTCAATTGTGTGATTTTCTCCTCCAGAGTCTGCTTTTCGTGAGTGAAGGCACCAATGGTAGCATTGAGGTCCTTGATCTGATCCTCCAACTTGCCGACTAAAGCTAGCTTCTCATCGACCAGTTTGGTCTTGGTCCTGGCTTCCTTCTGGGCCAACGTCAGATCCTTGTCTTTGCTCTCCAGAGCCTGCTTCATGATTTCTAAATAAATAGAAGTCCTGAGCCTCGTTACGGGTTGGGTGTTCTTGCAACGAACATCTATCGGAGCGGAGTGATTTGGATCAAAAGGGAAAAACAACATATAGCTACCAGACGGAAGAAATAGCTTACCTCCCAGGGCTTTCTCCTCTTGCTCCAGTCGGGCGCTCTTGAGCCTCTCGGCCTCCAGATCAAGTGGAAGAGATGTCACCTCCTTCTCCATTGTGGCGTAGTGAGATCCCATCTCGCAGGTCCTCTGCAACATATGGGAAACAATCAATCGGAAGACCCAAATGAGAAACCAAAGCAGTAACTCACAAACATCCGGGCAAACATCGCTGGAAGGAACAAGTTAGACCAGTACCAGATCCTGAAGTACCCTCTGACTACCAAGTGGATCGAGCTGGACCAGTACCAGATCCTGAAGTATACTCTGACTACCGAGTAGACCACACACTACCGAGTGGACAAGTTAGTCCAGTACTAGATCCTGAAGTACCCTTGGACTACACACTCAGTCGTACCCCCTAGGAGGAACAAGTTTGACCAATACCAAAATCTCAAGTACATTCTGGTTACTGGGTCGGCCAAGCACCCCCAGCAGGAGCCAACTCGATCAGTACCAGATCCTAAAGTACCCTCTGATCTATCCTCACTCGGCTAGCCCCTGAGTCGGCAATGAAGAAGATAGAGGACAACAACAACACAAGACGATATGCTTCATTCGGCTAACTTCTGAGTCAGCAATGAAGAAGATCCTACTTATTATCTCACCAACAAACGAGTGTTGCCGAACGATAGTTCTAAAGACTACCATCGATTGCCCGCAATCGACCATAGTCTCGGGAACTACACCTAGTGGGTGCACTCAGCTTGCCCCCATTGGAAAAGTGACTCGTTGATAGAGCTAAAAAACCACAAGTTCTAAGACTACCGCCAACTGTTCCAGTCAACGGTAGCCTCGGGGACTACGCCCAGTGGGTGCACTCAGCGTGCCCCACTGGAACAGGTCCACTCGACTATGCTCCGACTAGACTCCGAGTGAACGCAAAAACTCCACAAAAGTTCAAAGACTCCTGCTCACTGATTCTAGTCGATAGGAGCCTTGGGGACTACACCCAGTGGGTGCATTGAGCGTGCCCCCACTAGATCATGAACACCCAGTGGGTGTGCCCTGCGCAAACCCACTAACAGAGATTCTACCAAGATAAAAAAGAAAAAATTCGACTGGGAGTTATAATCACAATGGTACTTACTCGAACATTGGTCTGCAGCGCCGCGCTAGTGTCGTAGGCTTCCTTCGTTCGGTCGCACATCAGCCCCACCTGAATCAGAGCCTCCTTGCTTGCCCCCACCTGATCCTCATGGACATGGTACAGGGGGAAGGAAGTAGCTGGAGCCGACGAAGTTACAGGAGTCGGCCTCGCGGCTGGAATCACTGTCGTTCCACTCGTAGGGGCCTGGGTAGACCCTGCAGGAGGCACCATCGCTGACAAAGACGCCGAACCACCCTGAGCTAGAGGACTCGGCCTCGTGCTCTTAGCGGCGACCTTTGCCGGAGAAACGCGGGTCATCTGGCGAGGAGAGGCGTTTGCCATTGGCATGTCAGCACTCGGCACTCCCTCCCTGATGGCATCCGGATTCGGCGGGTCAACCCTCTCTTCGTCGTCCAGCTGGATAATCTTGGGTGGAGCTGCATAAACCAAGTAAATCATTAAAAGTCTAGTCGGAGAAGGCCTAACCATCCGAGCCAATCAACACAACATACCTTTGGAGGTGGCGGCATCCGCTGCATCAGCGTCATTCAGGCCTGACTTGCGGACGTGCGGGTCCGCCGAAGTTGTCAAGGTGTCATTACTACAACGAACAAACAACACTCGGTCAACAATCGAATCAATACAAAAACAAGCAAGGAATCGGTGAGGGTACTCACTTCGAGGCCATAGGCACCACCACCTTGATCCGCGGCACTGCAACCTTCCGAGGCTTGGAGGAGATCTTCTTGGGCAGTTTCGGCTGTTTCTCTGCCGAGCTCTCAGCCTCAGCGCGAGTGCGCTTGGAGCTCCCAGTAGCTTGACCTGAAGTAGTCGACCTGAAGCGTGGGGTTCTTTTGGGGCCTTGTAAGACGGACAAGACTCCGCCTCATCCCCTCCTCCGAGCTCTCATCGTCATCATCATCATCGTCGTCGTCACTCTAGTCGTTGTTAGACCTCTCTGAGTACTGCTGCTCGGTATCACTTGTCACATATTGGGGCGAACGGTCCACCATTGGGATCCTAGCAATCAAGTTCTGGAAGTCCTGAGAGGCGAACACGTGATAGCATGGGGGTCAGCTTTTCAAAAGGCAACATATGGTCAAGCCGACTGAACTACAAACAAATACCTCAATGGGCGGCAGGTCCTTGTGGAAGGCTGGCACCAACCGAGTCTCCCACGGGTTGTCGCGAGAACAGGTGATGGCCTTGATCTTGGCCTCCACCTCCTTCTCGGTGAGATCCTTCGGATGCACTCGGGTGGAATCACCCGGCCCCTCGTACAACCACATGGGGTGGGCCCTGGCCTGAAGTGGTTGGATGTGCCGAGTGAAGAAAGTCTCCAGCAGGTCCATGCAGTTCACTCCAGCATTCACAACTCCAATCAACGCACTGGACAAGATAGCGACACCCACCTTCTCCTCCTTCGCCACGGTGAGGGTCACAGGGGCCCGTACTCTCTTGGACGAATACGGAGGGAGGCCCGACTGATTGTTGGCGCTGGGGATGTCCCTGCAGTAGAATCAGGTCCCCTGCCACCCCTTAATGGAATCGGGAAAGCTCATCTTGGGGAAGCACCTTCCCCCGCGGACCTGGATGCCCAGGCCCCGCATAGCTGAGTGACATGGGTTTTCTCTCCAGTCGGCGAATCTTTCTTCACGGTCATTGAACGACAGGTGAAGATGTATTTTAAGAGGATCCAGTGAAGGTGGCAGCCCAAGAAGTTTATGCAGAGAGAGATCAAGGCCGAGAGGTAAATGAAAACATAGGGGGGAGGTGGTGGAATTGAGCACCAAAGTAGTCGAGGAACGCTCGGAAAAAGGGGTGAAGCGACATCGAGAAGCCCCGCTCGACGTGGGTGACGAGCAAGACACACTCGTCCTCCTGAGGTGCCGGCTCGACCTCCCTCACATCCGGGCGACGCCATCCTTCGTGCGGAATCAGCCCCTCTTCCGCCAACTCCTCTAGCCGCCGATCGGTGACGTGTGACGCGATCCGGTCCCCCGCCGCGCCGCCGGCCGCCGCACCAGAGCCAGAGGAAGTGGCCTTCCCCGCCTTCTTCGCCTTCTCCGCCTTGGCCGTGGAGTCCCTCACCATTGCTACGCACTAAGGTGCAGGAGAGAAGTGGAGCAGTCAGCGGGAGAGAAAGGGGACCTGAGGCCCGGAGCTCTACTCCTGAATCTTTTATATCTCCAGACAAAATCCTTAGCCAAATCTCCCACTGCAAATCCCTGGATCGATGGCCCGTGTGGCAAGGCTTTGCACAGGGCAGGCGCCACACGTGGCGGGATCGTGCCTGCAAATTGTAGAATCAAAAGTATGTCTAGAGGGGGGGGGTGATTAGGCCACTTGACCAAATAAAAATCTAACGTTTTCCCAATTTTAGTTGTCGGCAGATTTTAGCAACTAGCACAAGTCAAGCAATCAACCTACACATGCAATTCTAATAGTGTAGCAGCGGAAAGTGAAACATTGCATATGAAGGTAAAGGGAAGGGTTTGGAGAAGGCAAACACAATGAAGACACGAAGATTTTTGATGTGGTTCGGATAGGTGGTGCTATCGTACATCCACGTTGATGGAGACTTCAACCCACGAAGGGTAACGGCTGCGCGAGTCCATGGAGGGCTCCACCCACAGAGGGTCCACGAAGAAGCAACCTTGTCTATCCCACCATGGCCTTCGCCCACAAAGGACTTGCCTCCCTCGGGTAGATCTTCACGAAGTAGGCGATCTCCTTGCCCTTACAAACTTCTTGGTTCAACTCCACAACTTGACAGAGGCTCCCAAGAGACACCTAGCCAATCTAGGAGACACCACGCCCCAAAAGTTAATAAATGGTGTGTTGATGATGAACTCCTTGCTCTTGTGCTTCAAATGATAGTCTCCCCAACACTCAACTCTCTCTCATAGATTTGGATATGGTGGAAAGATGATTTGAGTGGAAAGCTACTTGGGGAAGGCTAGAAATCAAGATTCTTGTCGTAGGATTGGAATATCTTGATCTCAACACATGTGTAGGTGGTTCTCTCTCAAAAATGTATGGTGGAAGTGTAGGCACATTCTAATGGCTCTCTCTCATATGGAGAAGGGGGTGGAGGGGTATATATAGCCTCCACACAAAATCCAGCCGTCACACACATTTGACCCATCTCGGTGAGACCGAATGGTTAAACTCGGTGGGACTGATTAGTTGAAAATGTGAACGTTAGGAATCTCGGTGGGACCAACTGGAACAACTCGGTGAGACCGATGTGCTAGTGCTTAGGGCAAACCTCATCTCGGTGGCGCAGATTGCATCAACTCGGTGAGACCGAAGTGAAGCAATATGGCAACAGAGAATTGGTCAAGCCATCTCGGTGAGACCGATTGCAATTTCGGTGAGACCGAAATAAATGCACCTGATAACAGAGAGTTGGCAAGGCCATCTCGGTGAGACTGAGATCCATATTGGTGTGACTGAACTGTTAGGGTTTCTGGCAGTGGCTATGTCATATGAACTCGGTGGCGCCGGATAGAAAGAATCGGTGGGGCCGAGTTGGAGTTTATGGTTTTGACATATTTGGATGGAGAAAGTGGTTGAGGGTTTAGGAGCAATATCACTAAGCATTTGAGCAAGCAAGTCTTTAAGCAACACCTCATCCCCTTTTAATAGTATTGGATTTCCTATGGACTCAATGTGATCTTGGATCACTAAAATAGAAATGAAGAGTATTGAGCTTTTGCTAATATGTGTCCTTAGCATTTTGAGGGGTCCACATCTCTAGTCCATGCCATGCCATGCATTGAACTTCCTGAAATATTTATCTTGAAAGGATATTAGTTCAATGAGCTATATGTTGTTATGAGTTACCAAAACCACCCGGGGATTGCTTGCACTTTCAATCTCCCCCTTTTTGGTAATTGATGACAACATATAGATCAAAGCTTTGAAAAATGATAAAATGAATGAAGTACATCATATCTTTGAGAAGTATGTGATAAGCAAGAGCTCCCCCTAAATTTGTGCATTATTTAAATTTGCGTTTGAATGCAAATGCACAATTGGTTAGGATCATGGGTCACTCTGCCATGTCACATACATCTTGGTGGAGCGCACAAAATGATAAGAGTAAAATAAAATGCATGCATCACCAAAGATATAAGTGAGTGATCATACACAAACAATCATAAAGATGGGCGTAGAAGCACAAATTAAGCATGGTATGATCAAACACATGATCACACAAGGTATCTCACGAGCATAGCACAATAAGTAGCATCAACCAAACGAAGTAGCATCAACCAAATGAAGTAGCAAGGCAAATGAAAAACCAACAAAGAAGCAAAAGACTCTCTCTCTCTCAGCCTATGATCTATACACTTTCTCCCCCTTTGGCAACAAGTTACCAAAAAGTTTGAAAACATATAGTGCTATACGACACTCTAGGCACGATCTCCGGGAGCTCCTGAAGGGGTCTTTTGGCTTGTTGCTTCGGAGTGCGTAGATGGCGTTGAGAGAAGTGCGTCTACAAATGCTTCAGCCGAAGTCTGTTGAGCGGGATGGGTTGACACTGATGGTGGCAATATGGCAGTGGCGGTAGGAGTAGAGTGAGCACTCCTCATGTCTGCAACTGGCTCAGTAGTAGACCTTTGTGCCCTTAGCACTTTCTGGAATCTGTCAGTGGTAGGTCAATCATCCCTGTCCTCAGCATCATCTCTCAGCTTCTCAACAATTGATTGAATCTCATTGACCTTCACATGAAGATTGTACATCTTTTCTTCAACAATCTGCTCTAGGCTCTCCTGATTCTGGGTTAAGTTCGCCAGACTCTTCTCAATCCTCAGAGTTGCTTCTAGCAGATATGTGAGTTGATCTTGCTTGGTCTTGAGATTTACTATGGAAGCATCTGGAGCACTTGCTGCCATTGCTGCTTTGGCAGCCTTTGCCTTCTCAGCCTTCTCCTGGGCCTCAACTGACGTTGGATGTGAAGCATCCGTCACCACTTCATTGTCCTCAAATTCAGGCCTCAGAGGTAGATGCTCTCTATCAAGCAGATATGTGCCAGCTCCAACCTTGGAATTGATCAACATTTGAATATGTGGTGCATATCCACAATACCTCTTTTGGTATGTAGTTGTCCTCTTGACTGTCTCAACTATCAGACTGATAACCTTGAACTTCTGTGGTATCTCAAATAGATGCAGCATGTTGATGGAATGACCACAGATCATTCTCTCATCTCCGGACTTGAGCAACAATGTATGCCTCAAGATGTAGGTGGTGGTGGCCAAACCAGCAATGCAGTAATATATAGAACCAAACTTGTGGGTCTCAAGTGCTTTGTCAGGAATGGGCTTGTACATGTGAGCCATAGTGTTATGATCCATCATGGGTTTGCCATAGACATCAATGTCATTCTCTCCCTCTACTGGGGCATTGATAAGAGCATCCCACTCTGAGATCGATGACTGGTACCTGGTGCCCTCAGTCATCCACACAATCTTCCCATCTGGATAGAAGTGTGCGGTGGAGTAAAATTGCATCACCATTTAATCATTCCACTTGGTGAGCTCTTGTCCAACAAATGCATCAACTCCAGTCAACCTGAAGCTCTCATGAACGTGGGGGGAGTAATCTTCATTTGCATCTATGTACTTCCAATCCACCCACTTCATATCACTCACTATTGGCTTCTTGTCAAGCAAAATTGTCTCATAGAAGTCTTGTTGTTCTCTGGTGTGGAAACGATAATCAACAACAGTTCTTCTCCTTGTAGCATATGGATCAATTTTCCTCCATAGTCTTAATCCATTGTCCTTCCTCAACTTCATGTTCTCAGCCACTTGATGTTCATCATTGTGATCTGGAATCTTAGGCTTCAATTTCCTGGGCACTTGGGGCTCTTCATCTTCTTGAACCTCTGACAGGGGCCTTGTTCTTCTCAGCAGCTGGGATATTTCTGGTGGATCTCTTTGGAGCTGTAGGCTTGGGTGCAGCTGGTGGAGCTTTTGACTTGGGCTTGGAGGGTGCACCATGATGGAAATATGCCCTAGAGGCAATAATAAAGTGGTTATTATTATATTTCCTTAATCATGATAAAGGTTTATTATTCATGCTAGAATTGTATTGACCGGAAACTTAAATATATCTGTGGATACATAAACAAATACCTTGTCCCTAGTGAGCCTCTACTAGACAAGCTCGTTGATCAAAAGATGGTTAATGTTTCCTAACCATAGACATGTGTTGTCACTTGATAACAGGATCACATCATTAGGAGTGATGTGATGGACAAGACCCATTCATTAGCTTAGCATATGATCGTTCAGTTTATTGCTACTGCTACATATTCCTTCGACCATGAGATCATGCAACTCCCGGATACCGGAGGAATACCTTGTGTCCTATCAAATGTCACACTGTAACTGGGTGATCATAAAGATGCTCTACAGGTATCTCCAAAGGTGTCTGTTGAGTTGGCATGGATCGAGATTGGGATTTGTCACTCCGTGTATCGGAGAGGTATCTCTGGGCCCTCTCGGTAATACATCATCACAAGAAGCTTGAAAGCAAAGTGACTAAGGAGTTAGTTACGAGATGATGTATTACAGAATGAGTAAAGAGACTTGCCAGTAACGAGATTGAATTAGGTATGGAGATACCGACGATCGAATCTCAGGCAAGTAACATACCGACAGGCAAAGGGAACTACATATGTTGTCATAAAGGTTCGACCGATAAAGATCTTCGTAGAATATGTAGGAACCAATATGGGCAGCCAGGTGCCGCTATTGGTTATTGACCAGAGAAGCGTCTCGGTCATGTCTACATCATTCTCGAACCCGTAGGGTCCGCACGCTTAACGTTCGTTGACGATATAGTATTATATGAGTTATGTATGTTGGTGACCGAATGTTGTTCGGAGTCCCGGATGAGATCACGGACATGACTAGGAGCTCCGGAATGGTTCGGAGGTAAAGATTGATATATGGGATAATAGAGTTTGGTCTCCGAAAGGGTTCCAAAATTCACCGGAAGGCGTTCCGGATGTTTCCCGAAATGTTCTGGTGTGTGAACACTTTATTTGGGCCAAAGGGGTAAAGCCCACGGGGCTTTAGGAAGGTGCAAAAGGAAGTTTTGCGGAGGCCATGGGCCAGATGATGACCAACAAGTATAGGGGATCTATCATAGTACTTTCGATAAGTAAGAGTGTCGAACCCAACGAGGAGCAGAAGGAAATGACAAGCGGTTTACGTAAGGTATTCTGTGCAAGCACTGAAATTATTGGTAACAGATAGTTGTGTGATAAGATAATTCGTAACGGGTAACAAGTAATAAAAGTAGACAAGGTGCAACAAGGTCAGCAAGGTGGCCCAATCCTTTTTGTAGCAAAGGACAAGCCTGGACGAACTCTTATATAATGCAAAGTGCTCCCGAGGACACATGGGAATTGTTGTCAAGTTAGTTCTCATCATGCTCATATGATTCACGTTCATTACTTTGATAGTTTGATATGTGGGTGGACCGGTGCTTGGATGCTGCTCTTCCTTGGACAAGCCTCCCACTTATGATTAACCCCTCTCGCAAGCATCCGCAACTATGAAAGAAGAATTAAGATAAATCTAATCATAGCATGAAACATATGGATCCAAACCAGCCCCTTACGAAGCAACGCATAAACTAGGGTTTAAGCTTCTGTCACTCTAGCAACCCATCATCTACTTATTACTTCCCAATGCCTTCCCCTAGGCCCAAATAATGGTGAAGTGTCATGTAGTCGACGTTCACATAACACCACTAGAGGAAAGACAACATACATCATCAAAATATCGAACGAATACCAAATTCACATGATTACTTATAACAAGACTTCTCCCATGTCCTCAGGAACAAACGTAACTACTCACAAAGCATATTAATGATTAAGATCATAGGAGTATTGATTATCATTAAGGATCCAAAAATATAATCTTCCACTGGATAAACCAACTAGCATCAACTACAAGGAGTTCAACACTACTAGCAACCCACAGGTACCAATCTGAGGTTTTGGGATCAAGATCGAATACAAGAGATGAACTAGGGTTTGAGAGGAGATGGTGCTAGTGAAGATGTTGATGGAGATTTCCCCCCTCTTCATGAGAGGATCGATGGTGATGACGATGGCGATGATTTCCCCCTCCCGGAGGGATGTTTCCCTGGCAGAACAGCTCCGCTGGAGCCCTAGATTTGTTCTGCCCAGGTTCCACCTCAAGACGGCAGCGCTTCATCTCGAAAGCTTTCTTCCTATTTTTTCCAGGTCAAAACACACCATATAGCAAAAGATGGGCGTCGGAGGCCTGCCAGGGGGCCCACAAGGACGGGGGGCGCGCCCTCCACCCTTGTGGCTGGCTGGTGGTCCCTCTCTGGTATTTTCTTCGCCCAATATTTTTTATATATTCCAAAGACATGCTCCGTGAAGTTTCAGGACTTTTGGAGTTGTGCAGAATAGGTCTCTAATATTTGCTCCTTTTCCAGTCCAGAATTCCAGCTGCCGGCATTCTCCTTCTTCATGTAAACCTTATAAAATAAGAGAGAAAAGGCATAAGTATTGTGATATAATGTGTAATAACAGCCCATAATGCAATAAATATCAATATAAAAGCATGATGCAAAAGGGACGTATCACCAGATGCCAGGAACCGTGGCGTCTGGGGCCAGACGCCGAGGACACTCGCGTTTGGTCCTGGAGTCCTAGAAGGACTCTTGCCTTGCAGGCTAAACCGACTGTGAGGGGGCTCTTTCTCCAAGAATCGACCCCAGGGCTCAACATATAAATAGAGGGGCAGGGCTAGCACCCGGGAGACATCAAGATTCACCAAGCCGTGTGCCAGCAACCCCGCCCCCTCTAGTTTATCCTCCGTCATAGTTTCCGTTGTGCTTGGCGAAGCCCTGCGGAGATTGTTCTTCACCACCATCGTCACCATGCCGCCGGAACTCATCTACTACTTCGCCCTCTTGCTGGATCAAGAAGGCGAGGACGTCATCGAGTTGAACATGTGCTGAACGCGGAGGTGTCGTACGTTCGGTACTTGATCAGGACAGATTGTGAAGGTGTACGACTACATCAACCGTGTTGATAAACGCTCCCGCTTAGCGATCTTCAAGGGTATGAAGATGCTCTCCCCCTCTCGTAGTTATTCATCTCCATGGATAGATCTTGTGTGTGCGTAGAATTTTTTTATTCTCCATGCAATGTTCCCCAACAGTGGCATCATGATCCATGTCTATGCGTAGATCATATGCACGAGTAGAACACAAAGGAGTTGTGGGCGGTGATGTTCATACTGCTTACCACCAACGTCTTATTTTGATTCGGCGGCATTATGGGATGAAGCGGCCCGGACCAACCTTACATGTCCACGTACATGAGACCGGTTCCACCGACTGACATGCAACTTGTTTTGCATAAAGGTGGCTGGAGGGTGTCTGTTTCTCCTACTTTAGTTGAATCAAATTTGAATATGGCCGGTCCTTGCAGAAGGTTAAAACAACAAACTTGATAATCACCGCTGTGGTTTTGCGTAGGTAAGAACGATTCTTGTTAGGTGCCCATAGCAGCCACGTTAAACTTGCAACAATAAAGTAGAGGACGTCTAACTTGTTTTTGCAGGGCATGTTGTGATGTGATATGGTCAAGATATGATGTGATATATGTTGATGTATGAGATTATCATGTTTCGTAATAAGTTCATGACTTGCATGTCAATGAGTACGACAACCGGCAGGAGCCTTAGGGTTGTCATTAATTATTGTATGACCTGCGTGTCAATCACTTAAGCGCCATGTAATTGCTTTACTTTATCGCTATGCATTAGCAATAGTTGTAGAAGCAATAGTTGGCGAGATGACCCCGATGCTACGATGGAGATCAAGGTGTCGTGCCGGTGACGATGGAGATCATGCGATGCTTTGGAGATGGAGATCAAAAGCACAAGATGATGATGGCCATATCATGTCACATATTTTGATTGCATGTGATGATTATCCTTTATGCATCTTATTTTGCTTAGAACTACGGTAGCATTATAAGATGATCCCTTCACTTAATTTCAAGATAAAAGTGTTCTCCCTGAGTATGCATCGTTGCCAAAGTTTGTCGTTTCGAAGCACCTCATGATGATCGGGTGTGATAGATTCTACGTTCACATACAACGGGTGTAAGCAAGTTTTGCACATGCAGAATACTTGGGTTAAACTTGATGAGCCTAGCATGTACAGACATGGTCTCGAAACACTGGAGACCGAAAGGTCGAACGTGAGTCATATAGTAGATATGATCAACATAGAGATGTTCACCATTGAAGACTACCCCATCTCACGTGATGATCAGACATGGGTTAGTTGATTTGGATCGTGTATCACTTAGACAACTTGAGGGATGTTGATTTAAGTGGGAGTTCATTAGTAATTTGATTATTCGAACTAAAATTTATCATGAACTTAGTCTTAATAGTTTTTGCATATCTGTTGTAGATCAATGGCCCGTGCTACCGGTCCCTTGAATTTTAATGCGTTCCTAGAGAAAGCTAAGTTGAAAGATGATGGCAGCAATTACACGGACTGGGTGTAACTTGAGGATTATCCTCATTGCTGCACATAAGAATTATGTCCCTGATGCACCACTAGGTGACAGACCTGCTGCAGGAGCTGCTGCAGATGTTATGAATGTCTGGCACGCTCGATCTGATGACTACTCAATAGTTCAATGTGCCATGCTTTATGGCCTGGAACCGGGACTTCAAAGACGTTTTGAAAGTCACGGAGCATATGAGATGTTCCAAGAACTGAAGTTGATATTTCAAGCAAATGCCTAGGTTGAGAGATATGAAGTCTCCAACAAGTTCTATAGCTGTAAGATGGAGGAGAACAGTTCTGTCAATGAACACATACTCAAAATGTCTGGGTATCATAACCAGTTCACTCAGTTGGGAATTGATCTTCCATTTGAGAGTGTTATTGATAGAGTTCTTCAGTCACTGCCACCAAGCTACAAAGGCTTCATGATGAACTATAATATGCAAGGGATGAAAAAAATGATTCCCGAGCTCTTCGCGATGCTGAAATCAGCGGAGGTAGAAATCAAGAAGGAGCATCAAGAGTTGATGGTTAACAAGACCACTAGTTTCAAGAAAAAGGGCAAGGGAAAGAAAGGGAACTTCAAGAAGAATGGCAAGCAAGTTTCCACTGCCGTGAAGAAGCCCAAAGCTAGACCCAAGCCTGAAACTAAGTGCCTAAGGAAATGGTCACCAGAAGCGGAACTGCCCAAAATACTTGGGAGATAAGAAGGATGGCAAAGTGAACAAAGGTATATTTGATATACATGTTTTTGATGTGTACCTTACTAATGCTCGTAGTAGCGCCTGGGTATTTGATATTGGTTCGGTTGCTCATATTTGTAACTCGAAATAGGAGCTATGAAATAAACGAATATTGGCTAAGGACGAGGTGACGATGCACGTCGGGAATGGTTCCAAGGTTGATGTGATCGCCGTCAGCATGCTACCTCTACATCTAGCTACATGATTAGTTTTAGACCTGAATAATTGTTATTTGGTGCCAGCGTTGAGCATGAACATTATAATTGGATCTTGTTTGTTGCAAGACGGTTATTCATTTAAGTCAGAGAATAATGGTTGTTCTATTTACATGAGTAACATCTTTTATGGTCACGCACCCTTAGTGAATGGTCTATTCTTGTTGAATCTCGATTGTAGTGATACACATATTCATAATATTGATGCCAAAAGATGCAAAGTTGATAATGATAGTGCAACATACTTGTGCCACTGCCGTTTAGGTCATATTAGTGGAAAGCACATGAAGAAACTCCATGCGGATGGGCATTTGGAATCACTCGATTATGAATCATTTGATACTTGTGAACCATGCCTCATGGGCAAGATGACTAAAACTCCGTTCTCCGGAACAATCGAGCGATCTAATGACTTATTGGAAATAATACATACCGATGTATGCGATCCGATGAGTGTTGAAGCACGTGGCGGGTATCATTATTTTCTAACCTCCACAGGTGATTTGAGTAGGTATGGGTATATCTACTTGATGAAACACAAGTGTGAAACATTTGAAAAGTTCAAAGAATTTCAGAATGAAGTGGAGAATCATCGTAACAAGAAAATAAAGTTTCTATGATCTGATCGAGGCGGAGAATATTTGAGTTACAAGTTTGGCCTTTATTTAAAACAATGTGGAATTGTTTCACAACTCACACCACCTGGAACACCACAGTGTAATGGTGTGTCCGAATGTCGTAACCATACTTTATTAGATATGGTATGTTCTATGATGTCTCTTACCGATTTGCCTTTATGATTTTGGGGTTATGCATTAGAGACAGCCGCATTCACATTAAATAGGGCACCATGTAAATCCGCTGAGATGACACCATATGAACTGTGGTTTGGCAAGAAACCTAAGCTATCATTTCTTAAAGTTTGGGGATGTGACGCTTATGTCAAAAGGCGCCAGCCTGATAAGCTCGAACCCGAATCAGAGAAGTGCGTCTTCATAGGATACCCTAAAGAAACTATTGCGTATACCTTCTACCACGGATCCGAAGGGAAGATCTTTGTTGCTAAGAATAGGTCAATTCTAGAGAAGGAGTTTCTCTCGAAAGAAGTGAGTGGGAGGAAAATAGAACTTGATGAGGTAGTTGTACCTTCTCTCGAATTGGAAAGTAGCACATCAGAGAAAACAGTTCCCGTGATGCCTACACGAACTATAGAGGAAGCTAATGATGATGATCATGAAACTCCAGATCAAGTTACTACTGAACCTCGTAGGTCGACCAGAACACCTACTGCACTAGAGTGGTATGGTAATCCTATTTTGGAAGTCATGTTGTTAGACAACGGCAAACCTACGAACTATGAAGAAACTATGATGAGCCCAGATTCTGATAAATGGCTTGAGGCCATGAAATCTAAGATAGGATCCATGTATGAGAACAAAGTATGGACTTTGGTGGACTTGCCCAATGATCGGCAATACATTGAGAATAAATAGATCTTCAAGAGGAAGACAGACCCTGATGGTAATATCACTGTCTACAAAGCTCGACTTGTTGAAAAAGGTTTTTGACAAGTTCAAGGGGTTGACTATGATGAGACTTTCTCACCCATAGCAATTGCCACATTTTATGATTATGAAATCTAGCAAATGGGTGTCAAAACTGCATTCCTTAATGGGTTTCTCAAAGAAGAGTTGTATATGATACAACCCGAAGGTTTTGTCGACCCTAGAGGTGCTAACAAAGTGTGCAAGCTCCATTGATCCATCTATGGACTAGTGCAAGCATCTCGCAGTTGGAATATATGCTTTGATGAGGTGATCAAAGCATATGGTTTATAAAAATTTACGGTGAAGCCTGTATTTACAAGAAAGTGAGTGGGAGCTCTGTAGCATTTCTGATATTATATGTGGATGACATATTGCTGATTGGAAATGATATAGAATGTCTAGATAGCATAAAAGGATACTTGAATAAAAAAATTCAATGAAAGACCTTGGTGAAGCTACTTATATATTGGGCATCAAGACCTATATGGATAGATTGAGACGCTTAATAGAACTTTCACAAAGCACATACCCTGACAAAGTTTTGAAGAAGTTCAAAATGGATCAGTCAAAGAAAGGGTTCTTGCCTGTATTGCAAGGTGTGAAGTTGAGTAAGACTCAAAGCCCGACCACGGCAGAAGATAGAGAGAGAATGAAAGTCATTCCCTATGCATCAGCAATAGGTTCTATAAAGTATGCCATGCTGTGTACCAGACCTATTGTGTGTCTTGCTATGGATACCCATGGTGACAATGGGGTATCATATTGATTCACTTGATGTGCGTTTTGGCACTCAACTCGCGGATTCCTGAGGTGGCATCGGGGTAATCTATGCATAGGGGTTGATGCACGTTCTTGTCTTTTTTTCTCCGATAGAAATCTTGGGTACTCTTTGAGGTTCTTTGTGTTGTATTGAGTATTATGAATCTAAAATTGTTTGATGCATATCGTATAATCAACTCACGGATACTCGCGGTGACATTGGAGTATCTAGGTGACATTAAAGTTAGTTGATGTGTATCATATGGTGTTATTTTAGTATGAACTCTTGGATAGATCGATCGGAAATAATAGCTTGGTGTTATTTTAGTACAAACTCTAGGGTAGATTGATCGAAAAGAATAGCTTTGACATGGTTTCATACCCTACAAACAATTTCTTCTTATGTTCTCCGCAAGATTATAACTTTGGAGTGATTCTTCATCGCACGTTGAGGGATGGTTATATGATCCAATTATATTAGCATTGTCGAGAGATTGCACTAGCGAAGTACGGAGCCTAGGCCTCATTTTCAAGCATTGCAATACCGTTTGTGCTCACTTTTGTTACTTGCTACCTTGCTGTTTTTATTGTTCCCATTACAAAAATCAATATCTACTACCATTACTACACTTTTATCACCATCTCTTGGCCGAACTAGTGCACCTATACAAATTACCATTGTATTTAGTGTGTTGGGGACACACGAGACTCTTTGTTATTTGGTTGCATGGTTGTTTGAGATAGACCATTGAGGGAGTCCTGGATTAGGGGGTCCTCGGACAGCCGGACTATATCCTTTGGCCGTACTGTTGGACTATGAAGATACAAGATTGAAGACTTCGACCCGTGTCCGGATGAGACTCTCCTTGGCGTGGAAGGCAAGCTTGGCAATACGGATATGTAGATCTCCTCCCTTGTAACCGACTCTGTGTAACCCTAGCCCCCTCCGGTGTCTATATAAAACGGAGGGTTTAGTCCGTAGGACAACAACAACCATACCATAGGCTAGCTTCTAGGGTTTAGCCTCTACGATCTCGTGGTAGATCAACTCTTGTAATACTCATATCATCAAGATCAATCAAGCGGGAAGTAGGGTATTACCTCCATCGAGAGGGCCCAAACCTGGGTAAACATTGTGTCCCCCGCCTCCTGTTACCATCCGCCTTAGACGCACAGTTCGGGACCCCCTACCCGAGATCCGCCGGTTTTGACACCGACATTGGTGCTTTCATTGAGAGTTCCACTATGCCGTCACCATAAGGCTTGATGGCTCCTTTGATCATCAGCAACGATGTGATCCAGGGTGAGGTTTTCCTCCCCGGACAGATCTTCGTATTCGGCGGCTTCGTTCTGCGGGCCAACTCACTTGGCCATCTGGAGCAGATCGAGAGCTACACCCCTGGCCATCAGGTCAGGTTTGGAAACTTGAACTATACTGCCGACATCCCGGAGACTTGATCTTCGACGGATTCAAGCCCATGTCAGGTGCACCGCACAATCACGACGAGCACGACTTAGCTCTGCCGTCAGACAGTATTCGGGAGATTACACCTGCAGCTACTCCGGCCCTCGATCCAGAGCAGATTACGCCATCCGAGGACGGGTGGATGGACCCTGCCACGGAGGCTGCACACTCAGCGGCGATAGAGCCGAATACTGACTTCACCTCCTCCGAGACCCGTGTTGCTGGACCATTGGATTCGTCCCCGGCCATGGGCTCCGAGCCGCCTGCGTCCATGCCTATCGAACCCGATTGGGCACCGATCATGGAGTTTACCTCCGCAGATATCTTTCAGAACTCGCCCTTTGGTGACGTGCTAAACTCATTGAGGTCTCTCTCCCTGACAGGAGACCCTTGGCCGAACTATGTCCGGCTAGAATGGGAAGCGGACGACGAAGAAATTCGTTCCCCACCCACCACCCACTTAATAGCCATTGTCGACGATTTAACCGACATGCTCGATTTCGACTCCGAAGACATCGACGGTATGGACGACGATGCAGGAGAGGAACAGGAACCACCACCCACAGAGCGCTGGATAGCCACTTCATCACACGATATATATATCATGGATACACCCAAAGAAAATAATGACGAGGAACGGAAGGACGCAGCGAAGGACAACTCCCTCGAGAAGCAACCAAGGTGACGGCATAGGCGCCGCTCCAAATCCCGCCTCGGCAAGAACAGCGATAACAACGCAAGGAAAAATAACACTCTGGTTGACTCCAGAGGAAACGACGACCACATTGACCCAGCGACAGAACAGGATGAACCAGCGGACGGCGAACATAGTACGGAGCCGCAGTCCGAACACGGCGACACAGAGGATAAAACTCATCAACCTCTCTCCGGAGAGGAAAACAGTCCGGACGAGGATGCACACATCATCCCGGAAAGGCACTTGGAACAAGGGAACCTCTGTAGAAGGCTTATTGCCACCGCGAGGAGTCTGAAGAAGCAGAAGCAAAGGCTTAAAGCCGCGCAGAACACGCTCAACAGTAGATGGAACAAAGTGCTTGACACTGAAGAAAAGTATGGTGGCAGTCGCCACACAAAGAGCTATCCAAAGCACAAGCTGTTGCCCGAATTCGATGATGAGGCCTTAGAGCCCACACAGCCGAAAAAAATAGCCGACCGGTCGGATCGACCACCTCGTGGCCGCGATAGGGCGGCTAACGAGGCCGAACATAAGTCAGCACACGATCCAAGCAAGGACTTGCATCAAAAGGCTGGCATGACCAGATCCATCTATGTATCTAGGAAGCACGCTACAGCGCATAATCAAAACCAAACTCTACAACCGTCAGAACGCCATGACACATCCAAATACAGGGGCGCCGTGCACCCCTATGTTTCACCGATGAGGTGCCGGATCACGAATTTCTAGAGGGATTCAAACCCGTGAACATAGAGGCGTACGACGGAACAACAGACCCTGGGGTCTGGATTGAGGACTTCATCCTCCATATCCATATAGCTCGCGGAGACGATCTCCACACCATTAAATACTTGCCCCTCAAGTTGAAAGGACCGGCTCGGCACTGGCTGAAGAGCCTCCCTGAAAATTCAATTGGAAGTTGGGAGGAGCTTGAGGATGCTTTTAGGGCTAACTTTCAAGGGACCAATGTTCGACCTCTGGATGCTGACGATTTAAGTCATATAATTCAACAGCCCGGAGTCAGCCCGAAAGCTTTGGAACAGTTTTCTCACTAAGAAAAACCAAATCGTCGACTGCCCGGACGCCGAAGCCTTAGCAGCCTTCAAACACAGCGTCCGAGACGAATGGCTCGCCAGACACCTCGGCCAAGAAAAACCAAGGACAATGGCAGCCCTGACAAGCCTTATGACCCGCTTTTGCACGGGCGAAGATAGTTGGCTGGCCCGTAGTAGCACCAGCGACCCAGGCACATCTGAAGTCGGGGATGGTAATGGAAAACCACGATGCAATAAAAGAAAGTGTTGAAATAACGAAGACAGCCCAGACAACATGGTGGTAAACGCCGGATTTAGGGGCTCTCGACCCGGTCAGCGGAAAAAGCCCTTTTTTTGACTATACACAGTAGGGCAAAACCCCACTGCAATTTTTTGTTTATATTAATCTAAAAAAATAAAGTCCCAGAAAGGAACCAAAGTACAAAAGGCTTGAGATAAGCCAAGGAGGAAGACAAAAGAAAGAGGAAAGAAAAAACACTAACAACTAAGAAACTAGGATTACAGGACAAGATTATCCAGCCAAAAACAGTATGCTCCAGCATAGCTCTTTTTAATTCTGAATCTGAGAAGAGAGAGCTCCTCCATGAAGATGGCTTTCCACCTTTGAATGCTGGGTTGAATTGCTTGGAAAATCATGTTGTTCCTGGAGATCCAAATAGCCCAAGAGGCAAGGATGACTATCTCCATGAAGAAAGGTACATGAAGTTTCTGCTTGAGATCAAGAAAAGCTTCCATGATTGAAACATTAAAGGGCAAGTCCAGAAAAGGTGTTGAAGAGTCTCTTCCTGTGGACAATTGTTGACATCACAATTATAGCTGCCTAGCTGAAAAGATTTCCTTCTCAGAAGATTTCTAGTATTGAGCCTGTCATGAAGTAGTCTCCAAAAGAACACCTTATGTTTTGGCTGACAAGAACTGCTCTAGATCCAATTGAACTGCTGTGGTACAACTTTAACTCCCATCAGCACTTTATATGCCTTAGCCACAGAGAATTGCTCAGTTCCCCATATGTAACTCTAGGTATCTGTGCAATCCAAAGTATCAGAGGCCCTTAAAGCAATGCATATGTCCTCCATAGCCTCGAATTCCTGGAAAGCTTGCACAGTCAGTGGCAGATGAAATAGGTCCTCTAAGTATTCAGTTTGGAGAATGGTGTGAACAGTAGCATCCTTGTTTTTCACAAACGAGAATAGGTGGGGGAACATGTCTTGCAAGCAATGTGAGTGCCAAAGATCAGTCCAAAAATAAGCACTCTTTCCATCACCTATGTTGCATCTGGCCAAGGACTTATAGTTATCAATCAGCTTAAGGTTTGCCTTCCACCAAAAAGATCCCATCCAGCTATTACCAGGTAGAGAATCATTGCTGTAGTAAGATTCCCAAATCAGATTGACCCAGGGAATATTGTGTCTGTTGTAGAACTTATGCAGGTTCTTGAGAAGCAATGCTTTATTCTGGACAAAAATATCAATCACTCCTAAGCCACCTTGATTTTTAGGTCTACACACAGTACTCCATGCCACCATGGCAGGTCTATGGTCTTCCAAATCAGGGCCTCTCCAAAGACAATGTCTCAAGTATTTTATGGCTTGGGTTTTGATGGTAACAGGCACATCAAGGCATCCCATGAGATATATCAATAATGAGTTGAGGACAGATTTCACTAGCAACAATCTCCCAGCCAAAGTCATAAAGGTGGACAATCCCACAATCTTCTTCTGCAGTCTTGTGACAAGAGGAAAACATTGCTCAACAGTAGGCTTATGAAGACCTAGGGGTACTCCCAAATACTTGATTGGAAAAGATTCCTTCTTGCAATGAAAAGTATTTATTAAAATCTCCATCTTCTCTTCTGGCACATTTATTGGAATCATACTTGATTTATTGTAATTAACTTTAAGGCCTGTGGCATCAGCAAAAGTATTGAGAAGGGCTTTGAGGCAATGTAATTGGTTTGCATCTGCTTGCAGAATAACCAAGGTGTCATCAGCATACTGGACAATTGGAAAATCAGGGCATGACTCTACTTGCAAGGGAGAGGTTACCAAACCCAGGTGCATTGCCTTGTTGAGAATTGTCTGAAGTAGATCAGCAGCAAGCACAAAGAGAAGAGGGGACAGAGGATCCCCCTGCCTTACACCTCTAAGGCAATAATTTTTTTTCCAGGAACACCATTTAGTAATATAGCAGAGGATGCAGAAGTAAACAGTAATTTGATCCATGTAAGCCATATGTCCCCAAAGCCCTTTGCTTTTAAAATATCCAACATAGCCTAATGTTCAATGGTGTCAAAAGCCTTTTCAAAATCCAATTTCAGCACAATGATTTCCTCCTTTGACTTATGACATTGGTGTAAATATTCATAAGCCCACCCCAAACAGTCATGAATAGATCTTTCTTTAAGGAAACCATATTGGTTGATGTGGACCAATTTCAGAATCACCTTTTGCAATCTATTTGCTAGCAGCTTAGTAACAATTTTCAGACAGCTGTTCAGTAAAGAGATAGGCCTAAAATCATTTGCTGTCAATGGAGAACTCCCCTTTGGAATGAGAGTTATGAATGAAAGCCCTTCAAAGGCAACAGAGATGGACCGTCCAGCCTAAACAAGGTTCTAGACAAATTATGTCAGATTCATGGCACCTCCGATAAACCTGCAAATCACACCCACAGAGAATGCTGGGTCTTCAAGAAGGCCGGCAAGTTAAACGCCGAACACAAGGGGAGGGATACACCAAGTGAAGACGAGGATGAGCCTCGCCAGCAAAGCACTGGGGGACAGAAAAAATTCCCACCAGAGGTCAAAACAGTAAACATGATTCACGTGACGAAGAGGAGAAGCAAACATGCACTCCGAGACACACGCGCCGTAGAGCCTGTCACCCCTAAGTTTAACCCTTGGTCGGCCTGCCCGATCACTTTTGATCGCAGGGATCACCTCACAAGTATCCAGCACGGAGGATTGGCTACCTTGGTGCTAGACCCAATTATCGACGGATACCATCTCACCCAAGTCCTCATGGACGGTGGCAGTAGTCTTAATCTGATATATCAGGACACAGTCCGCAGAATGGGGATAGACCCGACAAGAATCAGCCACAGTAATACTACCTTTAAAGGAGTAATACCAGGCCCAGAGGCCCGCTGTACGGGCTCTCTAGTACTAGAGGTTGTATTCGGTTCTCCCGACAACTTCCGAAGTGAAAAGTTAACCTTCGACATCGCTCCATTCCGAAGCGGCTATCAAGCACTACTCGGAAGAACAGCTTCCGCTTGTTTTAATGCAGTACCGCATTACGCTTCTCTTAAGCTTAAGATGCCCGGTCCATGTGGCATCATCACAGTTAGCAGAAATGTTGAGCGTTCCTTACGCGCGGAGGAATGTGTGGCGGCTTTAGCAGCCGGACACTAAAACGGCCCCTCCAACCAGAATAAACGATCGGTCGTCAAGACCGCGGACACGACTAGACGAGTCCGGCGCATAACTAGCTATAACAGCTTAGATAAACCTGAGATTGGTTTGATGGATATACCCCCATAGGCGGTACCAGGGGCTCCCCGCATGTACAAAGGACTACAGTTCGGCTCAACCTTACTTATCTTGAATTTTAATGGTTTATTAAGAATAACCAATTTTTCGCACGACAACTTTCACCTAAGTTCTTCTCTTTTACAGATGATAATCATGCTATACCCTTCCAGGATACGGCACAACAGAGACACAGGTGCAGACGTGCAGCAAGGCCCCGCTCAAAGGTTTCTTTTTAGATTAAGACCCTGTGTAAACCTTTTTTACTGTCTCTTGTTGCTTCACATCCTCCGGATACTCAGTATAACCGAGAGGGATGCTGACGTTATTGGCATTTCGCCACGTCAGAATAATGCATGTACCTGGACACTCTGGGTTCATTATCAAGGGCGTTACTCAGCCCGGTATATGTTGTAAAGACCGAATACCTTAGGGAGTGTTCGGCGTCGCGAGTTTGGCCTTATATGCATCAGCTCTGAATCATTTCTTTGGTCAAATGTTGGGTTTGCCCAGCTCCCGCGTTTTGCTACCTTACGTTCCGCTCTATCGGCTAAGGCGGCACCGGGAGAACTACTGCAATTGTGCCCTGGTTCATCCGGACGAGCACCTCAGTAGAGAAAGCCGAAAGCTGACTGTCATGATAAAGCGTGAGACTGGTCAACCACTCGATGACTCATCAGAATCTTCGGGATTCCTCCGCATTAACGAAGGACCGGTTTCCCCGGTCATGTACGTACACGCACCGTATTCGGATAAACGCGGAAATACTAGGGGCTATATAGTAGCCCCATTGTCAAACTCCTATGGTTAAGTGAAAGTGTTAAAGCAATATAGTCCGATTGCCTCGTTCGCCGTGCTACCACCTCCTTAATGGACCAAGACGTTGGTCAAGTGTGAAGACGCGCTTTTGCGAACACCCCCGCATTATATGCGTGGGGGCTGAAGCCGACGACTGCAAACTTTCAGGATATATATATATATATACATAAACGACCGCACAGGAGGCACAATAATACTTTCAGGCAAAAGTATAAACACAACCTTTATAATTCAAATAACATTGTTCTTACAATTGGGATACATGTCACTAGAACATGATACTCTTCGAGCACTGAGCCTCTATTAAATGAGCGCCTTCTAAGACTTCCTCAAAATAGTGCTCGGCCGATATCCGGCCCATGGCCGAACTCTGGGTTGCAACAGCGGTGGCCTCCATCCCTGCCCAGTATGTCTTGACACGGGCAAGAGCCATCCGCGCACCCTCTATGCACGCCGACCTCTTCACAGCGTCGATATGCGGCACAGCACCAAGGAATTGTTGCACCAAGCCAAATTAACTAATCGGCTTTGGTCCTTCTGGCCAAAGATGATCCACAACAGACCTCATGGCAAGCTCGGACAACCTATGGAGCACGGCCCACTCGGCCATTTGCTCATTTAACAGCAGCGGACGCGCCGGAGCATTGAACTGCGACAAGAACAACTTTTCCACTTCGTGATCCGTTTGATCTTCGAAAAACTTGGTCGCATCAGCAGCACTTGCTGCCAAATCCAGGTACGCGTCCGCAGAACTCCATAATTGATTCCGAAGGGCATACTTAGAATCTCTGAACTTCGTCCGCAACAAAAAGGGCTTCCCAGCCGCGATATCTCCGGCTTGACGTAGCTCCTCCTTCGCCGCTCTGATTTTAGAGCGGGTTTCCTTGGCTGCTACCGTGGCCTTCTCCAGGTCCGCCGTCTTCGTTTGGCTTCCCTTTTCAAGAAGCTTATAACGGTCGGCGGCATCTTTCAGTTCAACAGCCATCTTGGCTATTTTCTCTTTACTCTAGCAATGCGCAGCCTGTTCGGCTCTTAGCTCTTCGACCGCCTTTAGGGCAGCCGCATCACTCTTCCTGGCTTGTTCCTTGGCTCGGGCAAGTTCCGCCCGAAGGGTCTCCACGGCGACAGCTCCATCTGCAGTTACAGCATATTACAGATACTAGCATCATGCTCCTCTTAATATGTGTTGATCATAGGAGAATACATACCTTGTGCCTCGTCAAGTCGCTTGTTTACAAGCATGACGTCGGCATCTGCCGCATCAAGTTACCGCTTCAGTTCGGCAAACTCACCAGTCCGGCTAGCCACCGGACCCTCAGCCGCCTGCACGTGAAAGTAGCACGATTATTACCTGGGACTATGATCCTCTATTTGCCGTCCTTTTTGACAGCAACCAGAGTCTCAGGGGCTACTATCTGCATAGGGCACACCTAGCGTGTCCGGCACCGTAAAAAAATATATTACTTTGCGTACCTCAAAGCCTCTCAGCAGGCCCATGAAAGCTTAATGCAACCCGCTTTCGGCGGATAAAATCTTCTCAACTACCGTACCCATTAACGTACAGTGTGCTTCTGAGATAGCCGCTCGCTCCAGAAGATTCCGCAGTGAGTCTGGTCGCTCATGGACAGTTTCGGACTCTTTTTGTTGCTCTCCCTAGGAGCCGAATACTCCGGGCTTCGGGTGGCCGAAGGTTTACCCTCTTGCCTTGGCGGATTAGGAGAAATCCTAATTGACGACACCTCAGGGTCGTCCGCTTCACGAGGCGGGGAGGCACGGGGAGGCGTTTCGCTCTCCATCATCTCCGGAAGAAGATCCCCCGCAGACGAACTCTGTCGAGAAGGGCTACGATCCGAACTACAGGACATACGTCTCGGTTATTGTTCTCAGAAAGGAAGCAGGGTATATTTACTATAAAGTACTTTTGTTTACTTACAACTCGGTAGAGGGCTGGTCCCCTTGCTGGTGCTGTGGGGTAAGGATGCCCTCCGGGGTAGGGCCCCCTGACAAAGGTTTCTTCCCTCGTTTGAAAACCATTGTTTCCAATTCTTGAGAGGCGGCCCTCTTCCTTCCTTGGGGAGGGGGAATTCCAGATTCTTCTCCCCGGTTATCCTCCTTCGTGGAGGCACTAATTCCCCTGGCTTGGATGAATAATGAGTGAGGCTCGCTTTCGGCTTCTTTATTCCTCCCTTTATCTTCCCCTGATGGCGCCTGATAAGGTGCAAGCTCGAGCATCCTGGCTAGTACGGGATCCGGTGGGCCCTCGGGAAGGGGAGCCAAACACCTGATCATCTTCACCTTTCTTATCCAGTCCTGGTCAAAAAGTGACTTTTCAGAATGATGTTGTGGTAAATTAAAAGACCACATGTTCGGCCGCGGAATTACTTACTTGGGTGTCTGGACGATTGCAGTTCAGACCCGCATCCTCGGAGGTGTCCGGACACTTTATTTGTGATCCGAAGAACAATCTGTACATGTCTTCGAGCGTCACGCTGAAGAAGTGCTGAATAGTTCGCGGTCCTTCTGGGTTGAACTCCCACATACGGAGAGGTCGACGTTTGCAAGGCAGGACTCGACGAATTAGCATGACTTGCATTACCTTGACAAGGCTGACATCTCTCTCGAGGAGATCTCGGATGCGACTCTGCAATATTGGCACATCATTTACTGGCCCCCAGTCCAGCCCCTTGTTGATCCATGATGCCAGTTGTGGCGGGGGGCCCGAGCGGAAGGCAGGGGCGGCTACCCACTTAGTACCCCTGGGAGCTGTGATGTAAAACCACTCCCGTTGTTATAACTTGGATGTCTCCGGGAAGGAACCCTTTGGCCATGGAGCATCGGCGCCTTTGTTTATCATGGCGCCTCCGCACTCTGCGTGTCTCCCCTCAATCATCTTCGGCTTCACATTGAAGGTCTTGAGCCATAAGCCGAAGTGTGGGGTGATGCGGAGGAAGGCTTCACACACGACGATGAATGACGAGATGTGAAGGATGGAATCCGGAGCCAGATCATGGAAATCGAGCCCATAGTAGAACATGAGACCTCTGACAAAGGGATCAAGACTAAAGCCTAGCCCTCGGAGGAAGTGGGAAATAAATACGACACTCTCGTTGGGTTCGGGAGTGGGTATGACCTGCCCTCGAGCAGGCAGCCTGTGCGAGATTTCGGCGGTCAGATACCTGGCTTCTCTCAGCTTCTTGATGTCCTCCTCCGTGACAGAGGAGGGCATCCACCGACCTTGAAGGTTGGATCCGGACATGATAGAAGGTTCGAAGCGCCTAGCCTGAGCCTTGGGTGTTGGAACTCGAGGTGGGGGAAGGATTCGATTGAGTGTGAGAAGAAAAGGACAGGCCTTGGCCCCTTTATAAAGAGGGTGAATATCAAGCATCCTCCGCGTGGCCGTTTGGAACTTGCCTAAAATCGAGGAGTCATACCAGCAGTCACGATGGGGTTACCCATGCCCGTATTGATGAGAATCCCGTGAAAAAGGGACACGATCTCTGCTTCGATAGGACGTGCCAATAAAACCGCCTCGCGACATGTGCAGTGGCAGGCTCGGAAAAACGGTTCGTCATGACCAGACCATGGCAGTACGTCACGTTATGAAAAGCTGTCAGCAGATTAGATTTGTGGAAATATTATTCTCCCTACGGTGGTATGTGGAATTTGTTTTATAGAGCCGGACACTATCTTTGTGTTCAAAAACTTCTGTGGAGTATTCGGAGGAAGAACCCGCCTTGCAATGCCGAAGACAATCTGCGCACCGGACTCATCGTCATTGAAGCCTGGTTCAGGGGCTATTGAGGGAGTCCTGGATTAGGGGGTCCTCGGACAGCCGGACTATATCCTTTGGCCGGACTGTTGGACTATGAAGATACAAGATTGAAGACTTCGACCCGTGTCCGGATGGGACTCTCCTTGGCGTGGAAGGCAAGCTTGGCAATACGGATATGTAGATCTCCTTCCTTGTAACCGACTCTGTGTAACCCTAGCCCCCTCCGGTGTCTATATAAACCGGAGGGTTTAGTCCATAGGACAACAACAATCATACCATAGGCTAGCTTCTAGGGTTTAGCCTCTACGATCTCGTGGTAGATCAACTCTTGTAATACTCATATCATCAAGATCAATCAAGCAGGAAGTAGGGTATTACCTCCATCGAGATGGCCCGAACCTGGGTAAACATCGTGTCCCCCGCCTCCTGTTACCATCCGCCTTAGATGCACAGTTCGGGACCCCCTACCCGAGATCCGCCGGTTTTGACACCGATAACCATCTTCATCCTATGCCTCCCATGGATTGATAAACCTTAGGTCACCCACTTGAGGAAAATTTGCTATTGTCCTACAAAATTCTGCGCTTGGAGGCCCAACACGAGTCTACAAGAACAAGTTGTGTAGTAGAGATCAGCCTGCGCTGGTGTTTCCTTGTGATAAGGAGTGGCATCTCTCCGGGGAGTCATACCACGCACCGGCGTCACCACTCGTGTTGTAATGGCATGCTCTCACTCGGCCCCCTAGTCTATTTCCTCCTAGAGACAAATGAATTCCATCGGGTTTTTTCTTGACGATCAATGACACTCGGTCATCTGGGTAAACCTAGAGTCCAGAATCTATTGTGTTTTCGTCCAAGGAACAACAATTGGTGGAAGCTTGTTGGGGGCATGGTGGGGGCAGCCCCCACAACAATTATGTTTTTTGATGGGGGCCCCTTTTTGGGGGGCAGCCCATAATTGGTGGAAGATTGTTGGGGGCATGGTGGGGGCAGCCCCCACAAATGGTGGAGAAATTTGGGAGTGGGCCCTTGGGGGCATCGCCTACATGGGGTGATGGGGAACGTTGAATGGAAAACAAAAAAATCCTAGAAACACCCAAGATCTATTCTAGGGAGATGCTAGCAATGAGAGGGGGAGTGTCTACATACCCTTGTAGACCAAAAGCGTTAATGATCTAGAGATTGTGGTTCGCGTAGGCGTACTCCCTCATGATCCAATCCGGCCGACCACCGAACGAATGACACCTCCGAATGTGCACACGTACGGATCGGTGACTTCTCCGCCTTCTTGATCCAGTAAGGGAGGGTGGAGAAGTAGGTGGGATCAAGGCCAACACGATGGCGTGGTAGTGGTGGTCGTGGCGGAACTGCAGCAGGGCTTCGCCAAGTGTCTGCGCGATGAGATGGGAGGAGTTGGGAGAGATGGCGGCCAAGGGTCGAAGGGTGCCTGCCCCCATGCACCTCCCCTCTCTTTATATAGTCTAGGGGGCGGGGTCGCCAACACCCTCCTAGGGCCGGACACAAGGGAGAAATCCCTTTAAATTTGGAGATAACATCTTATCTCCAGATTCAGTCCTTTAAATTTAGAGATAAGACCTTATCTCTATATTTAAACAACATGGGCCTTGGGGCTGGTGCAGTCAACCCATGTGGGCTGTAGTCCCACCCCTTGGTTCATGTGGGACCTTACCGGGTCGTTGGGCCACACGGAGGAACCCCGAGAACCTTCTAGAACCTTCTTGGCACGCTACCAAAAATTCTAGAACATTTTCCAGAACCCTAAAAAACCACTTCCCATATATATATATCTTTACCTCTGGACTATTCTGGAGCTCCTTGCGAGGTCCCGGATCCCATCTAGGACTCTGAACTACTTTCGGACTTCACCATATGAATATCCCAATACTACCCTAGCGTTACTAAACGTTAAGTGTGTGACCCTATGGGTTCGAGAACATGCAAACATGACCGAGACTCCTCTCCGATCAATAATCAATAGTGGGACCTCGATGCCCATATTGACTCCTACATATTCAATGAAGATCTTTATCAGTTTGAACCATGATATCGAGGATTTAGTTAATCCGTATACAATTCCCTTTGTCCGGTGATATGTTACTTGCTCGAGATTCGATCGTCGGTATCGCCATACCTAGTTCAATCTCGTTACCGACAAGTCTCTTTACTCATTCCTTAATACAAGATCCCTGTGAATAAACACGTTAATCACATGCTTGCAAGGTATTTATGATGTTGTATTACCGAGAGGGCCCAGAGATCATCTCTCCATCACATGGAGTGACAAATCCCAGTCTCGATTCATGCAACCCAACAAATACTTTCTGAGATACCTGTAGAGCACCTTTATGATCACCCAGTTATGAAGTGATGTTTGATAACCCACAAAGCATTCTTCCGGTATTCGGGACTGGCATGATCTCATGGTCTAAGGAACATATACTTAACATTAGGAAAGCTACCGCAAACTAAACTTAGTGACATGCTCAGATGCTAAGCTTACAGTTGGGTCTTGTCCACCACATCATTCTTATAATGACGTGATCCCGTTATTAAATGACAACTCATGTCTATGGTTAGGAAACCTTAGCCATCTTTAATCAACGAGCTAGTCTAGTAGAGGCTCAATAGGGACACGGTGTTGTTTATGAATCCACACATGTATTTAACTTGCTGGTCAATAGAATTCTAGCATGGATAATAAACATTTATCATGAATGAGGAAATATTATAATAACATCTTTATTATTGCCTCGGGCATATTTCCAACAGTCTCCCACTTGCACAGGAGTCAATAATCTAGTTTACATCGTAATGAATCTAACACCCATAGATTTCTAGTGTTGATCATGTTTTGCTCGTGGAAGAGGTTTAGTCAACGGGTCTTCAACATTCAGCTCCATATGTACTTTGCAAAGCTCTATTTCTCCATCCTTAATGTAACTAGATGATGCTCTGCGCATTGCTGCGAGAACCTTGGTTAAACATATGCATAAATGGATGGTACAAAACTAAAACTATTGCAAAAAATATTAAAATTGCTCTCGGGATATATTTGAAAATAGTAAGGTATATGAAGCATGTGGCAAATGTTGTATAAAAAGAGAAATCTATTGTATTGAAGTCAAACGGGGTGCTATTTTTTTATATCAAAAATGTGTAACATAACTTACATATTTGCTCCAAAAGTACAACGTACAAATATATGTAGGTCATGGTACAAAATGTGTGACATGACCTAATACGTCCATTTTGCATCATGCTTTTATATTGATATTTATTGCATTATGGGCTGTTATTACACATTATGATACAATACTTATGCCTTTTCTCCCTTATTTTACAAGGTTTACATGAAGAGGGAGAATGCCGGCAGCTGGAATTCTGGACTGGAAAAGGAGCAAATCTGAGAGACCTATTATGCACAACTCCAAAAGTCCTGAAACTTCACAGAGAATTATTTTGGAATATATAAAAAATATTGGGCGAAGAAAGCACCAGAGGGGGGCCACCAGCCATCCACAAGGGTGGGGGCGCGCCCCTACCTTGCCGCCTACCTGGCAGGCCCCCGGTGCCCATCTTTTGATATATGAAGGTTTTTTACCTAGAAAAAATCAAGAGGAAGCTTTCGGGATGAAGCGCTGCTGTCTTGAAGCGGAACTTGGGCAGAACCAATCTAGGACTCCGGTAGAGCTGTTATGCCGGGGAAGCTTCCCTCCTGAAGGGGGAAATCAAAGCCATCTTCATCACCAACGATCCTCTCATCGAGAGGGGGTCAATATCCGTCAACATATTCACCAGCACCATCTCCTCTCAAACCCTAATTCATCTCATGTACCCGATCTTTGTCTCAAAACCTCAGATTGGTACCCGTGGGTTGCTAGTAGTGTTGATTACTCCTTCTAGTTGATGCTAGTTGGTTTATTCGGTGAAAGATCATATGTTCAGATCCTTAATTATAATTAATACTCCTATGATTATGAACATGAATATGCTTTGTGAGTAGTTACGTTTGTTCCCGAGGACATGGGAAAAGTCTTGTTGTAAGTAATCATGTGAATTTGGTATTTGTTCGATATTTTGGTGAGATGTATGTTGTCTCTCCTCTAGTGGTGTTATGTGAACGTAGACTACATGACACTTGACCATGATTTGTGCCTAGGGGAAGGCATTGGGAAGTAATAAGTAGATGATGGGTTGCTAGAGTGACAGAAGATTAAACCCTAGTTTATGCGTTGCTTTGTAAGGGGCTGATTTGGATCCATATGTTTCATGCTATGGTTAGATTTATCTTAATTCTTCTTTCATAGTTGCAGATGCTTGCGAGAGGGGTTAATCATAAGTGGGAGGCTTGTCCAACGAAGGACAGCACCCAAGCACCGGTCCACCCACATATCGAATTATCAAAGTAACGAACGTGAATCATATGAGCATGATGAAAACTAGCTTGATAGTAATTCCCATGTGTCCTCGGGAGGGCTTTGCTTTATATAAGAGTACATCCAGGCTTGTCCTTTGCTACAAAAAGGATTGGGCCACCTTGCAGCACCTTAGTTACTTTTGTTACTTGTTACCCGTTATGAATTATCTTATCACACAACTATCTGTTATCGATAATTTCAGTGCTTGCAGAGAATACCTTGCTGAAAACCGCTTGTCATTTGCTTCTGCTCCTCGTTGGGTTCGACACTCTTACTTATCGAAAGGACTACGATAGATCCCCTATACTTGTGGGTCATCAAGACTCTTTTTTGGCGCCATTGCCGGGGAGTGAAACGCCTTTGGTAAGTGGAATTTGGTAAGGTAACATTTATATAGTGTGCTGAAATTTACTGTCACTTGTTACTATGGACAATAATCATTTGAGGGGTTTGTTCGGGGTATCTCCACCCCGAACGTAAGAGCAAAGAGTTGCTCCTCAATCTACTAAAAATATTTATTATGAAATTACTTCGGGTATGTGCTACCCCTTGAGCTTGCATTGGTTAGAGGAAAGAGTGATGCAGCAGAGTAGAGTAAGTATTTCCCTCAGCTTTTGAGAACCAAGGTATCAATCCAGTAGGAGACAACGTGCAAGCCACTGAATACCTACACAAACAAACACCAACTTGCACCCAACGTGATAAAGGTTTTGTCAATCCCTTCACGATTATTTGCGACGTGAGATCTGATAGAGATAGATAAACGGTAAAGTAATATTTTTGGTATTTTTGGTATATGGAACGGAAAGTAAAAGATTGCAAAGAAAGTAAATAGGAAACAGAAATTGTAGATCGGAAACTTATATGATGGAAAATAGACCCGGGGGCCATAGGTTTCACTAGAGGCTTCTCTCAAGATAGAAATTATTACGGTGGGTGAACAAATTACTGCCGAGCAATTGATAGAAAAGAGCGAAGTTATGATGATTCTAAGGCAATGATCATGAATAAAGGCATCACATCAGTATCAAGTAGACCGACTCCTGCCTACATCTACTACTATTACTCCACACATCGACTCCTATCCAGCATGCATGTAGAGTATTAAGTTCATAAAGAACAGAGTAACGCCTTAAGCAAGATGACATGATGTAGAGGAATTAACTCAAGCAATATGATGAAAACCCCATCTTTTATCCTCGATGGCAATAATACAATACGTGTCGGTTCCCCTTCTGTAACTAGGATCGAGCACCGCAAGATTGAACCCAAAGCTACGCACTTCTCCCATTGCAAGAAAAACCAATCTAGTTGGCCAAACCAAATCGATAGTTCGAAGAGACTTGCAAAGATATCAAATCATGCATATAAGAATTCAGAGAAGATTCAAATAATATTCATAGATAAGCTGATCATAAATCCATAATTCATCGGATCTGGGCAAACACACCGCAAAAGAGTATTACATCGAATAGATATCCAAGAACATCGAGGAGAACGTTGTATTGAGAATCAAAGAGAGAGAAGAAGCCATCTAGCTACTAGCTATGGACCCGTAGGTCTGTGGTAAACTACTCATGCTTCATCGGAGAGGCAATGGTCACTACGAAAAAAATACACTTCCGCGATGATACATGTTTGTCACAGTAGGTCACGTTTTCTGTCATGCATGTACATCCATGACGATTTTATGACAGAATCAAGATAGTCATACCTGTGATGTCGTAGAAGTGTTCCATGACATTACCAAAATTATCATCTCGGAAGTGTCCACTTCCATGACGATAAATGGTGCGTCATGAAGTGCTTTCATCAAGGGTGACCAACACGTGGCATCCACCGTAACGGGTCGTCGTTAAGCTATCGGGTCCTGTTTTGGATCCGATAACCCATTAACAGCCCAGACCAATGAGGATTCTCCACGTGTAAATTTCTCATTGGCCGGAGGAAACACGTGTTGGCTCACCGTTGGGACAGATGTCATCCACTCATTGGACAGGAGGCACCTATGATAGGTCGACACGTGGCATGGCCCAACAGTGGCCCATTCTGGTGAAAAAGGCTGGCCCAGTAAAAATTAGCAGGCCAGCCCATATAAGCCCTACTTGTGTCATGTCCATTTAAGCCCACGACCCATACGAGATGTGCCAATTCGGCCCATCAACGGCCCGTTAAAGATTCGACACCATTGCAGCGCATTGTCAGTTCGAGCCCGTTAACAGCCCGCTATATATTTGGGCTCAATATCGGCCCGATGTGATTTTGGCCTGTTAATGGCCCATTCAAGGGATGGGCCAATTTTCAGGATGTACATCTTTGGGCCTTTTAGCGATCCATTTAAGTGTTGGGCCAATTTCCAACCTGGTGTGTCTTTCAGCCTGTTGACGACCCATAAATGAGTTGGGCCATTTGTAGTCGGACCTGAGGTTTGGCCTTTTAGCGACCCATTTAAGTGTTGGGCCAATTCCCGGCCCGGTGTGTCTTTCAACCTGTTGACGGCCCATAAATGAGTTGGGCCATTTGTAGTCAGACCTGAGCTTTGGCCTTTTAATGGCCCATTCTCTTCATGGTCCAATACCAGCCCGGTTTCTCTTTCGGTCTGCTAAAGGCCCACGACACAGTTGGGCCATTTACAGTACGACCTGACTTTCGGCCTCTTAGCGGCCCATGCTCTTCATGGTCCAGTATGAGCCCGCTGTCTCTTTCGGCCTGCTAAAGGCCCATAGTATACTTGGGCCATATGTAGCCCGACCTTAGTAACGGCCTGTTAACGGCCCGTGAAACCATATGGGCCCACTTGTTGCCTGCTTCAATGTCGGCCTGTTAACGACCCGGGAGGTAAAGGGCCGGCCATTAACTTTCGGCCTGGTAAAGGCCCTTTAACTTAATGGGCCCACTATAGTTCGTACATGTCTTTAGGCCCAATTAGATAATTTGAGCCCATTACGACGAGCAATTATGCACAGGACCAAAACCGATCAAGCAAAGGTACGACATCCAGGGAAAAACGTTGCACATCCAGCATATATTACAGGAAATTACATCCACTGGGCAATCAAAGATTGATGCCAGTGCAAATAAATGAACAGAACCTAACAATCTACAATGTCACAATCTGCAACCTCAGCGCGGATGACACCCATAAGCATGTGGGCAAGTTCTTGCTGCTTTGCTACACTGTCTCTGGAAACATTGATCAGTTGTTGTTGCGCACGAATGTGCAACTCTGATTCCTCTAGCATTTCCATCATTGCTTCAGCCATTAATTGGTTCACAAACATACATTTTTCCGTTCCATTCGAGACAGAGGAAACTGAACAGTGGCGATTTTGGCAGGCTTGTATTATTGATAGTGGAGAGTGTCTCGACCATTGCATCATAACATAAATTAGGAGGGGAACCGAACAGATTAATCATGAGTTATTGCCATATTACCTGGCCTAGATTTATTGGAAAGAAACAATGGGGTTGCCTTGCTGTTTTCAGACTTTGTCTTCTTATCTTCAGCAGCCTGCACCAAATTAACACACTAGCATTGCTATCATTGGCCAGGTCAGATAATAGGAAAGCAACATTGACACAACAAACGTTTGGGCAACCAGACCACACCAGCCTACACCAAATTAACACAATATGGCACATCTATCATCAGCCAGGTAAGGTAATACGAAAGCAACATTGACACAATGAATGAATGGGCAACCAGAGCAGCACTACAATTCAGTAATGTGCATGATATGAGATAGTACACTCATGCAGCTCAGTATGCAAAACTACCAGGTAGTTTTCCTTACAAAAATCAACATTGTTGCCTTTAACATTTTGCTACAACTGAATTTAGATCAGATAAAGGTTGGATTCACACCAATTAACAAAATACATGCTGATGTAAAAATATAGTGATATACAGTAGGTACTTACATCAGCATTGGAGCACAGAGAATTCCCGAAAGATACTTTCCTCGAATACGATCCCAGTACAGAAAGTCTTCTATCCTTTAAGCTTATTTTCTAAAAGAGAGATGGGTAAGAAACATGTAGAAAATATGATCAGAATGCTATAAAATTTCATGATGCAAGGATACGCACACGCTTCTTAGAATGGAATTGACATATTTTTGCTGGACTGGAGCGGACTAGTTCTTTGGCCACTGGAATATGCTTATTATCAGTGGGAGTTGGGTTTCTTTGTGCTGGAGCAGTATCTATGAAAACTGGAGTTGGTTTATTATCTCCTGGCGTTTGGATCTTTTGCAAAGACCTGGTTTGTAACCCTTCAGATTCTAACATAGCCGTCTTCCCCTTGCATGCCTTATATAGAAGAATGGTGCTTCAATTATAAAACCTGCTACAGCAGAGATGGAATAGGTACTGAAGAATAGAAAGGCATGACATATTGACATGTATTCCCTCCATCCGGAAATAAATGGATGGGTCTAGGCATATTTCAGTTCTAGATACATCCAGTTTTATCCATTTCTGTGACATGTAATCCGGACGGAGGGAGTATGATGTAAGAGCTAGGGATACGGCAGGACAACAGTGTAAAAAACACTACTTGAATGTAAAACTGTATGCTAGCGGAATACATTACAGAAAAACACTAAGGCAACATATGCGTGTATGATTGGGAAACTAAGATGGCATTGCAAGAGACCACTAGAACATCACTTCAATGTAAAAAAAAGAACATGGTATGGTAGACAGATGAAGTACATACTGATGAATAACAATGCATAAGATATTGAGAAGCATGATGTCCAAACTAAGCAGATGGCATTGCGATAGAGTAGAATGACAGTACTTGAATTTTAAAACATGTTATTATTAATGGAATAGGTACTGAAAAACAGGAAAGCATGCCATATTTACATGCATGATCAGCAGGCGAAGCACAAGGCATTGCAACAGAGTAGATGCACTCCAGGACATTATATGCATGCTATACCCATATCAAGGGCCAAGTTAGAGCAAGGACCTTATGGGGTGAATAGGATTCATCATCTCTCTGCAAGTCTTGTGAAGAACTGCCTTTACATGTTCCATCATATTGGGTATCATTGGCGTCAAGTTTGTTGGCCATTACATTGCTCCATGAGTTCTTGTGGATAAATCAGTGTGTGCAATTATATATGACATGCATGGAAGACAACTACTAGTTAGATTTATGTAATGAGTGCCTGTAGGATATGACATAAATAGTAGGACTGGGGTTAACTAGCAGCAACAGGTCTCAAAAACTAAAGGGAGAACCCAGATGAAAGCTACAAAATATGTATCGTTTGTACGCGAGATTAACTAGATGGCACACAAAATATTAGAGAACAACATAGGTTATACTAGAAGTGGTATAATACTATAATCACCAGCCTGTGGGATAGCATTGGCTGATGGATGATAACTATGGAACAGCGTTACCTAAAGAACAAGTCTCTTAGCTGAACTATGGAACAACATTAACTCCTGAACAAGACCCGTAAGAGATCAGCATGAATATACAGTGAAATGTGATAATCTATTTTACATGCTTAGATGAATAACAAAGCCATAAATGTTGCACACAAGTAAGATGAGGGTACAACCTATCTGGCCGCCATCCATAGGAGTGAGCATCATGTGCTGACTTGTCGATGGCCCTGCAGTTGTTATGGCTGTCCATGTCGGGCACGCGCATTCGATGCAGGGAACTGTTGAGTGGGGACTATAGCTCCCTTCTGGTGTATGCTTCCCTTGTTGGAGTAGCTGCGGTGAGTCAGAAGACGATGTGGCTGAAGATGCAGAAAACGCATAATGTTAAGAATGACACATCTCTCTGATATGAAGAAATACCCTAAGAGATCAATAGCAAGGTACGAGAGTGGTCACACGTCTGTTGACTGAAGACTAAATTGGGGTCACACGATTTTATTTTATTTTGGTACTGTCCGATCTACGCCGGATGGCTTGATGGCGTCTTGTGCCTCCCGGCTGACACTGTTCGGAATCTTCCACGAAGAGCCAGCGACCACTGGCAGAGCAGCCTGCCTCCGTCGTCCGCGGCCCCGACCAAAACCCCGCTCCCCGCCCCACCGCACTGCCGTGGTTGCGCCGCCCCGGGGCCAATCCACAAAGACTCGCCATCATCCAGATCTGGTGGTGGCAGTACCTTCAACCCACGCAACTCTAAGATAGCCATCTAAGCACTGCTTCCCCGGCGAACTTGCGCCCCCGCACCCTTACGTTAGACACCAGCCAACCGGCAGCCTAGGAGCTCCGCCGGCTCGAGGGGTGCTGCTTCCCATTGGGAATCGATTGGCCCAGAATAAAAATTCAAACAACTGACGCCTAAATAAAGTGATTTGAGATGAGGGTGCAACCTATCTGGCGGCCCGGTGAAGTAGGCAGCGCCAGCTGCCGAGTCGGTGCGGCCGGCGTGGTTGCTACCGGCGGCAGGGAAGCAGAGATGTCGCGATGGTCGACGGCAATGGGGAAGCAGCGCCGGGGCTCTGGACGGGTCCAAAGTTGGAGCCTCTCCGGTGCCGTGAACAACGGCGGGGGTGAATCAGCTTTGATATGGTTCACGCGGCCGTCGTCGAGGCAGCTCTGGCAGCACGGAGTAAGAGGCACACGGCCCAGTGCACGACGGCAAATGGACAACGTCTCCGGGATTAGAGAGGAGGGCGGCTGTGAATTTGGTGCGGTGGGGGCGCCATGGAGGAGGGGCAGAGGTTTCGTGGCTCGGTAGAAGGGAGCTTCCGGGGAGAAGGTGATTTGGCGCCCACGAGGTATGAATGGGGAATTGGGACGGGCAACCATGTCTTACGGATGCATTTGTCTGAAATGTGGGGGGCAGGGTTATAGTTCTACCCCTGCCTTTAGGCTTCTCGGCTTGGGTTTGTGTACTGAGGGTCGGGGATAGTAGAGTAACTTTGCTTCTCCCAAATAGTGGGCGCGAGTGATTTCGGGCGAGGAGGGCGTGTTTTGAAATATAGTGGGCGCGAGCGATTTCGGGCGAGGAAGGAGTGTTTTGAAATATAGTGGGCGCGAGCGATTTCGGGCGAGGAGAGCGTGTTTTGAAATAGTGGGCGCGAGCTATTTCGGGCGAGGAGAGGGTGTTTTGCCGACCATGGTTTATGAATTATTGGGCACATGTCATTTCAGCCGAGGAGAAGGCATGCTTGGATGAAGTTACGAACCTACCCTCGATGTACAACGGGCCAATTGATGCGTGTCCCACATAGGCCGGTTATTTCGCGTCTCCCATTTATTTGCTCGGGCGAATTCCACCGAGCAGAGGGTGTTTAACGGTTCGTTCAAACTTTGGGAGAACGAGCATCCACGTCTACCTTACCAAGTCAATTCGAATCAAATTTTTAAATATTAGCTTGCCACTTCTTTTTTTGATGGAGAGATGATGCTCGGGAGTAATGTGTTTTTACATGCTCGTTGCTAGCGATTTACTATATGAAAAATAGTTGACCCACTCAAAAATGGGAATCAAACCCAAAATGAAATATCTCGATTCAATGAAATAGCTTGTTCACCAGGTCAAAATAGTGAACTAAATCGAAAATTGAACACCTCAATCGAGTAGCATGTTGTACAGTATTATAGTAATCCATGAACATGTTGAAAGTCAAATTAATGAACTTGTTTGATATAGGCATATCTCCGTTCATGTGTGGATTGCAGACAACATGTTCTCCAATTTAAATATTTGAATGCAAGTTTATATTGAAACATGGTTTATATCAGTCTTTGATGCATAAAACGCTACCTCCCCCTCTCCCGGACTCCTGCTCTCTCTCTCTCTCACTAACAATCTTCAATTCTGTCGCACGCATCCAACACACAAACCTTGTTGGTCCCTCTCCATCTCTCTCTCTCTTTGTGTGTGTGTGGGGGGGTCTTTCTAGTTCGCATGCATATATACTCCATCTATAGGTCTCTCTCGCACACTATGTATGATTCTCTAGTCCAAGCTAAATATCTTGGGTGCACTCATCGTACGCACACAAATTCCTTGGTTCGTTGCCCGTAACTCTCTCATGCACCACTCCGTCGTCTCGGAGCTCTTCCCTCTCTCTCTCTCAAACTCTCCATCTACCTAGGTCACACATACACATGCATATCTCACTCGATAGACCCATCTAAATCTCTATCTCTCTCTCTCGTTCTCTCTCCATCTCGCACGTAGACACACACAATCTCATGCCTAGCCAAGTATGATGGTCTCTCACTCAAATGTAGGCACACGCAGTCCCCCCTATATGTATATGACTAGCTAATCTTAGTCTCCATCACAAACATGTGCATGGTCTATCTCGATTTCTCTCGGGGCATCTTTCTATCGCGCACGCACCTCCCTCGATATCCCACCCATATAGTCCCCTCACGATCTCGAGGGGACCTCTCTATCACAAACACACCCTCTCTCCCTCCCCATGCGTCCATGTTCTCCATGTGTCCCTCTCGACCTTTGTTCCTTGTTGGCCAGACCTCTATTAGATACTTCCTCCATTTCTTTTTACTCCGCATATAAGATTTGGTCAAAGTCAAACTACACAAAGATTGACCAAATTTATATAAAAAATATGAACATCTACAATATTAAAACTATACAGTATGAAAATACATTATGTGGTGCATCTGATAATGTTGATTTCATATTGTCAATGTTTATATTTTTTAATATAAAGTTAGTCAAACTTTACAAAGCTTGACTTTGACCAAACCTTATATGCAGACTAAAAAGAAACGGAGGGAGTATGTGCTATAGGGGCTTCTCTCTCCATTGCAAACAATCACGCACTAGCTATCTTCGTGTATCTCCTCACCTCGCTTTTCTATCTCGAAGATGCATGCGTGATATGTTTGCATAAGAAACAAAAAAACACACACGCTCTCTAATTTATCGTTTATTGTCCCTTTCTCTTTCACACACATACTCTTTTTGCACACTCACTCATTCTCCTTCACACGCACTTCTCTCGACTCAGGCACTCTCTTCGGTCCATAGCATATAGATTTATTGAAAAGTCAAACATCACAAAGTTTTGACCAGGTACGTGGAGAAAAACATTTACATCTAGAATGGCAAACATATACCATTAGGTTCATCATGAGATGTAGTTTTTTATGATGTATCTTTGGTATTGTAGATATAAATAACATTTGCGTAAACCTGATCAAAGTTTCCAAAGTTCGACTTCTAAAAAATTTACATGCACTGCATTATCGAGCGGATGGAATATTTCTTTCCCCCTCTCAGCTATCTGACGCACCACTCAGCCTTATCGGGGCTCCTCTATCTCTCTCAAACTTTATATCTCCCTGGTTCACACATACACATGTCTCGCTCGCGCTACACATAGACCCATCCAACACTCTCCGCCCTTGTTCTCTCTCTATGTGACACGCACCCCCCTAAGTACCATAATCCCTCACTCCATCATAGGCGCACGCACTCCCCCTAAGTATGATTATCTCTCACTAGCCATCAGGAACACACGTATTGTCTCCTTCCATCCATACGTCTATCTCGATATCTCTCGGGGTATCTTCTATCGCGCACACACCTTGTCACTCGATCTCCACCCATGTAGTCCCATCACGATCTCCAGGGGATCTCTCTGTGACAAACATACACTCTCTCCTCCCCATGTCTTCATTTTCTCCGTACGTCTCTCTCGACCTCTCTCCCTTGTTTGTAAGACCCCTGTTGGCCACGTGCTAGGGGCTTTCTCTCTCGGTTGCAAACAACCACACACTATCTATCGGATTTTGGGTTCCGGCAAAACCCTCGAGGTTCGAACACTGGGTGCGCACGAAGATCTCTCCTCCCTCTAGCTCGCACGCATCATGATCTCACGGGCTAGCTCGGTGAACCCAAAGAACAAGGGGACACAAGATTTATACTTGTTCGGGCCACCGATGTGGTGTAATACCCTACTACAGTGTGGTGTGGTGGATTGCCTCTTGGGCTGAGGATGAACAGTACAAGGGAAGAACAGCCTCCTGAGGAGAGGTGTTCTTGTGCTTGGTGAGCTTGTGTGGGTGAGGATGGTCTCAATGATCCGTGATCAGTTGCCTCCTATGGTGATGGCTAGTCCTATTTATAGAGGCCTTGGTCCTCTTCCCAAATATCGAGCGGGAAGGGATGCCACAACGGCCAATTTGAAGGGGGACAACTAGTACAAGCTATCCTGACTAAAGGTGGTCTTCGCCTGCCAACGGCTCTGGTGGTGACACCGTCTTGGGCTCCACAGTGACCTCCGTCCTGCCGTCCTGCTGGTCTTGGTCTCGTTGCACCGATATGGAAACCTTTGCCTGATGCCTCGGGACTCCTCGCCTGCGCTTGCCTCTTTAGCACCAAAGAGGAAACGAGGACACTATGCTCACTGGCGCCCGCCTGGTCTTGGTTGTCATAGCTTACGTCATAGGAACCTCGCGAGGTTCCCCTTGCCTTGATCTCTCCGCCCCTCGCGAGCCAGCCTAGTGAGGCTGCCCCCGAGGGGGTCTTGCGTCGTCCGCCTTGCAAGGCTTGGCCCCTCGCGAGGGTCTTGAGGGTTTGCTGGTGAAGATGGGCCGTATGGGGCCGCTAGTGGAGCCACGCTGTGGGCCGCAGGTAGGCGAGTCTGGGGACCCCCGTTCCCAGAACGCCGACAGTAGCCCTCGGGCCCAAGGCGCGCTCGGACTTGGCTTCGAGGCGAAGCCAAAGGGCAAGTGCGGAGCGCCGTGGGCCCCAACAGCCTATGGCCTTGGTCGACGTGTGGCGATTGATTGGACGTGGGCGTCTCCGCTTCCCCACGCTGCCTCGGCAACTGCCAGACTAACAAAAGACTGGCGCGGGCAACGCTTGCCTTCATTGATTCCTTTCGCCTTGCTCCAGATCCCCTTTCTCGCTCCTTGCTTCCAAAATCTCCAGATCTGCCTCAATCCTCTTCCGTTCAACGACCATTGGTGCCCTGCAAGGTCAAGGTTGCTTTGTCGTCTACCTGGTACGAGCCGGCTCTGGACGCGCCCAATGTCTCGGAGAAGAACCTCGCCGCCACACGCCTGCTGATAGTGGGGGAGAGCAACGAGAAGGGGAAGACCAAGCTCTGGGCCGGCTCCGCCGAGCCAAAGGCTCAGGGGAGCACCTTCTACCCCTTCTTCATGAGTAGCAGCATCGCGGGCCTGGTTCCCCCCTTCTCCGACTTCTTTTATGCCGTCCTCCGCCATTACAGGTTGCAGGCCCTTCATCTCCATCCCAACTCCGTCCTTCTCTTGTCGATCTTTGCCTTCTACTGTGAGGCGTATGTCGGGGTGATGCCGTCCGTGGCTCTGCTGCACCAATTCTTCTTCCTCTGAATCAACGACGGTCATACCTCTGCATGCGCCAACTTCATCGCGGCCGGCAAGGCCAACGCGATCTCGAAGGCTGGGAAGAAGGCAGACGACTTCAGGGGCAAGTGGGTCATGATGGATGCCAAGTGCGTCCACCCACGGTTGATGCTGCCGACGGAGATGCCACAGTCCGACGAAGGGTGGTCTTGCGCGAAGCTTACTGACGACCGAGCGAAGCTGGTGCTGGAGAAGATGACTGCCGACCTAAAGCCGGGCAATGCGAAGGTGGCGAAGCTGACGAGGGCCATGCTCCTGAGGGAGTTCTTTATGCTGCGCGTGGCTCCGCTCCAGGCGCGCTCGCGCCCCTTGTGGATGCTTAAGGGCACAGAAGATAAGCTTCGCTTGAGTCCGGAGGCCTTGCCTGAAGAAGGGCTGGCTGTGGCTCTCCGCCTCCTGGTCGGGGACGACCAGGAGTACCCGCCGAGTGCCTTCGTTCCTTTGTTCCTTCGTGAGGACGGGGCGCAGGTCGCAGCCGCCATGCCCACCTTTGACGGGCGCGGGCTGGTGCCGCCGGCGCCCCCTGGGGTCCCGGTGGTGACGACGCTGGTGGACGTGTCTTCTAGTGATTCCCGCGGGAAGGGGTAAGAGGAAGAAGACGAGGAGCGTGACTCGGAGGCGACCCCCGAGGGGATGGGGGAGACCTCCCCCTGCACAAGGCCGACATCCTCCGCACCTTACCTGACGATGACGACGAAGCCGGTGTCCTTGTGGAGAGGGAAGGGCCGCCCGTGGCTGGGGGCTCCTCGAGGCCCAAGGCCAACCCCCAGAGGAGGCCACCGGCCGAGGTTCCGACAAGGGGCAGGTCAGCGCTGATCTCCCGAGATGATGCTTCCGCTCCGACACCGCCTGGAGCTGCTTCTGGCCCATATGCTGCCCCTTCTTCTGCTCCTGGAGCCTGTGCGCCCGCGCCTCAGGCTGCGAGGCTCTCAGGCTTCAAGCTTAACAAGTGGAGGGACTACACCGCGGTGGACCAGTAAGTGTTCTTGCCCTGCCTTGTTCTTGCTTATGCCGCTGATCCTTGACGCCGCTCCGTTGTGAAATTAGGCCGACGCCCGTGGCGAAGAAGAGGAAGGAGGAAGTGGTGGTGCTTCTCGGGACCAATCTGCCTGCCACGACTGCGTCTCCCTCCATGGAGAAGGGCAGTGTCAGCGCTCACGCCTCTCCGGCTCGATCGTCCTCGCGAGGCCTGGGGGAGCATCCTCGGGAGGAGTCAGCCCCGCTGGCTCCGGGGGCGCCGGTGTCCGGCTCGGCTGCTGGGGTCCCCAAAGCTCAGGAGCCCCTAGCCTCCCAGGCTATGGCGACGATGTTGCCTCCTCCTCCTCTTGCTGCACCGTTGGTTCTAGATCCTTCCGCCTCCCCTGACGTCTTGGAGCGCGCTCTTTCTGAGATGACCCGGCTGCGAGAACATCTTTAGGGTGCCGACCCCCACCTGGTAGCCGGGCGCTTGGAGCTGCTCTCTAGCTGGCTTCACTCAGACGTGTCCGTTCGCGTGGTGCTGAGCCAGGCTGTGGTGACCTCCGAGAAGGACAAGCGGGTCGCCGCCCAAGCCGCGGCTGCTCGCGAGGTGGCGCTGAAGGATGTCGAGGCCGCCCAGGATTGCTGCCGGGTGCTGGAGGCCGAACTGAAGACTCTGCGCGACGAGCGTGCGGAAGATGCTTGTGGCCGCAAGGCGGAGGAGGAGAAGATGAAGGCCCCAGAGGACATCAAGGGTCGTGGCACCGAGCTGGAGCATTTGGTGAAGGCGCTGGCCGCGGAGCGCAGCCGGCTGGAGAAGCTGGAGTAGAAGGTGGAGGTGGAGAAGGCCAAACTTGACGCCAAGGCGAAGGTCCTGGCCGAGGACCGCGCGGCCTTCGAGCTCCTCGAGGAGAGGTCCCGCGTGGCACTGCAGGCACTCTACGAGAAGGGCTTGGAGGAGCCGCTGACCACCAACGAGGATGGCCCCACCCAGCTGCTTCCCTATCTGGTCGAGGCGCTTGAGGAAGTCGTGAGCGGTATCGGCTCCATGGCAGAGGAAGAAGCCCGCGTTCTTTCCTCAGCCGCGTTGACGCGCGTCTTCAGGCACCTCCACCTTCGCGATCCCGCCGCCCGCGTTGATGAGCTGCTGGAGCGTGTGGACGACGAGCATTGTGCAACCGCTGCCGCAGCCGTGAAGGGTCAGGTGTAGGCCCTGCTGAAGAAGTTCCGCACCTTCGCTCCTGTGCCTTCGACCGGCGGTGCGGCTGATCCTGCAACCCCGGCTGGCGGTGCAGGTGAAGGTGACGCCACCAAGGAAGAAGCATCCCTTGCGGGCGACGGCGGTGTCCAGGGATGACGGGATGACTTGCCGGCGGCTCCTTTCCTGTTTAACTCCTGCCACATGCACCATGCCTCGCGGAGGCATTTAAACTTGCGTTTGGTATTGGGAGAACAATATGTCTTGTAATATTTGCTTGAGATTTTGCGATTTCCTTCCCATTTGCTTTACGTTCTACGTCGGTAGCGCCCGACCCCGCGCATAACTCAGCTGCTGTTGGGTTGTCCGGAGCACCAGGACGAGACCAAGGGGTGAGGGGCTAAGTGGCCAGTTAGGCTCCTGAGTCGCGATGCTCAGGAGTCCCCCTTGATGTGCAAACAACTTACAGGAAGCAGATGTAGGAATAGGTCTAGTGTTCTACATCGGCAGGGCCCGGCCCCGCGCATACCTCAACCGTCGTTGGGTCGTCCGGATCACCAGGACGAGACCAAGGAGTGAGGGGCTACATGTCCAGTTAGGCTCCTGAGTCGCGATGCTCAGGAGTCCCCTTGACGCTCGAACGACCTTCGTACCTTTTCCCTCGCCGAGGCTCGGCTCGGGAGGGGCGCGTAACGACCAGGTCTGGGGGACCTGGCAGGGTGGCGTACGCTTGGGCGTGACTCGAGCGCAGCCCCCGTGCCCAGCCCCCTCGCGCGACTCTCCTGAGGGGAGGTGTTGCGATGAGGCCGGACACTGAGCTCAAGGGCTCCCTGAGGTTGATACGGCCAGGGGGCCGCCCTCTGTTGTTTATCGCCAGCGCGGAGCATAGCGCTTCCGCACTTGCACGGGCATAACCGCTCCTCGGTAGTGTCGATTGCCAGCGCGGAGCATGGTGCTTCCACTGGTGCATGGGAGGGGACTCCCTACTGCGAAGAGCCCCTGGGGCGTGTACAGCCCCGCCCTGACACGTGGCTTGCACGGCAGGGCTAGACGAGGTGTGTCTGGGCACTCGTGAACCAGCGCGGGACTCACGAGGCCCTACCTCAAGGCGGGTTGCACTTGGTCTTGGTTCTTGTTGACTATGGCAGTCCTGCGAGATGGTTAGATGACCTGCGTCGAACGAATCTCCTGAGGTTATCACATGAGAAGGCCAAGCACCAACGGCCTCAGGAGGTGACGTGAATGGGACCGGCCCGCCAGACAGAGCTCAGCCGTTGGATTTATCAACGCTGCAGGGACGCGCCCGAGCACAAACGCCGTGCCTAACCCTCTTATGTGAAGGATCCTGAAGATAGACGATCGACGCGCGGCTCCCGTGGTGGGTGACAATCAAGCAGGTGATAACCATAGATGGATTGTGCATGGAAAACGAACTAGCTTAGGTAAATGCAGGAACGATACACACCACTGGGTCAGACCCGAGCGGCTTGGGGATGATGTAGCCCCAGGGCCGCCCTGAGCAGAGTAAGATAAAGATGCAAAAGGGATACATGCCGCAGGGACAGGCCCACGCAGCCTGGGAATGATGCAGCCCGAGGGGCGCTCCCAGCTAAATAAACTAGGAAAATGTCACCTGGCTCCGTTGTCGAAGGGGTGTTGGGGTAGCTGAAGACACGTGGTGAAGGGGTTGCTCCTCACGAGCCACTGGGGCCCTGAGCCTCGGGAGGATCTGGGGGTCCAGGCGGTTCCTTGAGGACCGTCTCCATCTCCTCTAGGACTGCGTGATGCCTAGCCTCCTGAGCCGTCAGGACGCCCCATAGGTTGTGCTGGAAGGAGGATACCACGCTCGGCAGGCCGAATGGCATGCGAACGTAGTTGTGAGGTGGGCCCTCGCAATGTCCCACATGCGAAGGCCAGAAAAGCTCCTGAGATGCGGCCCTGTTGAGCCCTGGGATGTCGATGCAGACGCGCAGCCCGCCATCCTCGCCTGGATGGGGAGCTGCGCCAGGTGGGCGGCGGTCGCTGCACATGGCTCTTGCTTCTTGAAGCTCTTGGGTAGTCTGGGTGATGAACTCTTGAGCGTCAGGCGCTCCTCGCCTGGTTCCCTCCTGAGGGAAACGTGCCGCGAAGCACGCCTCCATGTGGTGCCCAAGCGCCTCCCTCTTGATGTTGGCTAGGTCTGAGGCCCTCCAGAAGAGAGCCCCCGAGCCCTGCCCAAGGAGGGCGCCATGCGCGCCTTCCTATGCGCGGGAGGGAGGCGCCCCATCTGAGGGCGCATGTCTTGAGGTGGTGCTGCTGGTGACGCTGCTCTCCTAAGGCCCTATACGGAGCAGCTGCTTCTTCTTCTTGGGGGATGGCCCCAGGAGGGTGTAGGATTCCTTCATTGTCGGGGTCTTTGATTACTGCGGCCTGGAAGGCGCGCTCAAGGGAGCACACTGCATCCTTCTCCTCACAGGCGACTGTGATGACACCACTAGTCCCTGGCATCTTGAGGACGTTGTAGCCGTGGTGGGTCACTGCCATGAACTTGGCCAACACTGGGTACCCGAGGATTGCGTTGTATGGCAGACGAATGTGGGCGACGTCAAAGTCGATGAGCTCGGTGTGGTAGTTGTCGCGCCCATCGAAGGTGACAGGGAGGCGGACTGCTACCTCTTGAGCACTGCATTGGTTTTCCCTTGAAGAGGAAAGGGCGATGCAACAAAGTAGCGTAAGTATTTCTCTCAGTTTTTGAGAACCAAGGTATCAATCCAGTTGGAGGCTACGCGCGAATCCCTCGCACCTACACAAACAAATAAATCCTCGCAACCAACACGATAAGGGGTTGTCAATCCCTACACGGTCACTTACGAGAGTGAGATCTGATAGATATGATATGATAATATTTTTGGTATTTTTATGATAAAGATGCAAAGTAAAATAAAGGCAAAATAAAAGGCAACGGAAATAGCTAAGTGTTGGAAGATTAATATGATGGAGAATAGACCCGGGGGCCATAGGTTTCACTAGTGGCTTCTCTCAAGAGCATAAGTATTTTACGGTGGGTGAACAAATTACTGTTGAGCAATTGATAGAATTGAGCATAGTTATGAGAATATCTAGGTATGATCATGTATATAGGCATCACGTCCGAGACAAGTAGACTGGCTCCTGCCTACATCTACTACTATTACTCCACACATCGACCGCTATCCAGCATGCATCTAGAGTATTAAGTTCATAAGAACAGAGTAACGCTTTAAGCAAGATGACATGATGTAGAGGGATAAATTCATGCAATATGATAAAAACCCCATCTTGTTATCCTCGATGGCAACAATACTATACGTGCCTTGCTGCCCCTACTGTCACTGGGAAAGGACACCGCAAGATTGAACCCAAAGCTAAGCACTTCTCCCATTGCATGAAAGATCAATCTAGTAGGCCAAACCAAACTGATAATTCGAAGAGACTTGCAAAGGTAACCAATCATACATAAAAGAATTCAGAAGATTCAAATATTGTTCATAGATAAACTTGATCATAAACCCACAATTCATCGGTCTCAACAAACACACCGCAAAAGAAGATTACATCGTATAGATCTCCACAAGAAAGGGGGAGAACATTGTATTGAGATCCAAAAAGAGAGAAGAAGCCATCTAGCTAATAACTATGGACCCGAAGGTCTGAGGTAAACTACTCACACTTCATCGGAGAGGCTATGGTGTTGATGTAGAAGCCCTCCATGATCGATGCCCCCTCCGGCGGAGCTCCGGAACAGGCCCCAAGATGGGATCTCGTGGGTACAGAAGGTTGTGGCAGTGGAATTAGGTTTTTGGCTCCGTATCTGATCGTCTGGGGGTACGTAGGTATATATAGGAGGAAGGAGTACGTCGGTAGAGCAACATAGGGCCCACGAGGGTGGAGGGCGCGCCCAGGGGGGGTAGGCGCGCCCCCTACCACGTGGCTTCTTGGTAGCTTTCTTGACGTAGGGTCCAAGTCCTCTGGATCATGTTCGTTCCGGAAATCACGTTCCCGAAGGTTTCATTCCGTTTGGACTCCGTTTGATATTCTTTTTCTGCGAAACTCTGAAATAGGCAAAAACAGCAATTCTGGGCTGGGCCTCCGGTTAATAGGTTAGTCCCAAAAATAATATAAAAGTGAATAATAAAGCCCAATAATGTCCAAAACAGAAGATAATATAGCATGGAGCAATAAAAAATTATACATACGTTGGAGACGTATCAAGCATCCCCAAGCTTAATTCCTGCTCGTCCTTGAGTAGGTAAATGATAAAAACGGAATTTTTGATGTGGAATGCTACTTGGCATAATTTCAATGTAATTCTTCTTAATTGCGGTATGAATATTCAGATCTGAAAGATTTAAGATAAAAGTTCATATTGACATAAAAATAATAATACTTCAAGGATACTAACTAAGCAATTATGTCCTCTCAAAATAACATGGCCAAAGAAAGTTCATCCCTACAAAATCATATAGTTTAGTCATGCTCCATTTTCGTCACACAAGAATGCTCTCATCATGCACAACCCCGATGACAAGCCAATCAATTGTTTCATACTTTAGTAATCTCAATCTTTTTCAACCTTCACACAATACATGAGCGTGAGCCATGGACATAGCACTATGGGTGGAATAGAATATGATGATGGGGGTTATGTGGAGAAGATAAAAAAGGAGAAAGTCTCACATCAACGAGGCTAATCAATGAGCTATGGAGATGCCCATCGATTGATGTTAATGCGAGGAGTAGGGATTGCCATGCAACGGATGCACTAGAGCTATAAATATATGAAAGCTCAACAAAAGAAACTAAGTGGATGTGCATCCAACTTGCTTGCTCACGAAGACCTAGGGCACTTGAGGAGGCCCATTGTTGGAATATACAAGCCAAGTTCTATAATCAAAAATTACCACTAGTATATGAAAGTGACAAAACAAGAGACTCTCTATCATGAAGATTATGGTGCTACTTTGAAGCACAAGTGTGGTAAAAGGATAGTAACATTGTCCCTTCTCTCTTTTTCTCTCATTTTTTGGGCCTTCTCTTTTTTTATGGCCTTTCTCTCTTTTTTTTATTCCTCACTTGGGACAATGCTCTAGAAAAATGATGATGATCACACTTCTATTTATTTACAACTCAATGATTACAACTCGATACTAGAACAAAGTATGACTCTATATGAATGCCTCCGGCGGTGTACCGGGATATGCAATGAACCAAGAGTGACATGTATGAAAGAATTATGAACGGTGGCTTTGCCACAAATACTATGTCAACTACATGATCATGCAAAGCAATATGACAATGATGAACGTGTCATGATAAACGGGATGGTGGAAAGTTGCATGGCAATATATCTCGGAATGGCTATGGAAATGCCATAATAGGTAGGTATGGTGGCTGTTTTGAGGAAGATATAAGGAGGTTTATGTGTGAAAGAGCATATCATATCATGGGGTTTGGATGCACCGGCGAAGTTTGCACCAACTCTCAATGTGAGAAAGGGCAATGCACGGTACCGAAGAGGCAAGCAATGGTGGAAAGGTGAGAGTGCGTATAATCCATGGACTCAACATTAGTCATAAAGAACTCACATAATTATTGCAAAAATCTACAAGTAATAAAAAACCAAGCACTACGCGCATGCTCCTAGGGGGGTAGATTGGTAGGAAAAGACCATCGCTCGTCCCCGACCGCCACTCATAAGGAGGACAATCAAAGAACACCTGATGTTTCAAATTTGTTACATAACGTTTACCATACGTGCATGCTATGGGACTTGCAAACTTCAACACAAATATTTCTCAAATTCACAACTACTCAACTAGCACAACTTTAATATCACTACCTCCATGTCTCAAAACAATCATCAAGCATCAAACTTTTCTTAGTATTCAAAACACTCATAAGAAAGTTTTTACTATTCTTGAATACCTAGCATCTTTGGATTATTTAAGCAAATTACCATGCTATTTAATACTCTCAAAATAATCTAAGTGAAGCATGAGAGATCAATAGTTTCTATAAAAAAAATCCACCACCGTGCTCTAAAAGATATAAGTGAAGTACTAGAGCAAAAACTATATAACTCAAAAGATATAAGTGAAGCACATAGAGTATTCTAATAATTTCCTAATCATGTGTGTCTCTCTCAAAAGATGTGTACAGAAAGGATGATTGTGGTAAACTAAAAAGCAAAGACTCAAATCATACAAGACGCTCCAAGCAAAACACATATCATGTGGTGAATAAAAATATAGCTCCAAGTAAAGTTACCGATGGAAGTAGACGAAAGAGGGGATGCCTTCCGGGGCAGGTGTACTTAGATTATCTTGGGGGTGCCATGGGCATCCCCAAGCTTAGGCTCTTGCCATTCCTTGTTCCATAATCCATCAAATCTTTCACCCAAAACTTGAAAACTTCACAACACAAAACTCAGCAGAAAATCTCGTGAGCTCCGTTAGCGAAAGAAAACAAAAGACCACTTCAAGGTACTGTAATGAACTCATTATTTATTTATATTGGTGTTAAACCTACTATATTCCAACTTCTCTATGGTTTACAAACTCTTTTACTAGCCATAGATTCATCAAAATAAGCAAACAACACACGAAAAACAAAATCTGTAAAAAACAGAACAGTCTGTAGTAATATGTAACTAATGCAAACTTCTGGAACTCCAATAAATCAGCCAAAATAGGAAGACCTAGACAATTTGTTTATTGATCAGCAGCAATTGGAATCAATATTTTATCACGTTCTGGTGATGTTTAACAATTATTTTCGTGAACAGAAAGTTTCTGGAATTTTCTGCAAGATCAAATAACTATCATCCAAGCAGATCCTATAGGTTTAACTTGGCACAAACACTAATTAAAACATAAAAACAGATCTAACCAGAGGCTAGATCAAAAATAAATAAAATTGGGTTGCCTCCCAACAAGCGCTATTGTTTAACGCCCCTAGCTAGGCATAAAAGCAAGGATAGATCTAGGTATTGCCATCTTTGGTAGGCAATCCATAAGTGGTTGTCATGATAGATTCATATGGTAATTTTATTTTCTTCCTAGGAAAGTGTTCCATGCCTTTCTTTAATGGAAATTGGAATCTAATATTCCCTTCCTTCATATCAATAATTGCACCAATCGTTCTAAGAAAAGGTCTACCAAGAATAATAGGACATGAAGGATTGCAATCTATGTCAAGAACGATAAAATCTACGGGCAAATAGTTCCTATTTGCAACAATAAGAACATCATTAATTCTTCCCATAGGTTTCTTAATAGTGGAATCCGCAAGGTGCAAGTTTAAAGTGCAATCATCAAAATCACGGAAACCTAGCAAATCACACGAAGTTTTTGGAATCGTGGAAACACTAGCACCCAAATCACACAAAGCATAGCATTCATGATCTTTAATTTTAATTTTAATAGTAGGTTCCCACTCATCATAAAGTTTTCTAGGGATAGAAACTTCCAACTCAAGTTTTTCTTCATAAGATTGTATCAAAGCATCAACGATATGTTTGGTAAAAGCTTTATTTTGACTATAAGCATGAGGAGAATTTAGCACGGATTGCAACAAGGAAATATAATCTATCAAAGAGAAATTATCATAATTAAATTCCTTGAAATCCAAAATAGTGGGTTCATTAATATCTAATGTTTTGATCTCTTCAATCCCACTTTTATCAATTTTAGCATCAAGATCTAAAAACTCCGAATTTTTGGAACGCCTTCTAGGTAAAGGTGGATCATATTCAGTCCCATCATTATCAAGATTCATATTGCAAAACAAAGATTCAATAGGGGACACATCAATAACTTTTAGATCTTCATCTTTGTTTTCATAATAATTAGAAGAACATGCTTTTATAAAGCAATCTTTCTTAGCACGCATCCTAGCGGTTCTTTCTTTGCACTCATCAATGGAAATTCTCATGGCTTTGAGAGACTCATTGATATCATGCTTAGGAGGAATAGATCTCAGTTTCAAAGAATCAACATCAAGAGAAATTCTATCAACGTTCCTAGCCAATTCATCAACTTTAAGCAATTTTTCTTCAAGCAAAGCATTGAAATTCTTTTGCGAATTCATAAATTCCTTAACACTGGTCTCAAATTCAGAGGGCATCTTATTAATTTTCCAAAAGAATTGTTGTAGGAATTACCATAATTATTAGAGGAATTACTAGGATAAGGCCTAGGATTAAAGTTTCCTCTATACGCGTTGTTACCAAAATTATTCCTACGAACAAGATTCACATCCATAGATTCATTATTATTCTCAATCAAAGTAGACAAAGGCATATCATTAGGATCAGAAGAAACACTCTTAGTAGCAAATAATTTCATAAGTTCATCCATCTTTCCACTCAAAACATTAATTTCTTCTATCGCATGCACTTTTTTATTAGTAGATCTTTTAGTGTGCCATTGAGAATAATTAACCATAATATTATCTAGGAGTTTAGTAGCTTCTCCTAAAGTGATTTCCATAAAAGTGCCTCCCGCGGCCGAATCTAAAAGATTTCTACAAGAAAAATTCAATCCGGCATAAATTTTTGTATAATCATCCACAAATTCAAACTATGAGTGGGGCAATTACGTATCATTAATTTCATCCTCTCCCAAGCTTGTGCAACATGTTCATGATCAAGTTGCTTAAAATTCATAATATCGTTTCTAAGAGAGATAATCTTAGCGGGAGGAAAATACTTAGAGATAAAAGCATCCTTGCACTTGTTCCAAGAATCAATACTATTTTTAGGCAAAGACGAAAACCAAGCTTTAGCACGATCTCTAAGCGAAAAAGGAAATAGCTTAAATTTAACAATATCATTGTCAACATCTTTCTTCTTTTGCATATCACACAAATCAACGAAGCTATTTAGATGAGTAGCGGCATCTTCACTAGGAAGGCCGGCAAATTGATCTTTCATAACAAGATTTAACAAGGCAGCATTGATTTCACAAGATTCAGTATCGGTAAGAGGAGCAATCGGAGTGCTCAGGAAATCATTATTGTTGGTATTGGTAAAGTCACATAATTTGGTATTATCTTGAGCCATCGTGACAAGCAAGCAATCCAACACACGAGCAAACAAGAAGCAAACGAAAAAGAGGGGAACGGAAAAAGGAGGGCGAATAAAACGGCAAAGGTGAAGTGGGGGAGAGGAAAATGAGAGGCAAATGGCAAATAATGTAATGCGGGAGATAAGGGTTTGTGATGGTTACTTGGTATGTTGACTTTTGCGTAGACCTCCCCAACAACGGGGCCAGAAATCCTTCTTGCTACCTCTTGAGCACTGTGTTGGTTTTCCCTTGAAGAGGAAAGGGTGATGCAGCAAAGTAGCGTAAGTATTTCCCTCAGTTTTTGAGAACCAAGGTATCAATCCAGTAGGAGGCTACGCGCGAGTCCCTCGCAACTACACAAACAAATAAATCCACGCAACCAACGCGATAAGGGGTTGTCAATCCCTACATGGTCACTTACGAGAGTGAGATCTGATAGATATGATAGGATACTATTTTTGGTATTTTTATGATAAAGATGCAAAGTAAAATAAAAGCAAAATAAAAGGCAACGGAAATAGCTAAGTGTTGGAAGATTAATATGATGGAAAATAGACCAGGGGCCATAGGTTTCACTAGTGGCTTCTCTCAAGAGCATAAGTATTTTACGGTGGGTGAACAAATTACTGTTGAGCAATTGACAGAATTGAGCATAGTTATGAGAATATCTAGGTATGATCATGTATATAGGCATCACGTCCGAGACAAGTAGACCGACTCCTGCCTACATCTACTACTATTACTCCACACATCGACCGCTATCCAGCATGCATCTAGAGTATTAAGTCCATAAGAACAGAGTAACGCTTTAAGCAAGACGACATGATGTAGAGGGATAAATTCATGCAATATGATAAAAAACCCCATCTTATTATCCTCGATGGCAACAATACTATACGTGCCTTGCTTCCCCTACTGTCACTGGGAAAGGACACCGCAAGATTGAACCCAAAGCTAAGCACTTCTCCCATTGCAAGAAAGATCAATCTAGTAGGCCAAACCAAACTGATAATTCGAAGAGACTTGCAAAGATAACCAATCATACATAAAAGAATTCAGAAGATTCAAATATTGTTCATAGATAAACTTGATCATAAACCCACAATTCATCGGTCTCAACAAACACACCGCAAAAGAAGATTACATCGAATAGATCTCCACAAGAGAGGGGGAAAACATTGTATTGAGATCCAAAAAGAGAGAAGAAGCCATCTAGCTAATAACTATGGACCCGAAGGTCTGAGGTAAACTACTCACACTTCATCGGAGAGGCTATGGTGTTGATGTTGAGGCCCTCCGTGATCGATGCCCCCTTCGGTGGAGCTCCGGAACAGGCCCCGAGATGGGATCCCATGGGTACAGAAGGTTGCGGTGGTGGAATTAGGGTTTTGGCTCTGTATCTAATCGTTTGGGGGTACGTAGGTATATATAGGAGGAAGGAGTACTTCGGTGGAGCAACGTGGGGCCCACGAGGGTGGAGGGCGCGCCTAGGGGGGTAGGCGCGCCCCCTACCTTGTGGCTTCCTGGTAGCTTTCTTGACGTAGGGTCCAAGTCCTCTGGATCATGTTCGTTCCGAAAATCACGTTCCCGAAGGTTTCATTCCGTTTGAACTCCGTTTGATATTCTTTTTCTGTGAAACTCTGAAATAGGCAAAAAACAGCAATTCTGGGCTGGGCCTCCGGTTAATAGGTTAGTCCCAAAAATAATATAAAAGTGAATAATAAAGCCCAATAATGTCCAAAACAGAAGATAATATAGCATGGAGCAATCAAAAATTATAGATACGTTGGAGACGTATCACGGACCTGCCCGATTGGGGTGGTGGAACCATTGGTCACTCCTGAGAAGGGCTTGGTCGGTTGCAGCTGATCATAGGGTACTTGAAGGCGATGGAACGTGTCGACGGACAGGACGTTAAGCCCCCCACCGCCATCGATGAGGGTCTTGGTGACTTGGACGTTGCTGATGACAGGCGAGCAGAGCATTGGGAGAGCACCGGCGGCTGCGGCGCACTTAAGCTGGTCCGCCGAGCTGAAAGTCATGGCGTACTTGGACCACCTGAGCTGGCGTGTGGCCTTGAGCTTGGGAAGGGCCGCATTCACCTCGCGAGCAAACTGCTTGAAGATACGCTGAGACGCTGGGGCCTGAGCTCCGCCCAAGATGCGGGCGATAGCGCGCGGTTCCTGGAAGCCCCCAGCTCCTTCGTCCTGATGGTGGTCGTCGTTCCTTCTGGGTGGTGGCGGCAGCGGAGGAGGACCAACGTTTCCCTGAGGGCGGTCCTCGCGAGGCTGATCCCTCCAGGCTTCCTCATGAGGCTGATCCTGCCAGCGGTCCTCGCAAGGCCGGTCGCGCCACTCCTGGCGTGGGCCGCGATCGTCCCAGCGACCTCCGGCTCGTCCTCCTCCTCGGCCATAGCCCCAGTCGTTGCGCTCGGGAAGTCGACCGAAGCATCCATCTCAAATGGCCCTGAGCTCCTGACAGTCGTTGGTGTTGTGGCTGTGTACGTTGTGGAAGACGCAGAACGGTGGGCTGCTCCTCGATGACTCGGGATGGTCCCGACCGCGCTTCATATCAGACTCCGCCACGAGTACGGCCACTCCTTTGCGCTTCACGTCTTTGGCCTTGGCTTTCTTCTCCTCTGGGTCGGTAGCAGGGAGCTCGAGGAGGGAAAGGCGCCCTTCCTCAGCTCTTGCGCACTTGGTCGCCAAGTTGAATAGCTCAAGAGCCGTGCACAGCTCCTCGTGGATGGCGAGCTCGTCCTTCATCTTGACGTCGCAGACGCCATCGGAAAATGCCGAAATGATGGCCTCGTCCGTCACCTTGGGGATCTTGAGACGAACGCTATTGAAGCGCTGGATGTACTTCTGCAAGGTCTCTCTTGGCTCCTGCTTGATACGGCGCAGGTCACCCGCGGCCGAAGGGCGGTCGCGTGTGCCCTGGAAGTTAGCGACGAAGCGATCGCGCATCTCATCCCAGGAGGAGATCGAGCCTGGGGGCAGGTTCACGAGCCATGAGCGGGCGCCGTCCTTGAGAGCCATGGGGAACCAGTTTGCCATGACCTTTTCGTCGCCGTTGGCCGCCTCGATGCTCAGCTCGTAGAGCTGCAAGAACTCCGCGGGGTCGGGGGTGTCGTTGTAGCGAGGAGGCAGATCCGGCTTGAACTTGCCCGGCTGAACGACGCCACGCAGCTCAGGAGTGAAGGCGCGACAGCCGGCCGTGGCCACCGGGGCCCGTCGTGGAGGCGGAGCTTGATCTTGGCGTCCCCGCGCCGCCACAGCAAGTGGCGCATGGCCCTACCACGGCAAGCGATCCTGACGTGGCGGTGCTGGGAGCGGTGGAGTGTTTTCTTGAGGTCGGGGAACTTCTTGGCAGCTTCCTTCTTCCCGCGTGGGCGCCTGACGAGGCGGGTCGTGCCGAGGGGCCGCGCGTCTTGGCGCCAGAGTGTCGTCTTGGTGCAGAGGTGGGAGAGGTGCTCCGTGAGCTACGTCGCCCGCAGCTGGCGGAGGGCGAGGCAGCGAGAGGGACGCTTCGGGGGAGCCCCCAGCAGCGTTGACGAGCTCAGCGATGCGGTCCAACCAGTCCTCGTAGAGGTCGTCGACCGGGCGGTAGCGCAGGAGCTCGCGTGCCATGAGCAGCGCGGTCTGCGCGTCCGTGGGAGCGCGACGAGCATGACACAACAAGCCGGCTGGGGTGAGCGACAGAGTGGCGGTGCGGCCATCCCGCCGCACGGAGGGATGCAGAGAGGACACTTGCTGCTCGTTTCCCACCGGACCGGTGGCGGCGTTGGTGGCGGGTGACGGAGAACGACGGGGAGGCCCGCCGACAAGGGTTGTCTGAGCGACACGGGTGGCGAGAGCGGCCCGGCGCTCAGCAAAGGCCCGGCGAGCGTCGGCCATGAACTTGATGGAGTGGCGAAACACGGATCGACGAGAGGAAAGCTTCAGCACACCCCTACCGGGCGCCAAATGTCGGATTTCGGGTTCCGGCAAAACCCTCGAGGTTCGAACACTGGGGTGCGCACGAAGATCTCTCCTCCCTCTAGCTCGCATGCATCATGATCTCACAGCCTAGCTCGGCGAACCCAAAGAACAAGGGGACACAAGATTTATACTGGTTCGGGCCACCGATGTGGTGTAATACCCTACTCCAGTGTGGTGTGGTGGATTGCCTCTTGGGCTAAGGATGAACAATACAAGGGAAGAACAGCCTCCTGAGGAGAGGTGTTCTTGTGCTTGGTGAGCTTGTGTGGGTGAGGACGGTCTCAATGATCCGTGATCAGTTGCCTCCTATGGTGATGGCTAGTCCTATTTATAGAGGCCTTGGTCCTCTTCCCAAATATTGAGCGGGAAGGGATGCCACAACGGCCAATTTGAAGGGGGACAACTAGTACAAGCTATCCTGACTAAAGGTGGTCTTCGCCTGCCAAAGGCTCCGGTGGTGACGCCGTCTTGGGCTCCACGGTGACCTCTGTCCTGCCGTCCTGCTAGTCTTGGTCTCGTTACACCGATATGGAAACCTTTGCCTGATGCCTCGGGACTCCTCGCCTGCGCTAGCCTCTTTAGCACCAAAGAGGAAACGAGGACACTGTGCTCGCTGGCGCCCGCCTGGTCTTGGTCGTCATGGCTTACGTCATAGGAACCTCGCGAGGTTCCCCTTGCCTTGATCTCTCCGCCCCTCGCGAGCCAGCCTGGTGAGTCTGCCCCTGAGGGGGTCTTGCGTCGTCCGCCTCGCAAGGGTCTTGAGGGTTTGCTGGTGAAGATGGGCCGTATGGGGACGCTAGTGGAGCCACGCCGTGGGCCGTAGGCAGGCAAGTCTGGGGACCGCCGTTCCCAGAACGCCGATACTATCTCCTCACCTTGCTTCCGTTGTCGAAGATGCATGTGTGATATGTTTGCATAAGACACAAACGCCTTTTCTCTACTTTTATCGTGTGTTGTCCATGTCTCTTTCACACACGCACACACACTTTTTTCACTCACTCTTTCTGTTTCACACACACACACTCTCTCTCTCTCTAGTTAGGGACTCTCTCACGTCCATAAGCATATGGATGTTTTGAAAAGCCAAACTTCAGAAAAGTTTGACCAGGTATATGTGGAGAAAAACATTTACGTCTGGAATGATCATTAGATTCATCACAACATGTACTTACTTCATACTATCATTTATCTTTGGTATTGTAGATAAGAGTAATTTCTTTATAAACTTGGTCAAAGTTTCAAAAGTTTGACTTTAAAAAAAATGTTGGCACTACATTATCGAATGGAGGGAGTAGCTCTTTCTCTCTCTCTCTGCTATCTCTCACGGGCCTCCCCTCTCACTCAAACTCTCTATACCGACGGATTATACGCTCACTGTGTCGGCGTATAGCTCCGTATATTGTTTAGTTGACCGGTCAACCAGTCCACATGCTTCCTTGTCAGCTCGTGTTCTCTATCTTCGTGTGCTGGCCCATGTGGCAGTGGGTCAAAATAAGTAAACTAGAGGCCCATCTGACACGTTGTCGGTGTCAAAACCGGCGGATCTCGGGTAGGGGGTCCCGAACTGTGCGTCTAAGGCGGATGGTAACAGGAGGCGGGGGACATGATGTTTACCCAGGTTCGGGCCCTCTCGATGGAGGTAATACCCTACTTCCTGCTTGATTGATCTTGATGATATGAGTATTACAAGAGTTGATCTACCACGAGATCGTAGAGGCTAAACCCTAGAAGCTAGCCTATGGTATGATTGTTGTTGTCCTACGGACTAAACCCTCCGGTTTATATAGACACAGGAGGGGGCTAGGGTTACACAGAGTCGGTTACAAGGGAGGAGATCTACATATCCGTATTGCCAAGCTTGCCTTCCATGCCAAGGAGAGTCCCATCCGGACACGGGACGAAGTCTTCAATCTTGTATCTTCATAGTCCAACAGTCCGGCCAAAGGATATAGTACGGCTGTCCGAGGACCCCCTAATCCAGGACTCCCTCAGTAGCCCCTGAACTAGGCTTCAATGACGATGAGTCCGGCGCGCAGATTTTCTTCAGCATTGCAAGGCGGGTTCCTCCTCCGAATATTCCATAGAAGATTTTGAACACAAGGATAGTGTCCGGCTCTGCAAAACAAATTCCACATACCACCGTAGAGAGAATAATATTTCCACAAATCTAATCTGCTGACAGCTTTTCTAAACGTGACGTTCTGCCGTGATCTGGTCATGACGGACCATTTTTCCGAGCCTGCCACTGCACGTGTTGCGAGGCGGTTTTGTTGGCACGTCTTGTCGAAGCAGAGATCGTGTCCCTCTTTTCACGGGATTCTCATCAATACGGGTGTGCGTAACCCAACCGTGCCATCAATTACGACACTTGGGGAATAAGCGGTTTTACTAGGCAAGTGGGGAGGCACAGAATACCTGCTGCCTTTATAAGGGGATAAGGACTCCCATTCGCACCCACTCTTTCTTCTTCCCGACCCATTCCCCTCCGCCCGAGCTCCAGCGCCCAAGCGTTCATCTTCTCTGCCCACAAAGGCCTTCCCAAAATGTCCGGATCCGGAGTAGGAGGCAAATGGATGGCCTCTACCGTCCGGGAGAAGGATATCAAAAAGCTTCGGGAGGCCGGGTATCTGGCCAAGAAAATCAGCCACCGTCTCCCGACGGCGGGACAGATCGTCCCTACTCCAGAACCCCATGAGAGGGTTGTATTCCTCCCTCACTTTGTTCGCGGGCTAGGGTTTCCCCTCCACCCGTTCGTTCGCGGCATCATGTATTACTTTGGGATCGATCTTCACGATCTGTCCCCTAATTCCTTCCTCAACATCTCGACATTCATTGTCGTGTGCGAGGCTTTTCTCCGCATCTCGCCACACTTCGGCTTATGGCTGAAGATTTTTAATGTGAAGCCCAAGGTAGTGGGCAGCGAGCATGCCGAGTGCGGGGGCACTATGGTGAGCAAGATGCCTAATGTCGTATGGCCAACAGGCACCTTTAACGATTCTGTCAGGGAGTGGCAAGTGGTTTTATATCACTGAGTCGCGCGGCACGGAATGGGCCGCTACTCCCGAGTTTCGATCCGGTGCCCCCCTGCGGCTTACATCCTGGGTCAAGAAGGGCCTGAACTGGTCCTCATCCGATGAATTGTCGGCGCTCCAGACGCGCGTTAAAGATATGGGAGACAAGAACATTGAACTTGTCAATGTAGTCCAGGTGATGTTAGTTCGCCGGATCCTGCCTTGTCAACACCGGACTTCCAATCTATGGGAATTCGATCCGGCCAAGCACCAAACCCTGCGAGAGCTGTTCGGCTCCTCACACAAGGACATCTGGAAGGTGCTTTTCAAGTCCAGCAAATCATGGTCGGACTCCGCCGAAGACCGCGGGTACCAACTGTCCCGCCCTGCAAGTTCGGTAAGTCATCATACTTTTTATCCGCATAACCCAAGGGAAGCGCCTAATGTGTTTTCCACAACTCTCCTAGGGCTGGACGAAGAAGGTGGAGCGGATCCATTGTCCGGTCCCGCTGCCCGAAGAACTGGCTATCCCACTTCTGACGAAGATGCTGGTCCCGGCGCCTTACAAGGTGCCGAAGAAGATGGTCGAGAAGGAGGCCAAAAAGACCCGGGGCAGCCTTCGTCGCCGTGGCACTTCGGACACAATATTCGAAGGCTCTGATGCCCGTTCCGCCTCCGAAGAGGACGAGGAGTAGGAGGAAGATGAATCCCCTGCGGGGGGAAGAAAGAAGAGGACGGCCTCCGTATACTTGGAGGCCGAGCCACCCAAAAGGGGAAAAGCTCCTCTTCCGGAGGAGTCCACTACCGCCGCCGACAGTGGCCGGCGTGGGATCCCAGGGCCCAGCCCCTGGTGAACTCGTGAGTATATAAAATCCGAGTGCGTTTATGCGTCCAGACTCCTCATGGCATAGTATTTTAACCTGAGCCATATTTTTTGTAGTCCGGCGAGGTCCCGTACCAAACAATCCTCATCAGAGGATTCGCTGAGCTCGGATGCTATGGAGAGCGGGACGCCCCCGAAGGCCCCTTCCTCCAAACAGGTGAATAACACCAAGGCTTCGTCCCAGAAGGACCCCGGCCAAGGAGGAGAGGAAAAGACCATGAAGGCGGTGCCTGGAGGTCAAACTTCAGGGGCCGGACATATGGGGGAGAAAATTCCCATGGGAGCTGACGGCGGGGGCCATCTGGAATTCGGCTCCCAGTCGGATACAGTTCCGAAGACCAATATGACTCCAGAATCAGGCAGGCAGCCTCTCTCAGCTGGAGGGGACATGCCTGTTCCACCGGCAACCTCTGTCCAACCAGAGGTGTCGGATGCTTTGTTGGTGGCGCTGAAGAGCGCCTCCATCGTCGATGAACACCGTGCCCTTATGGGTGCGGTGATTGAGAAGATTCAGTCCGCTGAGAGTGGACTGAATGAAGCCTGTATCAGCCTTATAAAAGGTTTTGAGGTATGTTTTATGAGGTTTCGAAGAGTGTCATGGTATGGATAGTAGCCCCTGATACACTGTTCGGTGAAAGAAAGAACCGGACAGAGGATCAAATTTATGTTTGCAGGAAGACTCATTGAATGACATCTATTTCTCTTCTGTTATAAGCAGGCGTCTGTAGTGGCTGCTGCCTCTCATACTGCGGAGATTTCCGGACTGAATCAAAGTCTGGAGCGGGCCAAAGAAGAACTTGGCCAGTTGAAAATGCAGTTGGGAGATAAACAAGGTATGTGCAAGTCTTGTTCGCGTTTATCGCGAATGAATTTTCAGTATGATGAAATATGTTTCATGATTTGTGCTAGGGATGATGACCGAAGTTGAGGCTCTTAAGAAGGCTATGGCCGAGGCCGAGAAAAAGGCAACCACAGAGCAGGCTCTTCGTGAGAAGCACGAGGCCAGGGTTATTAAAGCTGAGCAGGAGCTGCAAGAGGTCGTGAAGAAATGCGAGACCTTGGAGCAGAGTTTAACGGAGAAAGAATCCGAACTCACTAAGGCGCATTAGGCCACGAGCGAAGCCCGGGGGGAAACCCAAAGCGCCCTGCAGGGGATCCAAGAGGCGAGGAAGATCGCGGCGGGTAAGGCTTTTTCCATGTAAAGCAAGTATTTGAGGAGAAAATTATGTTTCTAATTTTGAATTCAGATTTCTCAGGGGTATTTGCCGAGCTGCCCCGCAGCATATCGGATGCCGCCCAATTCTACCGAGCCGAAGAAAGGAACACTGCGGATAAGCTCTTCTAGACGCAGTATTTGGCACCGAATTATCCGGTGCCCTTTGTCGATCAACTGAAACAGCTGATCGAACTGCATAAGGCCGCGGAACTGGCCATGAAGGATATGATTATCCGGCTATGGCCCGCCGAGCCGATTCCAAGCAGCTACTTTGGGCTCGTGAAGCGGCTGGTGAGTGCCTGCCCTCGACTTGATGTCATCAAGCAGTCTGTCTATATAGAGGGTGCACGAATGGCCTTCGCCCGCGCAAAGGTGCACTGGGGGAAGATGGATGCTGAAAAGCTGATGACCGAAGGACCGCTAGAGGGGAAGGAGCACCGCAAGCCCGAATTATATTATGAGAGTCTCCTGAAAGGATCCTACCTTGCAGCGGAGCTATGTACCAAGGACATTATATTTCCATGAATGCAAATCATGTTGTCCTTTGTTATGTTTGAACAAGGTCATTTATATAATTTATTGCCTGTTATATAAAAGTTTATCCTCCCGCGCGGCCGTTTTATATATTAATCCTGAGAGTTGGCCAGTCGTCGGCTTCTGCCCCCATGTAAGAAGTACGGGGGTGTTCGGGATAAACCTGATCACTCTTTATCCCAAATTTGGGTCCTTCGAAGGAGGTGTTCAGCACAACGAACCAGGCAATCAGACTAAGGCTTTATCGCTCTCACTTAGCCATAGGAGCTTTAGGAAGGTAGGCGCAGCCCCTTGTTCGGAAGACCGCACGAGGGGCTCTATAAGCACCTGATCGGAAGAAAAACCCGATCCATCGCACGCTGCATTAGTTATGGCATTATGCGGGAGAAATCCTTAAAGATTTTACAACCTCTCGAACAGCTGACCAGCTCTCGCCGTATCATGATAGTCAGTTTTCGGCTTTCTCTACTAAGGTGTTCGTCCGGAAGAACCGGGACACAATCGTAGTAGTTCTCCCAGTGCTACCTTAGCCGATATAGCGGAACGTAAGGTACCAAAACGTGGGAGCCGGGCAAACCCAAATATTGACCCAAGACATGACTCGGAGCCGATGCATATAATGCTATAGGTTCGGGGTGCCGAACTTCCGTGAAGGTGTTCGGACTTTATTGTCGTATTATGGGTAAAACGAAGCCCCTGGCATATTTGAAGGTATATCGCGGCGTACGGATGCCACCTGACAAAAGAATTTTATAAGAAATAACAGCAGATAAGCGTCATATGACTCCACATATTGTATTTTAATAGTACGTCGATGCGTATGAGTACAAGTAATGTGATAAAAAAGAGATATGACTGTAGAACCTGCTGAGACCGGGGGGAAGAAGCTGTGTGCGGATCCGGCGTATAGTCGGATGGTCATCGCGGGGAATATCTAAGGATTCCCTTGCGTGTTCGAGCTGCCTCCATATTTCCCGTCCTGGTCGGCGCAAAGGTGAACCTGCAAAGGAAATGTAAGAAATATTTGCGTGCTGGAGAGCGGTTGAGCCGCTGAGTGCGGCCTGTCCTGGCCTTCGCTAGAGTGTTTAATTGAGCTCTGGACGAGCCGGGCTATCCTTCCGCGAAGCAGTTCGGAGTCCTTTGACGGTGTCCGGGAGGCTGGCCGTTGACTTGAGGTTCGGCTGCAAGGTGCTGCGCGTTGCTTCTACTGTTAAGGCAGCGGTGTATTCGTTGATGCCGAAGTAAAGTTCGTCCTTGCCATTAACCGTGATGACGCCGCGTGGACCGGGCATTTTGAGCTTATGGTAGGCATAATGTGGCACCGCGTTGAATCGAGCGAACGCGGTTCGTCCGAGCAGTGCCTGATAATCACTGCGGAAAGGGACGATTTCGAAGATTAACTCTTCGGTACGGTAATTTTCTGGTGATTCGAAGACTACCTTAAGGGCAATGGAGCCTGTACAGCTGGCTTCCACACCTGGTATAATGCCTCTGAAAGTGGCTTTAGTGGGTTCGATCACCGAATGATCGATGCCCATCTTGCGCACTGTGTCCTGGTAAAGCAGGTTTAGACTGCTGCCTCCGTCCATAAGGACTCGTGTGAGGTGGAACCCGTCAATTATTGGGTCGAGGACTAGTGCGGCTGGATTGCCCTGATTGGCGTTAACCGGACGATCCATGCGGTTGAAGGTGACCGGCCCTAGTTTATATTGTGGGACGACTAGTTCCGTTAAGTCGGCATCCCTAAGGGTGCGCATCCGGTCCGGGTTGGGAACGTGGGTGTTGCTTACCACGTTCACCGTTTGGATTTGCGGGGGAAATTTCTTTTGTCCTCCTGTGTTCGGTGATCTGGGCTCTTCGTCGCCATCATCATTTTGAGACCCCCTTCTCCGTTTTTGGCGCCTGCCCTGCCGGCTTGTTTGAAGACCCAACATTCTCTGTTGGTATGGGTGGCTGGCGTTCCTGGGGTGCCATGAATTTGGCATTGGCGATCGAGTATGCGGTCCAGACTGGATGGACCCAAATTGTTATTTTTGAGTGCCCCTTTCCGCTGACCGGACTTTGAGCCACTAAACCCGGCATTAGCTGCAGTATCTTCGGCGTTTTCACCATATTTGCGGCGCTTGTGTTTGTTGCGTCGTGGTTTGCCGTTGCTATCCCTGGCCTCTGATGTGCCAGGTTTGCTTGCTGTATTGTTACTACGAGCCAACCAGCTATCTTCGCTCGCGCAAAAGCGGGTCATAAGTGTCGTGAGGGCTGCTAGGTCTTCAGTACATCTATCCGCTAGCAGATCTTGATCAGCTTGAAGCTGTTGTTGCTTTTTCTTCAGGCTGTTTGCTGTGGCTATAAGCCGGCGCTTGAAGCGCTCCTGCTCGACGGGATCCTCAGGCACGATAAATTCTTCGTCGCCGAGGCTCACCTCATCTTCGGAGAGAGGCATGTAATTGTCATCCTCTGATTCTCCGTCTGCTGCCTGTTCCAGAGGGATAGCTTGTTCATCCTCCCGCTCGAGGTCTGGCTGGAGGGGATTGTCGTTGTCTTCGGCACTATCTGTGGCGTTATTGTCTCCTGTGCCGGTATCGCTGCTTTTGCTATGGCGGGACTTAGAGTGGCGCCGCTGACGTCAGTGCTTGGATTGCTTCTTGGAGGGATTATCCTCCGTTGTCTTATCGCCATCGCCTTCTTCGGGGGTGTCCACCATGTATATATCATATGATGAGGTGGCAGTCTAGCGCCTTGTGGGCGGTGGTTCCTGTTCGTCTCCTGCATCGTCGTCCATACCGTCGATGTCTTCGGAGCCGAAATCGAGCATGTCAGTTAAATCGTCGACAGTGGCTACTAAGTGGGTGGTGGGTGGGGAGCGAATTTCTTCATCGTCCGCATCCCATTCTAGCCGGACATAGTTCGGCCAAGGGTCTCCTAACAAGGAGAGAGACCTCAATGAGTTTAGCACGTCGCCCAGTGGTGAGTGCTGAAAGGTATCCGCGGAGGAAAACTCCATAATCGGCGCCCAATCAGATTCGATAGGCACAGACTCAGGCGGCTCAGAGCCCGTGGCCGGGGACGAATCCAGGTGTCCGGCAACACGGGTCTCATAGGAAGTGAAGTCAGCATTCGGCTCTATCACTGCTGAGTGCGCGACCTCCATGGCGGGGTCCATCCACCCGTCCTCGGACGGCGCGATCTGCTCCGGATTGAAAGCCGGAGTAGCTGCAGGTGGGATTTCCCGAACACTGTCCATCGGCAGAGCTAAGTCATGCCCGTCGTAACTGTGCGGCGCACCTGACATGGGCTCGAATCCGTCGAAGATCAAGTCTCCGTGGATATCGGTAGTATAGTTTATGCTTCCAAACCTGACCTGACGGCCAGGGGCGTAGCTTTCGATCTGCTCCAGATGGCCAAGCGAGTTGGCCCGCAGTACAAAGCCGCTGAATACGAAGGTCTGTCCGGGGAGGAAAGCCTCATCCTGAATCGCATCGTTGTCAATGATCGATGGAGCCATCAAGCCTTATGGTGACGACACAGTGGAACTCTCAATGAAAGCAGCAATGTCGGTGTCAAAACCGGCGGATCTCGGGTAGGGGGTCCCGAACTGTGCGTCTAAGGCGGATGGTAACAAGAGGCGGGGGACACGATGTTTACCCAGGTTCGGGCCCTCTCGATGGAGGTAATACCCTACTTCCTGCTTGATTGATCTTGATGATATGAGTATTACAAGAGCTGATCTACCACGAGGTCATAGAGGCTAAACCCTAGAAGCTAGCCTATGGTATGATTGTTGTTGTCCTACGGACTAAACCCTCCGGTTTCTATAGACACCGGAGGGGGCTAGGGTTACACAGAGTCGGTTACAAGGGAGGAGATCTACATATCCGTATTGCCAAGCTTGCCTTCCACGCCAAGGAGAGTCCCATCCGGACACGGGACGAAGTCTTCAATCTTGTATCTTCATAGTCCAACAGTCCGGCCAAAGGATATAGTCCGGCTGTCCGAGGACCCCCTAATCCAGGACTCCCTCACAAGCGGTGAAGTAAACAAAGTTGAAACCACTCGGGGTAGCACCCCGCACGCTAGTAAATTGAGGGTGCATTGAGGACACACTTCTTCCGCGTGAAGGACGCACTCGGGCACAATTCACCACTGCGCGGCGGCATGCACAGAAGGACGCACTCGCGCACACCCAGCGGGCCAGCACACAACACACACCAGCACACGTGTACACCGGAGTCGCCGCCGGTTGAGATGAACGGCGAGGCAGCCAACAAGCGGAGGCGACTCGAGCCAAAACCGCATCCGGCGAGCTTGGACTTCATCAACAGCCTCCCCGATGACATGCTGCTCGTCATCATCAGCCTCCTCCCCACCAAATCTGCCGTGTGGACCGCCCTACTCTCCCGGCGTTGGCGCCCCCTCTGGCGCTGCGTCCCCCTCAACCTCACCGTCGACAGTTCCCTCTGCGATGGGGATTGCAAACGCATGGCCGCAGTCTCCAAGATCGTTTCATCGCACCCTGGGCCAGCCAGACGCCTTGACATCCGCATGTTCAGTACCAACTGCAAGGTCCAAGCCGAGTTCGACGAGTGGTTCTCATCCCCCGCCCTCAATCAGCTCGAGGAGCTCAGCTTTGAAGCTGGACGATGTCGCTCTCTGCCGCCGTCCGCGCTCCGCCTCACGCCAACGCTGCGTCGCGCCAGCTTCATCTCCTGTTATCTTCCCCAGATTAATGCCGCGCCCGCCCTTCTTCTCCCTCAACTCAAGCAACTCGACCTCTTCGACGCTGGCATCTCAAAGCAGGCTATGGAGCACCTGCTCCGCAGCTGTACTGTGCTCGAGTACCTTCGTCTTGAGCAGATCCATGAGTTCATTAGCCTCCACATCGCCTCGACGAATCTCCGATGGATTTATGTGTCTTGCTGGCCCCGCAACAAGACATCAATTGGGAAGAGATCACTCCAGCTGTTCCATGTTATGGTCATTGAGAATGCGCCTTTCCTTGAGAGATTGCTTGTATCTGATCTAGAAGGTCCAACAAAAATCATGGTCATTGACGCGCCGAAATTGACAACATTGGTGTACTCGTCTGCCAAATTCTTCGAACTCTTTATTGGATTCGTAATCGTTCAGGTACAACACTCATCTTCTTCTCCGTCTTCTTGAAATTCATATTTTTAAATTTCTTCTTGATGTATTTATGACCGTCTTCCAGAAAATGATTCCCACAAGCTTGACCCAATCTATGCGCACAGTGAAGATCTTGGCAATAAAATCTATCGGCCCCAATCTGGATCAAGTTGTTGGATTCCTTACATGCTTTCCGTGCACGGAGAAGCTACTCATCGAGGTGAAACTTCTTTCCTATTAGTAAATGGTAATCACAATGTACCTCAATTTTTTCATAATTTTCCCAAATTACGATGACAAGTGTAGTGTTCAAAACTACATCTACGCACTGCACCGAAAGAAATGTTTTTAGTATTTTTTCTCACGTGATCACCTGCATCATTTTTTTGTTGTACTACTATAGTAGCCTAGGCTAGTCATAGATGAAAGTAACTTAGAGTAGTAACTCTATGGTTACCCTAAGAGCAAGTACTACCTCCGTCCTGTTTTACTCTTCCTATTTTGTAGTATCAAAATTTGACCATAGATTTAACTGACAAAATGTTAATGCCTATCACTAAAAATTATATCGTTGGATTCGTATTTGAACATAATTTCAAATGGTATAATTTTTGGTGACATGCATTGGAAATTTTACACTAAATACGAGGTAGTACAAAAGGGGGCTATAACGGCCCTCCACTATGTAGGCCAAAACACGTGCCAAATTCACTTGTGATGCATTTGGCATCGATGCCCCTCCATTGCTCACCCGGTGCCCCAATCTGGATCACCTACTTTGCTCCAGTGCCAAATTAACTCACGCAATGAAAAAACACTTGCGTGGGAGAGAGAGAGGACTGAGGCAATAAAAAACACTTGTTTGGGAGAGTGAGAGGCTGGTGTAGTTAATTTGACAAAATTTTTTTATACATGTGGGTCTGTGTGCACAGCGGTGTCAACTCTCTCACATCGCGAGAGCGGTGCCAAAATCTTTTGATTTGACATCGATGCGTATTATGTGGCATACTTTTGAGAAATATGGCATCGGCCACATAGTGGAAGGCAACAAATGCCCAAGATCTTCACGTGCTCCTAGGTAAATGAGAGGAAAGAGAAAGAGAGAGAGAGGGAGTGAAAAAATATCACTAGTTAGCCAACCCTATTGTATGAGCGAATGATATTGGTACCTCTTGATGACACGACAATCTTATACAGCCAACTGCTCTAATATGTTCTCTTCTTTTGCAGATAAAAAAAGACCCGAAAGTGAAAAATGTGCTGCACTATAACAATCTCATCGAATGCCTTGATCTCCATCTTACAGAAATTGATTTGATCGACTACCGAGGCAGCACATCTGAGATTAAATTGGCCAGGTTCTTTGTTCTGGAGGCAAGTGTGCTCAAGGTAATGAGGTTTGGCATTCTCTGGCGCAACAATGAATGGCGTGCAACTCACCGCAAGCGTCTAAGCCTAAATGACAAAGTCTCCGCAGAAGCTGAATTTGTTTTTGAAACATCAAGTGGCCAGAGACTCGAAAATTTTGCCCATTAGTGACTTGTCAGGGCGGTGGATTTTTTTGTACGATAATGTGCATCCACCTAAAGTAACGAAAGTTCTTACGTAAAATTTCTAGATTCCCTCTTCGTAGGTGCAACATTACTCCTAACATTTGTAATATCAGTTTGAAACTTGTAATATTGCTGTGTCCTATTCCTGCGTTTTCAAAATCCTGCGAATCAAAGAGGTCCAGAGTTGGTGATGATGTTGTGCCTGCCATCTTTCACCAATAGCCGTCGGATCTAGATCTGACGCATACAAACAAAACTTCTCCAGTTTTGCAAAAAGATGGCCGCACTTGTTCCCTATTTACAAACAACTCCTTGTGTCTCACAATCAGCCTTATCTCCTCCCCACCACATCTGGAAGGCCGTGGAAAAATTTGGCGCGATGGCCGCTGCCGGCGCCATCCACCCCCAATCTTGGTATTCCGTGCAATGCACGGGCATCTACACACGGGAAATTATGTCGAACACGGCTAGTTGTAAGCAGGCTAGCTCTACAGCCATGATGATAGTGACTGGAGATGGTGAGGCTGACTATGGTATGCCGAACGGCGCCTATACTCAGGTGTCATCTCTGGCGCAGGGTCTTTTCACTTCACTGTGAGGAGCAACACGTAATAATTTGACCAACGGGTAGTACAGTGCTACTACATTGGTACTACTACTACTAGTACTAGCACCACCGTCTCAATTTAGTAGTACTACCACGTCCATCTGGATTTAGTATTTGACTAGCAATATCTAGTAATGCATGTCACAAAAAATGTACTACTCCCTCTGTAAATAAATACATGGTGTATTGTTTTATTCCTTCCGATAGATGGCTCAAATCTGAAGTATCATCAATCATACCACTGTTGTACTTACCAAGCGCTCAGCTTTGCAAGCTACCAACAAAAATTGCAATCAAAGACTACTATTGTACTCCCCCCATACTGGTGCATTAGTCACGTTACGAAAACCAAATAGTAATCCCAAAACTTTTAGGCGCGATGCATTAACTACCCACCTCGTTCCCTGTTTTTTCCACGAAAAAAGAAATCACCCAATACGAGACGTGGGGTGCGTATGTATCCAATGACTTGAGACTACTCCCTCCGTCTAGGTGTTTAAGTCATCTTAGAGCAAGCGAAAAAGAGGAGTGGGCTCTCATGCAAGAGCCTAGCTATATGCGGATTCCTAGGCCGATATACAATAAATATGAAGAAAGAGAGAGAGAGAGAAGATGAGAAAAAGTTGTACTCTTAGGCTAGTCATAGTGGGAGTAACTTAGCTAGTAACATAACGTACTCCAAGAATTTTTTGCTTATGTGGCGCGTAGTTAATGAGAAGTGGTAACATAATATGTTACTGTAACATAGCACTTCCCAAGACAAGATGAGTCTACAAGGTAATAAATGAAGTCCTCTATGACACTACTACTATGTTATTTTGGACTATGAAGATAGTAACTTAGACTAGTGTCATATGCATGACACTAGTATAAGTTACTCCTCAGTATGACTAGCCTTATAGCCAGCCTTATAGCCAGCCTTATAGCTAACCTTATTGTATGAGTGGCTACAAGTGATGGCTCTATATGACATGGCAACATCATATAGCCAGTAGCTGGCTATACTATTAACCATGCTCTTAGGCTGTGCACCGTGATCAAGACGAAGGGGAAAGCGAGAGAACTTAATGTCTTTTTGCTAATTAATAGGATTACATGCAATGAACTAACCACTGCATGTCATGTTTGGTAGTCTCAAGTCATTGAAAGCATGCACGGCCTACATCTCTCATTGGCTGATATGTCACGAAACAAGAAACAAGGAGGGAGTCAATGTACCGTGCCTAAGTGTTTTGGGACGGAGGGGGAAGCAACTTCATTGACTTACTGCACCCGCGTTTGGGTGAATGACACGTGGGCCCATCAGGTGGCAGGCCCACCTGTCATATAACCAAAGGCAGGTGCAGTAGAGGGCCGAGGAGTAGATGGCCAACACACACGTGAATGCAACGCAGTCTGCACTTCCCATATAAAGGCTCCCCGCTAGTCCAATCTACGAAATCCTACGCACCTACGCACCCTAACCAAGGGCAAGAGTGATCACTCCAATCGCAAGATCAGTTGACTAGAAGCTAGTGCGAGCATCATCCGGCTGTGCCAGATGGTCCACGACGCCGGCCTGCGGCCTGACACCAAGGAACGTCTCTAGGTCGTGATTGAGGCCGCCAGGGCGAGAGGCCGCTTGGACGACAGCTTTGTCTCCTTGTTCGACAAGGTCCTCGTGGGCTTCCTCGACAAGTTCACTGTCGTCAAGAAGCTCGCGGACGACCTTGACGTACGCCTCCAGCCCACGCGCCCAGGCTCTGCGATGCCCGCCACCCTCAACGGCCTCTATGGTGACAACCTCGTCGACGCACTAGTGGACCCGCGACTGCCCGCCGTCGCACCGGAGAATGTCCACCACGAGGTCGCGCTCGCAGCGCAGCGCCTGGCGCAGCAAGACACCGTCGACATAATCACCCACGTGTACGCGCAAATCGTCCACAAGGACTAATACGTGCCAGAGGAGGATGATAGGTCGCTGGCCTTCTTGACCCACAGGGAAACCTTGGACGACATTGTTCAGAAGCATGTTGAGCTCGCAGCCAACGCCGCTGCTCCTCCCATGTCGGTTGGTGACCCGGCGGACTAGGGCGTGAGGATGTCGTTGATGGATCTGTATGTATCTTTATCTTTCTGTCAAATCCATGTAGTAGTACATGGTACTACTAGTAATTATCTTACCTTTCACATCAACTTCATAATTTTTGTACGTACTCCATGCATGAACCGCGCTAGAACCAAACTTCTCATTACTCTAGGGAAAATCGTTATTTCTATCTATCGGTCGCGCCATGGAGCAGAACCAAATTTTGCAAGTTACAAGTTCAAAAGGAAAAGCCTGTCGTGTTCGTGTCGCACCCCCACACGGTTGGTCTGGCACGCCGCTCAATGGGGAATGCGTGTTGTGTTGCATTTTCACTTACAAGTGGGACCGCAGTTGAGTAAACCGACTATCGGCAAACCCCACCCCGCTCACCACGCGATGGCTGAGAAAACAGGAGGAAGAAGAGATGGCTATAGCACGGACTCCAAGAAAATTGGTGTCAGATGGGACTCGTGTGGGTGGCATGTGTCGTACTGCTAGATGTGAATGCTAGTTATGGCCCATGCCACCCGAGCCTATCGAGGTGCTGGTTACGTAGAACAAATTTCCTGGAGTCCGTGTTCAGCCCTCCTCTATCTCTCTTCTCAGCCAGCCAGCAGACGCGCGGAGCCCATCGCCTGTTTGCTCACATGCGGTCCCACATGTCAGTGAAAACGCAAGAGGACCCACTGAACCTGCACATCTTTCACCTCGACGTGCTGGTGATGAAAAACAAATCCAATAAAGATCTTCGGTGGCCGCTTTTGGAGTTACTCAAGAGTAGTAAGATTCTATTTACAGTTTAACCCAAGATGCACATCACGTGGCTTCAACTACCACTCCATTTTCTTGCATGACACGACCTGGATGCTGGATGTCCCACGTGTCGGCAAAAGAAGGAAGAACTCGACCAAATCTTCTCCACATTTAGACAGGAGGAGTAGGAAACACGGCAAGCCCTGTGCCTACGTCATACTACGTACAAGCTCACCTCACACAATCATCCTATCACCATATTTCTCGGCCTCCGTGCGACACCTAGCTCTAGTTGATCTAACTAGAACTAACTATTGGTTGGCTCTATGTGATGTGGCAACTTCATACTACTACAGATGCTGACTATACTACCACGGCACTAACACTCTAAGAAGTGAGTCGAACACCATTTATAAATTGAGTTTATGACATGCATATGCAAATGTACCATTCATTACATACAACAAGTCATCAACATACAACGACAACGAGGATACATGTTGGATTATAGATTAGTTCCAACAAAACATTCTAGTAAATACTAAAGTTTTCATCACACAACAAATAACAAGAAATGAAATGAACTTCATCTCAACCACACCTCGATGTTGGAAACACTTGCTTTGAACCAAAAGAGTTTGTCTCGGAAGGGCCAGCTACTGTCAATCTCAAGACCGACGCAGGACTGATCATCCAGGCTGAAGCGGCCTATTTCATGACCCATATTGTGATAGCCATGGTAGGGAAGCATAGCAATGTCCGAGGTATAGATACAGTTGCTTCTCATAAATGGTAGTAACGTTGTGTCAACAGCAGCTGGATCGCCTTTCACCATGTTGGATAGTTTTGTCCAAGGAAGAGTGAGTTTCCTCCAAGAGTATCAATACTAAACCAGGGAGAAGGTGTTGGCGCTAGCACAGTAGTATCCATCCCGAATACCCTGCAACGGATGTTGGAATAGGTCCGGAGAGTGCGACCATGGGAGACAACACCTGCTTCCTTAGTAACATCAGGGGTGCCCTGTATACAGACAAGAAGAGGTGATCCATCGGAATATGTTGCCAGGCGCCACTGAGTATATGGGTCATCATGCTCGTGATCATCATCATCGTCATCTCCCCCTTGGTTATGAATTTTTTCAAGTATAGGTGGTGGAATGTTCACAGGACCTTGGAAACACAAGAAGGTTAATTGGCAAAGGGAAACTAGCTAACCCGCATGCATGTGGATGAAACAATTATAATTACGATGGATGTAACGCCCCTGATCCGATGCGCCAGGTGTCTTCCGTTTATTCATCGTCATTGCCGTGTCATGTGCTTGCGTGTTGCATTTTGCCATGTCATCATATGCTTTGCGTCATCATGCTTTTCAAAACTTGCATCCGGTCTTTTTTCCCGTTGTCCGTTTCGCGATCCGACACTCCCACACGCACCCATTGCACCTCTCAGACCTCGTTTCGTGAGTGGCTTAAAAATGTTCTCGAAATGGGATGAAACTAGGCGTGTGGTGTTGTTATAGAGTAGGTAGACCGCCTGTCAATTTTCGTTCCATTTGGAGGTCGTTTGATGCCCCAATGGTTAACCGTGTAACCCCGAAACCCCTCTCTCTTTGCAGCCTAGCCCCTCTTCACCACAGCCCATTAGCCCATCCAAACCCCCTCCATGCTCTCGGTCGTTCGATCACGATCGTGTGGGCGAAAACCGCTACTTATTTGGACTCTCCTAGCTCCCTCTACCTATAAATAGGTCCTCCCCTCCATTTTTTGCGGACGAAACCCTAGTCTTCTTGCACCTCCCGCCGCCGGACATGTCCATCCCGCGCCTGACATCTCCATCCCGCGCTCGCCGCCCGCGCCGGCAAACGCCTCCCCGCGCCACCCACGTCGGGATCCGGCCAGATCCGGCCCGGATCCGCTAACCCCGGCCAACCCCGACCTCGCCGGACTACCTCGAGCTCGCCGGAGTTCCACTCCGGACATATCCGGTATGGGTGGATGAGATCCACCAGGACACTGATCCAAACGCCCCGAGCTGTGCCGTACATCTCCGTCCCGGGACATCCTCGTCCAGTTTTCGCGGGGTAAAAATCCACCAAGTCCCGAATCTGTGACATTCCGGTGCCCTATTTGTCATGCCATAACTTCACGCATATATCTCTGTTTTGCATGTATAATATATCAAAATGTTCATCGTGAGATGCTCTACATTTCATTTCACTGTGACATGCTTGTTTAAATTCATATTGATGCCCTAATCATCGTTGCAGAAGTGCTATATGATGTTGTCTGCTGTAGTTTAACAGAACTTGCTGATTTGTCATTTTTGTTGCACTTTGTGTGTGCGTCCTATGAGCTTTATTTCTACATGAGTTTTGAGCTAAATCATGCTATATTTACATTGGTGCGAGTCTTGTATTTTTAGGAGCTCCGTGGTGACTAGCACAAGCATGCAAAGTAGGCTCCATGATGTTGCTGTTTTCAGAAGTCTTTTTCCTTTTACATTGTGATGCTATGTAAACCTACTGCTACAAGTGAATCCATGCATAATCTGGAGATGTTCACTAAGGATGTTCTTATCTACATCTTATGGCCTATCCACTCATGCCCTTGGTTGCAATTATGGATTAATATAGCTTGTTGTAATCTTGCTCTCAAATTGCTAAATAATGTTACTGTCAGCCTGTTAACATTAAGGTCAGTTTTGCCATGTGTTTTGCTAGTGATCCATGCACCCTATGACTATTCTATTGCGATGTATAGCTTCATAAATGTGTATTATTACTGTTGGTCACCTTGTCATACCATGTATTCCTCTGTGGTGAGTTGTACAAGTTCACCAACATGCCTGCTTATCGTTGTTCCTACCATGTACTGTTATTTTCACCGTCCTAATCTGTCATATCATTTGCCATGTTTGCATGGATGCTACCATCTTTTCTGTTGATCTTTGGAATAAGTTCGGTAAGGAAGTTTTGTTAAGAGCTTTTAGTACTAGCATGCCATGCTTAACTTTGCCATGATAGCTTGCTGTAACATGCTATTTGATAGCTTTAAACATTGCAACCTGATGTTATTTCTGCCATGTCTACTGAATTTCTGCCAAGTCTGTGAACTGATATTATTTGCAATCTTGCCATGCCCTTTTAAGCATGTTCTAGTGATTTCTGAGGATAGCTCAGTGTTCATGTTTTGTAATGCTTTACCTGTACATCCATGCCATTTGTTTTCATGTTGAGGTGCTGTAACATGTTGTTTTGATGCTTGCTAGATGCCTAGTTGCTGTTTTGGACAGCTTGTCCTTTAAACTTGTTTCATGTGTATGTGTTGAACCGTTGCTCCGTTTTGAGTGTGCTCTATATGAAACTTACTTTATTTTACATGTAGTTTCATGTTACCTTGTTGCATTCTTGTTTTATGTGCGTTTGCTTGATGTTTGTATGCATTTTGCATCAATGCCATGTTTAACTTATTTTGCTCATATCTTCTAGGCCGTAGCTCCGAATTAAATGAACTTTATATGTAACTTGACTAGATTTTCGTGTAGATCATCTTGGTGCATCTTAACTTGCTGTTTAACAACTTGAACATAAGGTTTATTCAGATCTGGACCAATTTCGAAAATTGCATATGGGGACTTACCGGAATTGTTACATGTTGCTTCCGGCCTCATTTAAACTTGCTTTGATGTGTTGCTCTTGTATGCATCATCTCTTGCCATGAGTAGATTCGTGTAGCCTTGTCATGCATCATACTTGGTTGAGCATCATGTCTTGTTTATGTGTTGTGTGTTTACCTTGTTGTTTGCTTCTTTCTGGTTGTGCTCCTTCCCGTTAGTTCCTGTTTCGTTGCGATCGTGAGGATTCGTTCATCTACGCCTGGTTCGTCTACGTGGCTTCATCTTCTTCATGGACTCGTTCTTCTTCCTAGCGGGATTTCAGGCAAGATGCCCATCACCTTGGATCTCATTACTATCATTGCTATGCTAGTTGCCTCGATGCTATCGCTATGCCGCGTTACCTACCACTTGCTTATCAAGCCTCCCAAATCGCCATGTTAGCCTCTAACTTTTTTCACCCTTCCTAGCAAACCGTTGTTTGACTATGTTACCACTTTGCTCAGCCCCTCTTATAGCGTTGCTCATTGCAGGTGCAGTTGCAGGTTGTGGGACATGGATATCATGAACTTTGTTGGGATATCACAATATCTCTTATTTAATTAATGCATCTATATACTTGGTAAAGGGTGGAAGGCTCGGCCTTATGCCTGGTGTTTTGTTCCACTCTTGCCGCCCTAGTTTCCGTCATACCGGTGTTGTGTTCCTTGATTTTGCGTCCCTAACACGGTGAGGGGTGTGGGACCCTCTTGACAGTTCGCTTTGAATAAAACTCTTCTAGTAAGGCCCAACATTGGTTTTACATTTGCCTATCACCTATTTCTTTTCCCTAGGGAGTCGCCCTCCCGAGGGTCATCTTTATTTAGCCCCCCCGGGCCAGTGCTCTTCGGAGTGTTGGTCCAACCTGGAGCCACTTGCGGTGCCACCCCTTCTTCCGGGGTCTTCGGTTGCTGTACGTAGTGTTCATCCGGTCGTGGCCTGAGACGAGATACGCGCGGCTACTATCAGGGTGTCGGCACGCCGGGAGGTCTTGCTGGTTTTGTTTTACCATTGTCGAAATGTCTTGTGCACCGGGATTCCGAGTCTGATCGGGTGTCCCGCGATGGAGGATTGTCTCCGCGGATCGTGAGCTTATAATGGGCTAAGTTGGGACACCCCTGCAGGGTATAAACTTTCGAGAGCCGTGCCTGCGGTTATGTGGCAGATGGGAATTTGTTAATATCCGGTTGTAGTAAACTTGAAATAAACTTAATTAAAATACACCAACCGCGTGTGTAACCGTGATTGTCTCTTTTCGGGGTTGCTCGAGAGGAGAACACGGTTTGTGTTATGTTTGACGTAAGTAGGAGTTCAGGATCACTTCTTGATCATTACTAGTTGGCGACCGTTTGCTTAGCTCCTCTTCTCGCTCTTGTTTCGTAAGTTAGCCACCATACTTTGCTTAGCCGCTGCTGCAACCTCACCACTTTACCCCTTCCTTACCCATTAAGCTTTGCTAGTCTTGATACCCATGGTAATGGGATTGCTGAGTCCTCGTGGCTCACAGATTACTACAACAACAGTTGCAGGTGCAGGTTATGCAATGATCATGACGCGAGAGCGATGTTTATTTGTGTTGGAGTTCTTCTTCTGCTTCTTCTTCGATTGAGTGATAGGTTCCTGGTCGGCAGCCTGGGATAGCAGGGTGGATATTGTTTGAGTTTCTGTTTGTGTCTCATCCGTAGTCGGATGTTGTTCTCATGTATGATGTTGGTGTATTCTTGGGGCGTTTGTGCCTTATGTATGTATCCCCAACTATTATGTAATGGTACGATGTAATGATATCCACCTTGCAAAAGCGTTTCAATATGCGGGTCTATCCTTGGTGGGACCTTCGAGTTCCTCTCGGATAGGGTCGCATATTGGGCGTGACAGTGGAAGACAAACGTAGCGAAAGCATAAGGATTCCATGCCAAAACAGTGCCACGAGTGGTGGCAGCAAACACAAGACCCTCGTATTGAATTGCATCACAGTACACATCCGTGTATAGAAATTGATTTTTGAGCAATATATCCATCCAGTCGAACTATGAAGGAAGGCAACAAGCTTGTCGAAGATAGCAACAACTCCATAGTCCATTAAATCCCAAGAGCGGTCGGGAACTGGACAAATTGCTATCTTCCGTACATGACAGTCACCATGATCGTAGTTGAACGTATGTAGAAAACCTGTGTGCTCAACCTCTGGGCAGTCTGAGATTTTTGGAAGTGGAACCCGGTGACGAGTGTACACATTCACAAGTTCCCAATCGCAGTTGTACCCAATATAAACAACCCAGCCTCCATTTGCACCTGCCCAAGCCTTACCCTCAAGTGATGACATCTTAACATCACACGTATCATTATCAAGCGGCACCAACTTGCACAAGGCGAGGCCTCCATCGTCCGCGCGCTAGTCAGCAGGGTCACGGTGAAGAAGATACGGGAGATCAAACCGCTCCTGGACCCTTGGGTTCTTTGTAATGATGTTATTAGTTGAGTCGAGAATGGTCTTGAACGAACCTGCCATGCTAGCTGAGGTGATGATGTCGCACCGATCAATGAGTTCCTCCACCACGTCATCATTCAAATCGGGGCAAGAATAATGGGGTCGTTTCCGGTCTGTTCCCTCCATGGAGAAGATGAGCGAACAATGGCAGAAGGAAGGGTGAAGGCAAATGGAGGATGGAGGAAGAGCATGCGACAACAGTTCCAAATCGAGAGGGAAAGGCGAAGAGTCGGTGGACGGTTGCCACGGTACACGAAGAGGCGCCCCGGCCTACATAGACGTCCGTTCGGAAATTGTACAAAAGGACTCGCCGTCGTCTCACTGACATGTTGGAACAGGACCACATGTCAACGAAGAGGCTAGTGGGGAGCGAACGGTTGCCACAGAGGTCACACACTGACGACAAGGCCGTCCTGTCATACCTAGCGCCCGCGCAGGTAGGCTTCCGTCCCCCACACGAGCAAAGCCACTTCGCACCCCCACATGGTTGGTCCGCCATGCCGCTAGGCCAACTCCAGCGCGTGCAGCTCGGACGGGCGCTCGCTCAGCCCCCTTTCCCTAGACGCCCCGGAGCTACCCAACCACGGCTACGTGTTTTGCGCACCCGGTGGCCAGATTTGGAGCGGATCCGGTCGGGCTTGAGCTCGCCAGGCTATGGGAGGCCGCGTCGCGCCATGGACTGGCCGGGCACCGGGTTGGAAGGACCCTGCAAGGCCGCAAGGCCGCATGCAGGTACTGACTCCTCCTCTAGCCGCTCAGATCTGCACCTTCGGCGGTCCACCGGGCTCGGTGCTGGCCCAAAAGCTCGTCGGCGCACCGTTGCCACTCATTACGTGCGACGACTGCCCAAAGAAGGTCTTGTGCCGCGTGTCTACAACGCCGTAACATCCCGGATGGGTGTTCATCAAGTGCTCAACCGATGGGGTATGTGCTACTTTAGCTTCGGTTGTGCTCTCGGATTAGACTAGTTGTGCTAACTTAAAATTTTGTTGTGTAGAATGGATGCAAGTTTTGGTATTGGGAAGAAGAGTACATCGATATATTGATAGAACGCAATTTAGTAGATGTTCTAGCACTTTTAGCTAGCAGAGAGGCTAGAGATGAGACTAGTGCACTTGTTGATAGAATAGAGGCTAGACATGAGACTAGATGCGAGGAAGCAACGTCTACTTCTTTACACTCGAAGAAGAAAGAAGCACGCAAGATCGAGCCTCCGCAGATCAGCAATGAATGCATCGAGACGGTACTAATCCAACTTACAGGAGCAGTTATGGAAGTTGGATAACTTCTAAAACGTATTCTTGTGGTTCTTGTTTTCTTTGGTCTTGCTTTTCTAGTCAAATTTTGGTGATGTATTTCCATGTACCAAAAATCAATGATGACAAAAGATATGTGTTTGCAAAGAAAAATGTACGCGGTCAGGATGCGTCCGCGCGTTGGGCGCACGACCACCGCATCCGAGAAATGGCCCGGACACGACCCCATTGCCCTACCCAAACGGATAGAATCCGGGCAAAACGGAGGTCCGTTTGGGGTCATGCGTTGGAGTTGGCCTTACAAGTGGGACCGCAGTTGAGGAAACCGACTATCGGCAAGCCCCCACCTCGCCCGCTATGCGATGGCTGAGTTAGAGAAACGACGAGGTTGAAGAGATAGCTGTAGCATGGACTCCAAGAAATATGGTGTCAGATGGAAGCCGTGCTGGTGGCGTGTGCCGTACTCCTGGACGTGAATGCTTGTTCTGGCCCATGCCACCCTACTATATACTACTATCAAGGATTCGAGGTGTTGGTTACGTACAGCTAACACATTAACATATGGCCCACCTCACACTTTGGCCAAATTTCCTGGAGTCTGTGCTAGGTTAAAAAGTGTTCTTTGTGAGGGTGGGTGGCTCGTCTCAAGTTTAAAACTTGTTGTATTACGTATACGTAGACATAGAGATAGTGCATCAGTTTTGAAAGTTTGAACCCAAACATCAGAATGCAATTTCTACTGGAATCATCCGAGGACCTAGGATGATGGGATTCGTAGCTACAGTAAAAACACCCGCCCAACGCGCGAAGCAAACCTGTTGCAATGCACGTACAATTATGTATTCAGAAATATTTTTTTGCCTTGTCGCAGCATCCACTCAGAGAAGTGACTCGAAAACCATTCATTAATTTAGTTAGTTTACCACAGGCATATCATTTTATTACATACAACAGGTCATCAACCCACAACGACAACGAGGATACATTATAAATACTAAAGTTTTCATCACACAACAAATAACAAGCAATGAAATGAACTTCAGCTCAACCACTCGTCGGCGTTGGAAACGCTTTCTTTGAACCAGAAGTGTACTCAACCTCTGGGCAGTATGAGATTTTTGGAAGTGGAACCCGGTGACGAGTGTACACATTCACAAGTTCCCACTCGCAGTTGTACCCAATATAAACAACCCAATCTCCATTTGCGCCTGCCCAAGACTTACCCTCAAGCGATGGCATCTTAACATCACACGTATCATTATCAAGCGGCATCAACTTGCACAAGGCGAGGCCTCCGTCGTCTGCGCGCCAGTCAGCAGGGTCACGGCAAAGAAGATAGGGGAGATCAAACCGCTCTTGGACCCTTGGGTTCCTTGTAATGATGTTATTAGTTGAGTCGAGAATGGTCTTGAACGAACCTGCCATGCTAGCCGAGGTGATGACGTCGCACCAATCAATGAGTTCCTCCACCGCGTCATCATTCAGATCGGGGCAAGAATAACGGGGTCATTTCCAGCCTGTTCCCTCCATGGAGAAGACGATCGAACAATGGCAGAAGGAAGGGTGAAGGCAAATGGAGGAGGGAGGAAGAGCGTGTGACAACCGTTCCAAATCAAGAGGGCAAGGCAAAGAGTCGATGGACGGTTGCCACAGTACACGAAGAGGCGCCCCAGCCTACATAGACGTCCGTTCAGAAATTGTACAAAAGGACTCGCTGTCGTCTCACTGACATGTGGGAACAGGACCACATGTCAACGAAACATGGTGTGTATTTTCTCGTGCAAAATGCGATCTGGCTGCGTTGGCCCGAGGTGCCGCATTAGTTATCGACCCTTTATTTTTTTAACGGTGTGCCGTTCAGTTTTGAAGCACGACTAACTGGTACTGTATGCAGAGAAAATATAAACTACTCTACCACTACTCCACCTCTAGTACTAGTAGTATAAAAAAGATATATTGGGTGGAGCTTCACCGCTTTCTTGCTAAGGGCTGCCCACTTGCTTCTCACACTATCACCCTCTCTCCAGATCTAAAAAAGACGGACTCTCTCCCCCTCCTCATCGGTGGTCACAGATCTGCCGGAGAAGAAAAGGACGTGCAGCGTTGACGCACTCGTCTTTGGCGAGCGAGGTCACGCACTGACGACAAGGCCGTCCTCTCAGACCTAGCGCCCGCGCGGGATGGCCTCCTTCCCCAAGCTCGCTTCCATAGTGTGTGCGGAGGACGACGACCACGAGCGAAGCCACTTCCCGCCGACCCTCAGGTATGCTACCTCTTTTCGAACTATACCCTTGTTCTATTGCCCCATCTGCCACGTCGCTGCATGTGGATCTTTTTCCACTCCACCATCTTCCCAATTTGCTATCCTCTGCTCTGGTGGTCACGCAGACGAAAACCTTAACTTGCACTATTAAAGGAAACCCTACTTCATGCAGACTAATCCATGTCTGGGTTGAATAAGCAAAGGAAGGGAGACTGTACTGTCCAAGAGACTAGGCATCAAACCCGCATCTAGGTTGAAAAGGGGAAAATCAGTAGCTAAAGAGAACAAACATGGGACGTAATCCACACATGCTGCCTGGATATTTGCAGCTCTGGGCAACCATACCTCCCTCACCACTCTATGCATCTGTGGAGGTACATTGTACTGGTGCACCCACTGTCCGAATGGGCCTCCCATGCTCTTATTGACACTTTTTTGCTGTTAGTATAATGCCAGCGGTCAAGTCAAGCAATGCTACTGCTAAATTGATGCCACATTTAACTAATGCCGCACTCAGTCTAATGCCACCAATAAATTTAAGCAATGCCATTTAATGTCACTGTATTATTCAGGGTTAGCTATTGATTGTGGATGTATTAAAGATTTTTCAGCTAAGGCATTCTAATGCTGTTGCACAGCCAGTATACCAACGATGAATCTTGTTACTACCTTCACATTTTTGCACTGTTAATGCTCATAGATTGCATACCTCACTTTCATGAGATAAGTCATTTTTTTGTACAGTGTCAAGAGGAAAGGTCGAGAGTGGACACCTCCTCCTCCGGTTGTTCTCTTGATTCGTTCGATCAAGTTTTTATGTTTGATCGATTATCAAGACTGCGATAGCAATTTTTAGGTCCCCTAGAGTTCAAAATGATATTTACCTTGAAGGTACATGGTTTGTAATTTTTTATACTGTCATTAGTTAATAATGCTAGTTACCTTCAGACTTTTGTATTTGGTTTAATGCTCTTGCACATCTAGTATACCAATGCTGAAACTTGTTACCTTTACATTTTGTATTGTTAATTCTTATAGAAATCTTCAAGTGCTAGAGCTTATGGAAATATGTTCAGTAAAACCATTGTACTGTACCATGTAATAAAATAACTACTCTACTGTTGCACTAGCCACTGGATTAGTGTATATTTATACTATTCGAATGGTGTTGCATTAGCGTATGGACATATATAAAGTGTGGCAAGCTTTCCCAAATATGTGCTCAAGAAAACTACTACCTGTTTTTCTAAATACTAGACGTTTGGGTACTTTAAATTGAACTGCAAAAACGTCTTATATCAAGGAACTACTGGTGTAGAGTTCACTCAAATTATCCCGGTAAAGCTAGTCACACCTTTGTTAAAATTAATGTTCATTATGTTATCGGAGGAGGTCTGTATGTTTGTCTCTAATGCCCGTCAACTACATACCTGACATCATGATGTAATGTTAAGTCATTTCCTTTTGTACAGTGTCACTGAATTGTCAAGGCGGTGATGGCATTTTATTTTAGTTGAACTGCACAAAATATGCTTAAAAGAAGAGGAAAGGTCAGGAATGGCTCAATTTTTCAGAAAAAACTATGTATGCCTTCCTGACATCAGCCGATGTTGCCTTATTTATTCCTTCAAACAGGTGGTTAGAAACAGTCTTGCTACCTTTTCCCATTAAGAAATTGGAATGCTTATATTTGTGAGTCTATGCTTCAACTAGTGCCACTTTTATAGTAATCACACTTTCAATATCTATGCAAACAGGGATGCTCGATTTTAGTAGAACTGCACAAAAAGTCCAAATGGTTCAACATTAGGAGCATGTTTTCTTCCAAACCTTTATATCCAATTGGTGGCAGTATGAGCTGTTCATTACGAAGGTACATGGTTTTCTACTATCTTGCTACTCTTTTTGTACTGTAATTAGATAGTAATACTAGTGGTTTGCATGTGAATTTATTGGCAGGGTGGACCTACATTGGAGGTGGATGACATGATTCAATGATTGGATGCTCAATTTCGGTTGTATCGATTTCACCTCTTCCATCACGGCAAACATGGATATCCTTGGTCTAATGAAGAATATGCGCTATATTTCTGCTCTGAACCAGCAAATCAATTCAGTATGAAATTGTCGAGGGCAAAACATGACTGTATCAAATTGTCTAGTGCAAAACATGACAGATGCTAAGCGGAAGAGACGTGTTTAAACCAAAAATACAAGGTGGGGTATATGTTTACTAGCTACTTGATATTTGTGCAGACAAAGATGTCTGCCATTGCTATTTGGCAAACAAACAAAGTGACCGCAATTTTGGTTAAACGAGAATAGTATAGTCACTGCATGCAGTGCCATTTGAAAATAGACACAGAAAGATTGGATAGTCACTTCATGGACTTCAGAAAAGTAGTAGTGTACTATTTATTGGCCAACACTAGGTGCTTCATTGCTTTGGTCTGATTATACAATGGGCATCATTTTGCCTAAGTTAAAGTTTGTATTCCGAAAATAGTCTCGCCGTGTGATCGAGAAGACCAAATCAGATTGCAGTGGTTGTTCCTCCATCATGTGTGGTTCATTCTCATGGTTCCAGCTGTTGGTGAAACTACTTACGTTTGCAAGAGGAATGGTAGACTTCACAAACAAATTTGTCTTTCACTCTATACTGAATGTTGGCCAAGAGAAGCATCCATGTTAGTAGGAGGAACAGATGTTTTTTCTAGATCTTTGCTTTTGGAGCCACATATTTGTATATGATCTGTGAATCATTGAGATGCATTAATATGTTGATCTTATTTATGGGAATCGTACTAGTTGGTTTTGAATTTGGGCTACTAATGTGAACATATTACAATGCCATACCTGTAAGTCTCGTGTGAACATTTCGAACGGATCGGCTCTTACTGCTGCGCACAACATGATCCTTATTTGTGTCTTCTTAGTGTTTACAAGTTACTAACAGTTCCTTATTTCTGTTCGCTTAGTGTTTACAAGTTACTGATCGATCACTAGCTAGCCTACTAATGCGCTCCTGGCAGTTTTGGTTGCGACGCAAGATCCGAAGTGGCAGTTTTTTGAATAAAAATGCCTACCTCTGAAGAAATTGACAAGCTGCTCTGAAGAAAATGCCATGCGAATCTGAAGAAACTGCCAGCAAAAACGTTCGCAAATGCCTTATTTCCCAGCGAACGTTCATCAGCTAATGCGATCGTACACGTACACCATCCGACCTACTCGATCCTACATGTACACTATCCGACCTACTCGATCCTACACGGATAAATAGCGGATCACGCACGTACTACCTCCTTTCCGGTTTGCTGGGCTCAATTCAAAAAATGACCTACTCGATCCTACATAAATAAATAGCATATCACACACGTACTACCTCCTTTTCCGGTTTGCATGGCTTAATTCAAAAATCTCACCAACCAAGGTAGATGATGAGTGGTGGAATCATTTTTGACAAGGAGGGAGTACCTCATCTGGATGATTTGAGTGCACTCGTTTGACCCAGCATGGACGGGACGCACCACTGACGGGACGCACCATTGACGGGACGGACGGCACAGTCATAATTTCAGTTTTTCCAGTTTCCCACGGCAAGCTGGCGCGCTAAGCCATGCTCGCTTATGCATTGAATTTCGATGACCGCGATGACCGTCGCGTTTCCCGCGACACGCTGGTTCGCCTACCTTCCGACTATAATTATGGTTTCCCGGGCTTCTCCGGTGGCACCATCACCCAACTCGCCCTATCCTCATAATCCCCCACTGGCTCGACGTCGCTCGCCACTTATCCTTGCTCTCGCCACGTCCGCCATGCCCCCACCCGTCCATGATAGGCGACGTCGGAGGCGGTCACCGCCGGAACTAGTGTTCGGTTTTTCACCGGAAGGCAGACGGAGGGAGGAGGCATTCTATCGGTCTTTAGATGGTAATGCAGAGTATGAGGAGTTGTTGGAGCGCGACCGCCTGGCGGAGGAGCAGCGTATCGCCGATTTGCGCCGCCAGCGGGACATGGAGCAGCAGCGCACCGACGCTCTGAGTCGCGAGCAGAGCGCCCGCAACTGGGCCAACTACGTGGAGGCCGACGCCCGGCAAATAGCCCTGGAGGCTGTTGGGCATGCACGCGTTCGCGACGCCGAATTTTACTACAAGTTTGTCAAGTGGGTTTCCCGCTTAGAAGCCGAAGTTTCGGTGGACCACGCCGTCATGGAAAGGGCCAACGCGCGCGAGCAACGCGCCCTATCGCACCTCTGGCAAGTCCGAGGCGAGGCGGATGACGCTGGTGCCGGCGTTTAGCGTGTACCGCAGATGGCGGCTGGCATCGTCTAGTTAGCTAAGAGTAAGTTAGTACTTGTACACTACTAGAGTATTAGTGGGAATAGATAGTTAACTTGGCTATGATGGTTGTCAATGTGGAAGTTCAATACTCAATATCTGGATCAGACCGGTTACTTTGCTCTGAATGTTGAACTTTCCCTTTGAACGTATGGAATGGGCTGTTGTTTTTTAAAATAGGTTGTATTTGTCCGCCACGGGTTTAGAGGCTGACTTGTGGGCCTACCAGGTTGACGCGTACATCAGGAGATGATTCTACGTGGAGAGGATGATAGCAGGGACCCACCAAGGTCATGGCGGTACGCAAGCAAGTTCCTCCTTATTTCAAGCCAATAAAAAAATGGCTCCTCCTAATGGATTTCTGACATCTGGGTCCCATGCCATTGTCAACATAGTCAATAAACGAGAGAATTGCACAACGAGCGGCTGACACCAGGGACCCAGCAGCTCGCCCAGTTATTTTTGTTTTGGGTTAATTTGATAAATGCCACTTCAAATCTTGTGATTCTGAGAAATGCCACTGCAATTTAGAAACTTTGAAAAATGCCATTTCATGCCATTTCCAGTGGCATTTTTCGAAGTCTGGAGTGGCGTTTTTCAAAGTTTGCAAAAATTGCAGTGGCGTTTTTCAAAGTTTGCAAAAAATGCAGTGGAATTTTTCAAAGTTTGGAAATTGCAGTGGCATTTTTATGAATCGCCATAACTGGAGTGGCATTTATCTAATTTGTTTTTGAGACGGAAGCAGGGTGTCAACTGGGCTGTGCGGGCACTCTGGCCTGTCTAGATAGCCTTTTCGACCAGCACAGTAGTTTTTTTTTCTTTCTGAAAATAGCTAGCCCAGTTTTTTGTGATTTGTCAAGTAAGTCGCTTTGTCAGGCCTGTTGGGCTGCAAATCTTTCAAGACGAGGAGAGGTTCATTCGGCTGGCCGAGAAAATGGCCTATCAACAATGAGAAATGGGCTGTACATTTTTAAAACACATCAAACCGGCAATTAGTTTCAAATTTCTTTTTTTTAATTTCGAGGTTTCAAATTGCATTGATTTTTATGCGTGGACAATTTGTTGGATTTTATATTGATATACATTTATTTTAAAAATCTGTTTGAATGTGACTCAAAATTTCGGGATTAAAAACAGTTCGGACCGCACCGAAATTTGCAAAATTTCGTATAATGTTTTAACCGTGGCCACAATATGGGCTGTAATGCCAACAAAAAGAATATGGGCTGCAAAAAAACCTTAAGAATTAGCAAATGGGCTGTAAATTATTAGAAATAATGGCAGATGGGTTGTATGCTGTTTTCCATAGATTTGAGGCTTTCCTAAAAAAAGATTGACGCACAAGCAGTGACTATTGGATGTCCATCCAACGGCCATCGTGCTTCTTCAATCTCAGCTCTTCCTGCTCCAGCCGCTCAAACAAGCACCAGCGGGGCTGCTTGCTCCCTCCTCCCGCGGCCTGCTGTGCTGCTGCGCAGGCCTCACCACCCCACCGTACTCCCATCGCTGGCCTAGCCATCCCTCTACTCACCCACACCTGTCGTTATTCTCCGGCAATGGCAGACGAACCAGTAAACCCTCGTACTCTCCTCCACGTGGGAAACAACTGCCGAGTCTTCCCTGGCTCTGTGTCGTTCCCTTCCTAGGCCTCGCCGTCGTCCACCGCCCTGGTGCTCTCGGCGCGGCGTGGTCAACGTGGTCAACGACCGACATGCATCTGAAGTGGACTGTACGTGGAGAGGCTGACAGCTGGGTCCATGGCCGCATGCAAGGAAATGTCTCCTTATTACGCGCAAAATAATGATTCCTCCACCTGATATCTGGGACCCACCGAAAGGACGCCTGTATTTCCCAAAAAAATGTTCCCGCCGCTGACAGCTCGGACCCACCAGCTACATCTTCGCATGCAAGGAAGTGCCTCCTTATTACGCACAAAAAAATGAATACTCCCCCTGCTAGCTAGGACCCAGCATAATGGGAGGCTGACTTGTGGGCCTACTAAGTTGATGGGGAGGGAGGGCTTTGTCAACTTAGTCAATATGAACGAATCTAGCTCCAGTGACCGTACGATGTCAATCCAATAGCCGTAGTGCTTCTTCAACCTCTGGTCTTCTTGCTCCAGCCGCCCAAAGCAGTGCCAGTCGTGCCTCCTGCTCCTACCTCCTGTGGCCGGCTGTGCTGCCGCGGAGGCCTCACCGCCCCCTACTACTCCCACCGCCGGCCAGGCCCTGCGGCGACGGCAGCCTCACACCACAGCCGAACTAGTGAACCCTCGTACTCCTCTCCGCGCGGGCATCCACTGCCGCGTCTTCGCCGGCTCCGCGTCGTCCCCTTCCTAGTCCTCGTCATCATCCACCGCCCTGGTGCTCTCGCCGCAGCGTGGTCAATGTGGTCAATGACCGACTTCCATTGGAAGAGTACTGTATGTGGAGAGGCTGATAGCTGGGTCAACGGCCGCAGCAAGGAAGTGCCTCCTTATTACGCGGAAAATAATGATTCCTCCACCTGACAGCAGGGACCCATCGAACGGGCCACCATAATTCGCGAAGATAACATTTCCCCCTGAATGTTGGGACACACCAGCTACATCTTCGCACACAAGGAAGTGCCTGACAGTCGGGACCCACCCGGTCGAAGCGTACGTAGCGTTGTCATTCTGGTGGCGAACGTGTACGTACATACTGGTCGATTGGTCTGTCTGCAGGCTGCAGCGATGAACCGTGGCCGAGTAAGGAAGGGCACCTGTCGTAGTAGAGGCGCGCACGTAGCATGTACAAGTAGGTACAGCGGCCAGGGTGCAAGAAAGTAAATACGCCCACGTACGTACATACGGGCGGGGTCTCGAACGCCTACTCGCGCATACGTACGACCAGGGCTCGTGTACATGGCTGGGTCGGAACTGAGAAACTGCGTCATCGTCGTGTTCATGGGGAGGCAACGGAATGCGTCATGTTCATTGGGAGGCAGCGAAACGCGAGCCAACTGGCTTGGACGGAACAGCCGATGGAAACGAGGCCTGGCGTACCGCAGAACGGAGGAAACGGCCTTGTGTTCGACCGGCCACGGTCGAAACGGGATCCTGTTCATCGGGAGGTGTCTGGCGTACCGCAAAATGGAGGAAACGGACCTCCTACGGTCAAAACGGGGTCCTGTTGATCGGGAGCGGTGCGGCGTACCGCAAAACGGAGGAAACAGACTTGTGTTGGAGCACTACGGTCGAAACTGGGGTCCTGTTCATCGGGAGGGGTGTGGCGTACCGCAAAACGGGACTCCACGTGATACTATACATCTCCACCATCGACTGCCTCCACGGGCTACTGTTCATCCACCGTCGAGCTCCTCCAGCCTCCACCTGCGACTGTTCATTCATGGGCTCCTGTTCATCCAGCCTCCACCAGCTGCTGTTCAACCAGCCCTCTTCACGGGGTCCTGTTCAACCAACCCTCCACGGGCTACTGTTCATCCAGCCCTCCACCGGCTACTGTTCAACCAGCCCTCCACGGGGTCCTGTTCATCCAGCCCTCCACGGGGTCCTGTTCATCCACCGGCTCGATGGATCTGGGTACTGTTCATCCAGCGGCAACGGCCTCTACTACCACGGGGTCCTGTTCATCCAACCCCCCACCGGGAACCGTTCATCCACCCCCCAACAACGCTCACTGTTCATCCAGAGGCAGCATCGACTGGCTTCAGTTAGCAGCAGTAGCGAAGGAATCAGTCGGGTTCAGTTAACAGCAAGGGATCGATCGCTCGGGTTCAGTAACGTAGCTAGTGTAATCGCTCAGATTCAGTTAGAGCCCAACGCCTCACTCGGGTTTAGTTAGATCCCAACGCCTTGCACACCCGTGTGTACGTACGAGAGAAACGCGCATCGCTCGGCCCCCGACCACCCACCGTAACCGGGAACTCCCCCGATATTTTCCTCGTCCTCGCTTCTACCATGGTTTTTTCCGTCATGGACGGCCCAAAGAATGTCACGCAGCTGCGTCTCCGGCCCGCCCATGACGAAAAGCCCATTTTCTGTCATGATTTTTTGTCATAGAAGTAGGACCCCACCACATCTATGATGATATCGGTTTTTGTCACATTTATCGTTATAGAAGTGTCATAAGTATGACAGGAAAAAAATTCGTTCGGCCCAAAATGTCACGGATGTGTCTTTTTTTGTAGTGGGTGTTGATGTAGAAGCCCTCTGTGATCGAATCCCCCTCCGGCAGGACGCCGAAAAAGGCCCCTAGATGGGATTTCACGGGTACAGAAGGTTGCGTCAGTGGAAAAGTGGTTTCGTGGCTCCCCTGGAAGTTTTCCGGATATTTTAGAATATATAGGAGGAAAATCTAGGTCAGGGGGTCACTAAGGGGCCCACAAGGTCGGGGGGCGCGCCCTCCACCCTTGTGGCTACCTCGTGGATCTTGTAAGTGCATCTAGTGCCCCTTAGTGATTTTGGTGTATTGAAGACTTATAGGTTAAGGGACTAATGTGTTTATGAGTGTACACAGGTCTATAAGTCTATGAGGAGTTTGATATTTACAGTGAAAGTCAACCCCTAAAAATGAAGTTCTTCGACTGAAGACTTTGAAAGTGAAGAAATTGGTGTGACCTTGAAGACTTGGTATTCGTTTGAGAAACATGAAGCGTGAAGACTTTTGTTTTCGTAGTTTCATTTTCTCTTTCTTGAGTCATAGGAAACACCGTACTGTTAAAGGGGGTCGAGGAAATACTAAGGAAAAATTTCCATGTGATGCTCAACTCAAAATCCTACACCTACAAATCCCTTCGAGTGAAGCCATTGGAAATCTCATACAGTTCAGTCATATTCTTCAGTGACAGAGACGAAGTTCTTTGGGTCTCTGAGGAATTTGTTCTGACTGAGGAGTTAGGAATTCGCCAGTGCGGATTGCCTACACAGTGAGGAACATGATAGCCCTGAGGAATTTGATACTCAAATTTCTGACTGTTGCTGTGCTATGCGCTAGCTGTCCCAAAATATCTACCCACCTAACGGTCATATCATTGAAGGGCATTTATGTCTTATCATGACGGGCTGCTCCCTAGGCTATAAATAGCCGCCCCCTACAACCACTAGTTGGTTGGCTGCTTCGAGAGAAACTGACACTTGTCATTTGAGAGCATCCCATCCTCCGAGGACTTTGAGTGAAAATCATCAAGTGAGGAAAACCCAAACCCAAACACCTACAAACCCAAAGTGATTGAGCATCACTGAAGAGATTGATCTTGAGTGGATCCGACGCTTGTTACCTTTGAAGACTGTGCTTCTTCCAGACGGTTAGGCGTCATGGTCTAGAGCATCCAAGAGGAATTGTGGATCGCCGAGTGACCGAGTTTGTGAAGGTTTGGAAGTCACCTAAAGACTTACCACGAGTGATTGGGCGAGGTCTGTGTGACCTTAGCTCTAGGAGAATACGGTGAGGACTGTGTGTCCGGGACTGTGTGTCCTCAGGTTTAAATACCTACCCGCTCCAACCAGATGTGCAACTGAGACAGTAGTTGGAACTGGTCTACCAAATCATTGTCTTCACCGACCTTACTGGTTCTATTTCCTCAACTCTTTCATTTCCTCATAACTGTGTTGTGCACTTGTTCATATCTGTGTTTGAAGACTTTGACTGAAGACTCTCTCTATTTCCTCAGTTCAATTTCTTCAGTCTGTTTGTCTTCATCTTGTGTTATCCTGTGTTTACACTTTCTGTACTCTGTGCTAGTCTTCATTTCATCATGATGACCATGCTTGTATTCTGTTATGTTTACTTCTGAGTACTTATGCCGCTGCAAGTAGTTCTTCGCTAAGGAATTTCCTCACCCGCAAATTCATCATTGAAGAATTCATAAAAATCGCCTATTCACCCCCCTCTAGTCGATATAACGCACTTTCAATTGGTATCAGAGCGAGGTACTCCCTTGTTCTGTGTGATTTTGGTTTAACCGCCTGGAGTTTTAGTTATGTCGGCCGCAGGTATGAAGAAAGTGACATCCCCATCTTTGACGGTCATGGGTATCCCAAGTGGAAGGCCATGATGAAGAGGCGCCTCATGGCGATGAACAGCGAACTGTGGACCGTCACTGAGATTGGTCTTACCGATCTGTGCAAGACGGCGGAAGCTGATGACATTCGCAAGTACACTCTTCTCAACCTCACGACGAAGGACGTCATCTGCTCATGTCTGTCTCAAAATCAGTTCAGGAACATCATGCATCTCAATCATGCGAATCTTATCTGTGACCGTCTCTCTGAGGTCTATGAAGGTCATCGAACCCGTCATGATCCTTGGTTTGAGGACTTCAAGGAATCTCTCAAAGGGATGACATTCGAACCAGAATCATCATCCTCTTCATCATGCCTTATGGCAAAAAGTGCTGAGGTAACTGAATGCTACCTATCTGAGTCAAGTGATGATGAATCTGGTGATGAATTTGGACCCAGCTATGTCAAACTTGCTTCCCTTGCCACTAAACAACAAAGAGCTTTGGAAAAAGTTCAATACATGCTAAATAAGAGCGATGATATGTTGGGTGAAGAAATAAATTAGTCAAAAGCTTTGGCTGAAAGTCTTCAGAGAGTTCATACCAAGTATGACACCCTTCAATATCAACATAACACTCTCTTATCTGATCATGAGAAGCTTTCTTATGAATTTCTTCAAAGAAAGCAAGATCTTGAGAAGCTAAGAGTGAGTTATGAAGATCTTCAGAAGGAGCGTGATTCATTACTTGCTCAACAAATCAGCGCTGCTCAGGAAGAATTTGTTCCTCCATGTTTGAAATGCATTGAACGTGAATCTGCTAATTCTTCACCTGAATGTTCAAATGCTTCTAATGCTACAAATTCTTCAACTGTCTCTGCTATCACTAATTCCTCATCTGAGGACATTGCTAGTATCACTGACGATGCAGGGCTGAAGGAATTGTACATGACAGGCATGTACAAAATCCTCAAAGGGCATCAGACTCTTTGTGATGTGCTTAAAAAGCAGATCCTCAATAGGAACCCTAGGAAAGAGGGTATTGCCAATGAGAGGAAACTCAATGCTGATGGTACATATTGGAAGCCTGAGCAGTACCCCAAAACCTCATGGGTTGCTGCAAAGGGACCTCCAGTTGATCCATCTAATTTATCTGGCTTTACATGTGAATCTTCTCATTCTTCTGATGAGTCATTTGACTCCAACTATAAACTGTTTAAAAATCAGAATGGTGAAGTATTTGCTAGATATGTTGGCACTAACTGCAGGAACGGTTCTCCTATGAAGAAAATCTGGGTTCCCAAAAGGTGCCTTGAAAGTCTTCAGGTGAATGTCCTCATGACACCACCTGTGAAGAATAGGAACCCCAGATCAAATTCTTCATATGGACCAAATTCTTCATATGGATCCAAGTCCTCATATGGACCAAATTCTTCATATGGATCCAAGTCCTCATACAGACCAAATTCCTCACATGGATCAAATTCCTCAAAAGGATCAAAGTCCTCATATGAACATCATCGTGCTAACAACTCTGTTTCGCAGGGAAGAGCTAAGGGCTATGAATATGAGCATTATTCTTCTAATCATTATGTTCATAAGTCCTCGAAGAATTTCTCTGATTATTCATATGCTTACCCTAACTTCTCTTATGTGAAACGAAATGGATTGGCTTCTATGCCACCTTTTTTGTATGGAGCTCGCAGAGTGATGAACTCTTTGCCACCCCTTCAGATGTGGGTGGTGAAGAAAAAGAACTAATCTTTTATGCAGGGTCAGGTCTCCAGACGTACTTAAACGTCTGAAGAATTTGCTGGAGACCTGAAAAGTGCCTGAAAGGACGCAGGCTAATCATGAAGAAGTGAACTTTCATTTCACACGTCCTCATACTGTTTTAACTGTTGCACTGCTTGATGAAATTGGTCTGATGAATTGTGATGTCATATTCTTCACTGATGAAGTATATGAAGTTCGTCAGCTGCACTAATTCATCTGTAGGATGATCAACCCAAAGCCACTGAGTGGGTCCTTGATAGTGGATGTACTAATCACATGACTGGTGACAAGAATCTATTGATGGATGCACCCTTATCACCATCCTGAAGCATATCATCTTTGCTGACAAAGGCAAAAGTCAGGTATTGGATCTAGGTAAGGTTGCGATCACAAAGGATCGACACATGGACAAAGTCATGCTTGTCGAGTCCTTAGGATACAACCTCATGTCTGTCTCAATGCTTTGTGACCTTGATATGGTAGTTGTCTTTGGCAAGTATCGTTGTGTTGTGGTTATGGAAGCTGACAATTCCAAAGTCTTCGAAGGCTTTAGGAGAGGAGACTTGTATATTGTTGATTTCTCTACAGGACCGCAACCAACCGTGTGCCTACTTGCAAAAGCTTCAGAAGGGTGGCTATGGCATCGATGACTTGGTCATGCAGGCATGAGGAATTTGCACACGCTTGCGAAGAAGAAGCATGTCATTGGCATTGAGAATGTCAAATTCCTCAAGGATCACTTGTGTGGAGCTTGTGAAGCTGGAAAGATGACCAAGGCTAAGCATCCAGCGAAGACTATCATGACGACTACTCGACCATCCAAATTGCTTCACATGGACCTCTTTGGTCCTAACCATTACTCAGCTGTCACAAATGATGCATCTCTCTATGCCTTTGTTATTGTTGATGATTACTCTCGATACACATGGGTACACATTGTTACTTACAAACAAGAAGTGCAGGAAGTCTTCAAACGATTTTCCTCGAGGGCTTCAACCAACTTTGGTGTGAAGATCAAGCACATCAGAAGTGACAATGGAACTGAGTTCAAGAATTCTAGTCTTGATGACTATCTTGATGAACTTGGTATTACTCATGAGTTATCTGCTCCTTACACTCCTCAACAGAATGGCGTCGTGGAGCGCAAGAACAGAACTCTTGTTGAGATGGCTCGCACTATGCTTGATGAGTACAAGATGCCTCGTCACTTCTGGATTGAGGGAATTTATACTGTGTGCCACATCATAAATAGGGTATATCTTCACAAATTCTTCAAGAAGACTGCCTATGAACTCCTCACTGACAAGAAACCCAATGTGAGTTATTTCAAAGTCTTCGGTGCTAAATGTTGGATTAGAGATCCCCATCACAATGCTAAATTTGCACCGAAAGCACATGAAGGTTTTATGCTTGGCTACGGAAAGGACTCGCACACCTACAGAGTCTTCAACAACGTTCTTCACAAGGTTGTTGAAACTATAGATGTGCGGTTCGATGAAACTAATGGCTCGCAAAGAGAGCACCTACCCTCTGTGATAGATGAACCAACACCTGAGGAAACTATCAAGTTCAAGGCTACTGAGGATGTCATTCCTACCGAAGAATCTGCTGAAGAATTCATTCCAGAATGTGAAGAACGTCGAGCTAATGCACCCGAAGAAAATGCTGAAGAAAATGGTGTTGAAGAAAATCCTGATCAAATTCCTTGACGACAACCAACTCATCGTCGCGTTGCAAAAGAAGTGCAAGTTGAAAAGATCATCGATGACATTAAAGCACCAGGTCCTCTCACACGCTCAAAAGCTTCACATTTATCTAACTTTTGTGGGCACTATGCTTTTGTCTCTATCACAGAGCCCACTAAGGTAGATGAAGCATTTCTGGAGCCTGAGTGGATTCAGGCCATGCAAGAAGAATTACATCAGTTCGAGCTCAACAACGTCTGGGAACTGGTCAATTGTCCAGATCCTCGCAAACACAATATCATTGGCACAAAGTGGATCTACCGCAACAAGCAAGATGAAAATGGCCTTGTGGTGAATAAGGCATGGCTTGTAGCTCAAGGCTACACACAGGTTGAAGGAATTGATTTCGATGAAACTTTTGCACCTGTTGCTAGACTTGAAGCTATTCGCATATTACTTGCTTATGCTAACCATCATGATATCACTTTATATCAAATGGATGTGAAAAGTGCATTCCTCAATGGTAAGCTTGAGGAAGAAGTATATGTTACTCAACCCCCAGGTTATGAAGATCCAAAGCATCCTGACAAAGTCTTCAGACTCAATAAGGCCCTCTATGGCCTCAAGCAGGCCCCTCGGGCGTGAATATCAAATGTCTATGATGGGAGAGTTGAAATTCTTCTTAGGTCTTCAAATTGTCAACAGCGAAATGGCATATTCATATCTCAGGAGAAATACCTCAATGATGTACTGAGGAAATTCGACATGCAAGATTGCAAAGGCGTCAAAATTCCTATGCCCACAAATGGCCATCTGTGCACTGATGAAAATGGTATTGACTTCGATCAAAAGGTATACCGCTCCATGATTGGTTCTTTATTGTATTTATGTGCATCTAGGCCAGATATTATGCTTAGTGTTTGCATGTGTGCCCGTTTTCAAGCTACACCCAAGGAATCACACCATAAGGCTGTGAAGCATATTCTTCGATATCTAGCTCACACACCATCACTTGGATTATGGTACCCCAAGGGCACGGCTTTTGATCTCATTGGATATTCTGACTCTGACTATACTGGTGATCGTGTGGACCGCAAATCAACATCTGGTACATGTCATTTCCTCGGACGATCTTTGGTCTGTTGGTCCTCGAAGAAACAGAACTGCGTGTCACTGTCTACTGCTGAAGCTGAGTACATTGCTGCTGGTTCTTGCTGTGCTCAATTGCTGTGGATGAAGCAAACTCTCAAGGACTATGGCGTCAACGTGAAGAATGTGCTTCTCTTCTGTGACAATGAGAGTGCCATCAAGATTGCTCACAACCCAGTTCAGCACTCGAAGACAAAGCACATTCAGATTCGTCATCATTTTGTTCGCGATCATGTGTTGAAGGGCGACATTTCTATTGAGCATGTGAAGACTGAAGAACAGCTAGCCGATATCTTCACAAAGCCCTTGGATGAGAAGAGATTTAGCAAGTTGCGGTGTGAGCTAAATATCCTAGAATCTTCGAATGTTCTTTGAAAAGGACACTCATCCTAACACTTATGCAAAATTGATGACTTAGATGTGCAACACACGAAGAAACGTTTTTCTTAAATCAATGAAGAATAACACTCTAAGTGTGAAGAAATTAATGAAGAATTTGATTCTCAGAACCCTACGACAATTGTACGCGGTGTCTGAAATCATCATTCTTATACGGTGGGTCACGCCACCACAAAAGTTGAAAATCTTCAATTTGAGTTTTTCCTCAGTTTTTTTTTGAAATTCCTCAGTTGTTCATGTTCTTCAACTTTGCATTGTCTTCACCTTCTCCGTCATGTTTCTTCATTGGCTATATATATATATATGAATTTATGTCCTCTATAGCATTCACTTATGGCTAATTCTTCAAGTTGGTTTTTCTGCTAAGTGAATGTGATCGGACCCTTCCCCCTCTATGCTATACTCAACCCAATCTATTCACAAATTCTTCATGTGCGTTCTATCTGAAACTCGTTCAAAATCTTCACTGTGTCCTTGTCAGCTGAAGAATTTGCAAACGGAATTTTTAACTTATCTTATCCAAATTTTTGGCTTTGCCGCTCAAACCGTTCCACATCCCACGAAATACTTATCTATTCACCCACGATCTAACATGATCTCCACTTCTCAGTACGTGGGTGACACATGTCAAGCGAATGAGAAGGGTCAGGGGCACGTTCCTCCAATTTCTTCGGGCGAACAGTTTTTCAACGTGGCTATAAATACCCCCTCTCCCCTTCCTCACTTCCTTTACTCCGCTCGATCTCTCTCCAGCTCGAGCTTCTCAAACCCTAGCGCTGCCGGTATTTCATTGTCGCCGGTGAGGAAGAGCTTCACTGCCTCGACCTCGTCGCCACCATACTCGCGCCGGCCGCGGAAATCTTCACTCCGCCGCCACCGTAGCCGTCTTCCTCCGCTGAGTTAGGGCGTGGAAGATCTGCACAGATGAACTTCACTTCTCCACCTCATAGTTCGTCGTGTTCTTCGTCCAGGGTAATTAAAAGTTACTTTTACTGCCCTCTTTGATTCAAATGATTTCTACAAAATCCTCAAAGGTGTTTATTCTTCAAATTTTTCACACACTAAACACCTCACATGTCATATGTTCTTGATTCGTTTCTCTAAGCATCATTTTTCTTCAAGATTCCTCAATTGTGTGGATCTTTGATCTATACAACTCTGGAACCTAAGACAAAGAACGCTTAGTGAAATTCTTCAAGACTCATCTGGTCAAATTCCTCAAACTTGTTCTTTTTGAAAAACCTTCTGAACGCATATGACCTCTCCAAATTCCTCGCAACTATACTCTGTTCACAGGTACTCATGTCCGCTGCTGAATCACTAGGTTCTCATCAACTTAACTCATTTGCAGCGTTCCTCGAAGAAAAGTTGCATACTTCTTTAGAGAGTTCAATTGTTCAAATTCCTCAACTGAAGAAAATGGCTGATGGAAAGAAGCCTCAGAAAGGAGGAAAGAGGCCTGAAATCAATACTGCCTTTGAAATCCCTGAGGACATTTATGCTGGGTACTGCACACCCCCTGAGGAAGATAAAAATCAGCGCAAGGTGTGCATTCAGAGGATAGAGAGGAGATGGGCAAAAGAGTGGAGGGAGTACAGGTATGTGACTCCAAAATACATGAAGAAATTCGTTGTTACTCCTCCATGCTCAAGACCACCATTGGCACCTGGCCAAGAAGCAGATCCCACTAGCATCAAGCGCGGTGAGGATTTTCCTGAAGAATGGGCCAAGCGCCAGGCCAAGTTGGCCAAACAGGCAAAAGATGTAGTGAAGAAATTCAACGAAGACTCTACTGCTGCTGCTGCTGAGGCCTCTGTAAGGCCGAAGAAATCCATGGCAAAGAAGCCTGCGCATAAGCCAAGTGCCTCTTCTTCAATGCCCTCACGGCCAATTTCCTTAGCTAAGCCCTCCCGGCCAATTCCTCACGCCGCTCCTGCTCCTCCAAAGTCCTCAGCTGCTCCGACCAAATCCTCAGCACCTGTGAATCTTGCCACGTGCCAAAGGACTACAGGCATCTCTATTGCCTCAGGAGCTTCAGCTAGTTCCTCAGCTGCTCCAAATTCTTCAATAGGACCCTCTCTGCTGAAGGCAAATACCACTACTGGACGAGGCTCTCGCCCAAGTCCTCACAAGAAGCAGGTCGTCTTCCAAGTGCCGTCTGAAGAAGAGGAAGCTGATGATTTCAAGTCAGGGCCGCTAGAGCCAAGGGCATAAATGTGCCTCTGCTTTTGGATCCAAAGTTGATCCTCGACTACATTGATCTCTGGCACAAGGACCCAAACACTCCTATGCCTGACTTCAAGCTGACTCCTGGTCAAAGTCATATGCTGACTGCCTTCATCCAAGAAGAGAAATGGAAATTTGAGAAGGCCAGGCAGCTCAAGAAAGCGCAGTACAGGAAGGAGAAATTCCTGAAGAACAACGTTGTCTCTATGACAACTGATGAACTTGTAAAGATCCACTCTGAAATCAAAGTCCTCAACGATGATTTCAATGCTTACTATGCTGATTGGAAAGGAGCCAAGGTCAGGTTTGTCAAACTGACTAAGATGTTCACCTCAAATGTTGCAGCCCCATCGCAACAAGAAATTCCTCAGGCTAAAGCATCTGCTCAGCCAACTGAAGAACATGCCAGCACCGCTGATGACAATCAGGCTGCTGAAGAAAATGTGAGTTCCAGGGCTGATGACTGCATTCCAGCCACTGATGAAATTTCCAGGGCATCCACTAGTGGTGCGCCTGAAGAAAATGAAGAGGTCAGGGAAACTGCATCAGTTGTGCCTGAAGAAAATCAACCACATTCCTCTGCTCCTCCTGCGCCTACCCCAACTCCAATTCTTCCATCTGCATCAGATGTGAAGAAGACCAAGGCTGCAGAGCATGCAGCAGTGAAGAAAAGGAAAGCATCAGCTCCTTCAGATTCTTTAGCACCGAAGAAGATGAAGAAATTGACAAGCTCATTTGCTAATCCAATTGATGCTGTTCCAGTTTCCTCCATGCCATCAAAGGAAATTGTCCCTTTTGATGAAGAATATGTGATCCCTAGCGGATCTGATGAAGAAAATCCTTCTGCTGCTTCGTCAAAGCAGATGGATGAAGAAATTGAAGTGGATAAAATCCCTTCAACCCCCACAGTTTCCTTGCCTATGCCTCAGTTTACTGCTGAAGAGGCTGGCGTTGAAGAAATGGAAGATGAAGATGTGGACATTGGCTGTACCACACCAGTGATGAATGATGACTTCTGGGAAAGTCAGCACCCCAACTCTCCACTCTTCACTCCATTGCAACAAATTCCTCAGTCCCCAGCAACTACAGTTCAAATGGGATCTGATGAAGCTCATGAAGACATTCCAGCCGCTAGTGCTGAAGAAAATGAAAATGAAGAATTGAAGAACCAAGCTGCCACTAAAGAGGAACCAGAAATTCCTCAGCCTGAAGAACCTGAGATTGCGATTCCTGAGGTTGTCATGCAACCGACTGACACTCCTCTGCCCAAGCGAAAGGATCCATTCTCAAGGAAGCAAAAATTCAAGGCTAATGATATCTTCGGCGAGCACGTATTCTTCACTGATTACAACCCCTATGACTCTGCTAGCATTAGGAAGAGGCGTTTCTGGACTGCCAGCCAGGCAAATTTCTATTCCTCAGTGCTGTTCAACAAAGACAAAGTCTTCGATCATGAGCACATTCCTCACGTGGATATGGAATCTCTGCCGTGCTTCGGGCCAGTCCTCAGTGCTCTTTATGACGCTGGACTGTTAAATTTCTGCACTGATATATGTGATTGGAATGAAGAGCCCATTCTTCAATTTTATGCAACTCTGCACATCACCGAAAACTCTGAAGATGTGAATTCATGGGTGCTGGACTGGATGTCTGAAAATACTCACTACAAGGCACCAGCTAATGAATTGCTTCATGCTTTGCCTCTCGGTCCTGCCCTTGAAGCCGCCTGTTGCGTCTACAATGAACCTGAGCTTACAGATCACTATATGCAAGTGCTGATGAAGCCATTGAAGCTAGGTCAGGCCCCAAGAACAAAATTCCTTGTGAAGGAATTGTTATATGTGCCTCGGACTGTCTATCGCATTCTGACAAAGACATTGAGTCCTATCAAGGGCCACAACTCGAATGAAGAAGAAGTCGTTGGCATCATGAAGAATCTGCTTTTCAATATCATTCATGGTGTTCCCGTCAACTTCCATGATTTCTTCATGAGGACTCTGGCCAATGTCGCAATGTCACCGTTTGAGTTGAAGCCTTATGCTCCGTGGATTATGAGATTCATCAGAATAAGGTCTTCACTCAACTACAAAGCTGATACACTGAACCATTGCAGCTACTTGCCGCCGATTCAAGTCCTCAAACGGACATTTTCCTCAGCTGATGAAAAGGGCAAGGCTACTGCTGTAATTGATGAAGGCATTCGTCCATTGGATGGTCAATTTTGCAAGGCTGCATCCTACTCCACCAATGATGACTCTGCCGCCAACGCACCCAAGCAAAATCCTCAAGGCACAGCTCCCAGGGTGATGACTGACCATGAGCTTCTCCTCAGTCTTCACCAGAAGGTTGATCGCAATCACAAATGGGTCAAGCGTCAGTTTGGTTCAATTCTTCACAACATGACTGCTACCCACAATGCAGTGAAGAAAAACCATTACTACCTTCATGAAACCCTCAACCGCACCTGGGCTGTTCTGTCGCACTGAAGAAGATCTGAAGAAAATGGGTCTCAAGGAAGATTTTGACTGGGCTGCACCTCCTCCGAAGAAGTACAAGAAGGTCAAGGTTCCTTCCTTGGTGGCCAGCTCCTATTCTTCATCACGTGACACTGATGAACATGAAGACTTGGACGACACTGCGGCAGGCCCTACTACAACAAACGACCCCAACAACGCTGAAGCTCCTTCATCACCTTGATATTCTTCAGGGTCGTTAGTCCTCATTTTCGAACCTTTTGGTCATTTGATGACAAAGGGGGAGAAATTTGAGTTAGTCTTCAAGCGGGTCTATCTTATATGGGCGTTTTTTTTCTAAGTTACAACTCTCGTTCTTCTGATGACTTTGTTGGATCGAGTTGTAAACTTAAACTCTATGGTGGCCTGATACTTTTGCTGTTCTTCTGCATGCTTATTCCTCGTTAATGTTATTGCACGCATGCTGAATTACATCAGTCACCATATTTCATCATGCATTTCAAATTCTTCATATATTATGTCAAATGCGTGTATGAATTACAAGATATAGGGGGAGATCTCCATGATTCAACCCTTCAAGTGTGCATTGCTTCAAAAGCAAATTCCTCACTATGCACATCTTCAGGGGGAGTTCTTCTATATCTTGCAATCAAATTCCTCAATATCAGTATTTACACTTCATATGTTTATCCCCGTTGAAAACTTAACCTATATTGTCATCAATCACCAAAAAGGGGGAGATTGTAAGTGCATCTAGTGCCCCTTAGTGATTTTGGTGTATTGAAGACTTATAGGTTAAGGGACTAATGTGTTTATGAGTGTACACAGGTCTATAAGGCTATGAGGAGCTTGATATTTACAGTGAAAGTCGACCCCTAAAAATGAAGTTCTTCGACTGAAGACTTTGGATTTCTGAAGACTTTGAAAGTGAAGAAATTGGTGTGACCTTGAAGACTTGGTATTCGTTTGAGGAACATGAAGCGTGAAGACTTTTGTTTTCGTAGTTTCATTTTCTCTTACTTGAATCATAGGAAACACCGTACTGTTAAAGGGGGTCGAGGAAATACTAAGGAAAAATTTCCATGTGATACTCAACTCAAAATCCTACACCTACCAATCCCTTCGAGTGAAGCCATTGGAAATCTCATACAGTTCAGTCATATTCTTCAGTGACAGAGACGAAGTTCTTCGGGTCTCTGAGGAATTTGTTCTGACTGAGCAGTTAGGAATTCGCCAGTGCGGATTGCCTACACAGTGAGGAACATGATAGCCCTAAGGAATTTGATACTCAAATTTCTGACCGTTGCTGTGCTATGCGCCAGCTGTCCCAAAATATCTACCCACCTAACGGTCATATCATTGAAGGGCATTTATGTCTTATCATGACGGGCTGCTCCCTAGGCTATAAATAGCCGCCCCCTACAACCACTAGCTGGTTGGCTGCTCCGAGAGAAACCGACACTTGTCATTTGAGAGCATCCCATCCTCCGAGGACTTTGAGCGAAAATCATCAAGTGAGGAAAACCCAAACCCAAACACCTACAAACCCAAAGTGATTGAGCATCACTGAAGAGATAGATCCTGCGTGGATCCGACGCTTGTTACCTTTGAAGACTGTGCTTCTTCCAGACGGTTAGGCGTCATGGTCTAGAGCATCCAAGAGGAATTGTGGATCGCTGAGTGACCGAGTTTGTGAAGGTTTGGAAGTCACATGAAGACTTACCACGAGTGATTGGGCGAGGTCTGTGTGACCTTAGCTCAAGGAGAATACGGTGAGGACTGTGTGTCCGGGACTGTGTGTCCTCAGGTTTAAATACCTAGCCGCTCCAACCAGATGTACAACTGAGACAGCAGTTGGAACTGGTCTACCAAATCATTGTCTTCACCGAGCTTACTGGTTCTATTTCCTCAACTCTTTCATTTCCTCATAACTTTGTTGTGCACTTGTTCATATCTGTGTTTGGAGACTTTGACTGAAGACTTTCTCAATTTCCTCAGTTCAATTTCTTCAGTCTGTTTGTCTTCATCTTGTGTTATCCTGTGTTTACGGTTTCTGTACTCTGTGCTTGTCTTCATTTCATCATGATGACCATGCTTGTATTCTGTTATGTTTACTTCTGAGTACTTATTCCGCTTCAAGTAGTTCTTCGCTAAGGAATTTCCTCACCCGCAAATTCCTCATTGAAGAATTCATAAAAATCGCCTATTCACCCCCCTCTAGTCGATATAACACACTTTCAGATCTTCTGACTTGCACTCCAAGTCTCCTGGGTGTTTTCTGGTCCAAGAAAAATCATCGCGAAAGTTTCATTCCGTTTGGACTCCGTTTGGTATTCCTTTTCTGCGAAACTCTAAAACAAGGAAAAAATAGGAACTCGCACTAGGCTCTAGGTTAATAGGTTAGTCCCAAAAAAATCATATAATATAGCATATTAATGCATATAAAACATCCAAAACAGATAAGATAATAGCATGGAACAATAAAAAATTATAGATACATTGGAGACGTATCAAGCATCCCCATGCTTAATTCCTGCTCGTCCTCGAGTAGGTAAATGATAAAAACAAATTTTTTGATGTGGAATGCTACCTAACATATTTATCATGTAATTCTATTTATTGTGGCATGAATGTTCAGACCCGTATGATTCAAAACAAAACTTTAATATTGACATAAAAACAATAATACTTCAAACATACTAACAAAATAATTATGTCTTCTCAAAATAACATGGCCAAAGAAAGTTTATGCCTACAAAATCATATAGTCTGGCTATGCTCCATCTTCATCACACAAAATATTTAAATCATGCACAAACCCGATGACAAGCCAAGCAATTGTTTCATACTTTTGATGTTCTCAAACTTTTTCAACTTTCACGCAATACATGAGCGTGAGCCATGGACATAGCACTATAGGTGAAATAGACGGTGGTTGTGGAGAAGACAAAAAGAAGGAGATAGTCTCACATCAACTAGGCGTATCAACGGGCTATGGAGATGCCCATCAATAGATATCAACGTGAGTCAGTAGGGATTGCCATGCAACGGATGCAATAGAGCTATAAGTTTATGAAAGCTCAAAAAGAAAACTAAGTGGGCGTGCATCCAACTCGCTTGCTCACGAAGACCTAGGGCAATTTGAGGAAGCCCATCATTGGAAAATACAAGCCAAGTTCTATAATGAAAAATTCCCACTAGTATAAGAAAGTGATATCATAGGAGACTCTCTATCATGAAGATCATGGTGCTACTTTGAAGCACACGTGTGGTAAAAGGATAGTAACATTGCCTCTTCTCTCTTTCTCTCATTTTTTATTGGGCCTTCTTTCATTTTTTTGCCTCTTTTTTTCGTTCGGAGTCTCATCCCGACTTGTGGGGGAATCATAATCTCCATAATCCTTTCCTCACATGGGATAATGCTCTGATAATGAAGATCATCACACTTTTATTTACTTACAACTCAAGAATTACAACTCGATGCTAGAACAAATATGACTCTATATGAATGCCTCCGGCGGTGTACCTGGATATGCAATGAATCAAGAGTGACATGTATAAAATATGATGAATGGTGGCTTTGCCACAAATACGATGTCAACTACATGATCATGCAAAGCAATATGACAATGATGACGCGTGTCATAATAAACGGAACGGTGGAAAGTTGCATCGCAATATATCTCAGAATGGCTATGGAAATGCCATAATAGGTAGGTATGGTGGCTGTTTTAAGGAAGGTATACGGTGGGTTTATGGTACCGGCGAAAGTTGCACTGCACTAGAGAGGCTAGCAATGGTGGAAGGGTGAGAGTGCGTATAATCCATGGACTCAACATTAGTCATAAAGAACTCACATACTTATTGCAAAAATCTATTAGTTATCGAAATGAAGTACTACGTGCATGATCCTAGTGGGATAGATTGGTAGGAAAAGACCATCGCTCGTCCCCAACTGCCACTCATAAGGAAGACAATCAATAAATAAATCATGCTCCGACTTCATCACATAACAGTTCACCATACGTGCATGCTACGGGGATCACAAGCTTTAACACAACTATTTCTCAAATCCACAATTACTTACTAGCATGATTCCAATATCACCATCTTTATATCTCAAAACAATCATAAGAAATCAAACTTCTCATAGTATTGAATGCACTTTATATGAAAGTTTTTATTATATCCCTCTTGGATGCCTATCATATTAGGGCTAAATTTATAACCAAAGCAAATTACCATGCTGTTTAAAGACTCTCAAAATAATATCAGTGAAGCAAGAGAGTTCAACAATTTCTATAAAATAAAACCACCGCAATGCTCTAAAAAGATATAAGTGAAGTACTAGAGCAAAATTGCCTAGCTCAAAAGATATAAGTGAAGCACATAGAGTATTCTAATAAATCACGATTCATGCGTGTCCCTCTCAAAAGGTGTGTATAGAAAGGATGATTGTGGCAAACTAAAAAGGAAAGACTCAAATCATACAAGACGCTCCAAGCAAAACACATATCATGTGGTGAATAAGAATATAGCCTAAAGTAAAGTTACCGATAGACGAAGACGAAATAGGGGATGCCTTCCGGGGCATCCCCAAGCTAAGGCTCTTGGTTGTCCTTTAATATTACCTTGGGGTGCCTTGGGTATCCCCAAGATTAAGCTCTTGCCACTCCTTATTCCATAGTCCATCAAATCCTTACCCAAAACATGAAAACTTCACAACACAAAACTCAACAGAAAATCTCATAAGCTCCGTTAGTATAAGAAAATAAATCACCACTTTTGGTACTGTAGTGAACTCATTCTTTATTTATATTGGTGTAATATCTACTGTATTCCAACTTATCCATGGTTCATACCCGCCGATACTACCCATAGAATCATCAAAATAAGCAAACAACACATAGAAAACAGACTCTGTCAAAAACAGAACAGTCTGTAGTAATCTGTAACTCTCGAATACTTCTGTAACTCCACTGAAACATTAGGACGACCTAAGCAATTTGTTTATTAATCTTCTGCAAAAAGAATCAAATCAAAAGCACTCTTCTGTTAAAAATGAGAATTGTTTTCCTGAGTGCAAAAGTTTCTCTTTTTCAGCAAGATCAAATCAACTATCACTGTAAGATATCCCAAAGGTCTTACTTGGCACAAACACTAATTAAAACATAAAACCACATCTAACGAGAGGCTAGATGAATTATTTATTGCAAAACAGAACCTAAAAAGCAAAACAAAAATAAAATTAGCTTGCCCCACAACAAGCACTATTGTTTAACGCCCTTAGCTAGGCATAAAACACGAATAGATCTAGGTATTGTCATCTTCGGTATGTAATTCTTTTCTCATCAAATCCTCCAAAACTCGTCTAAGAAAATCTATCCTTCCCTTTATTTCCCTCTTAGTAGATGAACTTAAATCATGAAAAGGACTTTTATTGGTAATTTTAACATTCATAAACCCATAGTTGGGATCATCACCGTATATATCATCATATAAATACGTAGCTCGTTTCTAACGGGTTCCTTCATCATTTTATTCAACCAATCCCTATTAAATCATACATAAATTCCCCTATAAATCCAATCAAAGTCCTCATAAGCCTCAAGGTACAAAGATTGAGAGATTTCTGAATAGGGAACTCTCCTCTTAAGATTTTGACAATAAGATTGATAATCCCTAGATTCAAACTACGCATAGTTTCTTTATCATGGAGGATATCTTCAGTTGGAGGGTGTTCAACATCTTTTTTATAGAAAGCAAAAATATTCCTAGCTTCTTGTATTATAAAATCAAATTCACGCATAAGGATAATGGTGGCAATCTTTTTAGCTATTGGATGATTAATACTCGGAAGTTCATAAAACACCTTTTGCACAGCAGGATGAATATGCACAAATTTTCTTTCTAATTTCTCAACAAGCATAACAATGGCATCCGCATAACAGTTTGTCTGAAGAAGAATAGATCTTTTATTAACAGGCATAGATCCTGTACAACCAAAGAATTCTTGAATAACACTCTTTCCAATAATATTACCATCCCCCACACGAAAGATTTTTGTTTTCTAATTAAGAGGAGTTTCAGTTTCATAATCCAAAGAACAAGATTCAAGTTTTTCCTCAAGATTTTCAATGATAACATCCCCAGTTTCAGACATGGTGGCAGCAAACAAATCTAGCAACCGAACAAACCAAAAGTGAACGAAGAGCACGGACGGAAGAAGGCGAAGACAAGGCAAATCTTTTCAAAAATCGTTTTAGAAGTGGGGGAGAGGAAAGCGAGAGGCGAAGGGCGAATAATGTAATGCAAGAGATGAGAGTTTATGATGGGTACTTGGTATGTCTTGACTTGGCTTAGATCTCCCCGGCAACGGCGCTAGAAATTCTTCCTGCTACTTCTTGAGCCTGTGTTGGTTTTTCCCTTGAAGAGGAAAGGGTGATGCAACCAAGTAGAGATAAGTATTTCCCTCAGTTTGAGAACCAAGATATCAATCCAGTAGGAGACAACACACAAGTCATCAAATACCTACACAAACAATCAAACAACTTGCACCCAACGCGATAAAGGGGTTGTCAATCCCTTCATGGTTACTTTCAAAAGTGAGATCCAATAGAGATAGATAAACGATAAAGTAAATATTTTTGGTTTATAGATCGGAAAGTAAAAGATTGCAAAATAGTAGATCGGAAACTTATATGATGGAAAATAGAACCGGGGGCCATAGGTTTCACTAGAGGCTTCTCTCGAGATAGCAAATAATATGGTGGGTGAACAAATTACTGCCGAGCAATTGATAGGAAAGCGCAAAGTTATGACGATATCTAAGGCAATGATCATGAATATAGGCATCACGTCCGTGTCAAGTAGACCAAAATGATTCTGCATTTACTACTATTAGTCCACACATCGACCGCTATCCAACATGCATCTAGAGTATTAAGTTCATAAAGAACGGAGTAACACATTAAGCAAGATGACATGATGTAGAGGAATCAGCTCAAGCAATATGATGAAAACCCCATCTTTTTATCCTCGATGGCAACAATACAATACGTGCCTTGCTGCCCCTACTATCACTGGGAAAGGACACCGCAAGATTAAACCCAAAGCTAAGCACTTCTCCCATTTCAACAAAAACTAATCTAGTTGGCCAAACCAAACCGATAGTTCGAAGAGAATTACAAAGATATCAAATCATGCATATAAGAATTCAGAGGAGATTCAAATAATATTCATAGATAAGATGATCATAAATCCACAATTCATCGGATCTCGGCAAACACACCGCAAAAAAGTATTACATCGAATAGATCCCCAAGAACATCGAGGAGAACATGGTATTGAGAATCAAAGATAGAGAAAAAAATCATCTAGCTACTAGCTATGGACCCGTAGGTCTATGGTAAACTACTCACGCTTCATCGGAAGGGCAATAGGGTTGATGTAGAAGCCCTCCGTGATCGAATCCCCCTCCGGCAGGACGCCGAAAAAGGCCCCTAGATGGGATCTCACTGGTACAGAAGGTTGTGGCGGTGGAAAAGTGTTTTCGTGGATTCCTCTGTTGGTTTGGGGATATTTGGGAACATATAGGTGAAAGAATTAGGTTAGGAGGTGCACGGGGGGCCCACAAGGGTGGGAGGCGTGCCCTCCATCCTTGTGGCCTCCTCGTGACTTCATCTCCAAGTCTCCTGGTTGTCTTCTGGTCCGAGAAAAATCATCGCAAAGTTTTTATTCCGTTTGGTATTCCTTTTCTGCGAAACTCAAAAACAGGGAAAAACAGGAACTGGCACTGGGCTCTAGGTTAATAGGTTAGTCCCAAAAATAATATAAAATAGCATATTAATGCATATAAAACATCCCAAATAGATAATATAATAGCATGGAACAATCAAAAATTATAGATACGTTCGAGACGTAGCACCTAATAAAGATGAAATTATTGGTCTTGCTTCTATTGCTGTGCCTCCTACTGATCCTTTAGAACAATATTTGCTAGACCATGAAAATGATATGTTTATGAATGAAAGGAAGGAATTAGATGAAATATTCTTTAATCAAGGGCCTGCTTTGAAACACAGTTTGCCTGTTGAAATCCTTGGGGATCCTCCTCCACCCAAGGGTGATCCCATCTTTGAGCTTAAACAATTACCTGATACTTTAAAATATGCTTATCTTGATGAAAAGAAGATATATCCTGTTATTATTAGTGCTAACCTTTCATAGTATGAATAAAAGAGATTTATTGAAAACTCCGAAGAAGCACCGTGCCGCTATTGGATATACTCTTGATGATCTTAAGGGCATTAGTCCCACTCTATGTCAGCACAAAATTAATATGGAGCCTCATGCTAAACCAGTTGTTGATCACCAACGACGGTTAAATCCTAAAATGAAAGAAGTGGTAAGAAATGAAATATTAAAGCTTCTGGAGGAAGGTATAATTTATCCTATTGCTGATAGTAGATGGGTAAGTCCTATTCATTGTGTCCGTAAGAAGGGAGGTATTACTGTCGTTCCTAATGATATCAAAGACCACTTTTACTTGCTCTTTCGGTACTTTTGCTTATAGACGTGTGCCTTTTGGTTTATGCAATGCACCTGCTACCTTTCAAAGATGCATGATGGCTATATTCTCTGACTTTTGTGAAAAGATTGTTGAGATTTTCATGGATGATTTCTCCATTTACGGAACTTCTTTTGATGATTGCTTAAGCAACCTTGATCGAGTTTTGCAGAGATGTGAAGAAACTAATCTTGTCCTGAATTGGGAGAAGTGCCACTTTATGGTTAATGAAGGTATTGTCTTGGGGCATAAAATTTCTGAAAGAGGTATTGAAGTTGATAAAGCTAAAGTAGATGCTATTGAAAAGATGTCGTATCCTAAAGATATCAAATGTATAATAAGTTTCCTTGGTCATACTGTCTTCTATAGGAGGTTTATTAATGACTTCCGAAAATTTCTAGGCCTCTCTGAAGGAACTATGCCCTAGAGGCATTAATAAAGTTATTATTTATTTCCTTATTTCATGATAAATGTTTATTATTCATGCTAGAATTGTATTAACCGGAAACTTAGTACATGTGTGAATACATAGACAAAACATAAGTGTCCCTAGTATGCCTCTACTTGACTAGCTAGTTTATCAAAGATGGTTATGTTTCCTAACCATAGACATGTGTTGTCATTTGATGAACAGGATCACATCATTAGGAGAATGATGTGATGGACAAGACCCATCCGTTAGCTTAGCATTATGATCGTTACAATTTCATTGCTACTGCTTTCTTCATGACTTATACATGTTCCTCAGACTATGAGATTATGCAACTCCCGAATACCAGAGGAACACTTTGTGTGCTATCAAACTTCACAATGTAAATGGGTGATTATAAAGATGCTCTACAGGTGTCTCCGAAGGTACACTACAGAAAAAAGACACATCTGTGACATTTTGGGCCGAATGAATTTTTTCGTGACATGCTTATGACACTTCTATGACGATAATTGTGACAAAACCGGTATCATCATAGATGTCGTGGGCTCCTACTTCTATGACAAAAAATCATGACAGAAAATGGTCTTTTCGTCCTGGGCGGGCCGGAGACGCAGCTGCATGACATTCTTTGGGCCGTCCATGGCGGAAAAAACCGTGGTAGAAGCGAGGGCGAGGAAAATATCTGGGAGTTCCCGGTTACGGTGGGTCGTCGGGGGCCGAGCGATGCGCGTTTCTCTCATATGTACGCACGTGTGTGCGAGGCGTTGCACTCTAACTAAACCCGAGCGAGGTGTTGGGCTCTAACTGAACCTGGGCGATTGCACTGCAGGCTACGCGTTACTGAACCCGAGCGATCGATCGATCCCTTGCTATTAACTTAACCCGAGTGATTCCTTCGCTGCTGCTAACTGAAGCCGATCAAACACTGCTGCCTCCTTCCCTTGATGAATAGTGAGAATTGTTGGGGCGGTTTGGATGAACAGTTCCCGGTGGGGGATTGGATGAACAGGACCCCATGGTAGTACAGGCCGTTGCCGCTGGATGAACAGGACCCCGATCGATCGAGCCGGTGGATGAACAGGACCCCGTGGAGGGGTGGATGAACAGGACCCCGTGGAGGGCTGGATGAACAAGATGACCCCGTGGAGGGGTGGTTGAACAGTAGCCGGTGGAGGGCTGGATGAGCGGTAGCCCGTGGAGGGGTGGTTGAACAGGACCCTGTGGAGAGGGCTGGTTGAACAGTAGCCGGTGGAGGAGCACGCGGTGGAGGCTGGATGAACAGGAGCCCGTGGATGAATAGTCATAGGTGGAGGATGGAGGAGGTCAACGGTGCATGATCAGTAGCCCGTGGAGGCAGTCGACGGTGGATGAACAGTAGCCCGTGGAGGCAGTCGACGGTGGAGATGAACAGTATCCCGTTGAGTCCCGTTTTGCGGTACGCCACACCCCTCCCGATGAACAGGACCCCCGTTTTGACCGTAGCGCTCCAACACAAGTCCGTTTCCTCCATTTTGCGGTACGCCGCACCCCTCCCGATCAACAGGACCCCGTTTCGACCATAGGAGGTCCGTTTCCTCCGTTTTGCGGTACGCCAGACCCCTCCCGATGAACAAGTTGCCATTTCGACCGTGGCCGGTCGAACAACAAGGCCGTTTCCTCCGTTCTGCGATACGCTAGGCCTCATTTCCATCGGCTGTTTCGTCCAAGCCGGTTGGCTCCCGATGAACACGACGACGCATTCCGTTCTGACCCAGCCGGTTGCCTCCCCATCACCACGACGACGACGCAGCTTCTCCGTTCTGCCCCAGCCATGTACACGAGCCCTGGCCGTACGTATGCGCGAGTAGGCGTTCGAGACCCCGCGCGTATGTATGTACATGGCTGTATTTTCTTTCTTGCACCCTGGGCGTTGTACGTACGTGTACATGCTACGTGCGCGCCTCTCCTATGACACGTGTGCGCCTCTATTACGACACGTGCGCGCCTCTACTACGACACGTGCGCGCCTCTACTACGACACGTGCGCGCCTCTACTACGACACGTGCGCGCCTCTACATCGACCAGTATGTACGTACACGTTCGCGACCAGAATGACAATGCTACATACACTTCGACCAGGTGGGTCCCGACTGTCACGCACTGCCTTGCATGCGAAGATGTAGCTGGTGGGTCCCAGCTGTCAGGGGGCAAATCATTTTTTTTGCCCGTAATATGGACACACTTCCTTGCGTGCAAAGATGTAGCTGGTGGGTCCTAGCAGTCAGGGGGGAAACGTTTTTTTCACGAAATAAGGGGGCCCGTCCGGTGGGTCCCTGCTGTCAGGTGGAGGAATCATTATTTCCGCGTAATAAGGAGGCACTTCCTTGCTGTGGCCGTGGACCCAGCGGTCGGCCTCTCCATGTACAGTACTCTTCCGATGGAAGTCAGTCATTGACCACATTGACCACGCCGCGCCGAGAGCACCAAGGCGGTGGACGACGACGAGGCCTAGGAAGGGGACGACGCAGAGCCGGGGAAGACGCGGTAGTGGATACCCACGCCGAGAGGAGTACAAGGGTTCGCTGGTTCGGCTGCGGTATGAGGCTGCCATCGCCGCAGGGCTTGGCCAGCGGTAGGAGTAGTAGGGGGCGGTGAGGCCTCCGCAGCAGCACAGCCGGCCATGGGAGGCCGGAGCAGGCGGCACGACTGGCGCTGCTTTGGGCGGCTGGAGCAAGAAGACTAGAGGTTGAAGAAGCACTACGGCCGTTGGATGGACATCGTACGGTCACTGGAGCTAGAATCGTTCATATTGACTAAGTTGACAAAGCCCTCCGTCCCCGTCAACTTAGTAGGCGCACATGTCAGCCTCCCACTAAGCTGGGTCCCAGCTAGCACGGGGAGTATTCATTTTTTTGTGCGTAATAAGGAGGCACTTCCTTGCGTGCGAAGATACAGCTGGTGGGCCCGATCTGTCAGCGGGGGAACATTTCTTTCACGAAATACAAAGGCCCTTCTGGTGGGTCCCACATGTCAGGTGGAGGAATCATTATTTTGCTCTTAATAAGGAGGCATTTCCTTGTGTGCGGCCGTGGACCCAGCTGTCAGCGTCTCCACGTAAAGTCCATGCCCGATGGATGTTGTTCGTTGACCACGGCGCGCTGAGAGCACCTGCGCAGTGGACGACGACGAGGTCTAGGAAGGGGACGACGCGGAGCCGGGGAAGACGCGGTAGTGGATGCCCACGCGGAGAAGAGTACGCGGGTTCACTGGTTCGGCTGCGGTGTGAGCCTGCCGTCGCCGCAGGGCCTGGCCAGCGGTGGGAGTAGTAGGGAGCGGTGAGGCCTCAACGGAAGCACAGTCGGCCACTGGAGGCAGGAGCAGGCGGTTTCGTTGGCGCTCGTTTGGGCGGCTGGTGCAAGAAGAGCAACGATTGAAGAAACAACAGGATCGTTCGATTCAAATCCCACGGTCACTGCTGCTAGAATCGTTTGTTGACTAAGTTGACTAAGCCCTGCGTATGCGTCAACTTAGTAGGCCCACAGGTCAGCCTCCGAACCGGTGCGCCCCAGATGTCAGTGGGAGGAATCAATTTTTTCGCGTAATAAGGAGGCAGTTGATTGCGTGCAGCCAGGCCAGCGAAGGGAGTAGGGTGGGCCGGTGAAGCATGCGCGGCATGACAGCGGGGCACAAGAGGAGGGAGCAGGCACTCCCGCCGGCGCTGGTTTAGGCGGCTGGAGCAGGAAGATCAGAGATTGAAGAAGCACGTCGGCCGTTGGATGGACATCCAACAGTCACTACTGCTAGAATCGTGAGTTGACTCACAAAGCCTTGCGTAAATAAGCCAGCCTCGAAATTTGTGGCGTGTACAGCCCATTTGCTATAATTTTTATAATTTTTACTCATTTTATAATTCATATGCAATTTATTGCAGCCTATTTTCCATTTTTAGAATTGCTGTCCATTTTTTGGTCAGTACCAGGTTTAAAAAATTGAACTAAAAATGTGCGAAATTTTGAAAATTCATAATTTTTTGCTAGGGAACAAAATATTCTTAATCCAAAAATTATTAGCCATACTAAAACAAATTTAAAAATAAATTAGTACTATGTCATGTTAAAATCCAATGAAAATATAAAATATCAGTGAAGAACAAAAACAAAAAAAGAAACTAATTTTCCCATTTACTTTTAACAGATACTGACCAAACTCTTTGGCCAGGCCGGAATGCATCCCTCCTCGCCTTGAAAGATTTGCAGCCCAGTAAGTCGGAGAAAACAAATAGGCCTAGCTTGAGTATTCTTCAAAAAGAAATAGTGGCCTACCTATTTTCCCAAAGAAAAAAACTGTTGGGCTGGTCATGTTGGTAGACGGGCCACATAGACCGCACAACCCAGTTTATAGCCTGCTCCTTTGAACAAATACTCAAAAAAAATTGTGCAATTCTGTCGCTAATTGACTATACGTTGAAAATGATGTGGGTCCCAGATATCAGCAGGGTGGATTAGAGTAAAAACGAGGGGTGCATCTGAGTAGTAAAAGAGGCGCTTTGCTTGTGTTCGGGAGTGGACCTAGTGGGTCCGTACTGTCATACTCACATCTACAGTCCTCTCCCGATTCACTATGTTGACAGGGCCGGGTGGTGGCGCCGCGGCGAGCGCACCAAGGCAGAGGATAAAGTGTTGTCGCCAATGTGCTAGGCTGGGTTGGACATTCTTATTGAAAAATAAAAATGGACCGGAACTATTTACGACGTTGACTACGATTTGCATGGGTCCGCTGGTTGCAGGAAGAAAATGGTGGGAGAAAGAAGATCGGTCGCTATCTTTGCCTAAGAATTATATCGACTGAATGTAATGACACTATCATAGGAAATAATATCCTCCTGTTAAATCATGAATTTAAAGAACTGGTGCATGAGCATTTAGCTTTATTTATTTACTTATTTATGTTTAGGGAACCATGAGCATGTACCTGGGCCGGATTCATGTGAGAGCCTCCCTTCCAGTTAATTATGGGCTCCTCTATTGGGCCTTCATCAGTGGGCTTCATGTTATCAACAAGTGGAAAATGTGTTCCTACGAAAAATAGTATGCGCTACGTACGGTACGTGGCACTAAAGAATCGGACCATGCAATGACTTCCAAAACATTGTGTTTGTCGTTCTAACAACGCATTTATTCAACCAACAGATGAAATATACTATTGATTGTACATTGAAAACAGCAGCAGCAGCAACCAGGGCTGGGGGTGCAACAGAAGCAGTAAGCAGGCCAGAAGAGTAAAGACGTGATAACCCACAAGTATAGGGGATCGCAACAGTTTTCGAGGGTAGAGTATTCAACCCAAATATATTGATTCGACACAAGGGGAGCCAAAGAATATTCTCAAGTATTAGCAGCTGAGTTGTCAATTCAACCACACCTGGAAACTTAATATCTGCAGCAAAGTATTTAGTAGCAAAGTAATATGGAAGTAACGGTAACGGTAGAAAAAGTAATATTTTTTGGGTTTTGTAGTGATTGTAACAGTAGCAACGGAAAAGTAAATAAGCGAAGAACAATATGTGAAAAGCTTGTAGGCATTGGATCGGTGATGGAGAATTATGCCGGATGCGGTTCATCATGTAACAGTCATAACATAGGGTGACACAGAACTAGCTCCAATTCATCAATGTAATGTAGGCATGTATTCCGAATATAGTCATACGTGCTTATGGAAAAAACTTGCATGACATATTTTGTCCTACCCTCCCGTGGGAGCGGGGTCCTAGCGGAAACTAAGGGATATTAAGGCCTCCTTTTAATAGAGTACCGGACCAAAACATTAACACATAGTGAATACATGAACTCCTCAAACTATGGTCATCACCGGGAGTGGTCCCGATTATTGTCACTTCGGGGTTGCCGGATCGTAACACATAGTAGGCGACTATAGACTTGCAAGATAGGATCAAGAACTCACATATATTCATGAAAACATAATAGGTTCAGATCTAAAATCATGGCACTCGGGCCCTAGTGACAAGCATTAAGCATAGCAAAGTCATAGCAACATCAATCTCAGAACATAGTGGATACTAGGGATTAAACCCTAACAAAACTAACTCGATTACATGATAGATCTCATCCAACCCATCACCGTCCAGCAAGCCCACGATGGAATTACTCATGCATGGCGGTGAGCATCATGAAATTGGTGATGAGGATGGTTGATGATGACGACGGCGACGTATTCCCCTCTCCGGAGCCCCGAACGGACTCCAGATTAGCCCTCCCGAGAGGTTTTAGGGCTTGGCGGCGGCTCCATATCGTAAAACGCGATGAATTCTTCTCTTTGATTTTTTTATCCCCGAAAGTGAATATATGGAGTTGGAGTTGAGGTCGGTGGAGCGTCAGGGGGCCCACGAGGCAGGGGGCGCCCCCAGGGGGCAGGCGCGCCCCCACCCTCATGGACAGGGTGTGGGCCCCCTGACGTGGATTCTTCTTCCATTATTTTTAATATTTTCCAAAAATATGTTCCGTGAAGTTTCAGGTCATTCCGAGAACTTTTGTTTCTGCACATAAATAACACCATGGAAAGTCTGCTGAAAACAGCGTCAGTCCGGGTTAGTTCCATTCAAATCATGCAAGTTAGAGTCCAAAACAAGGGCAAAGGTGTTTGGAAAAGTAGATACGACGGAGATGTATCTACTCCCCCAAGCTTAAACCTTTGCTTGTCCTCAAGCAATTCAGTTGATAAACTCAAAGTGATAAAGAAAAACTTTTACAAACTCTGTTTGCTCTTGTTGTTGTAAATATGTAAAGCCAGCATTCAAGTTTTCAGCAAAGATTTGACTAACCACATTCACAATAACTCTTAGGTCTCATGTTTACTCATATCAATAGCATAATCAACTAGCGAGCAATAATAATAAATCTCGAATGACAACACTTTCTCAAAACAATCATGATATGATATAATAAGATGGTATCTCGCTAGCCCTTTCTAAGACCGCAAAACATAAATGCAGAGCACCTTTAAAGATCAATGACTGACTAGACATTGTAATTCATGGTAAAAGAGATCCAGTCATACCCAATATAAATTAATAGTAATGGATGCAAATGACAGCAGTGCTCTCCAGCTAGTGCTTTTTAATAAGAGGGTGATGACTCAACATAAAAGTAAATAGATAGGCCCTTCGCAGAGGGAAGCAGGGATTTTTAGAGGTGCCAGAGCTCGGTTTTGAAATAGAGATAAATAATATTTTGAGCGGCATACTTTCATTGTCAACATAACAACCAAGAGATGGCGATATCTTCCATGCTACACACATTATAGGCGGTTCCCAAACAGAATGGTAAAGTTTATACTCCCCCTCCACCAACAAGCATCAATCCATGGCTTGCTCGAAACAACGAGTGCCTCCAACTAACAACAGTCCCAGGGGAGTTTTGTTTGCAATTATTTTGATTTATTTTGCATAAAGCATGGGACTGGGCATCCCGGTGACCAGCCATTTTCTCGTGAATGAGGAGCGGAGTCCACTCGTCTTGAGAATAACCCGCCTAGCATGGAAGATACAGGCAGCCCTAGTTGATACATGAGCTATTCGAGCATACAAAACAGAATTTCATTTGAAGGTTTAGAGTTTGGCACATACAAATTTAGTTGGAACGGCAGGTAGATACCGCATATAGGAAGGTATAGTGGACTCATATGGAATAACTTTGGGGTTTAAGGGATTGGATGCACAAGCAGTATTCCCTCTTAGTACAAGTGAAGGCTACCAAAAGACTGGGAAGTGACCAACTAGAGAGCGACAACAGTCATGAACATGCATTAAAATTAATAAACATTGAGTACAAGCATGAGTAGGATATAATCCACCATGAACATAAATATCGTGAAGGCTATGTTGATTTGTTTCAGCTACATGTGTGAACATGTGCCAAGTCGAGTCACTTAAATCATTCAAAGGAGGATACCACCCCACTATACCACATCACAACCATTTTAATAGCATGTTGGCACGCAAGGTAAACCATTATAACTCATAGCTAAACAAGCATGGCACGAGCAACTATGATCTCTAATTGTCATTGCAAACATGTTTATTCATAATAGGCTGAATCAGGAACGATGAACTAATCATATTTACAAAAACAAAAGAGGTCGAGTTCATACCAGCTTCTCTCATCTCAGTCAGTCCATCATATATCGTCATAATTGCCTTTCACTTGACGACCGAACGATGTGAAAATAATAAGAGTGCACGTGCATTGGACTAAGCTGGAATCTGCGAGCATTCAATAAACAGGAGAAGACAAGGCAATATGGGCTCTTGGTTAAATCAACAATAATGCATATAAGAGCCACTTCAACAATTTAATTATGGTCTTCTCCTATCGACCCCCAAAGAAAAGGAAAGAAATAAAACTATTTACACGGGAAAGCTCCCAACAAGCAAAAGAAGAACGGGAAATCTTTTTGGGTTTTCTTTTTAATTATTACTACTACAGCAAGAAAAGTAAACTAACTAAAAGCTACACTAATTTTTTTGGTTTTTCTTAAGGTTTAACAAACACACAAGAAGAAAGCAAGAAAAAGAAAATAAACTAGCATGGATATTACAGTGAAAAGTATGAGCACCGACAACTAGCAATGAGTGTGTGAACATGAATGTAATGTCGGTGAGAAATACGTACTCCCCCAAGCTTAGGCTTTTGGCCTAAGTTGGTTTATTGCCACGGATGGCCTGGCGGATATCCCTAGTTGTAGCCGTCGTGGAGGTTCTGGTTGGAAAGTATGAAGAAGACTCTGATTGCCACTGGTTGGAAATCATCTCCGGATCCCACTGGTAATTAGACTGTCGTGGAGGTTCAAATTGTGGTTCCGGCTCCGTGGCTGGTGTAGGGTTCCGGTAGGCGTGAATGGTCGCCAACAGAACGAGATACGGACCTTCAGATAAATTAAACAAGGAGGGAGCAGGCAAGGTAATAGTCTCAGGGTGATGTTTATCAAAGAACAATTTGTATCTAAGCGCTCCTTCCCTATTCTTAACAATAAAGTCATGCGCTACCATACTATTATAATCTAAATAAGCAGTGGGCAGCAATCTTTCTTCTTTTTCATAGTGCCTAATAGGTATGTTATAGTGTGCAGCAAGGCGTGAAGCGTAAATACCTCCAAAGATGGGACCCTTTGTACGGTTCAAACTTAACCGTTTGGCAACAATACCGCCCATACTAACAGTATTATCACAGAATAAACCATGGAACAAAATGATAATATCAGGAACACTAAGGTTTCCACAGTTTCCGAGACCAATTAAGCAACGACTAGCAAATATGGCAAAGTAGCGTAAAACAGGAAAATGTATGCTAGTGATTCTTGCATCGGAAACCTTCCTGGTTTCCCCCACAGTGATAGTGTCAATAAACCCATCCACATCTTTATGATGTGGTTCATCTAAACTACCCTCAAAAGGTATTTTGCGAATCTTGCAAAATTCATCTAGTGGCATCTTCTTAACCACATCATATAAATGAAACTCTACTGAAGGAGGTGATTCCTTAGGATAATAATAGAAGTTTTGCACAAAAGTATTGGTGAGTAAGAGATACTGTTTGCGTTGGTCGTGGAGGAAGTCGGTGAGGCCTGCATTCTCAGCCAATTCATAAAAATCATCATAAATCCCGGCTTCTCTCAAGAAATCATCGGAAGGCCATTCACACGGCTGAACCTCCACGGTGCAAGGCAGATTATATTTGGGCCTCTGTGCTTCTTCACTTTGCTTTTCATTCGAGCTTCGGCTCGGTGAGCCCCTCAAAAATGTCTTCATTATTTTCTGAAAAATTCTGAAATTTTTAGTAACTTCAAAATAAAAGTGAACCAAGCTCGACAAAATTGATAGCAACTACTCCTACAAGTGCCTAGAGCCTATATCAAGCATTAGAACTACTTGGAACCATATAAATTTGACATGCAAGCTCAAGAACATGGTCACCTAGGCAGCACAAATTTGCAATGAATAAAGCACTAGAACAAAAACTAATTGGACTAATGGAGGAGTCACATACCAAGGAACAATCTCCCCAAGCAGTTTTGTGAGAGGTGCTTTGAGCAAGGAGATCGAAAATCGTAGCAAAATGAGTTAGAACTCGTGCTTGAGCTGGATGGTGATTTTTTTGGAGGAAGGAGAAGTGTGTGGGTGCCGGAATAAGTGGAGGGGAGCCACCATGGGCCCACGAGGCAGGGGGCGCGCCCTGTAGTGGTGGGCGCGCCCTGGACCCTCGTGGCCAGGTGCTTGCTCCCCCTGCTATGTTCTCAGTGCCAGATATTCTCAAATATTCCAGAAAAAATCATATCCATTTTCAGGGCATTTGGAGAACTTTTATTTTCGGAGTATTTTTATATTGCACGGATAATTCAGGAAACAGACAGAAAAAATACTATTTTTACTTTATTTCAACTAAATAACAGAAAGTAGAAAGAGGGTACAGAAGGTTGTGCCTTCTAGTTTCATCCATCTCATGCTCATCAAAAGGAATCCACTAAGAAGGTTGATCAAGTCTTGTTAACAAACTCATTCCGAATAACATGGAACCGGAGAAATTTCGAATGACACTATGTTACCTCAACGGGGATATGCACATCCCCAATAATAAGAATATCATATTTCTTCTTGACAGTAGGAAGAGGAAATTGAAAACCTCCAAAAATAATTGATGGAATTTTTCCAATAGAATTTATACTATGAACTTGAGGTTGTTTCCTCGGAAAGTGTACCGTGTGCTCATTACCATTAACATGAAAAGTGACATTGCCTTTGTTGCAATCAATAACAGCCCCTGCAGTATTCAAAAAGGGTCTTCCAAGAATAATAGACATACTATCATCCTCGGGAATATCAAGAATAACAAAGTCTGTTAAAATAGTAACGTTTGGAACCACAACAGGCACATCCTCACAAAAACCAACAGGTATAGCAGTTGATTTATCAGCCATTTGCAAAGATATTTCAGTAGGTGTCAACTTATTCAAGTCAAGTCTACGATATAAAGAGAGAGGCATAACACTAACACCGGCTCCAAGATCACATAAAGCAGTTTTAACATAGTTTCTTTTAATGGAGCATGGTATAGTTGGTACTCCTGGATCTCCTAGTTTCTTTGGTATTCCACCCTTAAAAGTATAATTAGCAAGCATGGTGGAAATTTCAGCTTCCGGTATCTTTCTTTTATTAGTGAAAATTTCTTTCATGTACTTAGCATAAGAATTCATTTTGAGCATATCAGCTAATCGCATACGCAAAAAGATAGGTCTAATCATTTCAGCAAAGTGCTCAAAATCCTCATCATCCTTTTTCTTGGATGGTTTGGGAGGAAAAGGCATGGGTTTCTGAACCCAAGGTTCTCTTTCTTTACCGTGTTTCCTAGCAACAAAGTCTCTCTTATCATAACGTTGATTCTTTGATTGTGGGTTATCAAGATCAACAGCAGGTTCAATTTCTACATCATTGTCATTACTAGGTTGAGCATCGTCATTAACATTCTCATTAGGTTCATGTTCATTACCAGATTGTGTTTCAGCATCAGAAAAAGATATATCATTTGGATTCTCAGATGGTTCAGCAATAGGTTCACTAGAAGTATGCAAAGTCCTATCATTTTTCTTTTTCTTCTTTTTAGAAGGACTAGGTGCATCTATATTATTTCTCTGAGAATCTTGTTCAATTCTCCTAGGGTAGCCTTCAGGATACAAAGGTTCCTGAGTCATCTTACCAGTTCTGGTAGCCACTCTAACAGCATAATCATTATTCTTACTGTTCAGTTCATTGAGCAAATCATTTTGAGCTTTAAGTACTTGTTCTACTTGAGTGGTGACCATAGAAGCATGTTTACTAATGAGTTTAAGTTCACCTTTAACTCTAGACATATAATCACCCAAATGTTCAATCATATCGGAATTGTATTTCAATTGTCTACCAAAATAAGCATTGAAGTTTTCTTGTTTGACAATAAAATTATCAAACTCTTCTAAGCATTGTCTAGCAAACTTATAGTGAGGAATATCACCTTCATCAAATCTATAGAGAGAATTTACCTTTACTACCTATGTCGGGTTATCAAGACCATGTGTTTCTTCAATAGGTGAAGGATTAAGATTATATGTTTCTTCAACAGGCGGTAAATTAAGACCATGTATTTCTTCAATAGGAGGTAAATTCTTAACATCTTCAGCTTTAATACCCTTTTCTTTCATAGATTTCTTTGCCTCTTGCATATCTTCAGGACTGAGAAATAGAACACCCCTCTTCTTCGAAGTTGGTTTAGGAATAGGCTCAGGAATTGGCTCAGGAAGTGTCCAATTATTTTCATTTGTTAATATATTATTCAATAAAATTTCAGCTTCATCCGGTGTTCTTTCCCTGAAAACAGAACCAGCACAACTATCCAGGTAATCTCTGGAAGCATCGGTTAGTCCATTATAAAAGATATCAAGTATTTCATTTTTCTTAAGAGGATGATCAGGCAAAGCATTAAGTAATTGGAGAAGCCTCCCCCAAGCTTGTGGGAGACTCTCTTCTTCAATTTGCACAAAATTATATATATATACCTTAAAGCAGCTTGTTTCTTATGAGCAGGGAAATATTTAGCAGAGAAGTAATAAATCATATCCTGGGGACTACGCACACAACCAGGATCAACAGAATTAAACCATATCTTAGCATCACCCTTTAATGAGAACGGAAATATTTTAAGGATATATAGGTAGCGAGATTTCTCATCATTAGTGAACAGGGTGGCTATATCATTTAATTTAGTAAGATGTGCCACAACAGTTTCAGATTCATAGCCATGAAAAGGATCAGATTCAACCAAAGTAATTACATCAGGATCAACAGAGAATTCATAATCCTTATCAGTAACACAGATAGGTGAAGTAGCAAAAGCAGGGTCAGGTTTCATTCTAGCATTAAGAGATTGCTGCTTCCATTTAGCTAATAACCTCTTGAGCTCGTATCTATCTTTGCAAGCTAAAATAGCTATAGCAGCTTCTTTTTCAAAAACATAACCCTCAGGAACAATAGGCGATTCATACTTATTAGGGGGAGAGTCTTCATCATCACTTTCATCAATATTATCAGTTTCAATAATTTCATTCTCTCTAACCCTAGCAAGTTGTTCATCAAGAAATTCACCAAGTGGCACAGTAGTATCAAGCATAGAAGTAGTTTCATCATAAGTATCATGCATAGCAGAAGTGGCATCATCAATAACATGCGACATATCAGAATGAATAGCACAAGCAGGTTTAGGTGTCGCAAGCTTACTCAAAACTGAAGGTGAATCAAGTGCAGAGGTAGATGGCAGTTCCTTACCTCCCCTCGTAGTTGAGGGATAAATTTTTGTCTTAGCGTCTTCCAAGTTCTTCATAGTGACCAACAGATATAAATCCCAAGTGACTCAAAGAATAGAGCTATGCTCCCCGGCAACGGCGCCAGAAAATAGTCTTGATAACCCACAAGTATAGGGGATCGCAACAGTTTTCGAGGGTAGAGTATTCAACCCAAATTTATTGATTCGACACAAGGGGAGCCAAAGAATATTCTCAAGTATTAGTTGCTGAGTTGTCAATTCAACCACACCTGGAAACTTAATATCTACAGCAAAGTATTTAGTAGCAAAGTAATATGGAAGTAACGGTAACGGTAGCAAAAGTAATATTTTTTGGGTTTTGTAGTGATTGTAACAGTAGCAACGGAAAAGTAAATAAGCGAAGAACAATATGTGAAAAGCTCGTAGGCATTGTGTAACATCCCAAATTTTCAATTTGGAATGTTATACATTAGACCATCATTGCATAGCATGTTTTATTGCATTTTGGCAAATCCTCGAAATCCTAAGCAACTCAAGGACCCTAGGAGAGAGTTGGGGATTTTCCCGGTTTTCATATTTGATTTTTTTATCAAATAATGAAACGAGGATTTTTTGTTTTAATTATTTTTCTCTCCGAAAAATATTTCGTATTAAAATAAATGAGAGGAGAAAATATGACTTCTCCACAATAATTGAAATATTGGAGGAAAAATATTAAAATCAAATATTGGATTTTATTTGCAATTTTAATTGCATTAGAAAAATTGCACGTTTTCAAAACTGCATTTTTGGGCCAAGAAAATGTTCATCTCGTTCTAATTATTTTAATTAGACGGTGAAAATTTGTTTTGGAATTTTTGGATTTTATTTATGTTTCTACGGTATTTTTTAGATTCGGCGAAATTATTTTTTTAAAAAAACTCGCGAAGCGCGCCGACTGGGCCGAAACCCAGCCGACGGCCCGGCCCAGCCCCGCGCCTCGTCTCCCTCCTGGAGACCGAGACGGAGACCGCCGCCGCCCCGAGTCCCGCTCGCCGCCGCCGCCCCTTGCCCCTCCCCCTCCTTAAATACTCTTCCCCGCCGCCCCTCTCCTCACCCCGCCCCGACCCGAAGCTGCCCCGCCGCCAAGAGGACCCGCCGGAGCAGGAGCCCGACGCCGCCGCCTCGGGATGCCCCGTACGCCGCCGCCCTCGTCGCCCCTCGCCGCCCCCGACGACGCCCGCACCCCGCCGCACCCCGGAGACCCCGCCGGAGTACCTCACCGAGGTAGCCGAGCCGCCGCCGCCGTGCTGGTTTTTTTTAAACCGTTCGGTTTATTTTTTTTCGAAACCCTAGATTTTTTTTAAATAGATCGGTTTGTTTTTCTTGGTTTAGTTAGTTAGTGAACGTTCACCGATCCGTTCGTTTTAACGAACGTGTTCGCCGGTTAGTCGCAGTTAACGAACGTCCGTTCATTTAACTGTTCTTCAGTTTTCTTTTTCGTCGGATTTTCCGCGATTATTCCAGATCGCGATTTCTGATCAGATTTTCGTTCTGGTTTATCTTTTAGCTTGTTTATCGGAATCAGGCGATTCAAGCGCCTAGAGTTTCATCTCAAAATTCTCTTTCCGTTTAACCTATTCAAACAAGTTTTTGCTACTGTAAAATTTGACTTAGATCCAGATTAGTAAACGAAGCTTGTTTCTTTCGCCGTTTGACTTTCGTTGCTTCGTTTGATTCGATTCTTTTTGCAAACCGGAGTTCTTAAGTTGAACTTTCTGGTTAGATCTTTATTTGAGTTTTACCTATGCAATAGATGAGTGCTTATTGTATGCTCGTTTGTTTGCGATAGAGTACCCGGAGTGCGCCGCTTGCTACTTCGAATCTCTAAGTTTCACGGATCATCAGCAAGGCAAGTAACACTTTGATCATACCTCTTTTACTACCCAGTTTTATTGCATTAGACCAATCCTCAAACATTGCATGATTAGGATCTAATTAAATTATAGGTATTGGGAAGTAGATGAGGTAGTACCTATTGCCCTGTTTATTATCAAACTTTGGGAGTTACTTCTACGTTTGCTCATATTGCTATGCTATGCTAGTAGACGTGGATTGGGTTTGAGTGTTACCATGACAGATGTGAGATTGTTAATTAATGGTTAACCTTAAGGTGGCAACTAAAACTCACATCTGGGTGGATTGAGGTACCTGGGTATTCCAGGATTGCCTGTTTTCTTTTGGACCGCCACCCAGGTTCAAAGGGATCATGAGACTATTGATGCTAGAAACTTCCGTGTGCAGCCGCAAGCTATTATGGGCTCTAGCATAGTTGAGTAGGTTGTGTGAGCTCTTGAAGAGGTAGACTAGCAGATGTAGGGGATGTAGGTGGTACTGTCTACCCGGAGTAGAGAGTTAACGCTTCTGAAAGACTGTGTCTCGGTCATCCGTTTCTCAAACACCATGAAGTGCGAGAATCCCAACGGAGGAGATCGAGTCTTGTGGGGAAAAGTGCACAAACCTCTGCAGAGTGTATAAACTAATCATGGTTAGCCGTGTCCCCGGTTATGGACATCTTGAGTATCTAGTACTTGGATTATCATGTGAATCTCATCATGTTACTTTAATTAATTTTGTTGGGTTAATGATGATACAAAAATTGGGATTGAGAATGCTGTCAACCATTCTCAATGTTTAACAACCACCATGATAGTTAAATAAAATTTATTCCTTTGCAGTAGGGAAAAATTGGCTTTTCGCAAAACTGTAACCATAGAGCCTTCTACCAGCCATATATGCATGTAGTATAGCATTATTATGTTCATTACTCTCTATGTGTTACATTGCCAGCATATTCCATGTGCTGGCCCATTTTCGGGCTGCAACGTTTCATGTTGCAGACTTTTCTGACGACGAGTAAGGTGCCTTAGGTCGTGGTCTTATACTCAGTGATGCCGTTGGAGTTGATGGACTCACTTATCTTCCATGTCTACCGCTGTTATCGTTTTTAGATGGCCTTAAGCCATATTTGTCATACTTATTTCTCTCTTGAGATACTCGATGTAATAAGTGTGTGATTGCTACTCTATTATAAATCCTCCATTTGTACTGTGCGTGTCAGCATTACTGATCCAGGGATGAGACTGGTGCACGGTAGATCGGACTGTTTAAGGTCTGGTCGCTACACATTGGATCGGTGATGGAGAATTATGCCGGATGCGGTTCATCATGTAACAGTCATAACATAGGGTGACACAGAACTAGCTCCAATTCATCAATGTAATGTAGGTATGTATTCCAAATATAGTCATACGTGCTTATGGAAAAGAACTTGCATGACATCTTTTGTCCTACCCTCCCGTGGCAGCGGGGTCCTAGCGGAAATTAAGGGATATTAAGGCCTCCTTTTAATAGAGTACCAGACCAAAGCATTAACACATAGTGAATACATGAACTCCTCAAACTACGGTCATCACCGGGAGTGGTCCCGATTATTGTCACTTCGGGGTTGCCGGATCATAACACATAGTAGGTGACTGTAGACTTGCAAGATAGGATCAAGAACTCACATATATTCATGAAAACATAATAGGTTCAGATCTGAAATCATGGCACTCGGGCCCTAGTGACAAGCATTAAGCATAGCAAAGTCATAGCAACATCAATCTCAGAACATAGTGGATACTTGGGATCAACCCCTAACAAAACTAACTCGGTTACATGATACATCTCATCCAACCCATCGCCGTCCAGCAAGCCTACGATGGAATTACTCACGCACGGCGGTGAGCATCATGAAATTGGTGATGGAGGATGGTTGATGATGACGACGGCGACAGATTCCCCTCTCCGGAGCCTCGAACGGACTCCAGATCAGCCCTCCCGAGAGGTTTTAGGGCTTGGCGGCGGCTCCGTATCGTAAAACGCGATGAATCATTCTCTCTGATTTTTTTTCTCCAAGAAAGTGAATATATGGAGTTGGAGTTGAGGTCGGTGGAGTGTCAGGGGGCCCACGAGGCAGGGGGGTGCGCCCAAGGCGGCAGGCGCGCCCCCACCCTCGTGGACAGAGTGTGGGCCCCCTGACGTGGATTCTTCTTCCAGTATTTTTAATATTTTCCAAAAATATGTTCCGTGAAGTTTCAGGTCATTCCGAGAACTTTTGTTTCTGCACATAAATAACACCATGGAAAGTCTGCTGAAAACAGCGTCAGTCCGGGTTAGTTCCATTCAAATCATGCAAGTTAGAGTCCAAAATAAGGGCAAAAGTGTTTGGAAAAGTAGATACAACGGAGACGTATCAAGGCGCAGCTCTCTCTTCCAAACCAAACATCAGTCATCATTACAAAAGGGCTACCAAAAAAGAATAAGTGTATGCATCAAACTAAATAAAGATCCTACTACACCAAGTGTATGCATCTAACTAACTGGCTCAGTTAGACGTTACTATTTATTAAGCTGTGGAGATTGGCTGACGGCTTGAACCAGATGGGTGCCTGACGGGGGAAACTCCAGCCAGCAGGTCGAAGTCTGATACTTTCGAGCCTCTCTCCTACTTTGGGCTGCAGAGCATGGCGGCACATATCAGGATATGGTGCATGCAGAGACGCATGGTACGCTGTGTACACACAATTTTGCCTGATGAACGAAACCGCACTGCCATCATGATCCTTGCCGTCGGTTATCTCCTGGTTAATCGGATAATTCAGTCTGAGAAACAGAGAGCGTGTACCAAGGCTACTTACCAGCCTCCAATCAAAAATTCTTGAAGGCCCAGAGAAGCTGGGATCCTGCTCAAAGACCTTGCAGTGACTGTGATTGTATTCCGTGAAACAACACCTCCGATACGTGCGAACGATCATCAAGCGTTCGCCGTCGTCTGATCGAGCCAGGAACCACCTACAACTACCATGCTGCTTTTCTTTGAAAGGTTCTGGGATTAGGAAGGGTAGGGACACCAGGCGGCCTACAACATCATATCAAGTTGAAGTCAAATAGAAAAGAGCTCATAATGTAGTCAATCTTAAGAACAACATGTTATGAGCATGAATATTTTTTCAGTAAATGTTGAAAGTAATATAAGCAAGCCATCATGATATCATAGGAAAGTAACATATTGCTGTAACAACCGTTTGTAGCGATGACTGGAGTAGGCCAGCAATACGTCCAGCCATAGAAGGAGTCGACAGTGTAAATGAAGCCCTTGTGTTCAATGGCATCAGAGAACCATGGAGGATGTATGATCCTGCGATGGACGTGCAGATTTATCCACTTACCGCAGTGACCTGTCAGATAGGCGAGACCGCGGTTGAAGAACGCAATTAGCCTGAAGTCTTTATAATTCGCAGATCTTGTGGGCACTTAGCAGATTACAACCTTGAGCGAATCAAACTTGGTACCATGTTGGCTACTGTAAGATTCCGAGTATTCTGGGCCGCGGTGCCAAAGCAGTGTAGTGTTAATCGAAGGAAGGGGATCAATCACCGGGTGTAGACCTCCACGAGCATCCAGCTGCCACCACCGTCGACGAGCACCATCTAAGACGTGTTCATGCCGACCCAGTACATACGGTTAATGTAGTTGAGGGTGACGGGGATCGGATCGTAGTCAAGAGGGTTGATGCTCGCCACCCTACGATCGTTATGCTGCGTGACATGCCATTTCTGAAGATTAGGCGGCATCAGCAAGCAAGGAGCTGGCTTAAAAAGCTCCGGCCTGAGGACTTTGAGTAAATGGTACAGCCCCTACGAGCACGCGGCGAGCGGCATGGTACTGAGATTGTCCACACGCGAAACAATGAGCTTGATTGTTAGTGCTTGAGGGTGGGGAGTGAATTCCAACCACTCGTTCGGCGGACGCTGCTTGGTTCTGCCATTGTTAGTGCTTGGTTGTCGGAAGAGGGGGGAGGCGCCTTAGCGGGGATGGAAGATTGGACGATTATGTGCGGACAAGGATGGAGAAGTGAATATGTGCTGCGGGAAGTGGATAGGTGATGATGACTACAACACGCCGCTTGACTTATGAGACACGTACCAGCAGCATAGGGTCATATCGATGCCAGACAACTTGCTTGAGTGATCATAGTACTGGTAATCCCTACAGTACCTACTACTATGCCCTAACTTGCTTGACTAGAGTAGTAGTGGAGCAGGGCTCTGCTCTACTACTAGCACCGGAGGATTAGTATATTCTAATCTAAAATAGTTACAAACTTCAATGCACGAGCATGGAACGACTACGAACCACCATCGATGCTAACTCCAATCCCCAGCAAACGTTCGCTAGCAGACATGGCAGTTGCAAACGCCCGTGACACAGTTACAGTATGTGTGTAAGGGTGGAGGTTTTGTCAAATACTATGGCTTAAAAACAGGCCACTGTCGGATGCAAATCTGATGGTTACGTGGGATTCGCCATGATTGAGCTCGTGGCGAACAATCGCCACATATCATTACTAAAAAAGGTTAAAACACACGGGGCTATAACTTGCACCGGCTGACCACTAACAATGATATTTTTGATCAAAGAAGGGTTTCCCCCCTTCCGATTTCCATTAAGGGAAACCAAGCCCGAAAGTCATTCGCGATACATCAAAGTATTCAAGAAAACAGGAAGCAAAAGACGAACTACCAAAGAGCTAGAAGAGCTCCGAACATCCAAGGACGACCACTAACAATGATACTAACATAGTTGTAAAATGGTCAAAGACCGTGTCTACGTGGTGTTTGGAATTATATGCAAAAAAACTAGCAAGATGCACATGCATTACACGGAACATCAAGATGCATCTTTTTATAAAACACCTGTTGTGATTGACCCATGCAGGAGTAATCCCATGTGTAAAAACTAATGATATCTCAAGAATTTTATCGGAAACATGGTATCTTGACCATTTCATCGAAAAAAATGATATCTCAAGAAAAATGATAAATAAGGTGAGGAGGAGTGGGACGTGGTGGTGACTGGTTGTCGGACTGGGCGGAGGCATGGGGATGGACGGCGCCGGCAGCGGCCACCATGCCAGATTGTTCCAGAGACTTCCTTTTTTAATTGCTCAGGAATGAGGTTGTGGGAGATAAGGATGAATGAGGCAAGGCCCTATCTGTAAATGTGGAGAGAGGTGCGGGTATCTTTTGTAAAATTTTCATAGTTTGCTTTCTATCCAGATATAGATCGGTCGGTCTATACTAAAAGATGGCAGGCACACCATCATCACCAACTCGGTTTTTTCTCTCCTACTCCTGTATTACTTATACTTATATACTCCTATAAAAGACTCAGTTGGTGATGATGGTGTGTCTGCCATCCGCCATTTCTGACCATTAGATCTGCATCTAACAGCTGTGATGTAAGTTGTGGCCTTTTGCAACAATTCCCACTTCTCTGCTCCAGTTTACACAAAACCCCTTAGTATCTTGAAACCAACCGCATTCCTCCCTTACCTCATCAAAACAGCCCAAAGAATATATTTGGAGTGAAACATAAGATATTTTTAGTGATATGTATATCAAAACTAAATTGTTTTCTTTCAAATTTGTGAATATGTATTAATCTACTTTGGATCTGTGGCAACGGATGGGCTCATTGCTATAAAGGTTTATCTCCTGCATCGTCCGCAACGAACACCTGGTGTACTGGTCCAGGCCGGATGCTTGCAGCGCGATGGCCTGAGTTCGAATTCTGTCCTAAACTGTAGCTTTTTTTTAATATATACTTCTTTCGATACTATACTGGGAGTGGAACCCACAGAGTACTGAGAATACAAGATTAAGGATGGATTCGTTTCTTTCTAACTTTCTGTACGAATCTGTAGCCAGCCTGCAGGTAATGTACACTGTACTGACAGTGGAACCCACAGAGTACTTAGGATACAAGATTAAGGATGCAATTAACTTTTTATAGAGGGATAATCATACACGCAATTAACTCAAATGCATTGGACATGACTCTATTATTCTCCAACGGCAACCGGCAAATTTCCTCCCGCGGGCTGGAGTAGGTTTCTCAATTTGCATGCGGGTTTAATGGAGGGGTTTGATGGAGGCGAGGAGGCGTGTTCAGCCGGGCGTGCAGCGGGCGGCGCAATACTATTCGATTTGACAGCTACTAGTATATTATAAAAAAGAAAGAAGAGTAGTAGAGATAGAGACTATAGGGAGGAGCACCATCTACTGCTTCGTGTGCTACTCCTGCGCTCCATTCGGCCGCCGCAACCTCCCCTACAGCCACTCCCTCCTGCGCTCCATTCGGCGAGCGCAATTGAAATTTGGGGAGCGCACTCTCGCGGCTGCTCGCAGCGACGACTTCACTGACGACGACTTCTTCCCCAACCTCGGCAACCTCTTCCTCAACGACATGGGCGACAACCTCAACGCCAATAGTGCTGCTCCCGTTGCACCGTATGTGTTTCTGTCCTTCCTGTTCGAAATCGTGGTAGAATTCATGTTTCTAGTCTGTGTCCTAGATTTGATCTGTTCATCTACTATGCTAGTCCACATGATTAGTTTAATCTCTATTATAGCCGTCATGATTTGTTTTGTGCTTATTCAGACTAAATCTCGTAGTAACTTGCTCATATATTCAACTGGCGCACCGTCCCCTATAGCCACTCCCATTTCATGGACGGCCTGGTCGATGCCTCCAAGGAGCCCTTCGTCTACTGCTATGAGTGCTCGATGCCGTTTTGGGGCTCGCCGGCGGACCTCGTGCATCACCTCACGTAGTCGTCCGTCTATCACTACTGGCCTGCGGTGAAGAACATCAAGTACGAGACGTGCTACCCGTTCACCGTGCCGGAGTCGCTGGAGGATCACCGCCGCCTGCTAGTCTCGGAGGAGGACGGCAGCGTCTTCCTCTTGATCGTGGGAACCGGCAAGGCCCGCGCAGGCCGCCGCCCCGTCTCTGTAGTGTGCGTCAAGGGCGACGCTGCTGACACTGGCTACATCAAGCTGACTAGGGCTGTGCCGAGCTGGGACCTTCCCGCCGATGCGGACATGGAAGACGCATGGTATGATTTGGCCCCCAACATGGTGCATGGGGACTCCAAGGAGCTTCACCTGGACATATGCATTACCAAGTTAAATGTTGATCATTAGTCTTCGCTCAATGTAATCCGCTGTCTAAGCATGTGGAGACTTCCATGCATGATCTTGCTCTATTGGAGTATCGCGCATGAATAAAAGTGTATCCATTTATGGTTTAGTCTAGAATCTTCCATGTATGAAATTTTTACTACAGTACTGGTGAAAGACCAATGATGAACCATTTCTTACATCTCCTCTGCCCCCTTCCAAGTCATCCTGATTTAATCCCTCCATCTAGGTGTATAAGGGCATGGTTAATACTTAATAGTATAGCCAACTGTTGACTATAAGAAAGTGCCATGTCATCTGTAGCCAACATGTATATCAATTGATACTCAAAAACTAATTCTTAAAGATCATTTCTTGCAAAGCACAATAAGTGTTATTTCTTCACAAGTTTTGGATGCAGGTTGAACAGTTGAACGCTTTTGTTTGCAAAAGATACTTTTTTATTTATTTCACCTGGATGTTTGTGAGGTCTAGAGATGAAATAATATCCGAAGAAACCTATCGATACCCATTACACACGAGATGACCCCCACATCCTTTGTCAAAATAAACAACTCCCCGATCAATGCATTTCACTGTTCCATGCAACGCATGGGCACCTTACTATAGATTAGTACGACCAAAAATTGAACAAACATTATATATAGTACGATAAATGTTGATGCATGTCACCTAAAATTATATCATTGAAAACTATGTTCAAATACGATTCCAACGATATAGTTTTTGTTGCCATGCACTAACATTTTGTCAGTTGAATATTCAGTCAAACTCAATGGGGGACTAATAAACCACGACCGATGTAGTACTAGTGTAGAGGGCGGCGCTGCACGTGAGTCTCACCCCGCTCGTGGCGCGGCAGTAAAGCCGTCATATCACAAAACCCAACCACTCCCAGTAATAAGTGGCCTGGTAAAATAAACGGACAAGCAACGATCACATCCCTCTGTCTTTTTTGCATTTCATCTCTCTGCATTTACTTTCTCCGGTTCATCTCGCACACTCGATCCCTAACTACTACTCCTAGTATCCCTAGCTACCACTCCTAGGGCCGGTTCTTTTGGCTGCTTAAAAAATAAGCCGTCTCTTCCCCAGCTTTTCCCATAAGACTAGTCACAGTGGAGAGTAAAATTAAGGCACCTCACTCATTTATTTGGGCTTCTAAACTACTACTAGTACCTCCGTCCTGGTTTATTCGTCACCATTGTAATTTGTGCTAAATTTTGACCAAAGATTTAACTGATAAAATGTTAGTGCATGTGACATATGCACGTACTTACAAAATGTGTATGGATACATAAGGTTTCCAAACTTTTCCTTTTACATACTTAATTAAGGACGCTAATAATTCCCGAACGTTCGGGATTTATCATTTGATTCCCAAAACTAATGAGATCGCCTTACGAAACTAAATTATATTCCTAATAAAAGCCACGACGCTCGCAGGAGCGCTTGCGGCGCGCCACGAGTGCCCTGGTGCGCGGCTGTTTCCCAGCGCGCCGAGTCAACGCCTCTTCCTCAGCCTCGCAACTCGCGAGGTGCTGATTGGCGGCTTGTTGACGGGCGAGCGCGATCTCACCGGTGTAGTGCTCCTGCGCCAACAGGTACTCATCGCTGGAAGCGTGCACCCGGTCCACGTACCGCCAAGCGTAGATGAGGCACTTGGGCCCGACTGCACTCAGGGCTTTGGCACGGGCGTCCTCCGCCACCCTCACGGCCCTCGCACGAGCCTTCTGCCAAAGAGCCAATTGCTTGACTCTCTCGGGCGCGACATAGGCCTGCCAGGCAGCTTGCCCCGCGGCGCACTTCTCTTCCTCGACCTTCTTCTCCGCCTCTACTTTGGCGCGCTCTGCCGGAGGCAAAGCCTTCCACAAGGCGACATCCATTTCTAAGCTCCTCAAGGCTAGGGGGCTCGGCGGGTGGCGCGGCGTTCTCCTCGTAGCGGGGAGCCAACGTGTCCTCCGACGCGCATGCTGGCGAGATTGGGAACGCCGATGCATCCACCTCGACGCGTCGCGGCGAGGAGCGAAACACCGACACGTCCTCCTCGACTAGTGGCGGCGAGGAATGGAACGGTGACGCGTCCTCCTCGACTAGTGGCGGCAAGGAACAGAACAGCGACGCGTGACTGTCCGCGCGGTGCAGCGAGGGGCGCCTAGGGCTTGGGAGGGGGGATGCCATGGTGGTCGACATGAGAGGGAGGGGGAGGAGATAGCGATGAACGTGAGCGTTCTTCCGAATGCCATGGGAGGCGTAGTATTTATAGCGAGCAATGGCACACCTATGTAATATATGGACTGAGCTTCACTGACTTAACTGCAGGCCCAGTTGCGTCATTGACATGTGGGCCAGATGCCTGTTGGGCCCACATGCCAGTGACCCAATGCACCTATAGTTAAGTAGCTGAAGCAGCTACGTGGGCATATTTGTTGGAGTAAATTACGGGTGAGGGAAGGGGTAGAAATATTGCTGGTCGCGACGGATTGGACGAGTGCGGGGGAGGAGAGTCATGCATGCAGATTTTTTCCACACGGGGTGGAGTGGTGGGACTGCTGGAGGGACAAGGAGAGTCAAGCAGGCGTTCAGATTTCAAGGTGCACTAAATTATTGCATGCGATGATTAAGGCTGGCCATAGTGGTTGTAATGTGGTACTCCCTCCTTTCCGGTTTATAGGGCTTAATTTGAAAATCTCTTCAACCAAGGTAGATGATGAATGGTGGAATTAATTCCGTAGTTTACAAAAGTACTTAATTAGTACTCTCGTTTTTCTCAAAATTTGTGTAAACCTATGCATTAATTACACCACATGCATGCATGACCACTCCCATAAAAATCTCAGTTGGTCGTGATGGTATGTCTGCCTCTGGACAACATGAGTCGTTCGATCTACTTGGAACCAACGGCTGAGATGTGTGTGCATAGAGACATGGCCTTGCCACCAGAGGTATTGTATAGCAGATATTTACCCACCTCTGCCACTGTATAAAATATGGAACTACTCATTCCGGCCTCATTTCCTTTCTAGTTCATCTCCCTGCATTCTTGCCGGCGGCGGCGAAGGTTCCTGAAGATGGATTCCAGACTCTAGAAACCACTACAAAAACTATTCCCCCGCCTCTATCTTGGTAAGAGTAGGTGAAATTTTTGAATCGAGCCCTTTAAACTAGAAGGGAGGTAGTGGTACTCTAATAGTAACCTTGTTGTGATGACTAGATAGGACATGGCACACACCTGGGTGGAGGAACTAGTCTGCATTGTGCATTTAAGTTTTGTTTGAAGTCAATGTACCTCTACTTTGACCAAACTTATAGAGAAATATACATCAACATTCACAATGCCAAATCAATATTTTTATACTCATTATAAACGTAGTTTTTATACTCATTATAATCAGTATTGTAGATATTGATATTTTTAGTATAAATTTGGTCAAAAACTTTGCAAACGGTTGACGGAAGTAAAAAGGACCAGAGGGAGTATCATGCATGCGGAGTAGGCAAAACAAATTGCTCATTTATAGCCGGTCGAAGTCTCAAAGGGCGCGACCGCACGAGGGAGGCGAAGGTCGTGGGAGGCGCGACGGTTGAGGGAATTAAGTGAAGTTACATCCACGCGCCGGCATGGCGTGCGAACAGGCAGAAGCTATACCGTCAGGCCTACGATATGGGTCTAGTAGACATGACATCTAGTGGGTCCTGCATAGTACTAGAGAACTCTTTGGGGGCTTGCAGCCGTTTATCCACCACGCAAGCCAACAACCCCATGCCGTTCGCACACCCTACTCGTCCCCGTCTTCTACCTTACAATAGTCCGCTCCCATTTGTCCCGTCCTTTCACATTACACCAGTTCAACTTCTCCTAACCCTCCTCCAAAATCCATGGCCTCCCAAATCTCCATGGTCGCCGCTGAGTACCAGGTTAGAGCCACCACCAGCGATGAGTTCATCGTCATCTACACCCGTGGATCCGCGATGGTGAAAGGATGCCTTGCTCGTTTCAGAAGCATGTTCGAAAACTCAAAGGATGAGTGGGTTGCTGGGCTAGATGTTGAGTACACCACAGTCCTGGAAAGCGAGAAGATTCTAAAGGAGGCAGAGAAGAAGAAGCCCGTCGTGATCCAGGTTTGCGTACATAACGTGTGCTTGGTCTACCACATATGCCATGCCGATGTTGAGTGCTAGGATTTTAAGAACTTCCTCAAGGACGAAAGAGTGAAATTCATTACTGTAGACTTTAGGAACGACAGGGATGTCCTGGGTCGGATAGGCCTCCTTGTAGGCCAGCCCTTCGATCTCCAGAAGGCAAGCCTGGTGGAGAAACCTCACCACGAGTTTAATCATGCATGGGAGTCGAAGACAATAGATGAAGATCACATCCTGTACGCAGCAATGGATGCCTACCTTTGTTTAAATATCTACAAGGGTTGGATGAAGAAGCAGAGCCCATTCCGGTTCAAGCAAAGAAGCGATGGCGAAGTGGAAGAGGAACGAGCACGAAGTCGAGGACGTGGACTCGGACTCCGAGTAAGGTGGCAGTGTCGTCGCTCATGCTGGTTCTACTAAAGTGTCAATAAGACTAGTTGCTTACTTTTATTTCAGGGGTGTGTTGTGCTGAGCCCCCAGTAGAACTATGTTTATGTTCTTTCTCGTTATTTGAACTTTATGTTCTTTCTCATTATTTGAACTCTTTAGTACGTACAATAGTACTAGTACTATGTCTTACTACTGTTCTTCTTGCAGTTGGTACTACTGCTCGTATCTTCGTGTTCCTACTGTACTTAATACGTTCGTACTAGTAGTATAATTTGGGTCAGTCGATTTGTGAAACAAGTTCGATGGAGCGAAGCAAGAAGACGGTGATGTCTACTACACAACCTTCTTCTTGTAGAAGTTGTTGGGCCTCCAAGTGCAGAGGTTTGTAGGACAGTAGCAAATTTCCCTCAAGTGGATGACCTAAGGTTTATCAATCTGTGGGAGGCGTAGGATGAAGATGGTCTCTATCAAGCAACCCTACAACCAAATAACAAAGAGTTTCTTGTGTCCCCAACACACCCAATACAATGGTAAATTGTATAGGTGCACTAGTTCGGCGAAGAGATGGTGATACAAGTGCAATATGGATGGTAGATATAGGTTTTTGTAATCTGAAAATATAAAAACAGCAAGGTAACTAATGATAAAAATGAGCACAAACGGTATTGCAATGCTAGGAAACAAGTCCTAGGGTTCATACTTTCACTAGTGCAAGTTCTCTCAACAATAATAACATAATTGGATCATATAACTATCCCTCAACATGCAACAAAGAGTCACTCCAAAGTCACTAATAGCGAAGAACAAACGAAGAGATTATGGTAGGGTACGAAATCACCTCAAAGTTATTCTTTCTGATCGATCTATCATAGAGTTCGTACTAGAATAACACCTTAAGACACAAATCAACCAAAACCCTAATGTCACCTAGATACTCCAATGTCACCTCAAGTATCCGTGGGTATGATTATACGATATGCATCACACAATCTCAGATTCATCTATTCAAACCAACACAAAGTACTTCAAAGAGTGCCCCAAAGTTTCTACCGGGGAGTCAAGACGAAAACGTGTGCCAACCCCAATGCATAGGTTCATGTGCGGAACCCGCAAATTGATCACCAAAACATACATCAAGTGGATCACGTGATATCCCATTGTCACCACAGATAAGCACAGCAAGACATACATCAAGTTTTCTCAAATCCTTAAAGACTCAATCCGATAAGATTACTTCAAAGGGAAAACTCAATCCATTACAAGAGAGTAGAGGGGGAGAAACATCATAAGATCCAACTATAATAGCAAAGCTTGCGATACATCAAGGTCGTACCATCTCAAGAACGCGCGCGAGAGAGAGAGATCAAACACATAGCTACTGGTACATACCCTCAGCCCCGAGGGTGAACTACTCCCTCCTCATCATGGAGAGTGCCAGGATGATGAAGATGTCCACCGGTGAGGAATCCCCCCTCCGGCAGGGTGCCGGAACAGGGTCCCTATTGGTTTTTGGTGGCTACAGAGGCTTACGGCAGCGGAACTCCCGATCTAGGTTTTTTTTGGAGGTTTCAGTATTTATAGGATTTTTTGGCGTAGGTCTCACGTCAGGGGGTCTCCGGGTTGTCCACGAGGCAGGGGCCCACGCCCAGGGGGGTGGGAGCGCCCCCCACCCTCGTGGGCAGCCCGGGACTCTCCTGGCCCAACTCTTTTACTCCGGGGGCTTCTTTTGGTCCAGAAAAAATCATCAAAAATTGGCACGTCAATTGGACTCCGTTTGGTATTCCTTTTTTGTAAAACTCAAAAACAAGGAAAAAACAGAAACTTGCACTGGGCTCTAGGTTAATAGGTTAGTCCCAAAAATCATATAAAAATAGCATATAAATGCATATAAAACATCCTAGATGGATAATATAATAGCATGAATACTTCATAAATTATAGATACGTTGGAGACGTATCAGCATCCCCAAGCTTAATTCCTGCTCGTCCTCGAGTAGGTAAATGATAAAAGAAATAATTTATGAAGTGTGAATGCTAGTAGGTGCACAAGTTTGATCAATGATAATTTCAATCACCTTTTCTAGCATCATTATATGTCATAACAGTAGCTCAACTCATAAAACTTTTCATGATCAAGTAACAAGTTATTCACATGTTAAAGCATAGACCATAAACTTTCTTGAAAACTAACACACTATGTTCTCAGTCATTAAACAATTGCAATTCATCTTATTTTCAGGAAGGGTCTATGTAAGAGCTTTGATTTAGCAAATCCCGCATACTCAACTATCATATAGTCTTCCATGATTGCTACCACTCAAAGCATATTTTTAGAACAAATAGCATCCATCGCACACAGAGAAAGATAGGGGCTTAATGTTTCGCCTCCCAACTTATTTATCATATAGATAATTGTCAACAATAATAATTCATGATCAAATATATTTGAATGGCCATATATGCTTAGATCTTTCTCCACCACATGATGCTTGCCAACTAAAAACTAGGTTGGAATGAGAAGGAATACTACTGACTCTTGCATAAAAGTAAAAGATAGGCCCTTCGCAGAGGGAAGCAGGGATTTGCAGAGGCCAGAGCTCGAAGCTAAAACAGAGATGAAAATAATTTTGAGAGGTACGCTTTCATTGTCAACATAACGACCAAGAGTTCCCAATATCTTCCATACTAGATACATTATAGGCGGTTCCCAAACAGAAAGGTAAAGATTTTACTCCCCCGCCACCAACAATCACACTCCACGGCTTGTCCGAAACAACGGGTGCCGTCCAAGTTTCAACAATCCTGGGGGAGTTTGTTTAAATTATTTGCGAATTTGTTTTGATCTTTTGATCATAGGACTGGGCATCCCAATTACCAGCCATTTTCTCGTGAATGATGAGCGGAGTCCACTCATCGTGAGAATAACCCACCTAGCATGGAAGATACTGACAGCCCCTAGTCGCTACATGAGCGATTTGGGCATACAAAACAGATTATTATTTGAAGGTTTAGAGTTTGGCACATGCAAATTTACTTGGAACGGCAGGTAAATACCGCATATAGGTAGATATGGTGGACACTCATGGAATAAACTTGGTTCAAGGAATTTGGATGCACAAGCAGTATTCCCGCTTAGTACAGATATTTTGGCTAGCAAAGGATTCTAAATAGCAAGCACCACATGTTAGAGGATCCATAACAATATAACTTCTATACAAATATACCCAAGCATAACTCATTATGTTGTCTTGCTTGTCCAACTTCAACTAATTTGCTCAGGTTTGAAAATAATTAATGGGGCTCACAATCATAGAAGATGTCCAAGATAGTATATTTATATGTGAAATATCTCTTCCTTCAATGTTCTTTCATGAATTGTTCAAGTGACCAATACAATGTTTGCTAACCCTCAAAAAAATTACCACCTCTACTTCTTATATGTGAAGACATTACTCCCCATGAGAAAGGCATATGAAACATACATAATTTAAGATTTATGACATTCAAATCATTCAACCATTTACTCATAGGATATAAGTGAAGCACACGAGTAAATGACAAACTACTCCAAAAAGATATAAGTGAAGATCAATGAGTAGTTAAATAATTATGTAGCTATGTGAAGACTCTCTCTCATTTAAGAATTTTGGATCTTGGGATTTTATTCAAACAGCAAGCGAATCTAAAGAAAATAAAATGACGCTCCAAGCAAAACACATATCATGTGGTGAATAAAAATATAGCTCCAAGTAAAGTTACCGATGAACGAAAACGAAGGAGGGGATGCCATCCGGGGCATCCACAAGCTTAGGCTCTTGGTTATCCTTGAATATTACCTTGGGGTGCCTTGGGCATCCCCAAGCTTAGGCTCTTGCCACTCCTTATTCATTAGTCCATCGAATCTTTAACCAAAACTTGAAAACTTCACAACACAAAACTTAACAGAAAATCTCGTGAGCTCCGTTAGCGAAAGAAAACGAAACACAACTTCAAGGTACTATAATGAACTCATTTTTTATTTGTATTGGTTTTAAATCTACTGTATTACAACTTCTCTATGGTTTATAAACTATTTTACTAGCCATAGATTCATCAAAAAAAAGCAAACAACACACGAAAAACAGAATCTGTCAAAAACAGAACAGTCTGTAGTAATCTGTAACTAACGCAAACTTCTGGAACTCAAACAATTCTACCAAAATAGGACGATCTAGATAATTTGTTTATTGATCTACTGCAATTGGAATCAGTATTTTATCACGTTCTGGTGATTTTAAACAATTGTTTTCGTGAACAGAAAGTTACTGGAATTTTCAGCAAGATCAAATAACTATCATCCAAGAAGATCCTATAGGTCTTAATTGGCACAGACACTAATTAAAACATAAAACTACATCTAACCAGAGGCTAGATCAAATATTTATTACTAAACAGAACCAAAAAGCAAGAAACTAAAATAAATTGGGTTGCCTCCCAACAAGCGCTTACGTTTAACGCCCCTAGCTAGGCATGATGATTTCAATGATGCTCACATAAAAGATAAGAATTGAAATATAAAGAGAGCATCATGAAGAATATGAGTAGCACATTTAAGTCTAACCCACTTCCTATGCATAGGGATTTTGTGAACAAACAACTTATTGGAGCAAGAATCATCTAGCATAGGAAGGAAAAACAAGCATAGCTTCAAGATTTTCAACACATAGAGAGGAAACATGATATTATTGCAATATGTAGAAGCAATGATCCTCTCTCATAGTAATTTTCAGTAGCATCATGAATGAATTCAACAATATAACCATCACATAAAGCATTCTTTTCATGATCTACAAGCATAGAATTTTTATTACTCTCCACACAAGCAAATTTCCTCTCATTCGGAATAGTGGGAGTATCATAAGAGACTCGAATACTACAAATTGTTTCCACATTAAAAGAGTAATGTTCAGAAAAAGGGTAATCATAATCACGACAAGTTTTATAAATATAATCATCACTACTCTTTATAGCATAAGTTTCATCACAATAATCATCATAAGTAGCAACTTTGTTCTCATCATAATCAATTGAAACCTCTTCCGAAATAGTGGATTCATCACTAAATAAAGTCATGACCTCTCCAAATCCACTTTCATAATTATCACAATAAGATTCAACATCCTAGAAAATAGTGGGATCATTACTTCCTAAAGTTGACACTCTTCCAAACCCACTTTCATCAATATAATCATCATAAGTAGGAGGCATCCTATCATCATAATAAATTTGCATATCAAAACTTGGGAGACTAAAAATATCATCTTCATTAAACGTAGCATCCCCAAGCTTGGGACAAACATTAATTGCAGCAAATATATTCTCAAAAACAGCATCTTCATCAAACATAGCATCCCCAAGCTTGGGCCTTTTCATATCATAAGCATAATCACTCTCATCATTAATAGTATGTATAGCACCAACAGTATAGCAATTATCATCATCACAATAAGTAATAGGAGCAACATCATTTGGGAGGGATACCTTTCTACCTTTGCTCCTCCGTCCTTTCTTTTTCTTCTTCACGTCATGTGTGGGTTTAACCCTCTTTTTTGAGCTCCTTATTGATGAGATTGGTTGAATAAAGGGCTCCTCCTCGTTACCTGATTCATCATCAGAAATAATAGGAGGATATTGGGAAGTCTCTTCCCTTTCATTAATATTCTCTTCATCTTCTATTTGTTTTCTTTTCTTTATATACTTGGCAATATAAGGATTTTCAATGCAATTCACCGCACAATACATATAAATTTCCTCTAGATGAAAATCAAGAACTCTATCAAGGGAAAATTCTGGAATAACCTTAGTTATATGCTTCATTTCTTCATAATCCAAGAGCAAACTAAGTTCATTATGATGTGCAAGGGAAATCAAGTCATCACAATTTTTGGACACGATACGATCATGAAACAATTTGCATTGGAGATTTAAATGACCACGTTCATTGCAAAGTTCACAAGGATGACTAAGAAAATTTAAAATTTCAGCACAAACATCTAGCCTCTCTTGCAACCATTTAGTTTCTAAGTACTTGCGCCTCTTACAAAATCTATCTTCCCTTTTTGGTATGTATTTGCAAACTCTATGCACTCCACAGAAATCGACATGCTTATAGGAAACATTTTCATCATAAATAGTGCAATCATCATTAGTACCATAGATATTCAAAGAGTTCATACTAACAACATTGCAATCATGCTCATCATTCAAAGATTTAGTGCCAAACATTTTATAGACTTCTTCTTCTAGCACTTGAGCACAATCTTCCTTTCCATCATTCTCACGAAAGATATTAAAAATATGAAGCGTATGAGGCAAACTCAATTCCATTTTTTGTAGTTTTCTTTCATAAACTAAACTAGTGATAAAACAAGAAACTAAAAGATTCAATTGCAAGATCTAAAGATATTCCTTCAAGCACTCACCTCCCCAGCAACGGCGCCAGAAAAGAGCTTGATGTCTACTACACAACCTTCTTCTTGTAGACGTTGTTGGGCCTCCAAGTGCAGAGGTTTGTAGGACAGTAGCAAATTTCCCTCAAGTGGATGACCTAAGGTTTATCAATCCGTGGGAGGCGTAGGATGAAGATGGTCTCTTTCAAGCAACCCTGCAACCAAATAACAAAGAGTCTCTTGTGTCCCTAACACACCCAATACAATGGTAAATTATATAGGTGCACTAGTTCGGCAAAGAGATGGTGATACAAGTGCAATATGGATGGTAGATATAGGTTTTTGTAATCTGAAAATATAAAAACAGCAAGGTAACTAATGATAAAAGTGAGCACAAACGGTATTGCAATATTAGGAAACAAGGCCTAGGGTTCATACTTTCACTAGTGCAAGTTCTCTCAACAATAATAACATAATTGGATCATATAACTATCCCTCAACATGCAACAAAGAGTCACTCCAAAGTCACTAATAGCGGAGAACAAACGAAAAGATTATGGTAGGGTACGAAATCACCTCAAAGTTATTCTTTCTGATCGATCTATCATAGAGTTCGTACTAGAATAACACCTTAAGACACAAATCAACCAAAACCCTAATGTCACCTAGATACTCCAATGTCACCTCATGTATCCGTGGGTATGATTATACGATATGCATCACACAATCTCAGATTCATCTATTCAAACCAACACAAAGTACTTCAAAGAGTGCCCCAAAGTTTCTACCGGAGAGTCAAGACGAAAACGTGTGCCAACCCCAATGCATAGGTTCATGGGCGGAACCCGCAAGTTGATCACCAAAACATACATCAAGTGGATCACGTGATATCCCATTGTCACCACAGATAAGCACGGCAAGACATACATCAAGTGTTCTCAAATCCTTAAAGACTCAATCCGATAAGATTACTTCAAAGGGAAAACTCAATCCATTACAAGAGAGTAGAGGGGGAGAAACATCATAAGATCCAACTATAATAGCAAAGCTCGCGATACATCAAGGTCATACCATCTCAAGAACACGAGAGAGAGAGATCAAACACATAGCTACTGGTACATACCCTCAGCCCCGAGGGTGAACTACTCCCTCCTCATCATGGAGAGCGCCGGGATGATGAAGATGGCCACCGGTGAGGGATCCCCCCTCCGGCAGGGTGCCGGAACAGGGTCCCGATTGGTTTTTGGTGGCTATAGAGGTTTGCGGCAGCGGAACTCCCGATCTAGGTTATTTTATGGAGGTTTCAGTATTTATAGGATTTTTTGGCATAGGTCTCACGTCAGGGGGGTCTCCGGATTGTCCACGAGGCAGGGGCCCATGCCCAGGGGGGTGGGCGCGCCCCCCACCCTCGTGGGCAGCCCGGGACTCTCCTGGCCCAACTCTTTTACTCCGGGGGCTTCTTTTGGTCCAGAAAAAATCATCAAAAATTGGCACGTCAATTGGACTCCGTTTGGTATTCCTTTTCTGTAAAACTCAAAAACAAGGAAAAAACATAAACTTGCACTGGGCTCTAGGTTAATAGGTTAGTCCCAAAAATCATATAAAATAGCATATAAATGCATATAAAACATCCTAGATGGATAATATAATAGCATGAATACTTCATAAATTATAGATACGTTGGAGACGTATCAGACGGCAGAGACAACAATGACATGCTAGTTCCTCCTCGCCGGCGTGCTGGAGCACGCGCTCGTCCTCCTCTTCGTACGCTGCATGCATAGACGCCAGCTGCTCGCGTGCTTGGCAGCGCGGCGGCATCGCGAGGAGGGACTGCAGACGACGTGAGCGGGCGAGCCTTCGGCTTCATGGTACAGGTATGGCGGTGACACGGTGGTGATGGGCGAGAAATGGTTGGCCGGAGCAGGCGGGCGCCGACATGCGCAACGGCGGCGGCGGAATATTGATGAGTGCGCGTATGGGAGCTTAGTTTAGTTTTATATAGGGTTGGTCAAACTTAAAAGAAAACCGTACTAGTACACGTAAACATTAGACTGAGGCAGCGCTTATATTAGTTACCACAGCCACGATACGGAATCCTGTGCAAGCGCGTGAACCGCAGTCGCGCGTTCGATCGAATGGTGCGTCACTGTGCCGCGCTCGAAGGACACCCACCGAACCTTTTTGTGTGTGTGAAAACAATCCCCGAATATTACTCAAATTTTCCAGGAAAAGTTCTTGACGCTACAATATTTCCATATATTTGAATTTAGCTCCAGTTTGTGTTTATTTGGATTTGGACGTTTTAGGTGCGCCCTAGTTTTTCTTAATACTGATTGTGTGTGTGTGACTGAGAGAAAATGTGTGTATGTGTCCATATGTGTGTTGTGGCGGAAGGGTAATGTGGAGACGGTGTGCGTGTGATAGAGACATAGAGAGGTGTGAATGTGCAAATGATCATGCATGAGTGAGACATAGATAGATGCCGATACGTTGTGTATACACGAGAGAACGGTCTTCTATTTGTATTGTGTGTGTGTGAGAGAGAGAGGAGCATCCGTAACACAACAACCATCTCTCTCGATTCGTCCATCCCTCGCACGATCGCATGTAACACATGGATCAACGCACACATTTTGACACCCTCACCCGGCCCCTGCCCACCTCAAGGCCCGCACATCGCTCTCTATCTCGCACGCACAATCTCTTCGTGAAAACCCTATTTAGCATGTAGCTTTCCGTCACATACACACACATTTCTCTCCATAGGTTTGATTTCTCTCAATACCTGACACACACACACACACACCGCGCACACACTCCCCCTCCCCCGAGCACACAATTCATCCCCATCCAAGGCTATATGGCGACCACTCTTGCATGTGCTTCTCTACACCCCAGCATGCGCAACACCTCAACCTTCAAAGAGGGCATCGAGGAGATCGAAGACGGCGACCACACTGCACTAGAGAATGCGGGGCCATGTGGAAGCAGGATGATGTGACGACGGCTGACTGACTCCTCCCCCCTCTCTCTCGCGCACAAAATTACCTATCCCTCTCTCTCCCGCACAAATTATCAATCCCTCAACCCACGAGATCCTTCCCCTCTCGTCCATGTTTTTCCAGTTCTCTCATCAAACCTGTTGTCTCTTCCCCTTCCACGTCTACAGAATCCGGATGCACACACATCGCACGTATATTACATGTCTCCATCTATCTCACAGACCTAACTTCTTCCTCTCTCTCTCTCGTTAGGTTTGTCTCCTACTATCTTGTCCACATACACACAATCTTTACCGCCCTATCTGCTCCATCTTCGTAAGCTCTCTCTACACGTTTCATTCACACATTGGGATTGTTCAAAATGTTGCTTTTATAATGGATGATGTAGAGTTATGGTTGGTTTTGTTGCATCCTACAAAGTAATAACTATGAAATGCATTTAGATTCTCATTTGATTGGGATTATGTGAGTTTGAGCATATTGTGAAGTACTATAGACCTCGTATAAATCTTGGAATTCAACAATGATTGTAACTATTGAATTGTATAGACCATTACATTGGAAGTCAGTAGCCTAATATATTTATTTCACAATTACAACAAATGATTAATTCACTACAAACTAAGAAATCAAATGTGTACTCCCTCTGTTTTTATTTAAGTCAGCGTATTAGCATTGGTCAAAGTCAAGTTTTGTAAACTCTCAGAAAGTTTATAAAAAAATATTAACATATACAATAACAAATAAATACCATTAGATTCATTATTGAATGTACTTTCACATCATACATATTTGTTATGGTAAATGTTTATATTTTTCTATAAACTTGGTCAGACTTTAGGAAGTTTGACTTCGGTCAAACCTAATATGCAAAGTTAATAAAATCGGAGGGAGTACTAGTAGTTACTAGTACTACTCGCTAGTTGCTTAGCCCAATCACCCAACACGCCACACGGGGAGTTTAGTGTCACAAAATTTTGAGGTCGGCAGGAAAATCTTCCGCGACCCTGATTCGAGCAGTGTGAAGTTACCATCATAACCTTCGGAACAGGTCTACGGATTATGCTTGGTAGGGGCCTGTTTTCGTAACTTCAGGTTCACCCTACCCAGCGAACCCCACCCCGGCACCCAGAGTAGTACACCTGAATACTCCCCATTTTCTATCCCCACACCAAAATAGACTTCTCCACGGCACCGCAGCCTTCGTGCTCCTCCCCTTCTCCATTGGCGCACTCGTCCACTGCAGCGCATCTACCTCATTGACGACCTCGTACGACGCACTGGAGCCGGTCCACCGTCGTCGTCGTACACGGAGCCTCTTCCCCAGCACCGTCTTCCACGGTCTCGGATCTGCTTCCCGGAAGCCAACGCCAAGCGCAGAAGCACCACCCGCCGTGGACAATGAACTGACTCCCGTTGCCGACCATGATACACAGAGGCCGCCGCGACCATCGTTCTCCTCCTCGATTGCTAATGTGTGTATTGAATCACTTAGCAGTACATGTGCAGTTCCAATTTTGTTCATACATACCCTTCAAATTTCCTGGTTGCTATCGTTCCCGTAAAAGTAATTGGTTATAGCCTCCATTGTCCAACAGAATATCAGCTTATAATTGTGTGTCGCTCCTGTATTGCGTTGTGCTTGGGTAGGTTCCTCATCTGCAACCAGTAGTGTGGCAAATGATGGAAAGTTTTTTAAAACTAGCAAGATGCCCATGCGTTGCATGGAACATCAAGAGGCATTTGTATGAGTAGTTTATCTTGTAGGAGAAAAGGATGAATGAGGGAAGGCCTCACTTGCAAATCTGGAGAGGGGTGTGGGTATCTTTCTGAAAAATTGCCATAGTTTCCTTCCTATCCGTCGGATATAAATCGGACGGCCTATATTGCAGGATGGCAGGCACACCATCATCACCAACTCTGTTTTTAAAAAAGGAAAGAAAGTAGAAAAAAAGAGTAGAGAGTAGAGAAGTAGAGATAAATATTAAATATAAAATAAATATAACAGTAGAGAAGAGAGTAGAGATAAATATAAAATAAATATAACAGTAGAGAAGAGAGTAGAGATAGCAGGGACGTCGGGAAAGGATCGCGTGCGCGCGGGAAAAAGCGGTCGGGCGCGCGCTAGTTTTAGCGCGCGGCGTCCGGCGCGCTTTATAATATCCAACGCCCTCCCACTGCTCTATGCCTTGCCACCGCTCTCTCCCCGCTCTGTGCCTCACCACCGCTCTCTCCCCACTCTGCGCCTCGCAACCGCTCTCTCCCCGCTCTTTCTCGCCTCGCCGCCACCGCGCCACCATGCCATCGCGTCACCGGGAAACTTGGGGATACCGCGGCGTCTGTGTGCGCCCCTCCGGCGGCTTCTCCGCCGAGATCCGGTTCCGCGGGATGCGCCTCAGCCTCGGCAATTTCGACACCGCCAACAAGGCCGCCCGCGCGTACGACGCGGCGGCGTGGCACCTGCGGTGGCATCATAGAACATTGAACTTCCCCAACGTGCTGACGCGGGAGCGGGCGCAGGAGCTCGCGCCTCTGCCGTGGCTTGTCACCGACGAAGATCGTCGCGACAACCGAAGGCGGGAGCACTGTCTCGGCATCGCCGAGATGGACGAGGAAGCCATGGCGTTGTGGCGCCAACGCTTCCCGCAGGACATCATCAACGAGCGCGAGTTCTACGCGCAATGGATGGCGGAGAGGGAGAAGAGGAGGGCGGAGCGAGCCGCCTATCGCGAGGACAAGCGTACACGAAAAGTGGACGCTCAATTCAACATGAGGCTAGGAGCAGCGTCGCCTTGGGAATCCGACGACGATCGGTATCTTCACGCCTACATTGAGACGTCAGAGGTGGACATCACCGAGGAGGAGTCGGACGACGAGGAGTAGTTGAACTATCTATTTTTTATCTATCTATGCTATATCTATGCTGAGAACTATCTACGTCTCTACTCTCTATCTCTACTTCTCGATCTCAGCACTTTAAACACTTTTTTAAAGCGCCGCACGTTGCGCTTCTGTCGGAGATGCTCTAACATGGCGGACGAGTGCTTTAATGTTGCCCACAAGATGCGCGAGTATTACTAGTAGTATATTTTTCTTGCCATGCTGAGATTTTAAAACCACGAGTGCGAACATGCAGAAGTTCAATGAAGACCAAACACGGGATATTGGGGACATCTTCAAGGAGCGTGGCAAGTTAAAGAGGAGCTGCACCGAACCTGTAAAACGAGCTTTGGTAAGTAACACCCTTTCAATTACTTTCGTTTAGCCTCGTGTTCTTCGATCTGTATATGTTGTAGCTTCTGTTTCTCTTAGCCTCGTGTTCTTCATGTGTAATAAGAAGAGTCTTAATCGTCCTAGTGCTTTCGCTTTTAGCTTGACGTAGGAAGTGGGTGTTCTCACCTTGTTGTCTGTTTTTATATTTTTCCTTTTGAATTCACTTCTCCAAGTCCTGTTTATCTGGCTTCTACTAAATGGATCTGGGTTGCTCTGAGTATTGATCTAAAAAAGAAGTAACTTCATGTCAGGATGCAGTTCCTGCGAGGAGGGAAGTATGGTCAACCTCTAGATCATGTTTCCAAAATGAGGTTGGATTACACACAAGGTGCCAGTTCCCTAATGATGCTGGATTAGACACAAGGTGCAAATTCCCAGATGATGCTGGATTACATACAAGCCAGGTGGAGTCATCAACTGTTCGTGTCCTAATGGCTTTAGTAAAGGCTGAAAGAAAGCGTGCAGCAGCCCTTGAGAATGTAGCCGAAGAAGCGAAAAGAGCAATCAGATCCTCTCTTTACCCAAGCCAAAGAAGAGATGGAAAAAGCCAGAAAGAAGCTAGCAGAGGCAGAGCAGGCTAGGCATCTCCTGCTATCTAAAAACTGTTGTCAATACAAATTTTCCTTCATAATAATCAGCATGCCTATTGTGATGTCCGTGCATCTACCGATGTGGCACAAAATAATTTTTTTAGGGTCATGTAATAAAAGCAATTACTTTCCAAACAATAACAGACGAAGCATTGGACATGGTATAGTTCACGCGCAAGCCCAACATTCCAAGTTCAACTTCCACATCAAACTCATGTTCACAGATATCTCCACATTCGTAGATAATGTCCACAACCATGATTCACTTCAAAGCCAAAAAATGTGAGGAGAGTTATAATAAAGAAAAACCTCTAGTAATTACAACCAGCGCGAGCACAACAAGTCAAGTCCATGCGTAATTAATTATATTTTGATCATTTTTTGTGTTCTAAAATGCCGGCCGGCTCGCGGAAGGACGTGTTGCTGGTACAGGCGCGGATTCAATGGAGGCAGGCGGGGCAGTCTGAAGCCGGTTGCATGCGGCGAGGAGGCGTGTTTAGCCGGGCCTGCAGCGAGTGGGGCCCTCTTGGCTGGCGCGCCGGTTCAATGCCTGCGCTATGAGAGGTCGCGTCCATGTCAGAGCAATCTCTCCCTCCAGTCCTTTTTTGTTTGGGTATAACAAAATCTCATTTTCCATTCACATTTTACAAGTAAAATTCGGGGACAAACTTTGACCCAAAATACGATGGGGACTAGTAAACCAGGACGGAGGTAGTAGTTTTTTTTTTATCAAAGAAGGGTTTCCCCCTTCCGATTTTCATTACTAAAAACCAACATCTAAACCATAGTATTTGCCCTAGAACTACCAGGTTCAATATCTCGCAACATAAACCCATACAACAATACGCCAAGGAGGTAGTAGTAGTTATGAATTCCATTTTCGCTACATACCAATCGTTCTAAAAACTACTTAAGTACTTATAACGCGCCCTTGAAAATCGGAACTCTTACCCCGCTAAAAAAATGATATTTTAAACGTGGCTACTCGATCTGTGGCAACTGGCGAGCCACCGCTTCCGGGTCGTTCACCTGTGGTCCCGACCATCAACTCCTACGGATCAAATTATCACGCGAGCTGACTATTCCTACAAAGGTGCGCTCCACCACGTACCGGTACCCACGCATGCAGCAATCATGCACCTAGGGTTTTAGGGTTTATTTGTTAACGGTGCCTTTACGTAACTCTCATGTGTGCGAGACAGCGAGAGACTGACTGCGTGCGTGCGCCTCTTCTCTTCGTATATGTACTCCGCCGTTTGTCTGGTGTCCAAAAAATTATACAGTAGTAATAACTACTAGCAATGTGCCAATGCGTTGCCACACGATCAAAGTAGATTAATACATATTCACCGATTTGATAGAAAAAAGAGTCTAGTTTTGAAATACGTGTATCACTAAAAATATCTTATGTTTCACTCAAAATATATTCCTTTGGCGGTTTTGATGAGATAAGGGAGGAATGTTGTTGGTTTCAAGATTCGAGAAGTGGTACATCTCTAATTTCTATTCTTACCATTGTTCAAGAATTCGGTAACCGGTAACTGCTCGGTCGACTACTGATTAGCGATTAGTCGGTTAATCGGCCATTTAACTGAATTAATCGGTCGATCATTAATCGGCTGCACATGAGAATATATTGGCAACACGTAACTAGTTTTTCACGTATTGTATCACATAATCCAATGCTCACAACTACGTATTATACATTTATACTAAAATATAATGTTGTAGGCATATAAAAAGCATGGACAAGAGGTAGAATTGTTACCTGGACGGTTTGGTCATGATGCATCCAAACCGGAAGGCAACAAACCTACATAATTGATGATAGATATGCATTTGTATATGCTCTAAACGCTTCAGTTACCTGACCCATCACTGATTAATCGTTTTGACAACCAGTTAATCGTCTGAGAACCGATTAAATGCCAGTTAATCGGCTTGACCATTTAATGGACCGAGTATGTGCTATTCGCCTCAGTTAGGCACTGAGTAGCGATTAAATGGGCATTTAAATGGTAACTCGGCCGAGTTCTTGAACAATGATTCTTACTAGCAAGGTGCCCATGCGTTGCACGGAACATCAAGATCTTGTGGGAGAAAAGGATGAACAAGGGAAGGCCTTATCTGCAAATGTGGAGAGGAGTGCAGGTAAATTGCCATAGTTTCCTTCCTATCCGTTAGATATAGATAGGACGGCCTATATTGCAGGATGGCAGGCACACCATCATCACCGACTATGCTTTTTATAAGAGTAGAGATAAAAAATTAGAGTTGGTGATGATGGTGTGCCTGCCATCCTGCAATATAGGCCGTCTGATTTATATATGACGGATAGGAAGGAAACTATGGCAATTTTGCAAAAAGATACCCACACACCTCTCCACATTTGCAAATAAGGCCTTCCCTCGTTCATCCTTTTCTCCCACAAGATAAACTACTCATACAAATGCATCTTGATGTTCCGTGCAACGCATGGGCGTCTTGCTAGTTGTTGCAAAAAGCCCATGTGTGTGTGTGTGTTGTGTGTGAGAGAGAAAGGGAGAGAGGAGGAGGACGGAGTGCATGTGTGACAAAGACACAAAGACTGTGTGTGTGAGAGGTGTCAGCTTAAAATGAGGTGATAGTGTGTGTGCACGATCGAGAGGGCGTGTCTCAAGAAGGGACGAAAAATCTACATAGATACAAGGAGCGCGAGAGAGACATGTACGCGATAGTGGAAGTGCGAGTGTGCGGGTGTATAAACCTATCTGGAGGCTAGTCGATCAATGATGTGAGAGAAATACGAGGCAGGGGGTGCGAAAGCGAGAGTTTTGTGGGTGTGAGAGAGAGACGATAGTCGGGAAGGGGAGTGGAAGCAGGAGCTATGTGTGTGAGAGAGAGAGAGAGCGGGGGGAGTTTGTCTGATCGGTAAACAAATGATTAATGTCAGTTTTATAACTGGGATGGATACGGAAAGGAGACCGCAACAAATGTTGTGTCTGCAGGAGAGAGTAATTTTAGTGGTATGAGTCATATCTAGAGACATATAGGGTGTGTGAGAGAACCCCATAGAGAGAAAGACAAAGTGAAAGACGAGTGAGACTCTGTGTGTGGCGGTGAAAAAGAAAGCTTAGGTACCTAGAGATACCAGAGAACGGTAGAGACGTGAGAGATAATGAAAACCGTGTAATGTACAATGATAGGGAGAGTGTGACACTTCTCAAGGGAGACGTCGAGAGACCATGTTTTCAAAGATAGGAGAAACATGAAGTGAGCATGCGGGTGAGCTGGAGAAAAGAGAATGATAACTACATGAACGAGCATGCGAGAGAGATGGGCGTGAAAGGAGTCAGCATAAAAGGGATTCAAATTTTTGAATTCGAGATGATGATACATGTAATTCATACTCAAACCAAAATTGATCTATCAAACATGCATACTCATATGAATTCACGCACATATATGTTATTTAATATGTAGATATTACTGATCCATACATTTTAGTAGAACATAATTTGGTTTAATTTTTTTTGAATTCAACCTTATGATTTTGAGATCATTGTATTTGTAAATCATATTATATACATATAAAGGAGCAGAATTCTTTGTTGTGCTTTTGAAAGTATATATAAAAAATGATGTATATAGAATTTTATTCCAATCGCAAATGGATCCTGCCCGAACAAAAATAGAATACAAACTGGATTCGAATTAAGTTGGCACGGTAAACGTGCACTCTTGCTCTGTAAAAATCTGAACGAAGCGGGGAAAGTCGCAGTAACCGCCCGAAACCAAAATCAGCGAGATGGAAATTACTGCCTATCTCTGACACGCAAAGCCTATCGGCTCGATTTCTATAGGTTTTGATAGGGGTAGGTTTGTAATTTCACTCAAACGTGACATAACCGCCTCTCACCCGGATTCATACACGGTGGGCGTCAAAACACAGTGTCTCCTCGGCCGAAATCGACTCCCTCCCCGATTCATACACGGTGGGCGCCAAAAACAAACTCTCATCGGCAAATATTCGGTGTACGTGAGATTACCGTCCTATCCCCAACCGACTAATATTGTTGTGATGTAGGAAATTTTAAGCGGGGGCTAAGTTTGTAAATTTCCTCGCATTTGAGACAAGCGCGCCCTGAAGACATGGTTCCCCCTTCCTCTCTCCCTCCATTTCCCCATCCGTACTCCGTGGGCGCCAAAACACCCTCTCCACCCCAGCCTCCTCCGTCCGCCAGCCCATCCACCGTCGTCCTCCTCCACCACGCCAAAGCTGATACCCTGACGCCGTCGACCATTACAACAGATCGACCTCTCTCATCCATGGCTTCAGACCGGGATCCTTGCATCCCGTCCTCTCGCTTCATCCCCGCCGTCGTCCACCTTGTCGGCGCCGCTCCTATGACCGTCTCTTCCACCATGCCGCGCCGGCACCGTCTACCCTCCTAGATCTACTTCCACGCCGCCGACAGCCATCGCTACCGTAGCACCGTAAATTCTTAGCAGATGCATACACGGCGTCGCACCAGAGGCGGTACTCTTTCGTATCTGCTAACTTATTTATCGCAACAAGAAAATAGATCGCCACTGCTTTACTCTGATTTCTTGTCCATCACTTACTTGCTAGTTGAAAGCAAACATTGGTTGCGAAGTTGCCTTTGTCCGGTTTGCACCTTCAGATCCGCCATGGCACGCTCAACACTATACTCGCAATGCTTATGGTTTCCCCCTTTTATATTCCACACTAGTTAAATGACAGTAGACTAAATTTCAAAATTGGGCCAGTCGATTTTTGAGAGCTCGCCGGAGTTCGCCGGTGCGAAGGAAGGGGCTTGGGTGGGGATGGTGGTTGTGGGGGCGGTGGTGGGGCCTCGCCGAATGAAGAAAACTTGACGCGGGTGGGGCGGGGTGGGGGTGGGGGTGGCGGAGGAACACAGGCGGTGGGGGCCGATGGTTCGGCCGGCGGCCCGTGTAGTGTTCTGTATGGGAAGAATCGGAGACAAGGAAGAAGAAGGGTTAGGAGACGTAGGATCTTCATCCAACCGCCTGAAATGATCGACTGGCCCAAATGACAGAAGTCACGCGAATTGCATGCAGACATGCCTTTATATTCAGTACCATCATCGTACCTGCTTAGCACTGCTCCTCAATCCATCAAGCTAAGCAACGTGCCACTCATAATTCCAAACATGTTGCTCAAATACGAATCTGATATGATGCTGATATTACTAAAACAGATAATGTTTAATTGGTCAGCTAATGTTCCTACTTTACTTTCGAAAAGCATGTGCACCACATATAGAGAGACAGCAGAGAGTTGCATTCTTAATGCGCTCTTGTTCATCATGTGTGGGCACTGCGCAACGAACATATTATTATCAAAATCTGCTTGCTCTTCTTTAGCATGTTCCTCTTCCGTTCTTCTTTAATAAGTACTCTCTCCGTTCCTAAATACCAGTCTTTGTATAGATTCCACCATTGACTACATATGGAGCAAAATGAGTGAATCTACACTCTAAAATGTATCTGTATACATCTTTATGTGATCCATAGTGGAAATCTCTACAAAGACTTATATTTTGGAATGGAGGGAGTATGATAGTAGTACAATATGCTCCTTATAGTGAAGATGAGCAGGGACATTTGCAGTGTAGAGGTCTATATGGTCGGTTGTGATGGACACTTTGAACTCTTCGGGCCTCTTTGATTTGTAGGATTTTGTAAACATATGAATAGGATTTGTAGTGGCCTGCCCACTTGAATCCTATAAGATTAGCAAGGAAATGCGGGGAGATGTGTCGCCTTTGAGAGTTACACAGATATTAACAGTACCGCACCTTCAGTTGAAGAGAGCTGGTATCCGAAGCCTTTCTAGCCATACTGGCAATACTAGCACATATATTCCAGCAAGTTCCACTTTGCTGATTTTACTCCTAATGCTTACGATTTTCCCGTTATATCTACACTGTGATATGTGTAGCTGTTATGTGTCAGCACTAGCAGCAGTCCACACTTGAAGCTAAACAACACACCAATCATAAGTCCAAAGCTTACTTCTTCAAATACGAATTGTGATATGATACTGATATTAGTTAACAGACACACATTTAATTGGTCAGGTAATGCTCCCACTTGATTTTCCAAATGCATGTGGCCACATATAGAGAGACAACATGGAATTGCATTTCTTTGGGCGCTGTGATTCATCATGAGTGGGCAACTAACATTGTATGCAATGAAGCGGAACCTCAAGAATATGCTTCCTCTTCTGTTCTCTAAAATGTTCCTCTTTTGTTATTCTGTATTTAGTACGTACAATATGTTCCTTGTCCGGAAGGGGCGCAGGGACATCTGTAGTCAATAGCTGATAGAGCTAGCCTGTACTGTTGGGAACGTAGTAATTTCAAAAAAATTCCTACGCACACGCAAGATCATGGTGATGCATAGCAACGAGAGGGGAGAGTGTTGTCCACGTACCCTCGTAGACCGAAAGCGGAAGCGTTAACACAACGCGGTTGATGTAGTCGTACGTCTTCACGATCCGACCGATCAAGTACCGAACGCACGGCACCTCTGAGTTCAGCACATGTTCAGCTCGATGACGTCCCTCAAACTCTGATCCAGCCGAGTGTTGAGGGAGAGTTTCGTCAGCACGACGGCGTGGTGACGATGATGATGTTCTACCGACGCAGGGCTTCGCCTAAGCTCCGCTACGATATTATCGAGGTGTAATATGGTGGAGGGGGGCACCGCACACGGCTAAAATATCGTATATCAATTGTGTGTCTAGAGGTGCCCCCTGCCCCCGTATATAAAGGAGCAAGGGGGAGGCCACCGGCCTACGAGGTGTGGCGCGCCAGGAGGAGTCCTACTCCTACCGGGAGTAGGATTCCCCCCCCCCCTTTCCTTGTTGGACTAGGAGTGGAAGAGGGGAAGAGGTGGAGGGGAGGAAGGAAGGGGGCGCCGCCCCCCCCCCTCTCCTTGTCCTATTCAGACTGGGGGGGAAGGGGGAAGCGGCCCTGCCCTAGCCTCCTCTCCTCTCTTCCACCTAGGCCCACTAAGGCCCATTAAGTTACCCGGGGGTTCCGGTAACCTCCCGGTACTCCGGAAAAATCCCGATTTCACCCGGAACACTTCCGATGTCCAAACATAGATTCGATCGTCGGTATCTCGATACCTAGTTCAATCTCGTTACCGGTAAGTCTCTTTACTCGTTCTGTAATACATCATCCCGCAACTAACTCATTAGTCACAATGCTTGCAAGGCTTATAGTGATGTGCATTACCGAGTGGGCCCAGAGATACCTCTCCGACAATCGGAGTGACAAATCCTAATCTCGAAATACGCCAACCCAACAAGTACCTTTGGAGACACCTGTAGAGCACCTTTATAATCACCCAGTTACGTTGTGACGTTTGGTAGCACACAAAGTGTTCCTCCGGTAAACGGGAGTTGCATAATCTCATAGTCATAGGAACATGTATAAGTCATGAAGAAAGCAATAGCAACATACTAAACGATCGAGTGCTAAGCTAACGGAATGGGTCAGGTCAATCACGTCATTCTCCTAATGAGGTGATCCCCTTAATCAAATGACAACTCATGTCTATGGCTAGGAAACATAACCATCTTTGATTAACGAGCTAGTCAAGTAGAGGCATACTAGTGACACTCTGTTTGTCTATGTATTCACACATGTATTATGTTTCCGGTTAATACAATTCTAGCATGAATAATAAACATTTATCATGATATAAGGAAATAAATAATACTTTATTATTGCCTCTATGGCATATTTCCTTCAGTCTCCCACTTACACTAGAGTCAGTAATCTAGATTACACAGTAATGATCCTTACACCCATGGAGTCTTGGTGCTGATCATGTTTTGCTCGTGGAAGAGGCTTAGTCAACGGGTCTGCAACATTCAGATCCGTATGTATCTTGGAAATTTCTATGTCTCCCACCTGGACTAAATCCCGGATGGAATTGAAGCGTCTTTTGATGTGCTTGGTTCCCTTGTGAAATCTGGATTCCTTTGCTAAGGCAATTGCGCCAGTGTTGTCACAAAAGATTTTCATTGGTCCCGATGCACTAGGTATGACACCTAGATCGGATATGAACTCCTTCATCCAGACTCCTTCATTTGCTGCTTCTGAAGCAGCTATGTACTCCGCTTCACACGTAGATCCCGCCACGACACTTTGCTTAGAACTGCACCAACTGACAGCTCCACCGTTCAACGTAAATACGTATCCGGTTTGCGATTTAGAATCGTCCGGATCAGTGTCAAAGCTTGCATCAACGTAACCATTTACGATGAGCTCTTTGTCACCTCCATAAACGAGAAACATATCCTTAGTCCTTTTCAGGTATTTCAGGATGTTCTTGCCGCTGTCCAGTGATCCACTCCTGGATTACTTTGGTACCTCCCTGCTAAACTTATAGCAAGGCACACATCAGGTCTGGTACACAGCATTGCATACATGATAGAGCCTATGGCTGAAGCATAGGGAACATCTTTCATCTTCTCTGTATCTTCTGCAGTGGTCGGACATTGAGTCTTACTCAATCTCACACCTTGTAGTACAGGCAAGAACCCTTTCTTTGCTTGATCCATTTTGAACTTCTTCAAAACTTTGTCAAGGTATGTGCTTTGTGAAAGTCCAATTAAGCGTCTTGATCTATCTCTATAGATCTTAATGCCTAATATATATGCAGCTTCACCGAGGTCTTTCATTGAAAAACTCTTATTCAAGTATCCCTTTATGCTATCCAGAAATTCTATATCATTTCCAATCAGCAATATGTCATCCACATATAATATCAGAAATGCTACTGAGCTCCCACTCACTTTCTTGTAAATACAGGCTTCTCCAAAAGTCTGTATAAAACCAAATGCTTTGATCACACTATCAAAGCGTTTATTCCAACTCCGAGAGGCTTGCACCAATCCATAAATGGATCGCTGGAGCTTGCACACTTTGTTAGCTCCCTTTGGATCGATAAAACCTTCCGGTTGCATCATATAGAACTCTTCTTCCAGAAATCCATTCAGGAATGCAGTTTTTACATCCATTTGCCAAATTTCATAATCATAAAATGCGGCAATTCCTAACATGATTCGGACAGACTTAAGCATCGCTACGGGTGAGAAGGTCTCATCGTAGTCAATCCCTTGAACTTGTCGAAAACCTTTCGCAACAAGTCGAGCTTTATAGACAGTAACATTACCATCAGCGTCAGTCTTCTTCTTGAAGATCCATTTATTTTCAATGGCTTGCCGACCATCGGGCAAGTCAACCAAAGTCAATACTTTGTTCTCATACATGGATCCCATCTCGGATTTCATGGCCTCAAGCCATTTTGCGGAATCTGGGCTCACCATCGCTTCTTCATAGTTCGTAGGTTCGTCATGGTCTAGTAACATAACCTCCAGAACAGGATTACCGTACCACTCTCGTGCGGATCTTAATCTGGTTGACCTACGAGGTTCAGTAATAACTTGATCTGAAGTTTCATGATCATTATCATTAACTTCCCCACTAATTGGCGTAGGTGTCGCAGAAACTGGTTTCTGTGATGATCTACTTTCCAATAAGGGAGCAGGTACAGTTACCTCATCAAGTTCTACTTTCCTCCCGCTCACTTCTTTCGAGAGAAACTCCTTCTCTAGAAAGGATCCATTCTTAGCAACGAATGTCTTGCCTTCGGATCTGTGATAGAAGGTGTACCCAACAGTCTCCTTTGGGTATCCTATGAAGACACATTTCTCCGATTTAGGTTCGAGCTTATCAGGTTGAAGTTTCTTCACATAAGCATCGCAACCCCAAACTTTAAGATACGACAACTTTGGTTTCTTGCCAAACCATAGTTCATAAGGTGTCGTTTCAACGGATTTTGATGGTGCCCTATTTAGAGTGAATGCAGCCGTCTCTAAAGCATAACCCCAAAACGATAGCGGTAAATCAGTAAGAGACATCATAGATCGCACCATATCTAGTAAAGTACGATTACGACGTTCGGACACACCATTACGCTGTGGTGTTCCGGGTGGCGTGAGTTGCGAAACTATTCCGCATTGTTTCAAATGAAGACCAAACTCATAACTCAAATATTCTCCTCCACGATCAGATCGTAGAAATTTTATTTTCTTGTTACGATGATTTTCAACTTCACTCTGAAATTCTTTGAACTTTTCAAATGTTTCAGACTTATGTTTCATTAAGTAGATATACCCATATCTGCTCAAATCATCTGTGAAGGTGAGAAAATAACGATATCCGCCACGAGCCTCAATATTCATCGGACCACATACATCTGTATGTATGATTTCCAACAAATCTGTTGCTCTCTCCATAGTTCCAGAGAACGGTGTTTTAGTCATCTTGCCCATGAGGCACGGTTCGCAAGTACCAAGTGATTCATAATCAAGTGGTTCCAAAAGTCCATCAGTATGGAGTTTCTTCATGCGCTTTACACCGATATGACCTAAACGGCAGTGCCACAAATAAGTTGCACTGTCATTATGAACTCTGCATCTTTTGGCTTCGACATTATGAATATGCGTGTCACTACTATCGAGATTCATTAAAAATAGACCACTCTTCAAGGGTGCATGACCATAAAAGATATTATTCATATAAATAGAACAACCATTATTCTCTGATTTAAATGAATAACCGTCTCGCATCAAACAAGATCCAGATATAATGTTCATGCTCAACGCTGGCACCAAATAACAATTATTTAGGTCTAAAACTAATCCCGAAGGTAGATGTAGAGGTAGCGTGCCGACGGTGATCACATCGACTTTGGAACCATTTCCCACGCGCATCGTCAACTCGTCCTTAGCCAATCTTCGCTTAATCCGTAGCCCCTGTTTCGAGTTGCAAATATTAGCAACAGAACCAGTATCAAATACCCAGGTGCTACTGCGAGCATTAGTAAGGTACACATCAATAACATGTATATCACATATACCTTTGTTAACCTTGCCATCCTTCTTATCCGCCAAATACTTGGGGCAGTTCCGCTTCCAGTGACCAGTCTGCTTGCAGTAGAAGCACTCAGTTTCAGGCTTAGGTCCAGACTTGGGTTTCTTCTCCTGAACAGCAACTTGCTTGTTGTTCTTCTTGAAGTTCCCCTTCTTCTTCCCTTTGCCCTTTTTCTTGAAACTAGTGGTCTTACTGACCATCAACACTTGATGCTCCTTTTTGATTTCTACCTCCGCTGCCTTTAGCATTGCGAAGAGCTCGGGAATTGTCTTATTCATCCCTTGCATATTATAGTTCATCACGAAGCTCTTGTAGCTTGGTGGCAGTGATTGAAGAATTCTATCAATGACGCTATCATCCGGAAGATTGACTCCCAGTTAAATCAAGTGATTATTATACCCAGACATTTTGAGTATATGCTCACTGACAGAACTATTCTCTTCCATCTTACAGCTGTAGAACTTATTGGAGACTTCATATCTCTCAATCCGGGCATTTGCTTGAAATATTAACTTCAACTCCTGGAACATCTCATATGCTCCATGACGTTCAAAACGTCGTTGAAGACCCGGTTCTAAGCCGTAAAGCATGGCACACTGAACTATCGAGTAGTCATCAGCTTTGCTCTGCCAGACGTTCATAACTTCTGGTGTTGCTCTTGCAGGAGGCCTGGCACCTAGTGGTGCTTCCAGGACGTAATTCTTCTGTGCAGCAATGAGGATAATCCTCAAGTTACGGACCCAGTCCGTGTAATTGCTACCATCATCTTTCAACTTTGCTTTCTCAAGGAACGCATTAAAATTCAACGTAACAACAGCACGGGCCATTTATCTACAATTAACATAGACAAGCAAGATACTATCAGGTACTGAGTTCATGATAAATTCAAGTTCAATTAATCATATTACTTAAGAACTCCCACTTAGATAGACATCCCTCTAATCATCTAAGTGATTACGTGATCCAAATCAACTAAACTATGTCCGATCATCACGTGAGATGGAGTAGTTTCAATGGTGAACATCACTATGTTGATCATATCTACTATATGATTCACGCTCGACCTTTCGGTCTCCGTGTTCCGAGGCCATATCTGCATATGCTAGGCTCGTCAAGTTTAACCTGAGTATTCCGCGTGTGCAACTGTTTTGCACCCGTTGTATTTGAACGTAGAGCCTATCACACCCGATCATCACGTGGTGTCTCAGCACGAAGAACTTTCGCAACGGTGCATACTCAGGGAGAACACTTTTATCTTGAAATTTTAGTGAGAGATCATCTTATAATGCTACCGTTAATCAAAGCAAGATAAGATGCATAAAATATTAACATCACATGCAATCAATATAAGTGATATGATATGGCCATCATCATCTTGTGCTTGTGATCTCCATCTCTGAAGCACCGTCATGATCACCATCGTCACCGGCCGGCACCTTGATCTCCATCGTAGTATCGTTGTCGTCTCGCCAACTTATTGCTTTTACGACTATCGCTACCGCTTAGTGATAAAGTAAAACAATTACATGGCGATTGCATTGCATACAATAAAGCGACAACCATATGGCTCCTGCCAGTTGCCGATAACTCGGTTACAAAACATGCTCATCTCATACAATAAAATATAGCATCATGTCTTGACCATATCACATCACAACATGCCCTGCAAAAACAAGTTAGACGTCCTCTACTTTGTTGTTGCAAGTTTTACGTGGCTGCTACGGGCTTAGCAAGAACCGTTCTTACCTACGCATCAAAACCACAACGATAGTTTGTCAAGTTGGTGTTGTTTTAACCTTCGCAAGGACCGGGCGTAGCCACACTCGGTTCAACTAAAGTGAGAGAGACAGACACCCGCCAGTCACCTTTAAGCAACGAGTGCTCGCAACGGTGAAACCAGTCTCGCGTAAGCGTACGCGTAATGTCGGTCCGGGCCGCTTCATCTCACAATACCGCCGAACCAAAGTATGACATGCTGGTAAGCAGTATGACTTATATCGCCCACAACTCACTTGTGTTCTACATGTGCATAGCATCAACGCATAAAACCAGGCTCGGATGCCACTGTTGGGGAACGTAGTAATTTCAAAAAAATTCCTACGCACACGCAAGATCATGGTGATGCATAGCAACGAGAGGGGAGAGTGTTGTCCACGTACCCTCGTAGACCGAAAGCGGAAGCGTTAACACAACGCGGTTGATGTAGTCGTACGTCTTCACGATCCGACCGATCAAGTACCGAACGCACGGCACCTCCGAGTTCAGCACACGTTCAGCTCGATGACGTCCCTCGAACTCCGATCCAGCCGAGTATTGAGGGAGAGTTTCGTCAGCACGACGGCGTGGTGACGATGATGATGTTCTACCGACGCAGGGCTTCGCCTAAGCTCCGCTACGATATTATCGAGGTGTAATATGGTGGAGGGGGGCACCGCACACGGCTAAAATATCGTATATCAATTGTGTGTCTAGAGGTGCCCCCTGCCCCCGTATATAAAGGAGCAAGGGGGAGGCCGCCGGCCTAGGAGGTGTGGCGCGCCAGGAGGTACCTACTCCTACCGGGAGTAGGACTCCCCCCCTTTCCTTGTTGGACTAGGAGTGGAAGAGGGGAAGAGGTGGAGGGGAGGAAGGAAGGGGGCGCCGCCCCCCCCCCCCTCTCCTTGTCCTATTCGGACTGGGGGGGGAAGGGGGAAGCGGCCCTGCCCTAGCCTCCTCTCCTCTCTTCCACCTAGGCCAACTAAGGCCCATTAAGTTACCGGGGGGTTCCGGTAACCTCCCGGTACTCCGGAAAAATCCCGATTTCACCCGGAACACTTCCGATGTCCAAACATAGGCTTCCAATATATCAATCTTTATGTCTCGACCATTTCGAGACTCCTCGTCATGCCCGTGATCGCATCTGGGACTCCGAACAACCTTCGGTACATCAAAACTTATAAACTCATAATATAACTGTCATCGTAACTTTAAGCGTGCGGACCCTACGGGTTTGAGAACTATGTAGACATGACCGAGACACCTCTCCGGTCAATAACCAATAGCGGAACCTGGATGCCCATATTGGTTCCCACATATTCTACGAAGATCTTTATCGGTCAGACCGCATAACAACATACGTTGTTCCCTTTGTCATCGGTATGTTACTTACCCGAGATTTGATCGTCGGTATCTCGATACCTAGTTCAATCTCGTTACCGGTAAGTCTCTTTACTCGTTCTGTAATACATCATCCCACAACTAACTCATTAGTCACAATGCTTGCAAGGCTTATAGTGATGTGCATTACCGAGTGGGCCCAGAGATACCTCTCCGACAATCGGAGTGACAAATCCTAATCTCGAAATACGCCAACCCAACAAGTACCTTTGGAGACACCTGTAGAGCACCTTTATAATCACCCAGTTACGTTGTGACGTTTGGTAGCACACAAAGTGTTCCTCCGGTAAACGGGAGTTGCATAATCTCATAGTCATAGGAACATGTATAAGTCATGAAGAAAGCAATAGCAACATACTAAACGATCGAGTGCTAAGCTAACGGAATGGGTCAGGTCAATCACGTCATTCTCCTAATGAGGTGATCCCGTTAATCAAATGACAACTCATGTCTATGGCTAGGAAACATAACCATCTTTGATTAACGAGCTAGTCAAGTAGAGGCATACTAGTGACACTCTGTTTGTCTATGTATTCACACATGTATTATGTTTCCGGTTAATACAATTCTAGCATGAATAATAAACATTTATCATGATATAAGGAAATAAATAATACTTTATTATTGCCTCTAGGGCATATTTCCTTCATGTACGTGGTCGATAGGCTTTCAATTAGTAGCGGCAATTCAACACCGTATTTTCCAGCCAGTTCCACTTTCCCGATTTATATATCGTGGTTATGGTGTACCCCTTTTATGTACACTACGATTTGCCTAGTTTCTGTGTGCTCTTGTTATCATGGTTTGGCAATAAACTCTCTATACAGTATATTATGAATCTATCATCTACCAACTATCCTTACTTCTAGAACCAATTTTTGTGTGTACTTGTGCCAGATTATATTAATGCACGCACCATATTACAGCACACATGAGCTCTCTCATCATAATCTAGTGATAGCACACAAGGGTTTACAGGGGCGCCCCTATATTAGAATATCCTCTGCATTACAAAGATAATCTCACTACTATTTGTGTTTTCATGGTTCTCAGATAGTATACGTAATTACAGTGAATATCAGAATCCGCGCATCAGAAGAATATTGTGGAACACTACAACGACTTACAAAATTGGCACCAAGGCATTGAGTGCCATTCTGGATGCAATGAGACTCATACGCTCCCCACCTGTAGATTCTTGTTCAGAATATGATCCTAATGAACATTCTAACCTCGAGGAGTCAAAGGCAGATGGCCTGTCCTGTTCACCCATCAAGGTGCTTGTTCTAATTTGGCAAGGTTTTATTGATTGCGCGTATCTTGCATATGTTGTCTTGCATTTCTTCTACTTTGTTGCACCGCCATCTGCTTAGTTTACTCATCATACATGTCAAGATGCCATGCCCATCCATTATCAATACATATTCCATCTGTCATCATACCATGTTTTTCCACTCAAATGTTGTTCTTGTGCATCAGACATCAAAAAGGAAGAGGGTGATTACCGAACCTGAAGGAGCACCAGCAAAGTCCTTGAAAAACGTGGTGGTGCCGGAGAAATCAGATAGCACCCCACTTATATTGGTTGTACAACCAGTGACACAAAATGTAGGACCGACTCCAGCAGACTATACCCATACTTCACTGGCCACACCACTAGCCCCACCACACAGGACCTGCACTCCAGCAAAAGGTATGCCGATTTCAGTTGCCATAACACCAGCCGTACCACAGAAAAATCCCACTCCAGCAAAAAGTACAGCAAGTCCACCGGCCGAAGACCTATCCCAACTGCAGAGACGGCCAATTCCTGCAGATTGGAACCCCATTCAGTTATTCCCAGTTTTAAAGACAATGCTTTCAATGTTGTTAGGGACTACGTGCATATATTCCCATCATGGGAAGATTATAGTGAAGACAAACACCATTTTCACATCTTCCTGTCCCACTTACGTGTAAGTGCTATTATTCATGGTGATTATTTTTCTGTTTTCTGCTGATTGAACACATCAATGATTTACATTACATTGTTGTAAGTAGGCGAGGGTCAATCTGGATAGTCATGACGAGCAAAGCTTGCTTGCGCTTTTCAAGGAAGCATTGTAGCAGTATTGGTGTTACCTGAGGAAATCACACTTTGATGGCAAGTCTATAAACGAATTTCCGGTGAAGTCTCGTGTGCTAAATTTAGAAGACATTGAATGGAAAAACCTGGTTATGCACTGGTCTCATTCCCAGGATGAGGAACTGTCTATGATATCACATGACAATTTGGACTTCTACTTTTTCGCATGTGCCTTACGGATCTTTTTTGCAGGAAATCAGCTCGAAGAAGAATTCCGGTTTGAAAAGAATGACAGGATATCGCAAATATGCTGCCCGCTACTTTGCTCTTGTTAGTACCTGTTGTCCTGTATCACTGTAGTTGCATTCATACCTGGTTCATTATGTGACAACAATATGCATGATAGCTTGCTTATCAATTGTTCGCTCCAAATTATCTGATATGTACGAATGGTTACATTAGTGTAAAATATATCCAATGCCAATGAATTTTTTTAGCTCTGCATTGTTCTTGTAAGTACCTGCTATCCTTTATCAGTGTACTTATATTGACAAGTAGTTGTTCATGTACCATCACTCTGCAGCTTATTTTCCTTTGCCCTGCATTTTCTACGCATCAGATCTATATTTACTCTTACCATAAGGTTGGATAACACGATGGTCCTGAAGAAGTTTAGCTCTGCATTGCTCTTGGCTGTACCTTTTTCCTGTATCAATGTACTTACATTTATAGCTACTTGGTTATGTAGCATCACTCTTCATCTTATCTTAAATATTCTCCATTTTTTCTTATATTATCACATCTATATTTACTCTTAACAAAATGTAGAATAAAGGCAATGCTTATGAAGAAGATTATGTGGTAAACTTCTTGAATTGCCCCCCCCCATCAGCATGGACAAGGGCCTTATAGAGCCTGTCTTCACCAATAATGTAAGTTTGTCTTTCTCAAGCCTTCAAACTTTGTTGTGTATATTTGGTTAGGCATGACTGCAACAGTTGTTTATTTTTGGTGTTTGCATCAAATTGCATGTTTAAAGTTTATAATGTAGTTCATAAACAAAAGTTTGTCCTTCTCAATTTAAGTTTTCAGTTGTACAACCAAGTTCCTTCTTCATACCATGTAAATTAAACTATATAGAGCAAGTGATCTTCTTTTGCACTGCATGTATGCTTATGTTCTTGATCCGTAATCCAGTGGTGTGGTGAACCTACCAACTACAGCACAATGTCATATTCTGCAATGTCTTAACTATGAACAATGTCATATCATTCTACTATTATTTAAACCGTCTCTTTATTTGCCAATCTGAAATGGGATAAATTGACAGCATACTAACCATTGATACTTATGAGTTCTTGATCTGTAATCCAGTGGTGTCGTGATGCTGCCAACTTCTTCACAATGTCATTTCCTGCCATGTCTTAACCTGAAAAATACCATATTGTGTTAATGCTATTTTAAACTATGTCACTTTATCCGTCAGTAAGAAATGTGATGAATTGTCAACACTGATACTTATATGTGCAAAACCTGTCATCTGTCTACTTGTTTATCTTTTAGAGTGAGGAGGATATAAGTGTCAAACAAGCGCAGTCTCATCAGCTTGCTCAGCTACTTGCGCTGCAGCTCCGGAGTAGGGCTAACCTTTCTTGAACTCTATTGAAGTGCTCTCGGTTTTGTATGTTACTTTGTCGGCGTGTTTATTTGCACTGGTGGCGATCTTTGATGCCTAGTGTATGTAATCTGCTGTTTGCTTGTGCTTTATTATCATAGTGGTGAACTTTGATGCCCAGTGGATGTAATATGCTGTAATTTCTATATTGTATAGTCTAGGTTTTTTCTTATTCACGATGCTATAGTTATTTTACTGTATATATATCATGTCTTCGCAGTAAACCGGCCAAACCGTAAAATTATGGTACATAATCGGGCCGTCATGCAAATCACTACAAAATCGGTCCGTTAATAGGCCTAATTGTAAACTGGCCCACTAGTAGATTTGGGCCTCTAATAGGCGAGTAAACTGCCGGCCCTATTTGCGCAAGAAAACTCAATGGGCTTTTAGGAGGCTAAAAAGTAGGTTGGGCCTGAAACGTGCCGAACAGCTCACGGGCTGGTAGCAGGCCGAAATAGACCCTGGCCCATGATTGTGCTAATCACATCACGGGCCGTTAACATGCCAAAATTGTCTCGGTCCTTGTTAGGCCTAATCAGATTATCGGCTGTGAGCAGGCCGGATGCAAACTGGGCCGTAGTTAGGCCCAACTATATGACGGGCTTTTAACATGCCAAAATAAATATAGGGCAAAAATGTTAAACAGGCCTTTAACAGGCCGAAACTAATATCAGGCCGAATTACTAAATGGGCCTTTAGCAACTGGGCCCAAAAGCATAGCGTCCAGTTGACGGGCCGAATCTGATATGGGCCATAATTTAGCCCAAAGCCTCTTAAAGGGTCGGATCTGATCAGGGCCGTAATTTGGCCCAGAACGTGGTACGCTTTTAACGGGTCGGATCTCATATGGCCCTTTATTGGGCCCGGAACGTCGCAAGCTGTTAATAGACCGGATCAATTATGGGTCGGCATTTGGCCCAAAACATGGTAGCCTGTTAACGGGCCGGCCCATTAGTGTCATCAAAATCTTGTGGGCCTTTAGCTGGGCCGGCCCATTATGGTCGGCGAAATCTCGTGGGCCTTTAGCTGGGCCGGCCCATTATGGTCGGTGAAATCTCATGGGCCTTTAGTTGGGTCGGCCCATTTAATCTTTATGGGCCACTTTTGGGCCGGTCCACGTGTCAACATATCATAGGTGCATCTCACCCATTGGATGAGTGACACCTGTGCCGACGTGGAGCTGACACGTGGTTTCGTCGGCCAATGAGAATTTTAGACGTGGAAAATAGTCATTGGTCGTGGCTGTTAGCGGGTTATCGGATCCAAAACCAGACCCGATAGCTTAATGGCGACCCGTTATAGTGGACGCCATGTGTCGGTCACCTTTGACGAAAGCACTTCCATGACGCGGCATTTATCGTCATGGAAGTGAACACTTCCGTGATGATAATTTTGGTAATGTCATGGAACACTTCTACGACAGCACAGGTATGACTATCTTGATTCTGTCATAAAATCGTCATCGATGTACATGCATGACAGAAAATGTGACCTACTGTGACAACACGTATCATCACGGAAGTGTCTTTTTTTGTAGTGGTATTTGTTGGGTTGGCATAGATCGAGATTAGGATTTGTCACTCTGTGTTTCAGAGAGGTATCTTTGGGCCTCTCGGTAATGCTCATCACTATAAGCCTTGCAAGCAATGTGACTAATGAGTTAGTTGCTGGGTGAAGTATTACGGAACGAGTAAAGAGACTTTCCGGTAACGAGATTGAACTAGGTATGATGATACCGACGATCGAATCTCGGGCAAGTAACATACCGATGACAAAGGGAACAACGTATGTTGTTATGCGGTTTGACCGATAAAGATCTTCATAGAATATGTAGGAGCCAATATGAGCATCCAGGTTCCGCTATAGGTTATTGACCGGAGATGTGTCTCGGTCATGTCTACATAGTTCTCGAACCCGTAGGGTCCGCACGCTTAACGTTCGATGACGATTTGTATTATGAGTTATGTGATTTGATGAACTGAAGTTTGTTCGGAGTCCCGGATTTGATCACGGACATGACGAGGAGTCTCAAAATGGTCGAGACATAAAGATTGATATATTGAAAGGCTATATTCAGACATCGGAATGGTTCCGGAGAAGTTCAGGTATTTTCCGGAGTACCGAGAGGTTACCGGAACCCCCCAGGAGAAGTTATGGGCCTTATGGGCCATAAGAGGGAAGCACACCAGCCCACAAGGGGCTGGTGCGCCCCCCTTGGGAAGGAGGCCGATTAGGACTAGGAGAAGGGGGCCGACCCCCCCCCCTTTCCTTCTCCTTCTCCCTTCCCCCCTTCCTACTCCGTGTGGGAGGTGGAATTCTACTAGGACTAGGGAGTCCTAGTAGGACTCCACACCTTGGCACGCCCCCCTAGGGCCGACTGCATCTCCCTCTGCCTCCTTTATATATGGGGGCAGGGGCACCCTAGAACACACAAGTTGATCTTTTAGCCGTGTGCGGTGCCCCCCTCCATAGTTACACACCTCGGTCATATCGTCATAGTGCTTAGGCGAAGCCCTGCGCCGGTAACTTCATCATCACCGTCACTACGCCGTCGTGCTGATGGAACTCTCCCTCGGCCTCAACTGGATCAAGAGTTTGAGGGACGTCACTGAGCTGAACGTGTGCTGATCGCGGAGGTGTCGTACGTTTGGTACTTGGATCGGTTGGATCGAGAAGACGTTCGACTAAATCAATAGCGTTACTAAACGCTTCCGCTTTTGGTCTACGAGGGTATGTGGACACACTCTCCCCTTTCATTGCTATGCATCTCCTAGATAGATCTTGCGTGATCGTAGGATTTTTTTTTAAATTACTGCGTTCCCCAACAGTGGCATCCGAGCCAGGTCTATGCGTAGATGTCATATGCACGAGTAGAACAGAAAGAGTTGTGGGCGATAATAGTCATACTGCTTTCCAGCAACGTCTTACTTTGATTCGGCGCTATTGTTGGATGAAGCGGCCCGGACCGACATTACATGACCGCGTTCATGAGACTGGTTCTACCGACGTGCTTCGCACACAGGTGGCTAGTGGGTGTCTGTTTCTCCAACTTTATTTGAATCGAGTTTGACTACGCCCGGTCCTTGTTGAAGGTTAAAACAGCACACTTGACGAAAAATCGTTGTGGTTTTGATGCGTGGGTAAGAACGGTTCTTGCTAGAAGCCCATAGCAGCCACATAAAACTTGCAAACAACAAAGTAGAGGACGTCTAACTTGTTTTTGCAGGGCTTGCTGTGATGTGATATGGTCAAGACATGATGTGATATAAATTGTTGTATGAGATGATCATGTTTTGTAACAGAGTTATCGGCAACTGGCAGGAGCCATATGGTTGTCGCTTTATTGTATGCAATGCAATCGCCATGTAATTGTTTTACTTTATCACTAAGCGGTAGCGATAGTCGTAGAAGCAATAGTTGGCCAAACGACAATGATGCTACGATGGAGATCAAGGTGTCGCGCCGGTGACGATGGAGATCATGACGATGCTTCGGTGATGGAGATCATGAGCACAAGATGATGATGGCCATATCATGTCACATATTTTGATTGCATGTGATGTTTATCTTTTATGCATCTTATTTGCTTAGTATGGCGGTAGCATTATAAGATGATCCCTTACTAAATTTCAAGGTATAAGTGTTCGCCCTGAGTATCCACCATTGCTACAGTTCGTCGTGCCGAGACACCACGTGATGGTCGGGTGTGATAAGCTCTACGTTGACATACAACGGGTGCAAGCCAGTTTAGCACATGCAGAATACTCGGGTTAAACTTGATGATCCTAGCATATGCAGATATGGCCTCGGAACACTGAGACCGAAAGGTCGAACGTGAATCATATAGTAGATATGATCAACATAGTGATGTTCACCATTGAAAACTACACCATCTCACGTGATGATCGGACATGGTTTAGTTGATTTGGATCATGTGATCATTTAGATGACTAGAGGGATGTCTATCTAAGTGGGAGTTCTTAAGTAATATGATTAATTGAACTTAAATTTATCATGAACTTAGTCCTAATAGTATTTGCATGTCTATGTTGTAGATCAATAGCTCGCGTATATATAGCTTCCCTGTTTTATTTTTGATATGTTCCTAAGAGAAAAAGAAGTTGAAAGATAATAGTAGCAATGATGCGGACTAGGTCCGTGATCTGAGGATTATCCTCGTTGCTGCACAGAAGAATTATGACCTTGATGCACCGCTAGGTGACGGACCTATTGCAGGAGCAGATGCAAACGTTATGAACATTTGGCAAGATCGGTATGATGACTACTCTATAGTTTAGTTCGCCATGCTTTACGGCTTAGAACCGGGACTTCAAAAATGTTTTGAACGCCACGGAGCATATAAGATGTTCCAAGAGCTGAAATTGGTATTTCAGACTCATGACCAATTCGACAGGTATGAGACCTTTGACAAGTACTTTGCCTACAAGATCGAGGAGAATAACTCAACCAGTGAGCATGTGCTCAGAATGTCTGAGTACTACAATCGCTTGAATCAAGTGGTAGTTAATCTTCCAGATAAGATAGTGATTGACAGAGTTCTCTAGTCACTATCACCAAGTTACTGGAACTTCGTGATGAACTATAATATGCAAGGGATGACGAAAACGATTCCCGAGCTCTTCGTGATGCTAAAATCGACGAAGGTAGAAATCAAGAAAAGCATCAAATGTTGAAGGTTGACAAGACCAGTAGTTTCAAGTAAAAGGGCAAGGGAAAGAAAGGGAACTTCAAGAAGAATGGCAAGCAAGTTGCCACTCCCATGAAGAAGCCCAAAGCTAGACCCAAGCCTGAAACTAAGTGCTTCTACTGCAAAGGAAATGGTCACTGGAAGTGGAACTGCCCCAAATACTTGGCGGATAAGAAGGATGGCAAAGTGAACAAGTAACCGTACTTTATTAGATATGGTGTGATCTATGATGTCTCTTACTGATTTACCACTATTGTTGTGGGGTTATGCATTAGAGACAGCTGCATTCACGTTAAATAGGGCACCGTCTAAAAATCCGTTGAGACGGCACCGTATGAACTGTGGTTTAGCAAGAAACCTAAGCTGTCGTTTCTTAAAGTTTGGGGTTGCGATGCTTATGTGAAAAAAGTTTTAGTCTGATAAGCTAAAACCCAAATCGGAGAAGTGCGTCTTCATAGGATACCCAAAAGAAACTGTTGGGTACACCTTCTATCACAGATCCGAAGGCAAGATCTTTGTTGCTAAGAGTGGATCCTTTCTAGAGAAGGAGTTTCTCTCGAAAGAAGTGAGTGGGACGAAAGTAGAACTTGATGAGGTAATTGTACCTTATCTCGAATTAGAAAGTAGCTCATCACTGAAATCAGTTCCAGTGATACCTACACCAATTAGTGAGGAAGTTAATGATGATGATCATGAAACTTCAGATCAAGTTACTACCAAACCTCGTAGGTCAACTAGAGTACGATCCGCACCAGAGTGGTACGGTAATCCTGTTCTGAAAGTCATGTTACTAGACCATGATGAACCTACGAACTATGAGGAAGCGATGATGAGCCCAGATTCTGACAGATGGCTTGAGGCCATGAAATCTGAGATAGAATCCATGTATGAGAACAAAGTGTGGACTTTGGTGGACTTGCCCGATGATCGGCAAGCCATTGAGAATAAATGGATCTTCAAGGGGAAGACGGACGCTGATAGTAGTGTTACTATCTACAAAGCTTGACTTGTCGAAAAGGGTTTTTGACAAGTTCAAGATGTTGACTACGATGAGATTTTCTCACTCGTATCGATGCTTAAAGTCTGTCTGCATCAAGTTAGCAACTGCCACATTTTATGAAATCTGACAAATGGATATCAAAACTGCATTCCTTAATGGATTTATTAAAGAAGAGTTGTATATGATACAACCAGAAGGTTTTGTCAATCCTAAAGGTGCTAACAAAATGTGCAAGCTCCAGCGATCCATCTATGGACTGGTGCAAGCAGCTCGGAGTTGGAATATCCGCTTTGATAAGTTGATCAAAGCATATAGTTTTTTACAGACTTGCGGTGAAGCCTGTATTTACAAGACAGTGAGTGGGAGCACTACAACCTTTCTGATAAGTATATGTGAATGACATATTGTTGATCGGAAATTATGTAGAATTTTCTGGAAAGCATAAAGGAGTATTTGAAAGGAGTTTTTCAAAGAAAGACCTCGGTGAATCTGCTTACATATTGGGCACCAAGACGCTTGATAAGATTTTTCAATGAGTACATACCTTGACAAGATTTTTGAAGTAGTTCAAAATGGAACAGTCAAAGAAGGAGTTCTTGCGTGTATTGCAAGGTGTAAACTTGAGTAAGACTCAAAACACGACCACGACAGAAAATAGAAAGAGAATGAAAGTCATTCCCTATGCCTCAGCCATAGGTTCTGCAAAGTATGCTATGTTGTGTACCAAACCTATTGTGTACCTTGCCATGAGTTTGACAAGGGGGTACGATATTGATCCAGGAGCGGATCACTTGACAGCAGTCAAAATTATCCTTAGAAGACTAAGCAGATATTTCTCGGTTATGGAGGTGATAAAGAGTTCGTCGTGAAGAGTTACGCTGATGCAAGCTTTTACACCGATCCGGATGACTCTGAGTCTCAATTTGGATACATATTGAAAGTGGGAGCAATTAACTAGAGTAGCTCCATCAGAGCATTGTAGACATAGAAAATTGGCAAAATACATCCGGCTCTGAATGTGACAGACCCATTGACTAAGCTTCTCTCACAAGCAAAACATGATCACACCTTAAAACCCTTTGGGTATTAGTCACATGGCAATGTGAACTATCACATGGTGATGTGAACTATTGGTGTTAAATCACATGGCGATGTGAACTAGATTATTGACTCTAGTGCAAGTGGGAGACTGAAGGAATATGCCCTAGAGGCAATAATAAGTTATTATTTATTTCATTTCATGATAAATGTTTATTATTCATGCTAGAATTGTATTAACCGGAAACTTAGTACATGTGTCAATACATAGACAAAACATAAGTGTCCCTAGTATGCCTCTACTTGACTAGCTAGTTTATCAAAGATGGTTATGTTTCCTAACCATGGACATGTGTTGTCATTTGATGAACGGGATCACATCATTAGGAGAATGACGTGATGGACAAGACCCATTCGTTAGCTTAGCATTATGATCGTTACAGTTTCATTGCTACTGCTTTCTTCATGACTTATACATGTTCCTCAGACTATGAGATTATGCAACTCCCGAATACCGGAGGAACACTTTGTGTGCTATCAAACATCACAACATAAATGGGTGATTATAAAGATGCTCTACAGGTGTCTCCGAAGGTATTTTTTGGGTTGGCATAGATCGCGATTAGGATTTGACACTCCGTGTTTCGGAGAGGTATCTCTGGGCCCTCTCGGTAATGCTCATCACTATAATCCTTGCAAGCAATGTGACTAATGAGTTAGTTGCGGGTGAAGTATTACAGAACGAGTAAAGAGACTTGCCGGTAACGAGATTAAACTAGGTATGATGATACCGACGACCGAATCTCGGGCAAGTAACATACCGATGACAAAGGGAACAACGTATGTTGTTATGCGGTTTGACTGCTAAAGATCTTTGTAGAATATGTAGGAGCCAATATGAGCATCCAGGTTCGGCTATTGGTTATTGACCGGAGATGTGTCTCGGTCATGTCTACATAGTTCTCGAACCCGTAGGGTCCGCACGCTTAACGTTCGATGACGTTTTGTATTATGAGTTATGTGATTTGATGAACTGAAGTTTGTTCAGAGTCTCGGATGAGATCACGGACATGACGAGGAGTCTCGAAATGGTCGAGACATAGAGATTGATATATTGGAAGGCTATATTCGGACATCGGAATGGTTCCGGAGAAGTTCAGGTATTTTCCGGAGTACCGGGAGGTTACTAGAACCCCCCGGGAGAAGTTATGGGCCTTATGGGCCATAAGAGGGAAGCACACCAGCCCACAAGGGGTTGGTGCGCCCCCCTTGGGCAGGAATCCGATTAGGACTAGGAGAAAGGGGTCCCCCCCTTTCCTTCTCCTTCTCCCTTCCCCCTTTCCTACTCCGTGTGGGAGGTGGAATCCTACTAGGACTAGGGAGTCCTAGTAGGACTCCACACCTTGGCGCGCCCCCTAGGGCCGGCTCTCTCCCTCTCTCCCTCCTTTATATACAGGGCAGGGCCACCCTAGAACACACAAGTTGATCTTTTAGCCGTGTGCGGTGCCCCCCTCCACAGTTACACACCTCGATCATATCGTCGTAGTGCTTAGGCGAAGCCTGCGCCGGTAACTTCATCATCACCGTCACCACGCCGTCGTGCTGACGGAACTCTCCCTCGGCCTCAACTGGATCAAGAGTTCGAGGGACGTCACCGAGCTGAACGTGTGCTCATCGCGGAGGTGCCGTACGTTCGGTACTAGGATCGATTGGATCGCGAAGACGTTCGACTACATCAACCGCGTTACTAAACGCTTCCGCTTTCGGTCTACGAGGGTACGTGGACACACTCTCCCCTCTCATTGCTATGCATCTCCTAGATAGATCTTGTGTGATCGTAGGAATTTTTTTGAAATTATTGCGTTCGCCAACAGACTAATCTCTTGCAAAAAGATGTTCATTTGGTTTTTGATGATGATTGTGTAGAAGCATTTGAAATACTTAAGAAAGCCTTGATTTCTCCACCTATTATTCAACCACCTGATTGGAATTTATCCTTTGAAATTATGTGTGATGCTAGTGATTATGTTGTTGGTGTTGTTCTAGGACAAAGAGTTGATAAGAAATTGAATGTTATTGGTTATGCTGGTAAAACTCTAGACAGTGCCCAGAGAAATTATGCTACTACTGAAAAGGAATACTTAGCAGTTGTTTTTGCTTGTGATAAGTTCAAATCTTATATTGTTGATTCCAAAGTAACAGTTCACACTGATCATGTTGCTATTAAATATCTGATGGAAAATAAAGATGCTAAACCTAGACTTACTAGATGGGTTCTCTTGTTACAAGAATTTGATTTGCATATTATTGATAGAAAGGAAGCCGAGAACCCCGTTGTAGACAACTTGCCTAGGTTAGAAAATATTCTTGATGACAATGATGGAGCGTGAGATCCCATATAGGGGCAACACTATTTCTCTGTTTATCCACCAAAACACTTTTCCACCGCCGCAACCTTCTGTACCTGTGAGATCCCATCTAGGGGCCTTTTCCGGCGTCCTGCCAGAGGGGGATTCGATCATGGAGGGCTTCTACATCAACCCTATTGCCCTTCCGATGAAGCGCGAGTAGTTTACCACAGACCTACGGTTCCATAGCTAGTAGCTAGATGGCTTTTTCTCTCTCTATGATTCTCAATACCATGTTCTCCTCGATGTTCTTGGAGATCTATTCGATGTAATACTTTTTTGCGGTGTGTTTGCCGAGATCCGATGAATTGTGGATTTATGATCATCTTATCTATGAATATGATTTGAATCTCCTCTGAATTCTTATATGCATGATTTGATATCTTTGTAATCCCTTCGGACTATCGGTTTGGTTTGGCCAACTAGATTAGTTTTTCTTGCAATGGGAGAAGTGCTTAGCTTTGGGTTCAATCTTGCGGTGTCCTTTCCCAGTGACAGTAGGGGCAGCAAGGCACATATTGTATTTTTGCCATCGAGGATAAAAAGATGGGGTTTTCATCATATTGCTTGAGTTAATTGCTCTACATCATGTCATCTTGCTTAATGTGTTACTCCGTTCTTTATGAACTTAATACTCTAGATGCATGCTGGATAGCGGTCGATGTGTGGAGTAATAGTAGTAGATGTGGAATCGTTTCGGTCTACTTGACACGGACGTGATGCCTATATTCATTATCACTGCCTTAGATATCGTCATAATTATGCGCTCTTCTATCTATTGCTTAGTTTCAATGTCGTCTGTGAGAATGAATACTTCGAACCAACTATTTTTATGTGTCAATTCTTCACTCCCTAAAAATAGACAAAGTTCATTATAAAGTTCAAGGGCGATCAAGTTATTGCAATATTTGGACACGACTCGATCATGAAAAAGCATGCATTGGAAATTAAGGTGACCAACTTTATTGCAAAGTTCACAAGTAATAGGACAAAGAGAGCATAATTTTGTAGCAAATTCATCTATCTCTTTGAGCAAAGAATTGGTTCTATCATGTTTATGCTTCTTACAAAATCTATCTTCCCTATAAGGCACGTCTTCACAAACTTTATGCACTCACAAAAATTGTCATGCTTATAAGAAACATTTTTGTCATGACTTGTGCAGTCATCATTAGCATTTTGGATATTCAAAGAATTTATACTAACAACTGAGCACAATTTGTGCCAAACATTTTATTGACTTCTTCTTCTAACAACTGAGCACAATTTTCTGACCCATCATTTTCAAGAAAGATGTTATAAAGATGATCAATAATATGATGCAACCTCAATTCCATTTTTATGTAGTTTTCTTTTATAAACCAAACTAGTGATAAAACAAGAAACTAACAGATTCAATTGCAAGATCTAAAGATATACCTTCATGCACTCACCTCCCCGGCAACGGCGCCAGAAAAGAGCTTGATGTCTACTACGCAACTTTATTCTTGTAGACACGTGTTAGGCCTCCAAGCGCAGAGTTTTGTAGGATAGTAGCAATTTTCCCTCAAGTGGATGGCCTAAGGTTTAACAATCTGCGGGAGGCGTAGGATGAAGATGGTCTCTCTCAAACAACCCTGCAACCAAATAATAAAAAGTCTCTTGTGTCCCCAACACACCAAATACAATGGTAATCTGTATAGGTGCACTAGTTCAGCGAAGAGATGGCGATACAAGTGCAATATGGATAGTAGATATTGATTTTTGTAATAAGAACAATAAAAAACAGCAAGGTAGCAATTGATAAAAAAGATCACAAATGGTATTGCAATGATTGAAAATGAGGCCTAGGGCCCGTACTTTCGCTAGTGCAATCTCCCAACAATGCTAATATAATCATATCATATAACCATCCCTCAACGTGCGATAAAGAATCACTCCAAAGTTCCTATTTTGCGGAGAACATAAGTAGAAATCGTTTGTAGGGTACGAAACCACCTCGAAGCTATTCTTTCCGATCGATCTATACAAGAGTTCGTACTAAAATAACACCAAATAATTTCAGATTCATAATACTCAATCCAACACAAAGAACCTCAAAGAGTGCCCCAAGATTTCTACCGAAGAAACAAAGACAAGAACGTGCATCAACCCCTATGCGTAGATTACCCCAATGTCACCTTGAGAATCCGCGAGTTGAGTGCCAAAACATATATCAAGTGAATCAAAATAATACCCCATTGTCAACATGGGTATTCATATGCAAGACACGGGTATTCATATGCAAGACATATATCAAGTGCTCTCAAATCCATAAAAGTAGTCAATCTGATAAAACGAATCTCAGAGGGAAAACTCAATTCATCACAACAAGATAGAGAGGGGAAAACACCATATGATCCGACTATATTAACAAAGCCGAGAGAGAGATTAAACACATAGCTACTGGTACAAACCCTCATCCCCGAGGGTGGACTACTCCCTCCTCATCGTGGTGGCCGCCGGGATGATTAAGATGGCCACCGGTGATGATTCCCCCCTCCGGCGTAGTGCCGAAACGGGGTCTAGATTGGGTTCTCGTGGTTACAGAGCCTTGCGGCGGCAGAACTTCTGATCTAGGGTAACCCCGAGGGTTTTTGGAATATTTGGTGATTTATAGGGCAAAGAGGGGGTGCGGGAGGCCACCAAGGTGGGCACAACCCACCTGGGCGCGCCTGGGCCCCCACGCGCGCACTGGTGGGTTGTGCCCCCCTCGGGGCACCCCCCAGGTGCTTCTCTGGCCCACTAGATGTCTTCTGGTCCATAAAAAATCCACAAAAATTTTCACGGTGTTTGGACTGCGTTTGATATTGATTTCCTGCGATAAAAAACAAGCAAAAATAGCAACTGGCACCGGGCACTGGGTCAATAGGTTAGTCCCAAAAAATGATATAAAGTTGCTACAAAATGATTGTAAAACATCCAAGAATGATAATATAACAACATGAATACTTCATAAATTATATATATGTTGGAGACGTATCAGGTATCCTATGAAGACGCACTTCTCCGATTTGGGTTCGAGCTTATAAGGTTGAAGCCTTTTGACGTAAGTGTCGCAACCCCAAACATTACGAAACGACAGCTTAGGTTTCTTGCCAAACCATAGTTCTTACGGTGTTGTCTCAACGGATTTAGACGATGCCCTATTTAGCGTGAATGCAGTTGTCTCTAATTCATAACCCCAAAACGATAGTGGTAAATCAGTAAGAGACATTATAGATCGCACCATATCTAATAAAGTACGGTTACGACGTTCGGACACGCCATTACACTGTGGTGTTCCAGGTGGCGTGAGTTGTGAAACTATTCCACATTGTTTTAAATGATGGCCAAACTCGTAACTCAAATATTCGCCTCCACGATCAGATTGTAGAAACTTTATTTTCTTATTACGATGATTCTCCACTTCACTCTGAAATTCTTTTAACTTTTCAAATGTTTCATACTTGTGTTTCATTAAGTAGATATACCCATATCTGCTCAAATCATCTGTGAAGGTCAGAAAATAACTATACCCGCCGCGTGCCTCAACACTCATTGGACCGCATTGATGACCCACAAGTATAGGGGATCTATCGTAGTCCTTTCGATAAGTAAGAGTGTCGAACCCAACGAGGAGCAGAAGGAAATGACAAGTGGGTTTCAGTAATGTATTCTCTATAAGCACTGAAATTGTCGGTAACAGATAGTTTTGTGATAAGCTAATTTGTAACGGGTAACAAGTAATAAGAGTAAATAAAGTGCAGCAAGATGGCCCAATCCTTTTTGTAGCAAAGGACAAGCCTGGACAAACTCTTATATAAAGGAAAGCGCTCCCGAGGACACATGGGAATTATCGTAAAGCTAGTTTTCATCACGCTCATATGATTCGCGTTCGTTACTTTGATAATTTGATATGTCGGTGGACCGGTGCTTGGGTACCGCCCTTCCTTGGACAAGCATCCCACTTATGATTAACCCCTCTTGCAAACATCTGCAACTACAAAAGAAGTATTAAGGTAAACCTAACCATAGCATGAAACATATGGATCCAAATCAGCCCCTTACGAAGCAACGCATAAACTAGGGTTTAAGCTTCTGTCACTCTAGCAACCAATCATCTACTTATTACTTTCCAATGCCATCCTCTAGGCCCAAACAATGGTGAAGTGTCATGTATTCAACGTTCACATAACACCACTAGAGGAAAGACAACATACATCTCATCAAAATATCGAACGAATACCAAATTCACATGACTACTTATAGCAAGACTTCTCCCATGTCCTCAGGAACAAACGTAACTACTCACAAATCATATTCATGTTCATAATCAGAGGGGTATTAATATGCATAAAGGATCTGAACATATGATCTTCCACCACATAAACCAACTAGCATCAATTACAAGGAGTAATCAACACTGCTAGCAACCCACAGGTACTAATCTGAGGTTTTGAGACAAAGATCAGATACAAGAGATGAACTAGGGTTTGAGAGGAGATGGTGCTGGTGAAGATGTTGATGGAGATTGACCCCCTCCCGATGAGAGGATCGATGGTGATGATTCCCCCCTCCCGGAGGGATGTTTCCCCGGCAGAACAGCTCCGCCGGAGCCCTAGATTGGTTCCGCCAAGGTTCCGCCTCGTGGCGGCGGTGTTTCATCCCGAAAGCTTCCTCCTTATTTTTTCTGGGACGAAAGACTTCATATAGCCAAAGATGGGCATCGGAGGCCTGCCAGGGGGCCCACGAGACAGGGGGCGCGCCCCTCATCCTGGTGGCCAGGGTGTGGGCCCACTCTGGTTGATTCTTTCGCCTGTATTTTTTTATTAATTCCAAAACGTGCCTCCGTGAAGTTTCAGGACTTTTGGAGTTGTGCAGAATAGGTCTCTAATATTTGCTCCTTTTCCAGCCCAGAATTCCAGCTGCCGGCATTCTCCCTCTTCATGTAAACCTTATAAAATAAGAGAGAATAGGCATAAGTATTGTGACATAATGTGTAATAACAGCCCATAATGCAATAAATATCGATATAAAAGCATGATGCAAAATGGACGTATCAACTCCCCCAAGCTTAGACCTCGCTTGTCCTCAAGCGGAAGCCGATAAGAAAAATATGTCCACATGTTTAGAGATGGAGGTGTCGATAAAATAAAATACGGACATGAGGGCATCATGATCATTCTTATAACGGCAACATATGTATATTTTGTCATATGATTTCTTATGCTCAAGTAACAATCTATTCACAATGTAAAGTATGAATCAGAAACTTCATTGAAAACTAACAAAGTATAATCTCGGTCACTGAAGCAATTGCAATTTATCATAACATCGAAAAGAGTCAATATAAGAGCTTTTCAGCAAGTCCACATACTCAACTATCATTTAGTCTTTCACAATTGCTAACACTCACGCAATACTTATGGGTATGGAGTTCTAATCGGACACAGAGAAAGATAGGGGCTTATAGTGTTGCCTCCCAACCTTTTACCTCAAGGGTAATGTCAACAATAATAGTTCATGATAACTTACATCCAATTGGATATATATATATATATATATATATATATATATATATATATATATATATATATCAGGATCTTTCCAACACAATGTGCTTGCCAAAGGATAAAATGTAAAAAGGAAAGGTGAAGATCACCATGACTCTTGCATAAGGTATAAGACAAGAATAAAAGATAGGCCCTTCGCAGAGGGAAGCAGAGGTTGCCATGTGTTTTTGTGGTTGGATGCACAGAATCTTAATGTGAAAGAACGTCACTTTATATTGCCACTTGTGATATGGACCTTTATTATGCAGTCCGTCGCTTTTATTTCTTCCACATCACAAGATCGTATAAAGCTTATTTTCTCCACACTAATAAATCGTACATATTTAGAGAGCAATTTTTATTGCATGCAACAATGACAACTTACTTGAAGGATCTTACTCAATCCATAGGTAGGTATGGCGAACACTCATGGCAAAACCGGGTTTAAGGATATTCAGAAGCACAAGTAGTATCTCTACTTGGTGCAAAGAATTTGGCTAGCATGAGGGGGAAAGGCAAGCTCAACATGTTGGATGATCCATGACAATATACTTTATTTCGGATATAAGAAAACATAACCCATTACGCTGTCTTCCTTGTCCAACATCAACTTTTTAGCATGTCATACTTTAATGAGTGCTCACAATCATAAAAGATGTCCAAGATAGTATATTTATATGTGAAAAACTCTCTTTATTTATTACTTCCTATTAATTGCAACGATGACCAAAACTATGTTTGTCAACTCTCAACAACTTTTATTCATCATACTCTTTATATGTGAAGTCATTACTCTCCATAAGATCAATATGATCTCTTTATTTCTTTTTATTCTTTCTCTTTCTTTTATTCCTTGAAGATCATAGCAAGATAATCAAGCCCTTAAATCAACACTAATCTTTATTATATATATAGCTCACGGACTCGATTACATAGAAGGATCATAAAGCAAAACTCAAAACTAGATCATACTAAAACTTTTATTCTACTAGATCAAGATATTACCAAAAGGATCGAACTAAGAAAAACGGTAAAGATAGGAGTGTGATGGTGATACGATACCGGGGCACCTCCCCCAAGCTTGGCAGTTGCCAAGGGGAGTGCCCATACCCATTTGTTTATGTCTCCTTCTTCGGAGGTGAAGAAGATGCTGATGTCGATGACAATCATGCCTTCAGATTCTTCATATTGTAATTGAGAAGAGCAATTTCCTCCTTTAAATCATCAACCTCCGATTCCAGTTCAAGATCTTGTCATATAAATCTCCTTTCCTTTTCTGCTGAAAACGAGAAGGAATAGATCGGTTGTTAGAAAGTTTAGCCCTCTTAGGGAGACTAGACTTCTTAAACTTCACGTGCATATCCCCAGGTTGAGGTAGAGGGACACCCTCCTCCTCCGAACTTGAATCATCGATCCTCATCAAATGAGCATCCTCCTCATCGTCCGTAGTTCGACCACAAGGAGATAGGTCCCCATAGGTCTTTGGGTCAGCAATGAGATGTGAGACATAGCTCTCTCCGTCGGAGTCTTGAGATGACATCTTGCTGTAATTCTACGGCAGAAACAACTCAAAATAAAAACATAGGATATTTGCGTAATACGATGGTCAAAACCCTCGGGAGATTATATAATGAATTTTTACCGACCAAAAGAAGTATCGTGCAAGAAAACAGAGTCTGGGGAGCCCACGAGGTGCCCACGAGGCAGGGGGTGCGCCCAGGGGGGTAGGGCGCGCCCTCCACCCTCATGGACGCCTCGTGTCCTTCCTGGACTACTTCTTACTTTCCTATTTTCTTAAATATTCCAAAACAGAGACAAATTACCATTAGAACTGTTATAGAGTCGGTTTACTTACCGTACCACATACCTATTCCTTTTCGGAGTCTGAAACGTTCTGGAAAGTGTCCCTTATGCATTCCTCCGGGGTTACGACTTCAATAACATTAGTTTCAACATTTATGGGATTACCTGAGATATAATGTTTGATTCTTTGACCGTTCACCACCTTCGGGTTTGTGCCTTTGAAGTTGTTGATCTTTATGGCACCAGAACGATAGACCTCCTCGATAACGTAAGGGCCTTCCCATTTAGAGAGGAGTTTTCCTGCAAAAAAACTTAAACGAGAGTTGAATAGCAAGACATAATCACCTACATTAAACTCACGTTTTTCTATCCTTTTGTCATGTCATCTTTTAACATTTTCTTTAAATAGTTTGGCATTCTCATAGGCCTGGGTTCTCCACTCATCAAGTGAGCTAATGTCAAATAATATCTCCTCACCGGCAAGTTTGAAATCATAATTGAGCTCTTTAATGGCCCAATATGCCTTATGTTCTAGTTCGAGAGGTAAGTGACATGCTTTTCCATAAACCATTTTATACGGAGACATGCCCATAGGATTGTTATATGCAGTTCTATAGGCCCATAATGCATCATCAAGTTTCTTGGACCAATTCTTCCTAGATCTATTAACAGTCTTTTGCAAAATTAATTTAAGCTCTCTATTACTCAGTTCTACTTGACAACTACACTATGGGTGATAAGGAGATGCAATTCTATGATTAACGTCATACTTAGCAAGCATTTTACGAAATGCACCATGAATAAAATGTGAACCACCATCAGTCATTAAGTATCTAGGGACTCCAAACCTCGGAAAAATAACTTCTTTAAGCATCTTAATAGAGGTGTTATGATCAGCACTACTAGTTGGAATAGCTTCTACCCACTTAGTAATGTAATCAACAGCAACTAAAATATGTGTATACCCATTAGAGAAAGGAAACTGTCCCATATAATCAAAGCCCCAAACATCAAATGGTTCAATAACCAGTGAATAGTTCATAGGCATTTCTTGACGTCTACTAATATTTCCAATTCTTTGACATTCATCACAAGACAAGACAAACTTATCGGCATCTTTGAAGAGAGTGGGCCAATAAAAACCGGATTGCAATACCTTATGTGCAGTTCTATCTCTAGTGTGGTGTCCTCCATAAGCCTCGGAGTGACACTTGCGTAGTATCTGTTCCTGTTCATGCTCAGGTACACAACGTCTAATAACACCATCTACTCCTTTTTTATAAAGATGTGGGTCATCCCAGAAGTAATGTATTAAATCATAGAAAAACTTTTTCTTTTGCTGGTATGTGAAGCTAGGTGGTATAAATTTAGCAACAATATAATTAGCATAATCAGCATACCATGGAGCAGTACGAGAAGCATTTATGACAGCTAATTGTTCATCAGGAAAGCTATCATCAATAGGTAGTGGGTCATCAAGAACATTCTCTAACCTAGAAAAGTTGTCTGCAACGGGGTTCTCAGCTCCCTTTCTATCAATAATATGCAAATCGAATTCTTGTAGCAAGAGAACCCATCTAATAAGTCTAGGTTTAGCATCTTTCTTTTCCATAAGATATTTAATAGCAGCATGATCAGTGTGAACTGTTACTTTAGAATCAACAATATAAGGTCTGAACTTATCACAAGCAAATGCAACTGCTAAAAATTCTTTTTCGGTAGTAGCATAATTTCTCTGGGCACTGTCTAGAGTTTTACTAGCATATTAGATAACATTTAACTTCTTATCAACACTTTGTCCTAGAACAGCACCTACAGCATAATCACTAGCATCACACATAATTTCAAAGGGCAAATTCCAATCAGGTGGCTGAACAATAGGTGCAGAGATCAAGGCTTTCTTAAGTATTTCAAATGCTTCTACACAATCATCATCAAAGACAAAAGGAGCATCTTTTTGTAAGAGATTAGTCAGAGGCCTAGAAATTTTAGAGAAGTCCTTAATGAACCTCCTATAAAACCAACATGACCAAGGAAACTTCTTATACCTTTAATATCCTTAGGACACGGCATCTTTTCAATAGCATCAACTTTAGCTTTATCAACTTCAATACCTCTTTCAGAAATTTTATGCCCCAAGACAATACCTTCATTAACCATAAAGTGGCACTTTTCCCAATTCAAGACAAGATTAGTTTCTTCACATCTCTGCAAAACTCGATCAAGGTTGCTCAAGCAATCATCAAAAGAAGTTCCATATACGGAGAGATCATCCATGAAAACCTCAACAATCTTTTCACAAAAGTCAGAGAATATAGCCATCATGCATCTTTGAAAGGTAGCAGGTGCATTGCATAAACCAAAAGGCATACGTCTATAAGCAAAGGTACCGAAAGGGCAAGTAAAAGTGGTCTTTCTTGATCCTCTTTTGACACAGGTATTTGAGAGAAACCAGAATAACCGTCTAGAAAGCAAAAATGTGTATGTTTGGATAATCTCTAGCATTTGATTAATAAAAGGTAAAGGGTAATGATCCTTTTTAGTAGCTTTATTTAGTTTGCGGAAATCAATTACCATTCTATAACCTGTAACAATTCTTTGTGGGATCAATTCATCTTTATCATTAGGAACAACAGTAATACCTCCCTTCGTAGGGACACAATGGATAGGACTTACCCACTGACTATCAGCAACGGGATAAATTATACCTGCCTCCAGAAGCTTTAGTATTTCTTTTCTTACCACTTCTTTCATCTTAGGATTTAACCTTCGTTGGTGATCAACAACCGATTAAGCGTCTTTCTCCAATTTTATTTTGTGTTGGCATAGAGTGGGACTAATGCCCTTAAGATCATCAAGAGTATATCCAATAGCAGCACGGTGCTTCTTCAGAGTTTTCAATAATTTCTCTTCTTCCTTCTCTGAAAGGTTAGCACTAATAATAACAGGATATATCTTCTTTTCATCAAGATATGCATATTTAAGAGTATCAGGTAATGGTTTAAGCTCAAACACGGGATCACCCTTGGGTGGAGGAGGATCCCCTAGGATTTCAACAGGCAAGTTGTGTTTCAAAATAGGCCCCTGTTTAAAGAATACTTCATCTATTTCCCTTCTTTCATTCATAAACATATCATTTTCATGGTCTAGCAAATATTGTTCTGAAGGATGATTAGGAGGCACGGCAATAGAAGCAAGACTAATAATTTCATCTTTACTAGGCAATTCTTTATCGTGGGGTTGTCTACGAAATTTAGCAAAATTAAAATCATGAGACATATCCCCTAAACCAACAGTAACAATATCCTTTTCGCAGTCTATCTTAGCATTAACAGTATTCAAGAAGGGCCTACCAAATATGATGGGACAAAAATCATCTTGTGGGGAACCAAGAACAAGAAAATCAACAGGATATTTAACTTTCCCACACAAGACTTCAACATCTCTAACAATCCCAACTGGTGAAATAGTGTCTCTATTGGCAAGTTTAATTGTAACATCAATTTCTTCTACCTCAGCAGGTGCAATATCATGCATAATTTCTTTGTATAAGGAATGAGCTATTGCACTTGCACTAGCACCCATATCACACAAGCCATGATAGAAATGATCTCCTATTTTAACAGAAATAACAAGCATGCCTACAACAGGTCTATGTTTATTTTTAGTATCGGGTCTAGCAATTCTAGCAGCTTCAACACAGAAGTAAATGACATGCCCATCAATATTATCGGCCAAGAGATCTTTAACCATAGCAATACTAGGTTCAACTTTAATTTGCTCAGGGGGTGTAGGTGTTCTAGTATTACTCTTACGAACCACAGTTGAAGCTTTAGCATGATCCTTTATTCTAACAGGGAAAGGTGGTTTCTCAATAATAGCAGCAGGAACAATAGGATCATAAGTGATAGTCTTTTCTTCAACTTTAATAGGTGAAACTACTTTTACTTCAATGGGAGGATTATATTTAAACCACTTCTCCTTAGGGAGATCAACATGAGTAGCAAAGGATTCACAAAAAGAAGCTACTATCTTAGAGTCAAGTCCATATTTAGTGCTAAATTCACGGAAAACATCGGTATCCATAAAAGATTTAACACAATCAAACTTAGGTGTTATACCTGACTCCTTACCTTCATCGAGATCCCAATCTTCAGAGTTGCGTTTAATTATTTCCAATAAATCCCATTTGAATACAATAGTCTTCATCATAAAACAGCCAGTATAAGAAGTATCGAGCATGGAGCGATTATTGAGAGAAAGCCGAGCATAAATTTTTTGAATAATAATTTATCTTGAGAGCTCATGATTGGGGCATGAATATAACATTGACTTAAGCCTCCCCCAAGCTTGAGCGATGCTTTCTCCTTCGCGAGGCCAAAAATTATATATATAATTACGATCACGATGAACATGATGCATAGGATAAAACTTCTAATGAAATTCCAATTTCAATTGGTTGTAGTTCCATGACCCCATATCATCACATAGCCTAAACCATGTCAATGACTTTCCCTTCAAAGATAAAGGGAAGACCTTCTTCGTGATAACATCCTCGGGCATACCTGCAAGCTTAAATAATCCACAAACTTCATCCACATAGATTAGGTGCAAATCGGGATGTAATGTTCCATCTCCTGTAAAAGGATTAGCTAGCAGTTTCTCTATCATACCTGAAGGAATTTCAAAGTAAACATTTTTAGTATGTTCAGTAGGTTGAGGAGCAACTCTTTGCTCTACTGGTTGGGGTGAAGATACCCCGAACAAGCCCCTCAAAGGATTACTTTCCATAGTAACAAGTGACAGTAAATTTCAGCACACTATATAAATTTTTCCTTACCAAATTCCACTAACCAAGGGCGCTTCACTCCCAGGCAACGGCGCCAAAAAAGAGTCTTGATGACCCACAAGTATAGGGGATCTATTAGTCCTTTCGATAAGTAAGAGTGTCGAACCCAACGAGGAGCAGAAGGAAATGACAAGTGGGTTTCAGTAAGGTATTCTCTGCCAGCACTGAAATTATCGGTAACAAATAGTTTTGTGATAAGGTAATTTGTAACGGGTAACAACTAATAAGAGTAAATAAAGTGCAGCAAGATGGCCCAATCCTTTTTGTAGCAAAGGACAAGCTTGGACAAACTCTTATATAAAGGAAAGCGCTCCCGAGGACATAAGGGAATTATCGTCAAGCTAGTTTTCATCACGCTCATATGATTCGCGTTCGTTACTTTGATAATTTGATATGTGGGTGGACCGGTGCTTGGGTACTGCCCTTCCTTGGACAATCATCCCACTTATGATTAACCCCTCTTGCAAGCATCCGCAACTACAAAAGAAGTATTAAGGTAAACCTAACCATAGCATGAAACATATGGATCCAAATCAGCCCCTTACGAAGCAACGCATAAACTAGGGTTTAAGCTTCTGTCACTCTAGTAACCCATCATCTACTTATTACTTTCCAATGCCTTCCTCTAGGCCCAAACAATGGTGAAGTGTCATGTAGTCGACGTTCACATAACACCACTAGAGGAAAGACAACATACATCTCATCAAAATATCGAACGAATACCAAATTCACATGACTACTTATAGCAAGACTTCTCCCATGTCCTCAGGAACAAACGTAACTACTCACAAATCATATTCATGTTCATAATCAGAGGGGTATTAATATGCATAAAGGATCTGAACATATGATCTTCCACCAAATAAACCAACTAGCATCAACTACAAGGAGTAATCAACACTGCTAGCAACCCACAGGTACCAATCTGAGGTTTTGAGACAAAGATTGGATACAAGAGATGAACTAGGGTTTGAGAGGAGATGGTGCTCGTGAGGATGTTGATGGAGATTGACCCCCTCCCGATGAGAGGATCGATGGTGATGACGATGGTGATGATTTCCCCCTCCCGGAGGGATGTTTCCCCGGCAGAACAGCTCCACCGGAGCCCTAGATTGATTCCGCCTCGTGGCGGTGGTGTTTCGTCCCGAAAGCTTCCTCCTTATTTTTTATGGGACGAAAGACTTCATATAACCAAAGATGGGCATCGGAGGCCTGCCAGGGGGCCCACGAGACAGGGGGCGCGCCCAGGGGGCTAGGGCGCGCCCCCCACCCTCGTGGCCACGGTGTGGGCCCCCTCCGGTTGATTCTTTCGCCAGTATTTTTTATTAATTCCAAAATGTGCCTCCATGAAGTTTCAGGACTTTTGGAGTTGTGCGGAATAGGTCTCTAATATTTGCTCCTTTTCCAGCCCAGAATTCCAGTTGTCGGCATTCTCCCTCTTCATGAAAACCTTATAAAATAAGAGAGAATAGGCATAAGTATTGTGACATAATGTGTAATAACAGCCCATAATGCAATAAATATCGATATAAAAGCATGATGCAAAATGAACGTATCATGCATACATCGGTATGTATTATTTCCAATAAGTCATTGGCTCGCTCCATTGTTCCGGAGAACGGAGTTTTAGTCATCTTGCCCATGAGGCATGGTTCGCAAGTATCAAATGATTCATAATCAAGTGATTCCAAAAGTCCATCTGTATGGAGTTTCTTCATGTGCTTTACACCAGTATGACCTAAACGGCAGTGCCACAAATAAGTTGCACTATCATTATCAACTTTGCATCTTTTGGCATCAATATTATGAATATGTGTATTAGGACAATCGAGATTCAACAAAAATAGACCACTCTTTAAGGGTGCATGACCATAAAAGATATTACTCATATAAATAGAACAACCATTATTCTCTGATTTAAATGAATAACCGTCTCGCACTAAACAAGATCCAGATATAATGTTCATGTTCAACGCTGGCACCAAATAACAATTATTCAGGTCTAAAACTAATCCCGAAGGTAGATGTAGAGGTAGCGTGCCGACGGCGATCACATCGACCTTGGAACCATTCCCGACGCGCATCGTCACCTCGTCCTTAGCCAATCTTCGTTTAATCCGTAGCTCCTGTTTCGAGTTACAAATATGAGCAACCGAACCAGTATCAAATACCCAGGCGCTACTACGAGCATTAGTAAGGTACACATCAATAACATGTATATCAAATATACCTTTGTTCACTTTGTCATCCTTCTTATCCGCCAAATACTTGGGGCAGTCCGCTTCCAGTGACCAGTCCCATTGCAGTAGAAGCACTCAGTTTCAGGCTTGGGTCCAGCTTTGGGCTTCTTCCCGGGAGTGGCAACTTTCTTTCCATTCTTCTCGAAGTTCCCTTTCTTTCCCTTACCCTTGTACTTGAAACTAGTGGTCTTGTTAACCATCAACACTTGATGCTCCTTCTTGATTTCTACCTCCGCGGCCTTAAGCATTGCGAAGAGCTCGGGAATTGTCTTGTTCATCCCTTGCATGTTATAGTTCATCGCGAAGCCTTTGTAGCTTGGTGGCATTGATTGAAGAACTCTGACAATGACACAATCAACTAGAGGATCAACTCCCAGCTGAGTCAAGTGATTATAATGCCCAGACATTTTGAGTATGTGTTCACTGACAGAACTATTCTCCTCCATCTTGCAGCTATAGAACTTGTTGGAGACTTCATATCTGTCAACCCGGGCATTTGCTTGAAATATTAACTTCAACTCTTGGAACATCTCATATGCTCCATGACGTTCAAAACGTCTTTGAAGTCTCGGTTCTAAGCCGTAAAGCATGGCGCACTAAACTATCGAGTAGTCATCAGATCGAGCTTACCAGACATTCAAAGATACATGTAGAGCATCTTTATAATCACCCAGTTACGTTGTGACGTTTGATAGCACACAAGGCATTCCTGCGGTACCCGGGAGTTGCATAATCTCGTAGTCGAAGGAATATGTATTTGACTTTAAGATAGCAATAGCAATAAAACTGAACGATCATAATGCTAAGCTAACAGATGGGCCTTGTCCATCACATCATTCTCCTAATGATGTGATCCCATTATCAAATGACAACTCATGTCCATGGTTAGGAAACCTTAACCATCTTTGATCAACGAGCTAGTCTAGTAGAGGCTCACTAGGGACACGGTGTTTGTTTATGTATTCACACATGTATTAAGGTTTCCGATCAATACAATTCTAGCATGAATAATAAACCTTTATCATGAATAAGGAAATATAAAATAACAACTTTATTATTGCCTCTAGGGCATATTTCCTTCAGTATCACCATCACATCTTTATCTTTATCGTTTTTCTTAGTTCGATCCTTTTGGTTATATCTTGATCTAGTAGAATAAAGTTTTTTTAATATGATCTAGGTTTGAGTTTTGTTTTGATCTCTATCTTTGTAATCGAGTCCGTGAGTTATATATAATAAAGAGTAGTTTTGAGTTGAGGGCTTTGCTTTCTTGCTATGATCTTGAGGGAAGAATAAGAGAAAGAACAAAAAGAAATAAAAAGATCATATAGTGATCTTATGGAGAGTGATGACTTCACATATAAAGAGTATGATGAATAAAATTTGTTGAGAATTGACAAACATAGTTTTGGTCACTGTTGCAATTAATAGGAAGTAATAAAGAAATAGAGGCTTCACATATAAATATACTATCTTGGACATCTTTTGTAATTGCGAGCACTCATTAAAATATGACATGCTAAAAAGTTAATGTTGGACAAGGAAGACAACATAATGGGTTATGTTTTCTTATATCCGAATAGAAGTTATATTGTCATGGATCCTCCAACATGTTGAGCTTGCTTTTCCCTCTTATGCTAGCCAAATCCTTTGCACCAATTAGAGATACTACTTGTGCTTCCAAATGTCCCTTAAACTAGTTTTGCCATGAGAGTCCACCATACCTACCTATGGATTGAGTAAGATCCTTCCAGTAAGTTGTCATCGGTGCAAGCAATAAAAATTGCTCTTTAAATATGTATGATCTATTAGTGTGAAGAAAATAAGCTTTATACGAACTTGTGATATGGAAGAAATAAAAGCGACGGACGACATAATAAAGTTCTTTATCACAAGTGGCAATATAAAGTGACGTTCTTTCGCATTAAGATTGTGTGCATCCAACCAATAAAAGCGCATGACAACCTCTGCTTCCCTCTGCAAAGGGCCTATCTTTTACTTTTATCTTCTACCCTTACAAGAGTCATGGTGATCTTCACCTTTCCTTTTTACACTTTTTGTTTTGGCAAGCACTATGTGTTGGAGAAATATCCAGATATATATATCCACTCGGATGTAGGTTTTCATAAAAGTATTATTGTTAAGATTACCCTTGAGGTAAAAGGTTGGGAGGCAAAACTATAAGCCCCTATCTTTCTTTGTGTCCGATTGAGGCTTTCATCCCATAAGTATCGCATGAGTGTTAGCAATTGTGAAAGACTAAATGATAGTTGAGTATGTGGACTTGCTGAAAAGCTCTTGTATTGACTCTTTCCGAAGTTATGATAAATTGCAATTGCTTCAATGACTGAGATCATAGTTTGTTGGTCTTCAATATAGTTTTTGATTCATAATTTATCTTGTGAACGAATTGTTACTTTAGCATAAGAAATTATATGATAGTATATGTTGTTGTTCTAAAGATGATCATGATGCCCTCATGTCCGTATTTTATTTTATCGACACCTCTATCTCTAAACACGTGGACATATTTTTCAATTTCGGCTTTCGCTTGAGGACAAGCAAGGTCTAAGCTTGGGGGAGGTCATACGTCCATTTTGCATCATGCTTTTATATTGATATTTATTGCATTATGGGTTGTTATTACACATCATGGTACAATACTTATGCCTTTTCTCCCTTATTTTACAAGGTTTACATGAAGAGGGAGAATGCCGGCAGCTGGAATTCTGGACTGGAAAAGGAGCAAATCTGAGAGACCTATTCTGCACAACTCCAAAGTCCTGGAACTTCACGGAGAATTATTTTGGAATATATGAAAAATATTGGGCGAAGAAAGCACCAGAGGGGGGGCACCAGCCATCCACAAGGGTGGGGGGGGCGCCCTACCCCCTGGGCGCGCCCCTGCCTTGCCGCCTACCTGGCAGGCCCCCGGTGCCCATCTTTTGCTATATGAAGGGTTTTTACCTGGAAAAAATCAAGAGGAAGCTTTCGGGACAAAGCGCCGCTATCTCGTGGCAGAACTTGGGCAGAACCAATCTAGGGCTCTGGTGGAGCTGTTCTGCCGGGGAAACTTCCCTCCCGGAGGGGGAAATCGAAGCCATCGTCATCACCAACGATCCTCTCATCGAGAGGGGGTCAATCTCCATCAACATCTTCACCAGCACCATCTCCTCTCAAACCCTAGTTCATCTCTTGTATCTGATCTTTGTCTCAAAACCTTAGATTGGTACATGTGGGTTGCTAGTAGTGTTGATTACTCCTTGTAGTTGATTCTAGTTGGTTTATTCGATGGAAGATCATATGTTCAGATCCTTAATGATAATTAATACTCCTCTTATTATGAACATGAATATGCTTTGTGAGTAGTTATATTTGTTCCTGAGGACATGGGAGAAGTCTTGTTATAAGTAATCATGTGAATTTGGTATTCGTTCGATATTTTGATGAGATGTATGTTGTCTCTCCTATAGTGGTGTTATGTGAATGTCGACTACATGACACTTCACCATGATTTGGGACTATGGGAAGGCATTGGGAAGTAATAAGTAGACGACGGGTTGCTAGAGTGACAGAAGCTTAAACCCTAGTTTATGCGTTGCTTCGTAAGGGGCTGATTTGGATCCATATGTTTCATGCTATGGTTAGATTTATCTTAATTCTTGTTTCGTAGTTGCCGATGCTTGCGAGAGCGGTTAATCATAAGTGGGAGGCTTGTCCAAGGAAGGACAGCACCCAAGCACCGGTCCACCCACATATCAAATTATCAAAGTAACGAACGTGAATCATATGAGCATGATGAAAATTAGCTTGACAGTAATTCCCATGTGTCCTCGGGAGCGCTTTGCTTTATATAAGAGTTTGTCCAGGCTTGTACTTTGCTACAAAAAGGATTGGGCCACCTTGCTGCACCTTAGTTACTTTCGTTACTTGTTACCCATTACGAATTATCTTATCACACAACTATCTGTTACCAATAATTTCAGTGCTTGCAGAGAATACCTTGCTGAAAACCGATTGTCATTTCCTTCTGCTCCTCGTTGGGTTCGACACTCTTACTTATCGAAAGGACTACGATAGATCCCCTATACTTGTGGGTCATCATGACCGTCTATGCCCGCACAAAAATAAGTGAAACAAATTAACATACATGCATGGTTGGTGAGGTGGCATGGTTGCATGAATAGATTAGTGCACAAATTGTAATTTACCACTACATGCATGACTTGATGATGTGTCATAGTTTCATGAAGAGGAAAAATAGGTAGTGGTGAGGTGGCATGGTTGCATGAATAGATTAGTGCACAAACTGTAACTTATCACTACATTCATGACTTGATGATGTGGCATAGTTGTGTGAAGAGGAAAAATAGGTAGTGGGTTGCAACTATTTAAGAATAGAGAATTACGAACGAAGTTGAAGCGGGGTTTGATATGATTGGTCTTCTTGTGAAACCTTGGTTCCTTGGCAATGTCAATGGCACCGGTGTTGTCACATAAGATAGTCATTGGATCCGATGCACTAGGTACCACTCCTAGATCGGATATGAACTCCTTCATCCAGACTCCTTCCCGTGCCGCTTCCGAAGCAACTATGTATTCCAACTCACATGTAGATGTTGCAACCATGCTTTGCTTAGAGCTACTCCTACTGGCTGCTCCACCATTCAAAGTAAATATGTATTTGGTTTGAGACTTTGAGTCATCCGGATTAGTGTCGAAGCTTGCATCGATAACCCTTTACGACGAGCTCTTCGTCACCTCCATTAACGAGAAACATTTCCTTAGTCCTCTTTAGGTACTTAAGGATATTTTTGACCAATGTCCAGTGATCCACTCATGTATCACTCTGGTACCTACCTGGCAGACTTATGGCAAGGCATACATCAGGTCTGGTACACAGCATGGCATACATTACAAAGACTGTGGCTGAGGCATAGGGGACGACTTTCATCCTTTCTCTTTCTTCTACCGTGGTCGGGCTTTGAGTCTTAATCAACTTAACACCTTGCAACCGGCACCCCTTCTTTGACTGGTCCATTTTGAACTTTTTCAAGATCTTGTCAAGGTATGTGCTATGTAAAAGTCCTATCAGGCGTCTTGATCTATCTCTATAGATCTTGATGCCCAATATGTAAGCAGTCTCACCTAGGTCTTTCATTGAAAAACTCTTGTTCAAATAACCCTTTATGCTTTCCAAGAATTATATATCATTTCCAATCAATAAATTAGAAATGCTAAAGAGCTCTCACTCACTTTCTTGTAAATACAAGTTTCTCCATAAGCTTAGGTAAAACCAAAATCTTTGATCACCTCATCAAAGCGAATATTCCAACACCAAGATGCTTGCACCAGTCCATAAATGGATCACTGGAGCTTGCATACCTTATTACCATCCTTAGGATCGACAAAACCTTCCAGATACATCATATACAACTCTTCCTTAAGCAAACCATTAAGGAACGTTGTTTTGACATCCATCTGCCATATTTCATAATCAAAAAATGCAACAATCGCTAACATAATCCTGACAGACTTTAGCATCGCTACGGGTGAGAAAGTCTCATCATACTCAACCCCTTGAACTTCTCAAAAACCCTTTGCGACAAATCGAGCTTTATAGACGGTAACATTACGGTCATCGTCCATCTTCTTCTTAAAGATCCATTTGTTCTCAATGGCCTTTTTGTCATCAAGTAAGTCTATCAAAGTCCATACTTGGTTTTCATACATGGATCATATCTCAGATTTCATGGCCTCAAGCCATTTGTAGGAATCCGGGCTCACCATTACTTCTTCATAGTTCGTAGGTTCATCATTGTCCAACAACATGACTTCCAGGACAGGATCACCATACCATTCAGGGGCGATACGTGTCCTGGTCAACCTACGAAGTTTAGTAGTAGCTTGATTCGAAGTTACATAATCATCATCATTAGCTTCTTCTCCGGCTGGTGTAGGCATCACGGAAACTTCTTTCTATGATGTGGTACTCTCCAATTGAGAGAAGATACGATTACCCCATCAAGCTCTATGTTCCTCCCACACACTTCTTTTCAGAGAAACTCCTTCTCTAGAAAGGATCCATTCTTGGCAACAAAGATCTTGCCCTCGGATCTGTGATACAAGGTATACCCAATGGTCTCTTTAGGGTATCCTATGAAGATGCACTTCTCTGCTATGGGTTCGAGCTTATCAGGCTGAAGCCTCTTGACATAAGCGTCACATCCCCAAACTTTACGAAACCACAACTTAGGTTTCTTGCCAAACCATAATTCATACGGTGTCGTCTCAACGGATTTAGATGGTGCGCTATTTAAAGTGAAGGCGGATGTCTCTAATCCATAACCCCAAAACGATAGTGGCAAATCGGTAAGAGACATCATAGAACACACCATATCAATAGAGTACGATTATGACGTTCCGACACACCCTTACGCTGCGGTGTTCCAGGTGGCATGAGTTGTGAAAAAATTCCACATTGTCTTAAATGCATACCAAACTCGTAACTCAGATATTCACCTCCATGATCAGATCGAAGAAATTTTATTTTCTTGTTACGACGATTCTCTACTTCACTCTTCCATGAAAAGAAGGGGATCTTTACAATATGATTTGCTTATTGCATGTTAGTTAGGACCAAACTTAGAAGGGAGAACTTGTGGAATAGAGTATCGAGGCCGTCTTCCAATAGAGTTGAAGATAAAGAATGGACCCTCTGGAAAACTGATGTCCCGGCAAAACTTAGGGTGTTCTGATGGAGATTAGCAAGATCATATCTTTCCACTTTTGATCTTTTGGAGCACCGTCATACTGCAGAGTCCAAAATACTCGTATGTGGACCCCCCAATTCTTAGAGACATTCTCTCCTTGAGTGTTTGACGGCTAGGTGTGTGAGAGAGAACTCTCGGAAGAGGAAGTAGTATTTATACACATAATTGAGGCGAGGCAACCACACACCAAACATTTGTTGTTGATGATGATGGAGACATTGTCACTAGATGATTTATTCATATGGTAGTCATATTATGGGAAATTTAGCATGCTTGGCGCAAAGCAACTCATGAAAGGGAGTTCAAGCCACCTCTTTCAAGACACCTTTTTGTTGAAAACTTCATCTAAGACATTTAAGCGGCCAACAGAACAAGTCACCATCATTTCAGCCCAGAGCTCTGAATCAATCACATGTTGTTTGGAAAGCGCCTCCAGAGGCTTTTGCAAAGTTTAAGTGTTGATGGTGCGGTGTCTAGGAATGGTGGCAAGAGAGTTGTGGGAGTCATGTGCCGCAACGATCAAGGAAAGTTCATGGGCTCGTCGTCGATAACATTCAAGAACATCACGAGTCCTACGGTTCTGGAAGTCCTGGCATGTTAAGAAGCTTTGGCTTTGGCTGAAGATTTGATGTTGCACAAGCTATTCATTGCGTCAGACAGTTTGGAAGTAATCAAAGACATCTAAGTTAAGTTAGAAGGCCTCTCAATTGCTATTGTTCGAGAGATTACCCAACATGTTGATGATCTTGAGGTGTGCCAATACACGCATGAAGTAGAAGTCACAACTTTAAAGCTGATAGATTAGCAAAATTCTCATGGTCATTATGTTTTATCCGCCATGTCTGGTGGGAGAACACCATGTGATCATCTAACTTAAATCCTTGAATAAAGTTGCGTGATCCACAAAAATCAGAGGCCACAAATTGGAAGGAGCTTGGGGCATGGCCAATGCAAAGCCCCAAACCTACTACCCCATAAGCCAACTAGGTTCAGATGCCACTGTGCTAGTAGGACCGCTGCCTGCATGCGCCAGGTGAAGCTTATAGCAGAAGGCCTGTTCTTTGGTAGAAAAAGAAAGAGAAAGTAAGGAGGGAGAGGAAAAGCATGGGGAGAAGAAGAAAAAGGATGAACACATGGGGACAAAGGATGACCGATGTGAGGTAGCACCACCATAGCCATCATTAGAGCGAGCACGTGCGAGCAATAACCTCAATCCTTCCATGCCTACACGTTCTTTTCGCCTCCATAATTCATGCCTTTAGTTCTAGACTTGACATTAGTGCTCGCATTTCTTGTATTTATTTTAGGCTTCCGGCGTTGTGCGTTCAGTGGGACAAGACGTTCTGGTAGACTACGAAGGCGTCTGTGGCGACTTCCTCAATCTCAAAATGATGTGTCCGCTCAATCTCTCGGAGGTGCTCGTAGGGACAGGATGTGCGTATGTGTTCATAGAAGTAAGTGTATATGTGTATGTACGAGTGTTTTTACTGTGTTAAAAAATATAAGAGGAGGGTACAAGTTTGGAAGAAGCAATGAGAAGTGACAAAAAGGATAATAATCTGAACGCTAATGATTTTCTATACAGATATTCACAACCAGCCGCGCGTGTGGTATAGCAATACAATCATAATTCCGCAGAAATGAAGGCAACGAACAAGTCACGAAAGAACTTGTCGGCATAAGTGTCATGTCATGTCAGTCTCAACCCAACGAACTAACAAATTGACGAACTTCCCGTATGTGCGTGCGCGTGCCGTACGTGCTAGCGCCACACCCACACGCGCGCGTAACACGTGTGTATATACGCTGGCTATGCACACATCGATCCTAACGAGCCGGGCACGCCAAGCCTAGACGGCGCGGCGGCACAGCGGGCACGACGCATGCCGGCACAGCCACCCGTCTATGCACGACATGTGGAACGTGTGGCGGCACTCCGGCAGGCTCCGCGCCGCCTCGCCGGCCTCGAACTCCTGGAGGCACACGGAGCAGCCGCCGTCCTGCACGGCGGCCTGCTGCTCTGTGATGGTCGTCGCGGGGAGCTCGGCGATGGCGTCTGCAGCCATGCCTTTGAAGGAGGCGGAGCCCATGTCAAACATCTCGGAGAGCGTCGGCGGGCCGTCGCTGAACCCGTCGCCCGCGGCGTTCATCTGGCTGTCGACGGCGTTCTGCACTGCGGGGTCCACCTTCTCGCGCACCAGGCGGCCCGTCAGGAGGCTCCAGATCACGTCAAGCTGAAATGAATTAACAACGAATTGATGATTACTACTACTACGTACTAAATAATTAGGTGAATAAAATGATGATAATTAGAACTGCTGAATCGATGCTGCACTAGTTAGTTGAGCAGGTAATGGTATGTGTAGTCAGGCACGTACCACGTATAGGACGCTCCAGATGCCGCACTCGTCGGAGCGCCACATGGCCATGGACCTGTCGACAACCTCCATGGCCACCACGGCGCCGGAGATGGCGCCGATGCCCGCGCCGCGGACGAGGCCGCTCTCCGTCGCCAGCCCGATCATCCCGCCCGTGATGGCTCCCAGAATCGTGCCCACTGCAACAACACCAAGTCGATCAGGAACAGTCGCACGACGGAGATGCCGAACACCCCGACATGTCCACGGTGAAATGAAAACAAGAAGAAACATGCATGTATGCCACCGACCTGTGGCGAAGATGAAGGTGATGACGCCGCGGACGATCGAGCCGGCGACCCGAGCCGGCAGGCTGGACATGCTCCCCTCGGCCGCGTCCTCCTGGCCCGAGAAGAATGCTGCTGTGTCGGCGCGAGCCACCGCTGCCTCCATGGTAGCCGGATCACCTGCTGCTGCGGATCGAGCGGGTGTCGGATGAACAAATCAGACGAGGAGAATCCCGCTGCTGGTCGATGATCAGAGTTCTACAGCTGAATGAATGAATGAATGAGGGAAGGCTTATGTTGGTGGGATCGAAGATTTTGTTCATGATGCAGGAGGGGGCAGATCTTATATAGGACTACTAGCACTACTCGTACGCACGCAGCGCGTGGATTAATTAGCCGAAGACTCGTGGCTAGCCCCAAAATGGATTAGCTAGCTAACTGGAGCGAGGACGTGCTCGGTGCACCTGGCTTGCCAGCTCACCGTCTGCGACCAGGGATTTTCCATTTTCCAGGCAGCCTGGATCAGTCATATGCGTCAGACATCCCACGTGGCGCGCGAAGTAGCTTGGCGTAGCAGCCTAGGTGCGGAACGAGTCCAGCGAAGAGAAAAGAGAGAGGCGGGAAACAAGGCAATCATACATAAATGCTAACGGACCGAGCCCATCCGGCACGCGGGTGATGGCAACGCGCCAGTTGCCAATGCCTTCACCCGCTCCATCTCTTAACGGCTAAGCTTCCCTCTTCGGGCACTACTCAACGCAACAGCTGCTTCCAAGCGAATTCCCAGACTTCTCCTCACTCCATGACTGCGTGACGGGTGCGTCCGTACGTGTTATGATGCCTACCCGTCAGCTAAGATTTTTCCATAGAGGCGACAAAAGGACCAGGAGAGGGACGGAGAAATATGGGTTTGCTTTTTTCTTCTCGACGGATGCGCGGAGCCCACTTTCGGAAATGAAAATGTGTTGTCAGAGCATTTCCAACAGAGTACATCGTATCTTAAGCTGTATCATACTCCCTCCATTTTTAAATATAAGCATTTTGTGGGCCATACATCCGCTTCGCGATTGAAAACTTAGTTTCACACATACCGCACAGGTTCGTGTTCGTTTTAAGTTTTCCATAGCCAAACTTACAACGATACGCAATTATAGTTGATTTATTCATAAGTTGTTAAGTTTCGCTCTACAAAACTTAAGGTGAACGGGAAGTTGGTGCGGTATGTGCGAATCCAAGTTTCCCAATCGGGACACAGGTATGCGGCCCACGAAGTGTGTGCTTGCCTCCCCGTGTGACAATTTCTCTATTGTCCCGTCGAAGTAAAGAAAAAAAACCAGGATATTGTTTTTTGTGTTACGTATAATGATATCCATAAGTATAACGAACTTGTTTGAGGACTGATAGGTTTGTCTTCGTCAGAACTTAAGGGCCACCTTCGAGGGAGAGTTTGTGCCTTAGTATGGGCAATTTGGAATTGTGAAAATGATTGTTTGTGTTTTAACAGATTAAATACTCTAAAAGATTTACAGTTATCTCCAAGGCTAGTGGATCCGTATATGGTCATTACTTCAGCGTGTGGACGTTTAAAAACATATGGCATTTGGATGCAGCCGTTTGGAGACGGTAGCATGTATGGTTGACGTATAAATAATAGGTTATGTGTTTAAGTCATGTAATCTGATTACCTATCGGATGTGGTCGTGGATTTATTTTTTACAATGTTAAGACTCGGACGTAAGTTTGCTATTTTTTATAAAATTGGTTGTCTCATCACAATGATGCAAATGCCACGTTATCCGAAATCCAATTCGGCTCCCAGGAGCACATGGCCCCGTGTGCCAAAAAAATCAAATGTGAAGAAAATATCTGAAAAATAGATATGTTGAAGGTCACATCAAATGCTACCTGCAAATTTTTAGGTGCAAAGCTTTAGCATTTTGTCCTATGCAAAAAAGAAGTCAAACATTAAATGTTACCTTCAAATGTTACACGTAATTTTATTTTTCCACTGATGAAGCATTACATCCCGTTGGGCATGAAAATTATTAAGCACGCTTGTTACACTAACATGAACACCTAGAAAATAATTTTAATTATTATTTTGAAAAAGATTGCTATTTGTTTTGAACTTACTGTTCATTTGAGAGCATATGCTCCCAGAGGCAAAACGTCTGTCCCAGGTTATCCCCTTTTAAAAAGAAAAATGATATCTATAAGTGTGCCATAAAAGAATACTACAGGCAACAATTGCCTTATTTGCATGAATATAAGTATCATATACTACCTCTGCTCCTAAATATAAGTCTTTGTAGACATTTCACTGTGGACCACATACGGATGTTTATAGATGCATTTTAGAGTGTGATTCACTCATTTTGCTCTGTATATAGTTAATAGTAGAATCTCTACAAAGACTTGTATTTAGGAACGGAGTGAGTACATGATACAAATGAGATTAGACTTTCGATCATGTAGTACGCACCTAGAAATATAATATACATTTCCAGTTTTATTACCGCTTCTCATGTTATATATCGCTTTTACAAATTTTGTCGAGTTTGTTTTTGTTTCAAAGTGCATCGAATGCTTCTTACCATATGAAGAAAGAAGACGGAACTACGACTAAACATCGCCGGTCAGTTTACGTGGGCTGCAGTGCGGCCCCCGAACTTTGATATTTGGTTCCATTCAAAACGCATTGATTACTAGGGAAGAAATTTCTACGGCGATGGGGAGAGCTCTGTGTACGGCAGCCAGGCAGCAGCTGACCTTGTGTGAGCAGCCGCGGGCAGAGAAACATTCAAAAGATAAACTTTCTGCACACATATCGGCCCCGTTGGACGCAAACAAAGTCGAAGCAGATGACCTCAGGGATTCGGATGGTTCTACGATGGCTGAACTGAAACCTACACCGGGAGAAAACCTGGATGGACGGTCCTCAGGGCGTTTGCATTCGCAGCCTCGCTGATGGCCCTTAGACCGTCCAGCGGCTGCAGCCAATGAGATCCCCGTGCTAACTCTCTCGGAACGAATTGACTTCGATACAAATAGTGACATGGGCCGACGAGCAGCAGAAGCTCGACCACACGCGTTCAGCCACACGTGGCGGACAAGAAAGTAGTCGGTCGGTACGTCATGAGTTTTGATGTGTTTGGTAGGCTGCGTCCGCGATAGCTCTTTTAAATTTTATTCATACTCATAACAGTTACGTATACCCTATTTTGGATCTAATAGCATCTACAGTCGATCCCTCATACCTGTCTCAAAAGTTCAGGCAGGCTGTACGGTCATTGACCAGTAAAAAAAAACCGAGCCAACCGGACATCTCAAACCGCGGACAAACGTCCGGCCTGACCCGCACGCCTCATATCCAGCCCAAATATAGGTCGGATATAGGACGGTCTGGACACACCCGGGCGCGTCCGTCTAACAAGCCCGGCCCACCACTGGCTCCACACCTGTCCCACAAAAACTCCAATCCAGGTGCCTCGCTTAGAACCATAGCTCACTATCTCTCGCTCCGTCCTCTCCTCTCCCTCTCCGATTTCAATCCCATCCACTACGATGTCCAGCTCCAGCAGCGACTGCGGTTCCGAGCTCGACTACGAGGAGGAGACGGCCCTCCGCATTGCGTTGGAGCGGTCAAGGTAGAGACCGGCGGCAGCTCCGGATCTGGAGCGTCGGCGCAGCGCGGACGCGGGAGCTGGACCCTCCCGGCCCGCGCACAGGGACGCCAAGACAGCACAGCCCGCACCATCCCCGTGTCATCTCCTTCCCCCGTCGGTCGCCTCCTCCCCGCTTGCAGCGATGGATGCTAGTGCCCGTGCTGCCGGCCCGCACGCGCACTCCGGAATCGGAGGCGCCCGCCGCGCGCCACGAGAGGCAGCGTGCACGGGAGAGGGACGCGGCGGAGCAGTCCGCGCGCCGCTGTCGCGGGATGCAAGCGGACCCCCACGAGGGCACGCGGCTCCTTGCATGGGTCTACCGCCGGCCCCTCATGACGCCGGAGACAGACACACCGCCTCCTACGAAAGAACGCCAAGGCACTCCGGCTTGCCATCGAGCAGTCGGAGAGCGAGGCGAAGGAGGCAGCGGCGGAAAAGGCTCGGGTCGCCAAGTTGAAGTGGGAGCAGGACAGGGCAGCCAGTCGGATGAAGGGGCTCATCGTCCTCTCCGACTCTGACTCCGACTCCGACGACCGTGACAGCTACACCTCCTCCTCAGACGACCAAGACCCTCCACCAGCCACGGACGCCTACAGTTGCGCCCGCGACCGGAAGGGCAAAGGCCCAGCGAGGAAGTGGTGAAGCTCCGCCGTCTCCGTCTTTAATTTCAAATTTTTACTAATCTAGTTTAAACTTGTTCGTCGTTTATGTGAATTATGTGAATTTGGCGATCTTTTGGAGATCCTTTGGTGATCTTTTGGTGATCAGAATGTGCATTTTGATGTCCAATTCTATGTCTGTTCGATGATCTATGTTTTTTAGTTCCATATTGCATGCTTAGTATGAATATAGAGTACCGGATATGAGATACACGGATGTGGATGACAGGATTTGAGAAGTGCCCGGTCAGTGACCGCGGACGCGCCCGGACGCTTCCGTGGGCGTTTGAGGGCCCGGGTTTGCCCTTCGTGGATGTAGATGCTCTAATATCCAAGAAAATACAAAGTAACTCCTAAAACTAAGAATCACAATGAAATTTATTGCACGAGAGTTTTTTTATTCCGACAAAATATGAACACCACTAGACGTTGACCAAGAACATAACAATCTTCAAGATGCGAGGTCCCTCCCACCATCCAGCGGCAAGATGACAGCCGGAGGCGAGGGGACCAAAGATCGCAGGTGTAACACCCCTATGTAATGAGCTACAATGATCATCATCATTAAGCTAAGCTATCTTGGTTAACTAGTCTTAATCATCTTTGATCCATATCTCATTTCAAATTCCACTTTGAAGTCAAATTCAAATTATAATTGAAATTAAGAAATTTACAAACATGGAAACAAAAATGTTCAAAGTGTTGAAAATAATCCTTGGATAATTGTCATAGTGAATCCAACATTTAATAAAATATTTAAATTCCCTAAAACAATTAAAACAGGGGGCCAAAACAATATTTTAAATGCTTTTTAAATTATAAAAAATTCCAAACTATTTTATATAAATGCCAAACTTTTTGTGGCGGTGGCCGAATTTATAATAATAATTAAGGTGTAAGTTATATATTTTATAAAACTATTTTGCTTTTGAAAATAAAAAAACAAAACATAAGTAAATAAAGAAAAACTGAAAAAGAATAAAAAGAAAAAGAAAACCCCCAGCCCCTAGGCCTTAGGCCACAGGGACAGGCCCGTACGGCCCAGCCCACCTTCCCTCCCCCCCGGTCTGCTTCGACCTTGCTACAAGGAGCCGGCCGAGGGCGCGCGACCCCGCCAGACCACCTCACCGGCAATGCCTGGGAGGGGATAAGGGAGCCACCTCCCCGCGGCTCCTCGAGCTCCTCTCATCCGCTGCCCCACTCCCACTCACCCTCACCTCCTCCCACGCGCTCGCTCTCTCTCCCCGCTCAAGGCCGACGCCACTGCCGCCATGGCCAAGATCACCGGCGTGGCCGCCGTCCTCCCCTACGCTTGAGGCCGTGTCCCGGAGCTCTAGCGTGGTCAACTTCGTCTTCCTCGCCCGTGATGAGGCTTGAACTACGTCGGTATTTCCCCAAAGAGGAAGGGATGATGCAGCACAACTATGGTAGGTATTTCCCTCAGTGATAAGACCAAGGTTATCGAACCAGTAGGAGAACCATCCAACACCACGTAAACAGCTCCTGCACACAAAGAACAAATACTTGCAACCCGACGTAAGAGAGGGGTTATCAATCCCTCACGGGTAGAAAGATAGGTAAAATTGAAGTAGATTGGATAAATAGATCTCGCGGGAAGGCAAGATAAAATAAATAAATAAATAAATATTGCAGCAAGGTATTTTTGAATTAATAGATCAAAAAATAAAAGCAAATAAAAATAGATCGCGAAGGCAAATATAATAAAGAAGAGACCGGGGGCCGTAGATTTCACTAGTGGCTTCTCTCGAGAAAAATAGCATATGGTGGGTAAACAAATTACAGTTGGGCAATTGATAGAACTTCAAATAATCATGAAGATATCCAGGCAATTATCATTATATAGGCATCACGTCCAAGATTAGTAGACCGACTCCTGCATGCATCTACTACTATTACTCCACACATCGACCGCTATACAGCATGCATCTAGTGTATTAAGTGTTGGGAAACACAGTATTTCAAAAAAATTCCTACGATCACGCAAGATCTATCTAGGAGATGCATAGCAACGAGTGGGGAGAGTGTGTCCATGTACCCTCATAGACCGAAAGCGGAAGCGTTAAGTAACGCGGTTGATGTAGTCGAACGTCTTCACGATCCAACCGATCAAGCACCGAACGCACGGCACCTCCTTGATCTGCACACGTTCAGCTCGGTGATGTCCCTCGTACTCTTGATCCAGCTGAGGCCGAGGGAGAGTTTCGTCAGCACGACGGCGTGGTGTCGGTGATGATGATGTTACCGACGTAGGGCTTCGCCTAAGCACGGCAACGATATGACCGAGGTGGAAATCTGTGGAGGGGGGCACCGCACACGGCTAAAACAACTGTTAACTTGTGTGTCTATGGGGTGCCCCCCTCCCCCGTATATAAAGGAGCAAGGGGGAGGCCGGCCGGCCCTCATAGGGCGCGCCCAAGGGGGCAATCCTACTCCAAGTAGGAGTTGGATCCCCCTTTCCTAGTCCTATAGGAGAAGAAGGAAGGAGAGGGGAAAGAGAAGGAAGGAGGGGGCGCCGCCCCTCCCCCTAGTCCAATTCAGACTAGGCCCATGGGGGGGGCGCGGCCAGCCCTTGGCTGCCCCTCTCTCTCTCTCCCCTAGGCCCAATAAGGTCCATTACTTCTCCGGTGGTTCCGATAACCCTTCGGGCACTCCTATATTTATCCGGCGACCCCCGAAACTCATCTGGTGTCCAAATAACATTGTCCAATATATCAATATTTATGTATCGACCATTTCGAGACTCCTCATCATGTCTGTGATCACATCCGGGACTCCGAACAACCTTCGGTACATCAAAACACATAAACTCATAATACCGATTGTCATCGAACGTTAAGCGTGCGGACCCTACGGGTTCAAGAACTATGTAGACATGACCGAGACTCATCTTCGGTCAATAACCAATAGCGGAACCTGGATGCTCATTTGGCTCCCACATATTCTATGAAGATCTTTATCGGTCAAACCTCATAACAACATACGATGTTCCCTTTGTCATCGGTATGTTACTTTCCCGAGATTCGATCGTCGGTATCTCAATACCTAGTTCAATCTCGTTACCAGCAAGTCTCTTTACTCGTTCCGTAATGCATCATCCCGCTGTCGGTGTCAAAACCGGCAGATCTCGGGTAGGGGGTCCCAAGCTGTGTGTCTTAGGATCGATGGGTAACATGAGACAGGGGACATGATGTTTACCCAGGTTCGGGCCCTCTTAATGGAGGTAATACCCTACTTCATGCTTGATTGATCTTGATGAATATAGAGATTACAAGAGTTGATCTACCTCGAGATCATATGTTGTGGTCTAAACCCTAGAGGTATGATGAGTAATGTCATAATCATCTATCGATTAGCTTAGCCTCGGCTTATATAACATACCAGAGGCATAGGATAACAAGAGTCCTAGTCGAATACGCCGGTGGAGAGGAGTCCTTGTCTTGATCACCAAGTCTCGTGGAATCTTCCTCGTGTATGCATCGGCTGTCCGAACTGGCCCATGAGTAAATGGCCACGGGGGTCCTCGGCCCAATCCAACTGATCGGGAGACGACGTGGTGAGTACCCCCTAGTCCAGGACACCGTCAGTAGCCCCCCGAACCGGTCTTCAAGTTGGGGACGCTCCTCGATTCTTCCAAAATGTTCTTCATCTTCGGTCGTCGGTCTTGAAAACTGGTTCAACAAATCTTCTTATCTTCGATCTTGAGGATCGCCGAAGTAAATCCGAAGAGTTTATATGTCGGGTATCCGAGGAGCCCCTTTAAGTTATCGGCTTTTATCAATGCCTTGTTATTTTTGCGCCCACCTCGGGTTTGAAGTTGTTCCCGGGTGGCGGTGTCCTCTTGCATCCGAGCTCCAAGACCGGACTGCATTTCGAGGTATCTTTTGCAGCCGAGCACCAACGCCGGACTGTATCCGAGCTCCAACGCCCGAGTGTATCCGAGCTCCAACGCCGGACTGTATACGAGGTGTCATAGATCACCTTGGCTTGAAGAAGTTTAAAGGAAGTTAGCCGAGCTTAATGCTGGAAATGCCCTCTATAGAGCCAGCCACTTGCATCCGAGTTTTATGCCAGACTGTTTCCGAGGTGATGCACCACCTCGGGCTTGGGCTGATTGTTTACGGATTTTATTTCCGATGCGTGTAAATTCATTTGCTGTCAACATGTATAACTAGTAGCCCTCAAGGTGTGTGTCGGTCTAAAACCCGAGATGCATCCGAAGGAAAACATGAAATCGCTGATCCTAGTAGCCCCTGAGACTCGGGTCGATGCGCGAAATCGGCCTGAGGATCAACTCTTAGCTCGGCAGCATACGTAGGAATAGAAATGCAGTGTAATATATTAGAAATAGTAGTAATCGGCGAATGGGCCCTTGAGAGAGGGTCGTGAGAAGTTGCCGTGATATATCAGCTTGATGGCGGATAAGTCCCATATGGTACTTATTGTTGTCCGAAGACGCGCTTGTCGATAGTTCGGTTATGCCAAACACTGAGCCTTTGAATTTTCTGCATTGAATAGGCAATGCAGTAGCCCCCGAGCCACTGGTCGGGTGGCAACACCAGATCAGGGGATCGATGTGCCCCTTTATTATTTGTAAATAATAAGCGCAAAGCCCAGTAGCCCCCGAGCCTTAATGTGGGCACGGGTGGCCGAATTAAGGATCGATATCTGTTTGACAGAATTTTTTTTTTGTGTTTAATACAAACTTCTCGGAAAGAGAATAAAGATCTCTTAAAAGAGCTTAGAGCTGGTCGAAATCCGAGCTCGCCAAGGTATGCCCCAAGGTGTTTTTAAAAGATGGATTACAGTAAATGAATTTTACTCGCAATTTTTATGTGTAATGATTCTATGTATCCAAGTACTTTTCATCATTAATGCTCGAATCCGCATTGTACAAAATTTTGTTGACCGACCATCGGCTTCTACCTCCTCGGCCAGTAGCCGAGGAGTGTTTGTCCTACTTTCTAAAGCCTTTATGAGGGCAAAGATTTACGACAAACAAGGCAATTCGGCCATATGGTTTTATAAACAAAGGTACGCTGAGAGATATGTTATATTATTTTTTAACGTAAGAAACATCTTCCAAAGAAAATAGTCACGCTATCGGTTCCTTTCTTTTGGGTCGTCATGCTCATCATGATCATGGAAACTCACCTCCGATCAATGTGGGAGGAAAATATTGTGGATTTAGTTCGGGGAAAGTTCCCGAAAATGTTGGGAGGCCGGTTACTAGCCCCCGGTTAGTGTTCGGCCACAGTCAAGGTCAAGCCGTAAACACCTCGGTCAATGTTAGGAACGGACCGTCATTTAACACGGGTGACCTCTATCGATCTTTATAGTTTAATATAGTCATAGGATTGCTGACCAGTTTACGCTTATTGTGACAGTCAGTTTTCGGCTTTCTCCACTAAGACACTTAACCATGCGAGCTGGAAGCACAATTACAGTGGTTCTCCCTTTGCGCATCTAGCCGAACAAAGCGGAACGTAGGAGGCAAGCACAGGAGCCGGGCAACCCAACTATTGACCAAAGACACAATTCGAAACCGACGCATGTATAGCAATGTCCGAGAATGTTTTTGCCGAATCTCTAAAGATGTCCGGCGTTGCACTGCGAGACTAATGTTGGAAACACACAAATAGTTTAAAAGTGCCATGGGCTTGGAAAACCGAAAAAAAACTTCAATAAAAACTTGACGTCCGAACTAGATCAAGTGTTCGGTGCCAATCTGAAAATTGGTCTTAGAAAAAAAAGGTGCTTCTGTCGTGCATTAACATGACACATCCGATCTCAAAACTTCAAGCGGGTTAGCCTACGGCTTCAAGCACCTTATCCCGAAGGCGGAGTGCTTCTCCGAGGCCAGTTTAACGAACTAAACTCGAGCGGCTTTAGAGAGAAGCTGAGCTATCCGGCTATTGACCATGCACTCGAGTCGAAAAAGGAGTGGTATAAAAAGACTTTGCAACGACCAGGAAGAAAACACATTTACTATAAAACAGCTCATATAAATTTTAAGAGCCCCCAAGTGACTTGGGTAAAAGAATTTTATGTATAATGATTGTATGTACCGAAGTACTTATATCATATCTGTGTTCACCCGAATTTTAAACGCGTCTTAACCGACCGTCGGCTTCTCCCTCTTCGGTCAAGGGCCGAAAAGTGTTATGTACTCCACCTGTCGAGAATATCGACGGTGTTTCCGATAACTAGGCAATCATGCCATAAGGCTGTAACAGACAAAGCACGCTCATGGAACTTATGCTATATTAACGACGAAGTGTAAGAAGCATCTTTGAAGAAAATAGTACCCCCACCGATACCTTTCTTCGGTTGCTCATTGTTACTATGAGACTTGTGCAATAGATTTTTTGTCTTCATGAGTTTCGTTGTGTGCCGACCAGGATTGAAAACAATAAGAGCGCTAGCTTTCGGCTTCACCCAATCTGAGGTCCGAGCTCGGATGACCCGATCGTGACAATCGCAGAGGTGCTCCCTTTACTCCCTAGCCGAACAATCAGGAACGTAGGGGTAAACACAGGAGCAAGGCAATCCAGCTTGCGGAACACTTAGGTCAATATGGTGCATATTGTGGCGTAATACAAGAACAAGGAACGAAGCCATACAAGTATAATCATATGCAAGAGGAAAGGCTTCATAAAGGAAGCCCCGAATTAACATGCGTAAAGGGAGTTTATTTTAACAAATAACTCATGTGAGCATGGCCGAACCGAACACAAAATAAAAAAATTTAAAACTTTGAGCATGAAAGCGACTTAGCTGATTAATGTGTTCGGCATTGATGACGCGGTCCGAGCCTACGGCGGGATGAGGTCCCAGCCCCCAAGCCGGTCTCGAGATGGCAGAGCGAAGAGCTCAACGCTCTGAAGTGGTGACATAGCACGGCCGATACAGGCTGGCAGTGTGATGCCGAAGTACCCGGCGTGGGTTAATGAAGTGATAACGAAGCCCTCGGTCCAGCCGAGGTGACGTGGTATGTCGATACGCCGAGGTGACAGTGCTGCACAATCCGGATCATTTACCTATGCACATAAGATAGCGCAGGCCGGAGATAATAGTAATAATAATAAATTAAAAAAAGTTAGCATAATAAATAATTTATGCAAAGTGGATAATTAAAGGAGTATTGCCCGTGCACTGAACACCCGACGAGGTAAAACCCTCTCGATGATGCCGAAGTCCCCGAGGCAACCGAACATGTCGGTATGGCAATTCAATCAACAAGGTGGTCACGCTGGCTTGCCGAAGTGACCGCGTGACGCAGTCGAGGTCGACCACCTACACACATGAAATAGTGCGGTCCAAAAAGAATAATATAAATATATATATAAAATCCTTGCACAATTGCTTTTTGCACAAAAAATTTATTTAAAGAGATGTGGCCTGGCGCCGAAGCCAATTTCGATGCAGGGCGTCGGCGTGACGCGGTGAAGGCGTGACAAAGCCATAATTTGCAGGCCGGTCCGAGTTCCGGATGCGGCTTTCGCCGAACTGTATACGGGAACTGACCGAACCACCACGCGACCGTCATTAATGCGGCCACCATTTGACAGACCAGTGTACAGATGATGGAACTAACCAGAGTAATAATTCCTCAGGAAAAATAAACCCTAGCAAGAAAATGTTACTAGGATTAATAGCACCTGGTTTATCTGTTGCGGCAATATGAAGAAAGGTTACTCCCAAAATTGGGACTCGATCCGCACACCCATTGCCTGATGGGCAATGAAGCAACGGCATGGCGATGCTGAGAAAGGTTGGCTCGCCGAGGCAAAGCACCCGGTCCGGCTAACATAACGAAGTTGGTCGGCCGGTGACGCCGAAGTCTCCGGAGTGGGTTGATGAAGAGATGGAGAAGCCCCCTGTCTAGGCCGAGGTAACGGAGCGGGTCGGTAAGGAGGCGTTGCAGCAGCCATGTCAGCCGAGGTGTTGAAGCAGTTCGGCGTGATGGACATCAGCTCAAAGAAGCAACTGTGCAGCCATGCCGATGCTGGTCATAACTTGTGACGCGGTCAAAGCCGGATTGATGAAGAGACCGAGCGGTGATGTCGGCGCGCCTGACCCGTGCAATCCGTGGGGTGAGGGTGTTGGTGATAATTTAATCTTCACGATGTCGAACTCTTGTTCGGCTTGCCGAGCTGATGATCCGATCAGGCTGGGCTCGGCTCGATGAAGCAACGATCCGCCTGGCGCAGGTCGGCAGCCGAGGAGCAACGTTGTCGGGCAGGTTTGACACCGCGCGATGGTGAAGATCACATTGGAAAAGACTTTACAATTAGTGGGATGTGTTTGGGAACAAAACACAATACCCCATATAAAACTTCCTTCAAAAAGGATTTCTGAAATCCCGTCCATCAAAAACATGAACTCGGGTCGGATTCGTTCTCGCGTAGAAAACAGATCTGAAAAGTGATGCACTAATCGGAAGGTTCCCGAAGTTTGGACGGTCGAATCGAGCTGAAATTTTGAGAGGTGGTTGATGTGGAAATTCCGCACAAGATGAACAGTTGGATCTTCCAAATAACCTCCGAGCTAGGCTCTGGAGACCACGCCCTAAACTCGTCCAGATTCCCGTCCGGACTCGACAGGCCTCCAGTATATCATAGATCGCCGAAAATTCCTCCATCGGAACGCGATGAAATTTTACAGGGTTGCTATATACTCAATTCCGCACCATTCCACCGAAGCAATCGTCAAACCGACGCTCGAGGAGGCGGTGACAGCGGATACGAGTTCGCTGTCCAAAAAAACAGCTCGGTCGCAAGAGGGCAATGTTGACGTTGAGCCCCCGGGCTCCGTGGATGATTCCTCCATCGTCTTGATAGAGATCGAAGTTGATGATGACGAGGACATATGTCCAATCTTGACGATCCAGAGAGGAGCCTGGTCCTCGGACCAGCCGAGGTGACCAGTCGAGCCGGCGATGAAGACGCCGACGTCGCAGTTGATCTGCAGACCAACCATTGATCCATTGTCGATCACACAGCGGAACTCTCAATGAAAGCACCATTGTCGGTGTCAAAACCGGCAGATCTTGGGTAGGGGGTCCCAAGCTACGTGTCTTAGCATCGATGGTTAACAGGAGACAGGGGACACGATGTTTACCCAGGTTCGGGCCCTCTTAATGGAGGTAATACCCTACTTCCTGCTTGATTGATCTTGATGAATATAGAGATTACAAGAGTTGATCTACCTCGAGATCATATGTTGTGGTCTAAACCCTAGAGGTATGATGAGTAATGTCATAATCATCTATCGACTAGCCTAGCCTCGGCTTATATAACATACCGGAGGCATAGGATAACAAGAGTCCTAGTTGAATATGCCGATGGAGAGGAGTCCTTGTCTTGATCACCAAGTCTCGTGGAATCTTCCTCGTGTATGCATCAGCTGTCCAAACTGGCCCATGAGTAAACGGCCACGGGGGTCCTCGGCCCAATCCAACAGATCGGGAGACGACGTGGTGAGTACCCCCTAGTCCAGGACACCGTCACCCGCAACTAACTCATTAGTCACATTGCTTGCAAGGCTTATAGTGATGTGCATTACCGAGAGGGCCCAGAGATACCTCTCCGACAATCGGAGTGACAAATCCTAAGCTCGATCTACGCCAACTCAACAAAAACCATCGGAGACACCTGTAGAGCATCTTTATAATCACCCAGTTACGTTGTGACGTTTGATAGCACACTAAGTGTTCATCCGGTATTCGGGAGTTGCATAATGTCATAGTCATAGGAACATGTATAAGTCATGAAGAAAGCAATAGCAACAAACAAAATGATCATCGTGCTAAGCTAACGGATGGGTCTTGTCAATCACATCATTCTCTAATGATGTGATCCCGTTAATCAAATGACAACGCATGTCTATGGCTAGGAAACTTAACCATCTTTGAATAACGAGCTAGTCAAGTAGAGGCATACTAGTGACACTCTGTTTGTCTATGTATTCACGCATGTACTAAGTTTCCGGTTAATACAATTCTAGGATGAATAATAAACATTTATCATGATATAAGGAAATATAAATAACAACTTTATTATTGCCTCTAGGGCATATTTCCTTCAGTCTCCCACTTGCACTAGAGTCAATAATCTAGATTACACAGTAATGATTCTAACACCCATGGAGTCTTGGTACTGATCATGTTTTGCTCGTGAGAGAGGCTTAGTCGACGGGTCTGCAACATTCAGATCCGTACGTATCTTGCAAATCTCTATGTCTCCCTCCTTGACTTGATCGCGGATGGCATTGAAGCGTCTCTTGATGTGCTTGGTTCTCTTGTGAAATCTGGATTCCTTTGCCAAGGCAATTGCACCAGTATTGTCACAAAAGATTTTCATTGGACCCGATGCACTAGGTATGACACCTAGATCGGATATGAACTCCTTCATCCAGACTCCTTCATTTGCTGCTTCCGAAGCAGCTATGTACTCCGCTTCACATGTAGATCCCGCCACGACGCTTTGCTTAGAACTGCACCAACTGACAGCTCCACCGTTCAATATAAATACGTATCCGCTTTGTGACTTAGAGTCATCCGGATCAGTGTCAAAACTTGCATCGACGTAACCATTTACGACGAGCTCTTTGTCACCTCCATAAACGAGAAACATATCCTTAGTCCTTTTCAGGTATTTCAGGATGTTCTTGACCGCTGTCCAGTGATCCACTCCTGGATTACTTTGGTACCTCCCTGCTAAACTAATAGCAAGGCACACATCAGGTCTAGTACACAGCATTGCATACATGATAGAACCTATGGCTGAAGCATAGGGAATGACTTCCATTTTCTCTCTATCTTCTGAAGTGGTCGGGCATTGAGTCTGACTCAACTTCACACCTTGTAACACATGCAAGAACCCTTTCTTTGCTTGATCCATTTTGAACTTCTTCAAAACTTTATCAAGGTATGTGCTTTGTGAAAGTACAGTTAAGCGTCTTGATCTATCTCTATATATCTTGATGCCCAATATGTAAGCAGCTTCACCGAGGTCTTTCATTGAAAAACTCTTGTTCAAGTATCCTTTTATGCTATCCAGAAATTCTATATCATTTCCAATCAACAATATATCATCCACACATAATATTAGAAATGCTACAGATCTCCCACTCACTTTCTTGTAAATACAGGCTTCTCCAAAAGTCTGTATAAAACCATATTCTTTGATCACACTATCAAAACGTTTATTCCAACTCAGAGATGCTTGCACTAGTCCATAAATAGATCACTGGAGCTTGCACACTTTGTTAGCATCCTTTGGATCGACAAAACCTTCGGGTTGCATCATATACAACTCTTCTTCCAGAAATCCATTCAGGAATGTAGTTTTTACATCCATTTGCCAAATTTCATAATCATAAAATGCGGCAATTGCTAACATGATTCGGACGGACTTAAGCATCGCTACGGGTGAGAAAGTCTCATCGTAGTCAACTCCTTGAACTTGTCGAAAACCTTTCACAACAAGTCGAGCTTTGTAGACAGTAACATTACCGTCGGCGTCAGTCTTCTTCTTGAAGATCCATTTATTCTCTATGGCTTGCCGATCATCGGGCAAGTCAACCAAAGTCCACACTTTGTTCTCATACATGGATCCCGTCTCAGATTTCATGGCCTCAAGCCATTTCATGGAATCTGGGCTCATCATCGCTTCCTCATAGTTCGTAGGCTCGTCATGGTCAAGTAACATGACCTCCAGAACAGGATTACCATACCACTCTGGTGCGGATCTTACTCTGGTTGACCTACGAGGTTCGGTAGTAACTTGATCTGAAGTTACATGATCATCATCATTAGCTTCCTCACTAATTGGTGTAGGAATCAAAGGAACTGATTTCTGTGATGAACTACTTTCCAATAAGGGAGCAGGTGCAGTTACCTCATCAAGTTATATTTTCCTCCCACTCACTTCTTTCGAGAGAAACTCCTTCTCCAGAAAGGATCCATTCTTAGCAACAAATATCTTGCCTTCGGATCTGTGATAGAAGGTGTAACCAACAGTATCTTTTGGGTATCCTATGAAGACACATTTTTCCGATTTGGGTTCGAGCTTATCAGGTTGAAGCTTTTTGACATAAGCATTGCAGCCCCAAACTTTAAGAAACAACAACTTGGGTTTCTTGCCAAACCACAGTTCATAAGGTGTCGTCTCAACGGATTTAGATGGTGCCCTATTTAACGTGAATGCAGCCGTCTCTAAAGCATAACCCCAAAATGATAGCGGTAAATCAGTAAGAGACATCATAGATCACACCATATCCAATAAAGTGCGGTTACGACGTTCGGACACACCATTACGCTGTGGTGTTCCAGGTGGCGTGAGTTGTGAAACTATTCCGCATTGTTTCAAATGAAGACCAAACTCGTAACTCAAATATTCTCCTCCATGATCAGATCGCAGAAACTTTATTTTCTTGTTACGATGATTTTCCACTTCACTCCGAAATTCATTGAACTTTTCAAATGTTTCAGACTTATGTTTCACCAAGTAGATATACCCATATCTGCTGAAATCATCTGTGAAGGTCAGAAAATACCGATGCCCGCCGCGAGCCTCAAGATTCATTGGACCGGATACATCAGTATGTATTATTTCCAATAAATCTGTTGCCTGCTCCATTGTTCCAGAGAACGGAGTTTTAGTCATCTTGCCCATGAGGCATGGTTCACAAGTACCAAGTGATTCATAATCAAGTGATTCCAAAAGTCAATCAGTATGGAGTTTCTTCATGCGCTTTACACCAATATGACCCAATCCAAACGGCAGTGCCACAAATAAGTTGCAATATCATTATCAACTTTGCATCTTTTGGCTTCAATATTATGAATATGTGTATCACTACTATCGAGATTCAACAAAAATAGACCACTCTTCAAGGGTGCATGACCATAAAAGATATTATTCACAACCATTATTCTCAGACTTAAATGAATAACCGTCTCGCATCAAACAAGATCCAGATATAATGTTCATACTTAACGCTGGCACCAAATAACAATTATTTAGGTCTAATACTAATCCCGGAGGTAGATGTAGAGGTAGCATGCCGACGGCGATCACATCGACTTTGGAACCATTTCCCACGCGCATCGTCACCTCGTCCTTAGCCAATCTTCGCTTAATCCGTAGTCCCTGTTTCGAGTTGCAAATATTAGCAACAGAACCAATATCAAATACCCAGGTACTACCGCGAGCATTAGTAAGGTACACATCAATAACATGTATATCACATATACCTTTGTTCACTTTGCCATCCTTCTTATCCGCCAAATACTTGGGGCAGTTCCGCTTCCAGTAACCAGTCCCTTTGCAGTAGAAGCACTCAGTATCAGGCTTAGGTCCAGACTTGGGCTTCTTCACTTGAGCAACAACTTGCTTGCCGTTCTTCTTGAAGTTCCCCTTCTTCCCTTTACCCTTTTTCTTAAAACTGGTGGTCTTGTTGACCATCAACACTTGATGCTCCTTCTTGATTTCTACCTCCGCGGCCTTTAGCATTGCGAAGAGCTCGGGAATTGTCTTATCCATCCCTTGCATATTATAGTTCATCACAAAGCTTCTGTAGCTTGGTGGCAGTGATTGAAGAACTCTGTCAATGACACTATCAACCGGAAGATTAACTCCCAGTTGAGTCAAGTGATTATGATACCCAGACATTTTGAGTATATGTTCACTAACAGAACTATTCTCCTCCATTTTACAGCTGTAGAACTTATTGGAGACTTCATATCTCTCAATCCGGGCATTTGCTTGAAATATTAACTTCAACTCCTGGAACATCTCATATGCTCCTTGATGTTCAAAACGTCGTTGAAGTCCCGGTTCTAAGCCGTAAAGCATGGCACACTGAACTATCGAGTAGTCATCAGCTTTGCTCTGCCAGGCGTTCACAATGTCCGGCGTTGCTCCTGCAGCAGGTCTTGCACGTAGCGGTGCTTCCGGGACATAATTCTTCTATGCAGCAATGAGGATAATCCTCAAGTTACGGACCCAGTCCGTGTAGTTGCTACCATCATCTTTCAACTTAGCTTTCTCTAGGAACGCATTAAAATTCAAAGGAACAGTAGCACGGACCATTGATCTACAACAACATAGACATGCAAAATACTATCAGGTACTAAGTTCATGATAAATTAAAGTTCAATTAATCATATTACTTAAGAACTCCCACTTAGATATACATCCCTCTAATCATCTAAGTAACCACGTGATCCAAATCAACTAAACCATGTCCGATCATCACGTGAGATGGAGTAGTTTCCAATGGTGAACATCACTATGTTGATCATATCTACTATATGATTCACGCTCGACCTTTCGGTCTCAGTGTTCTGAGGCCAAATCTGCATATGCTAGGCTCGTGAAGTTTAACACGAGTATTCTTCGTGTGCAAAACTGGCTTGCACCCGTTGTATGTGAACGTAGTGCTTATCACACCCGATCATCACGTGGTGTCTCGGCACGACGAACTGTCGCAACGGTGCATACTCAGGGAGAACACTTGTACCTTGAAATTTAGTGAGAGATCATCTTATAATGCTACCGCCGAACTAAGCAAAATAAGATGCATAAAGGATAAACATCACATGCAATCAATATAAGTGAGATGATATGGCCATCATCATCTTGTACCTTTGATATCCATCTCCAAAGCACCGTCATGATCACCATCGTCACCGGCTTGACACCTTGATCTCCATCGAAGCATCATTGTCGTCTCGCCAACTATTGCTATCACGACTATCGCTACCGCTCAGTGATAAAGTAAAGCAATTACATGGCGATTGCATTGCATACAATAAAGCGACAACCATATGTCTCCTGCCAGTTGCCGATAACTCTGTTAGAAAACATGATCATCTCATACAACAATTTATATCATCACGTCTTGACCATATCACATCACAACATGCCCTGCAAAAACAAGTTAGACGTCCTCTACTTTGTTGTTGCAAGTTTTACGTGGCTGCTATGGGCTTAGCAAGAACCGTTCTTACATACGCATCAAAACCACAACGATTTTTCATCAAGTGTGTTGTTTTAACCTTCAACAAGGACCGGGCGTAGTCACACTTGATTCAACTAAAGTTGGAGAAAAAGACACTCACTAGCCACCTGTGTGCGAAGCACGTCGGTAGAACTAGTCTCGCGTAAGCATACGCGTAATGTCGGTCTGAGCCGCTTCATCCAACAATCCCGCCGAATCAAAGTACGACATGCTGGTAAGCAGTATGACTATTATCGCCCACGACTCTTTGTGTTCTACTCGTGCATATAACATCTACGCATAGGCCTGGCTCGGATGCCACTGTTGGGGAACGCGGTATTTCAAAAAAATTCCTACGATCACGCAAGATCTATCTAGGAGATGCATAGCAACGAGCGGGGAGAGTGTGTCCACGTACCCTCGTAGACCGAAAGCGGAAGCGTTAAGTAACACGGTTGATGTAGTCGAACGTCTTCGCGATCCAACCGATCAAGCACCAAACGCATGGCACCTCCGTGATCTGCACACGTTTAGCTCGGTGACGTCCCTTGTACTCTTGATCCAACTGAGGCCGAGGAAGAGTTTCGTCAGCACGACGGCGTGGTGATGGTGATGATGATGTTAACGACGCAGGGCTTCGCCTAAGCACTGCAACGATATGACCAAGGTGGAAATCTGTGGAGGGGGCACCGCACACGGCTAAAACAACTGTTAACTTGTGTGTCTATGGGGTGCCCCCTCGCCCGTATATAAAGGAGCAAGGGGGAGGCCGGCCGGCCCTCATAGGGCGCGCCCAAGGGGGCAATCCTACTCCAAGTAGGAGTTGGATCCCCCCTTTCCTAGTCCTAATAGGAGAAGAAGGAAGGAGAGGGGAAAGAGAAGGAAGGAGGGGGCGCCGCCCCTCCCCCTAGTCCAATTCGGACTAGGACCATGGGGGGCGTGCGGCCAGCCCTTGGCTGCCCCTCTCTCTCCCCTAGGCCCAATAAGGCCCATTACTTCTCTGGTGGTTCCGATAACCCTTCCGGCACTTCAATATTTATCCGATGACCCCCGGAACTCATCCGGTGTCCGAATAACATCGTCCAATATATCAATCTTTATGTCTCGACCATTTGGAGACTCCTCATCATGTCCGTGATCACATCCGGGACTCCGAACAACCTTTAGTACATCAAAAACATAAACTCATAATACCGATCGTCATCGAACTTTAAGCGTGCAGACCATACGGGTTCGAGAACTATGTAGACATGACCGAGACTCATCTCTAGTCAATAACCAATAGCGGAACCTGGATGCTCATATTGGCTCCCACATATTCTACGAAGATCTTTATCGGTCAAACTGCATAACAACATACGTTGTTCCCTTTGTCATTGGTATGTTACTTGCCCGAGATTCGATCGTCGGTATCTCAATACCTAGTTCAATCTTGTTACCGGCAAGTCTCTTTACTCGTTCCGTAATGCATCATCCCGCAACTAACTCATTAGTCACATTGATTGCAAGGCTTATAGTGATGTGCATTACCGAGAGGGCCCAGAGATACCTCTCCGACAATCAGAGTGACAAATCCTAATCTCGATCTATGCCAACTCAACAAACACCATCGGAGACACCTGTAGAGCATCTTTATAATAACCCAGTTACGTTGTGACGTTTGATAGCACACTAAGTGTTCATCCGGTATTCGGGAGTTGCATAACCTCATAGTCATAGGAACATGTATAAGTCATGAAGAAAGCAATAGCAACAAACTAAACGATCATCGTGCTAAGCTAACGGATGGGTCTTGTCAATCACATCATTCTCTAATGATGTGATCCCGTTAATCAAATGTCAACTCATGTCTATGGCCAGGAAACTTAACCATCTTTGAATAACGAGCTAGTCAAGTAGAGGCATACTAGTGACACTCTGTTTGCCTATGTATTCACACATGTACTAAGTTTCCGGTTAATACAATTCTAGCATGAATAATAAACATTTATCATGATATAAGGAAATATAAATAACAACTTTATTATTGCCTCTAGGGCATATTTCCTTCATTAATTTCATGAAAAAACGGAGTAATGCAATAAGAACGATGACATGATGTAGACAAGATCTATTTATGTAGAAATAGACCCCATCTTGTTATCCTTAATGGCAACGATACATACGTGTCGGTTCCCCTTCTGTCACTAGGATCAAGCACCATAAGATCGAACCCATCAGAAAGTACCTCTTCCCACAGCAAGATAAATAGATCGAGTTGGCCAAACAAAACCCAAATATCGGAAAAGAAATACGAGGCTATAAGTAATCATACATATAAGAGATCAAAAGACTCAAATAACTTTCATAGATAAAAACATAGATCTGATCATAAACTCAAAGTTCATCGGATCCCATCAAACACACCGCAAAAAGAGTTACATCAAATAGATCTCCAAGACACCATTGTATTGAGAATCAAATGAGAGAGAGGAAGCCATCTAGCTACTAACTACGGACCTGTAGGTCTACAATGAACTACTCACGCATCATCAGAGAGGCACCAATGAGGATGATGAACCCCTCCGTGATGGTGTCTATATTGGATCTGTGGTTTCTGGAACTTGCGGCGGCTGGAATTGATTTTCGTCGACTCCCCTAGGGTTTCTGGAATATTGGGGTATTTATAGAGCAAAGAGGCGGTACGGGAGGCCACCGAGGTGGGCATAACCCACCTGGGTGCGCCTGGGCCCCCAGGCGCGCCCTCGTGGGTTGTGCCTCCTCGGGGCACCCCTCTGGCACTTCTTCGAACCATCTTGTGTCTTCTGGTCCAGAAAAAATCTACAAAAAGTTTCGCTGTGTTTGGTCTCCGTTTGGTATTGATTTCCTGCTATGTAAAAAACAAGCAGAAAACAGTGATAACCCACAAGTATAGGGGATCGCAACAGTTTTCAAGGGTGGAGTATTCAACCCAAATTTATAGATTCGACACAAGGGGAGCCAAAGAATATTTGTAAGTATTAGCAGCTGAGTTGTCAATTCAACCACACCTAGAGATTAATTATCTGCAGCAAAGTGATCAGTAGCAAAGTAGTATGATAGTTTTGATAATAGTAGTAGTAGCAATAGTAATGATAACAATGATAGCAGTGATTTTGTGGCAAGTGCAACAGTAACAATAGCAGTATTAACTTAGCAGAAACAATATAAGATAAATTCGTAGGCATTGGATCGGTAATTTGTTGGATTATATTCATCATGTGACAGTCATAACCTAGGGCAATACGACACTAGCTCTAGTTCATAAATATAATGTAGGCATGTATTCCGTAAATATATAGTCATACGTGCTTATGGAAAGAACTTGCATGACATCTTTTGTCCTACCATCCCGTGGCAGCGGGGTCCTATTGGAAACTAAGGGATATTAAGGCCTCCTTTTAATAGAGAACCGGGACAAAGCATTAACACACGGTGAATACATGAACTCCTCAAACTACGGTCATCACCGGGAGTGGTCCCAACTATTGTCACTCCGGGGTTACCGGATCATAACACGTAGTAGGTGACTATAACTTGCAAGATCGGATCTAGAACATGGATATAATGGTGATAACATAATGGCTCAGATCTAAAATCATGGCACCCGAGCCCAAAGTGACAAGCATTAAGCATGGCAAAGTCATAGCAACATCAATCTCAGAACATAGTGGATACTAGCGATCAAGCCCTAACAAAACTAACTTGATTACATGATGAATCTCATCCAACTCCTCACCGACCAGCGAGCCTACGAAGGAACTACTCACTCCTGGTGGGGAGCATCATGGAATTGGTAATGGAGAAGGGTTGGTGATGACGAAGAACGAAGATCCCCCTCTCCGGAGCCCCAAACGGACTCCAGATCTGGCCTCCCGATGAGAAACAGGAGGTGACGGCGGCTCCGTCTCGTGGAACGTGATAATTCTTTCTCCCCGATTTTTTCTTGAAAGATGTGATTTTATAGCATCGGTTTCAGGGTCAGTGGGGCTACCAGGTGGGGACAACCCACCTGGGCGCGCCTGGGGGCAGGCGCGCCCTGGTGGGTTGTGCCCACCCAGGTGCCCCCATCAGGTGGCTCTTGGCTTCAGAAATTCTCTTTTATTGTATAAAAATTCCTCGCAAAGTTTCGTTCCATTCAGAGAACCTTTATTTCTGCACAAAAACAATACCGTGGTAGTTCTGCTAAAAACATCGTCAGTCCGGGGTTAGTTTCATTCAAATCATGCAAATTAGAGTCCAAAACAAGAGGAAAAGCGTTAGAAAAAGTAGATACGTTGGAGACGTATCAACTCCCCCAAGCTTAAACCTTTGCTTGTCCTCAAGCAATTCAGTTGATAAACTGAAAGTGAAAAAGAAAAACTTTTACGAACTCTTTTGCTCTTGTTTGCATAAATAAGCTTAAACAACACCCATGTTTTCAGCCAATATTATAACTAACCATGTCGCTAATAACTCTTAAAAATTATATTAGCTCATATCAATGACATAATCAGCTAGCGAGCAATAATAAGGTATCTCAAACGGCAACATGTTATCAAAACAACCATGATATAATATGACAATAGTGGTATCTCGCTAGCCCTTTGTGAGACCACAAAACATAAATGTAGACCACCAAAGTCCGAGCAGCGACTAAACATTGTAATTCATTGTAGAAACGATCCAATCATGATGCACCCAACATTAGCTACACACAATGCATCAGCATGACAGCAGTGCTCTCAGGTTCAGGCGCTTATTTTAGAAGGTGATGACACAACATAAAAGTAAATAGATAGTCCCTTCGCAAAGGGAAGCAGTGATTTGCAGAGGTGCCAGAGCTCAAGTTTTAAAACAGAGGTAAATGATATTTTGAGACATGCACCCTTCTCATTTACTTCACAACTATCAATTATCAATATCTTCCATGCTAAACACGCTAGTGGTGATTCCCAAGCGATAAAGTAAAGGTTATGACTCCATTGGGAGTTTTTGTTTGATTATTTGAGAGATCAACTCTTTTTGCAGTTTGGGACTGGGCATCCCTATTACCGCCTGTCGGTGTCAAAACCGGCGGATCTCGGGTAGGGGTCCCGAACTGTGCGTCTAAGGCGGATGGTAACAGGAGGCGGGGGACACAATGTTTACCCAGGTTCGGGCCCTCTCGATGGAGGTAATACCCTACTTCCTGCTTGATTGATCTTGATGATATGAGTATTACAAGAGTTGATCTACCACGAGATCGTAGAGGCTAAACCCTAGAAGCTAGCCTATGATTATGATTGTTGTTGTCCTACGGACTAAACCCTCCGGTTTATATAGACACCGGAGGGGCTAGGGTTACACAGAGTTGGTTACAAGGGAGGAGATCTACATATCTGAATTGCCAAGCTTGCCTTCCACGCAAAGGAGAGTCCCACCCGGACACGGGACGAAGTCTTCAATCTTGTATCTTCATAGTCCAACAATCCGGCCAAAGTATATAGTCCGGCTGTCCGAGGACCCCCTAATCCAGGACTCCCTCAGTAGCCCCTGAACCAGACTTCAATGATGATGAGTCCGGCGCGCAGATTGTCTTCGGCATTGCAAGGCGGGTTCTTCTCCCAATTCCGAGTACCTGTCGAGTAGTGTCCGGCTTCCCATGAATGTTGCACTCCTTGGCTTCTGCGCCTAATAATGGCTATCTTCCACGTGTCGAGCGAATGCGAGAAGTCGGGGCATTTTTACACTTGCCACCCTAACCATGTAAGTAAATTGTCTATTTAAAGAGCCGGGGATCCTCAGATCCAGATCACACCATCCTCCCACAGCGAGTATCCATCGGAGCACACCCGAAAAAGTCCATCCCATCATGGTCGGCCATCGCAGCTCCTCCTCTCGCTCCCGTAGCCCTAAGCCAGGAAATTGGAAGAAGTGTTCCGTCCCCCACAGCCAATTAGTAGAGTTACAGACCCATGGGTTTCTCCCTCCTGCGTATATGGTCCCCGTCCGAGCCGGACTAGCCACTTACAATGGCGGGGAGCAAGCGAAGAGCTTTCCCAACCCATCCATGGGGGAGCGGGTATGCCTTGTCCCTTACTTATTAAGGGGACTTGGATTTCCAATCCATCCGTTCCTCCGCGGGCTCCTGGAGTTCTACGGCCTCCAGCTGCATAACTTTACTCCCGCCTCCATATTACATATCGCTGGCTACGTCGCCCTTTGCGAGCTATTTCTAGGCTGCGAAGCTCATTTCGAGCTATGGCAGAGGCTATTCTGCCTCGTGCCCCGTACACAGGAGGGGTCAATATATCAAGTGGGCGGAGCCGAAATATGGCGCATCGCCGGGACCGGATATCTGTCTGGTACTCCGAAGAATACATCCGAAGACTGGCCTTCGGAGTGGTTTTATATGGAGGACGTCCCCCTTTCGGACCCTATTCGGATGGGCCTTCCTGAGTTCAATAACGCCCCTTTGGAGAAATGCCGCAGATGGCGCCCTTCGAGCCCCCAGGAGGAAAATAACAAAGAGGTCCTTTACCTGATGGGCCGGATAAAAACGCTGGCCAAATCAGGACTGACAATAATCGAGGTTATGTCAATATGTATAATGCGGGGGGTGCAGCCACTTCAATATCGGGGACAACCCGTGTGGCACTTCAATGGAGAAGACGATGCCACCCGTTGCGGCCGTAAAGGTCCGGACTCCGCCGCTGCTCTAGCGAAAATACTGTCCGATTTATATAAATGAGAGGAAGAGGAGTTCATCCGCATTAAGCCATGGGATGGATTCTCCATGTACAACCCACCAAACTGGGTGAGCTGCTACTTTTTACTCCAGACCTTCCCGCATTCTTCGTCATAAATATTTACCTTGCTATTTCATAGCAGGAACTGCGAAAAGCTGTGAGGGAGGTCCACAGCCCGTCTCCACAGCCAGAGGATCCTGACCGGGCCCTCGACCCCAGACTCGAAGAAGATCCGGACACATTTGTGGAGCTCATCGACAGGACATTCTATCAGTTAAGCTGCGACGGTGACTTGGTGGCCATCATAGCCGATTATCTTGCATCGCATGTAAGTAAAACCGTAGTCCGAACTTCCGAGAAGGATCCCTTTTTTGCACTTCACCCACCGCACACATATGGTGTCTTACAGGGAAGGCCCTTGGGACGCCATGCCGAACCCGCAGTGACTCACCAACAAGGGACACCGAAACCGGGTAGGCTTAAAAGGAAGGCGGTCGGGACTGAGACGCCGTCGCGGAGGTATGAAAAAGAACCCTGCTCCGCGGTTGTCGTCTTTAAAATATAATAACGTCCATGGTTCCCGGTAGGAAAAACGCTCGCCTGCCGACCACGCCTCCACCAGCCGGGCTCCAGAGCCGGACTCAGAGGCAGATGCTAACGTGGGGACAATGCCGGATGTTCCTCCTACAGAGGATGCGGATAGGCTGTCCGCTACGAATTCCGAAGTGGAGAGTGCCATGAATCACAGGCGTCGCCGGGCCGTACTCCGCGACCCTGGTTTCTCTGAAGAGGCATTCGATGCCTTCAACTCAGGGGATGCGTACATCCGAGCTGCTCAAAATGGTCTTGCCAGAGCCACCGACCAGTATGTAAAGGATATACGGGTAAGAAAATCTGATAATTATGTATATCAGTAGCCCCTGAGACTGGAAACAGTTGGCACAACTGATTTAAGGATCATTATTTGCGTAGGTTCTTACGGAGAAGAATACCCAGTTGTCTCAAGAGCTGGAGGAGTGCAAAGCCCAGCTACGGGCCACAGTTGCCACAATGAAGGAGTCCAAGAAGACCCATCTGGTAACACTTGTTCCTATCGAAAAGAACGGCATATACCAGTTAGTATTCTGCACGCATGCAAATCTAACAATAGATTCTGCAGATGATCCCGGAGTGATTCCGGAGGTCGTGCGAGGGGATGAGCAACATGCTCAACGATAGCTAAAGGCTGGCGAGCGCGTGCTTACGCAGGTTAGGCGGGAGAAAAAGATCTCCAAGATGCCATTACCCGGCTGAGTGTTGAACTGAAAGATGTTCGGGCCCAGCTTGCTGACTCCGTAAAGGAGAATAAGAGGCTTCGACGCGGCATTTTTAGTAAGTGCTTGAATGAACTTTTATATAGTTCGGCGAAGAAACCGGCTAACAGAGTTATATTTGTAGGTATGCTGACGGGTCATCCCGCAGAGGAGATGCCCGGGTCTGCGGGATCTTCTGCCAGAGCTCTCACAACTGCACGAACAAGTTCGGTAGGTGATGCAGGGCATTGCCCAGGCCTTGTGGCCATCCGCCTCCCTGCCAGGAGGCATGGGGTAGCTTGTAGAAATGCTCAAGGGAGCGCGGCGGCGCTTCCGATTATGGAAGATATCTGCCTGCCGACAAGGTGCGAGGGAAGCCTGGGCCATGGTGAAGACTCGATATACCAAGGCTGACCCGAACCACATGGCCGAGGTCGGACCTGTGGGGTCTGATGGGAAAGAGATCCCCGTCAGTTTGGTGTATGACCAGGTGAAATTAGCCGCAAAGTATTCCCAACAGGATTGTAGGCTAGACAGCCTGTTGGATGGTATAGAAGAAGAATTTAGTCACTCTAAGTGACTTTGTACTTCAAGTGACATATATTGTCCCTAGCTGGATTGTAAATCATTTGTCATGGCGGACCTTTTCGCTTCGACCTCCGGACCCGACAGTCCGAGTGTATCCGAATACCCGCTCAGTTATGTACAAACCGGGGTATGCATGGAAACCAGGCGTAGGGGTCATAAGTGCTTGAACAGACAAGTACCCAACTAGCTATGTTATATTACATGGATAGTAAGAAACATCTTCCAGGGAGAATAGTTCCGTTAAGGGTTCCTTTCCCTAGGTACGCATGTATTAATGTGTATGTCCGAACTGCGAAAAGAGACGCAGGATATAAACATCTGGGGGCATGTATTGCAATAAGTAAAAGTCATCTTTTGTTCACCGACCGAATATTCACTTAAGAACGCTAGCTTTCGGCTTCACCCAGTCTGAGGTACACATCCGGCTGACCCGGCAGTAACAATCGCAGAGGTGCTCCCCTTATGCCCTAGCCGAATTAACGGGAACGTAGGGCATAAACACAAGAGCCAGGCAACCCAGCTTGGCCAAAACTTAAGTCATATCGATGCATATAATGGCGAAGAAAAGGTACATGTGTAAAAGTAACACATGTGCGGGGGGCATAGAGCCCGGAACATAGTTATATTAAGCTTTTGTATAAGAAGCCCCCGGGTATAGTGAGCACGCCTAGCGCATCAAGATTGTGTAGTCAAGACACATTTTAACCTTTTAAGGCCGTGAAGAAAAAGAAAGAATGAAAGAAAAGAAAGATAACGGATATATATAAAAAATTGACGGAGGTAAGGAGACGAACACAGAGTCCGGCACTAGGCGTAGAACCTTCGGAGTCTGGCCGCGTTCCATGGGTTTGGCTCGAGTCGATTGTCTGATGCATCCCGCAGACGGTACGCTCCACCGGTCAGAACTTTGTCAATAACGAAGGGACCTACCCATTTGGGCTTGAGCTTGTCCTTTTTCTTATCTGGTAGGCGTAGAACGAGTTCGCCAACGTTATAAGTTTTGGCCCGTACTTCTCTGCTTTGATACTGTCGAGCCTGTTGCTGATAGAATGCGGAGCGGGCTTTTGCCACATCACGCTCCTCCTCCAGGGCGTCCAAACTGTCCTGCCGATCAAGCTCTGCTTCTTTCTCTTCATACATGCGCACTCGAGGTGAGTCATGAATGATGTCGCAGGGCAGTACCGCCTCTGCGCTGTACACCATAAAAAACAGTGTGTATGCGGTAGTGCGATTTGGCGTGGTCCGCAGCCCCCATAGTACGGAGTCGAGCTCCTCGACCTAGTGCGTATCTGATTCCTTCAAGGATCGCACTAATCTGGGTTTAATGTCGCTCATGATAAGACCATTTGCTCGCTCAACTTGACCGTTAGTTTGAGGGTGATAGACGGAGGCATAATCGAGATTAATGCCCATGTTGCCGCACCAAGTTTTTACCTCGTCGGCTGTAAAGTTCGAGCCGTTATCGGTGATGATGCTGTGGGGGACACCGTAACAGTGTACAACCCCGGATAGGAAGTCTATCACTGGTCCGGATTCGGCCGTTTTAACTGGTTTGGCTTCTATCCATTTGGTGAATTTATCCACCATGACCAATAGGTACTTTTTCTTATGGCTTCCTCCTTTAAGGGGTCCGACCATATCAAGCCCCCAGACCGCAAAGGGCCAAGTAATGGGGATTGTTTGGAGAGCGTAGGTGGCATATGGCTTTGGTTTGCAAAAAGCTGGCAACCGACACAACGTTGAACGAGGTCCTGCGCGTCTGCTCGGGCCGTCGGCCAGTAAAAACCTGTACGGAAGGCCTTGCTTACAAGGGCCCGAGCTGCGGTGTGGTGGCCGCCGAGTCCAGCATGAATTTCTACCAAAAGTTGTCGTCCTTCATCTTCGGAGATGCACCTTTGAAGTACTCCGGTAGCGCTTTTCTTATAAAGCTCTCCCTCGTGTACCTTGTAGGCTTTAGACCGTCGCACAATGCAACGTGCCTCGTTTGGGTTCTCAGGGTGTTCTTGCCTAGTTAGGTAAGCCAAGAACGGTTCTGCCCACGGGGCGATGACAGCCATAATCACGTGGGCCAAAGGTGTTATTTCGGTGGCAGAGCCTCCGATTACGTCAGAGTGTTCGGGGTCTGGCGTTGTGGCCGGATCCGGACTGTTTTTGCCGGTCTCCCCCTCCCACACCACTGATGGCTTAAACAACCTTTCCAAGAAGATATTAGGTGGGACAGGGTCGCGCTTAGCGCCGATGCGGGCGGGGATATCCGCCGCTTGTTTGTTTTCTTGGACCACATGGTGGAATTCGAGTCCCTCGAACCGAGCTGACATTTTGAGGACGGCGTTGCGATAAGCCGCCATTTTTGGGTCCTTAGCGTCAAAGTCTCCATTTATTTGAGATATTGCGAGGTTCGAATCCCCACACACCTCTAGGCGTTGAATGCCCATGGAGACTGCCATCCGGAGACCATGCAACCGGGCCTCATATTCTGCTACATTGTTGGAGTCTGTGTATAATATTTGCAGTACGTATTGGACTGTGTCTCCGGTGGGGGATGTCAGGACGACGCCTGCCCCCAGACCAGCCAGCATCTTAGAGCCGTCAAAATGCATGATCCAATTGGAGTACGCGCTGTACTCTTTAGGGAGTTCGGCTTCTGTCCATTCGGCGACGAAATCAGCCAGTACTTGTGACCTAATGGCTCGCCGTGGTTTGTACGTTATGTCGAACGGGAGGAGCTCAATAGCCCATTTAGCAATCCGGCCCGTGGCATCGCGGTTATTTATTATGTTGTTGAGTGGTACTTCAGAGGCCACCGTAATTGAACACTCTTGAAAGTAGTGTCGTAGTTTCCGGGATGCCATGAAGACCGCGTATGCTATCTTTTGATAATGTGGGTACCGTGATTTGCATGGAGTGATGACAGTAGATACGTAGTATACCGGCTTTTGAAGCGGGAACTTATGTCCGTTCATCTCTCGTTCGACGACGAGCACTGCGCTTACAACTTGGTGTGTTGCCGCTATATATAACAGCATTGGTTCGCCGATATTTGGCACGGCCAAGATTGGGTTGCTGGCCAAGACGGCTTTTATTTCTTCCAATCCGGCCGTGGCCGCATCCGTCCACTCGAAGTGTTCGGTGCGTCGAAGAAGGCGATAAAGAGGTAGTGCTTTTTCTCCCAATCGAGAGATAAAGCGGCTTAAGGCAGCCACGCATCCAGTTAATTTCTGGATTTGGTTGAGGTCTGTTGGGATAGCCAACTATGACAGAGCTTGGATTTTGGCCGGATTTGCTTCAATTCCTCCATTGGAAACAATGAGGCCCAAGATCTTACCGGCGGGCACGCTGAAAACGCATTTTTCCGGATTGAGCTTGATGTCATATGTTCGGAGATTGTCGAACATGAGCCTCAAGTCGTCTATTAAGGATTCGACGTGTCTGGTTTTAATGACCACATCGTCTACGTATGCCTCCACTGTTTTGTGGATTTGTGTTTCCAGGCATGTCTGAATCATGCGTTGATAGGTTGCACCAGCGTTTTTGAGCCCGAAAGGCATGGTGTTAAAACAGAAGGGGCCGTATGAAGTGATGAATGCCGTTGCGGCTTGATCGGACTCCGCCGTCTTAATTTGATGGTATCCGGAGTATGCATCGAGGAAACACAATGAGTCATGACCTGCGGTAGCATCGATAATTTGATCGATGCGGGGGAGGGGGAAGGGATCCTTGGGGCAAGCCTTGTTAAGGTCCTTGAAATCGACACATAGGCGCCAGGATTTGTCCTTCTTTGGTACCATTACCAGGTTTGCTAGCCAGTCCGGATGTTTTATTTCTCGAATGAATCCGGCCTCGAGTAACTTGGCTAGCTCCTCTCCCATGGCTTGTCGCTTAGGCTCTGAGAAACGCCGAAGGGTCTGCTTGACCGGCTTGTATCCCTTTAGAATGTTTAGGCTATGCTCGGCCAGCCTGCGTGGGATTCCTGGCATGTCTGAAGGGTGCCAGGCGAAGATGTCCCAATTCTCGCGCAAGAACTCCCGCAGTGCGGCGTCTGTTGTGGGGTTCAGCTGTGCCCCGATGGATGCTGTTTTTGTAGGGTCCGTTGGGTGGACTTGGAATTTGACTATTTCGTCCGCTGGTTTAAAAGAGGTGGACTTGGGCCTTTTGTCGAGTATCACGTCGTCCCTGTCCACTGTGGAGCACAGCGCAGTTAGTTCTTCGGCCGCAAGGGCTTCGGATAACGCCTCGAGGGCCAGTGCGGCGGTTTTATTTTTGGCGCGGAGTGCTATGTCCGGATCACTAGCTAGAGTGATGATTCCATTGGGCCCGGGCATTTTGAGCTTCATGTACCTGTAATGGGGTATAGCTTGGAAGATCGTGAATGCCTCCCGCCCTAAAAGGGCGTGGTATCCGCTACTGAACGGGGCCACTTGGAATGTGATTTCTTCGGACCTATTATTTTCCGGCGTGCCGAATACCACATCTAGTGTGATTTTTCCCGCACATCGTGCCTCCCGACTAGGGATGATTCCTCTGAAGGTCGTGCTGCTTTGCTTAATGCGGCTCTTGTCTATTTCCATTTTTTTAAGAGTCTCCTCATAGATGAGGTTTAATCCGCTGCCACCGTCCATGAGCACTTTAGTAAGCCGGAAGCCATCCACAATTGGACTAAGGACCAAAGCAGCTGGTGCTCGGGTTGTTCGGAATTGAGGTTCGTCACTGGCATTGAAGGTTATAGCCATGTCGTTCCATGGATTTATTGCTGCAACGTGGCAGACTTCGGCAAGGCTGCGGAGTGCTCGCTTGCACCTATTATTTGAGGTGAAGGTCTCGAAGACTGTCAATACTGTACTGTTATTTTCCATGGGATGGTGCTCTGTGGTATTGTTGATGAGGAGATCCTCGCCGCTCTTGGCCACCTGCCAGAGTATCCAACATGCTCTAAGGCTGTGTGTTGGCATGGTATCTGGTGTACTATGAATTTTGCATGGCCCATTGAGCCATCCCTCCAATATAGTTCCACGCCCTATAGTGGGCTTTGGTTTCTTTGTAATTGGATCAGGTGACTTACGAGAGTACACCCTTTTAGTTCGGACGGGGGGTCTAGTGAGAGCCGGGGGATCCCAGAATTTTGTTTGGGTTTTCCAGGCGCTTTCCATCGCACAGTACTTCTGTACTATGGCCGCCAAGTCAGCGAAGTGTGCTATGTCACGACGACTTATGGTGTTGAGGATTCCCTTGTCCGTGCAATTTTTGCAAAAGAATGAAATTGCGTCTTCCTCGCGACAGTCCTTGACCTTGCTCATTACAAGGAGGAATCTGGCCCAATAGTGATGTAATGTCTCTTGGGGCTCTTGTCTAATGTGGGAAAGATCACTTATGTCTGGGTGGGTGGGTAGATTTAGGTCCAAACCCTGACCCGATCTGAGACCCAGGGGCGGAGGAGTTTCCGAGGTTGGCAGTTTGGGCTCCGGGATGTTGCCCAATACTCCTGGCCCGCTGTCTGATTCTAGGTTCGAAGCTTGGGCCATGTCCTCCCGTAGACAGGTATCCGGCTCGGAGAGCTCGGGAATCCGGACATAGTTTGTCCTCAAAATAGAGGAAGAATCGCTACATTGCTCCTCCACCACCGCTATCTGATGGGTGACCGGCGGAGAGTTAATCTCCCTTTGGTCGGGTTTAAGCCCGATCCGATCATAGTCCATAGCGACTCCCAGGGCGGCGATGCGATCCAAGATCTCGTTCAAGGAAGAGAGCTCCATTGGATCCATCTGCTCGGCGAATCCCGAGCCGACGTGGAGGCTGTTTTTGATGACCCGAGAAGTCATCGTCGGCGCGACGGCCGAACGGGCGGTCATGACGAAGTCGCCTAGTCGGAGAGTTTGGCCTACAGCCCAGGCTCCCCCAGAGGTAATGTTGTCCTTGACAATAAGACGAGCCATCAAGCCTTATCGTGATGGCACAGTGGAACTCTCAATGAAAGCACCAATGTCGGTGTCAAAAACGGCGGATCTCGGGTAGGGGGTCCCAAACTGTGCGTCTAAGGCGGATGGTAACAGGAGGCGGGGGACACAATGTTTACCCATGTTCGGGCCCTCTCGATGGAGGTAATACCCTACTTCCTTCTTGATTGATCTTGATGATATGAGTATTACAAGAGTTGATCTACCACGAGATCGTAGAGGCTAAACCCTAGAAGCTAGCCTATGATTATGATTGTTGTTGTCCTACGGACTAAACCCTCCGGTTTATATAGACATCGGAGGGGGCCAGGGTTACACAGAGTCGGTTACAAGGGAGGAGATCTACATATCTGAATTGCCAAGCTTGCCTTCCACGCAAAGGAGAGTCCCACCCGGACACGGGACGAGGTCTTCAATCTTGTATTTTCATAGTCCAACAGTCCGGCCAAAGTATATAGTCCGGCTGTCCGAGGACCCCCTAATCCAGGACTCCCTCACCGCCCTTTTCTCATGTGATGGCGAGTGAATAAACACTCGACCTGAGAATAACCCGCTTAGCATGAAGATACCGACTACCCCCTGTCATTCCATGAACGATCCAGGCACACAAAATGGATAATTGCTTGAAGTTTTTAGAGATGGCACATGCAAATTTACTTAGGACGGCAGGGTAATACCGCATATAGGTAGATATGGTGGACTCATCTGGAATAACTTGGGTTCAAGGTTTTTGATGTACAAGCAGAATTCCCACTTGGTACAGGTGAAGGCCATCAAATAGGTTAAGAAGCGGCCAGCTAGAGAGCAACAACGGTCATGAACATGCATTATGCATAAGTAACATTGGACACTAGCATGAGCAGGATATGAACACCATGAACATAAATATCATAGAGGCTATGTTGGTTTTGATTCAACTACATGCATGAACATGTGCCAAGTCAAGCCACTCGAACATTCAGAGGAGGATACCATATCATCATACTACATCACAATCATTTTAATGCAATGTTGACATCCAAGATAAATCATTATCCACTCCTAGCTACTTATGCATGGCATGAGAAACTATAATCTCTAATTGTCATTGCAAACATGTTTAATCATAATGGGCTGAATCATGGATACTAGGTTAAACATATTTACAAAAACAGAACAAGTCGAGTTCATACCCGTTTTTCTCTGCCACGGCCAGTTCATTGAATGTCGTCATTATTGCCTTTCACTTGCATGACCGAACGATAAGAAAATAATAATAGTGCAAGAGTGCCATGGACTAAGCTAGAATCTGCAAACATTTTATTCAACAGGAGAAGACAAAGTAAAATGGGCTCTTTGTTAGATCAACAATTATGCATATGAGAGCCACTCAACATTTTCATCATGGTCTTCTCCTTTGTACGACTCAATAAAAAGAAAAGAAATTCAGAGAAACACACTGAAATATTTTTGGAGTTTTTGATTTTCTAGAACAAGCAAATAAAAGGGAAAAGCAAAAACGAGAAAAACTATTTACACGGTAAAGCTCCCAACAAGCAAAAGAAGAACAACGAAATCTTTTTGGGTTTTCTTTTAGTGCTACGGCTAACTACTCTAGAAACAAAATAAAAAAGAAGCAGGAAATATTTTTGTATTTTCTCAAAGTTATTCAAACACACAAAAAGAAAGCAAGAAAATAAATTTAACATGGATAATACAATGAAAAAGTGTGAACACCGACAACTGAAATGTGTGAACATGAATGTAAAGTCGGTGAGAAACACGTACTCCCCCAAGCTTAGGCTTTTGGCCTAACTTGGTAAACATTCAGTAGCATGGATAGTAGTCGGAGTGGTAGCTCACGGAGGCTCTCGGTGCGGATGCCTCGGCCTGCCGTGCAGCCTCAACTGCTGCGTTGTGGGCTCGAGCCTCGCTCTCAAGAACAAAATACCTTCCCTTGCTGTGATAATCAAAGAGAGCAGTCGCAGGCAAATATGTGTACACCACAGATTCTTGGTTAAACAACAATTTATAGGTGAAATTATGAATATCTCCTTTAAGGATCTTATGATGTTTCCTAGCATCAAAGTCTAAATACTGCGTGGGTAGAATAGGGTCATGAGGCATGGTGAAACACCCAGCTCTCTTGTTAAATGCGTGGCATAAATTCCACCATAGAAATAGCCACTATTAGTGTTGTGTTGCAACCTGCGTGCGACAATCGCTCCAAGATTATAACTCCTATCACCGGTTAGAGCGGCGCGTATGAGGCTCAAATCTGGAGCACAAAGTGTACTACAATCTTGTTTCCCTACAATATATTTCCCATTAAATAAAGCAAAAGTACTGAATTGCGGGAAAATGAATGCTCTTTATTCTACCTTGCATCACTCCCCTCGTCTCACCGTACCAAAGACTAGTCAAAAATGATTGATACTCAGGCCTTGGCGGTTCGTCAAGCGAACCCCGGAATGGGATTTTGCAGTGGTGAGCAAAACTCTCTAGTGATATGGTAAATGGATTTTCATAAAGTTTAAAAGACACTCTAGACTCACGGTGGTGGAATTTAAATCCCTTGACAAATGATTCAGTGAGAGTGTGATGTTGATTGCACTTATCTGAAATGTAGGGACCGAGGCCGCCATTGTGAACATATTGTTCAAATTCCTCCTTAATGCCCGCACGCACCATATAGTCGTCAGACGGCCACAAGCATGTTTTGGTGGCGGCATCTGGTATGGAATTTTCACTTGGTTCAACACAAGACCGACGAGCGGAGCTGTCACTAGAAGATGCCCCCGAGGATCTCCTCCTCGAAGAACTCCTTCCAAAAAGGTTCATCATATTCGCATACAATTTTCTGAAAAATTTTGGGTGACAAAAATTTATCAACAAAACTTTATAAGATTGATAGCATCTACCCAGAGGGATATATAGAGGCCATATCAAGCATTCAAACTACTTAGAACTCTAAGAATTCAACATGCAAGCTCATCTACAGCAGTACCAAGAGTAGCTAATTATTCAAAATATAAACTACTAAAGCAAAAACTAATTGGACAAACGGAGGAGTCACATACCAAGCAACAATCCCCCGAAACAGTTTCGGAAACGGAGCTTCGAGCAAAGAGATCGAAATCCGCGGGTTTGAGAGCAAGAACACGAGAGAGAGAGAGAGAGAGAGAGAGAGAGCAATGATGAATTTTTTTCTGGAGGTAGGTGATGATGTGGTGTGAAGGGATAAGTGAGGGGGCCCACGTGGGGACCACAACCTACCAGGGCGCGCCTAGGGGTCCTGGCGTGCCCAGGTGGGTTTTGCCCACCTGGTGCACCTCCCACTGATATTATTTGCAGCAAAAATTCTTAAATATTCAGAAAAATCGTATTAAATTTTCAGAGCATTCTGAGAACTTTTATTTTTGGGTCATTTTTTTATTGCAGGGAAATTCAGAAAACAGACAAAACATAGCATTTTATTTTATTTAACTAATAAGAACATAAAATAAAAGGTAGGGAGAGAAGGTAGTGCTCACTAAATTCATCAACTTCATACCTCTAAAAAATGAGCCATTAATAAGGTTGATCAGGTCTTATTAACAACCACTTTCGATTAGCATGAAACCGAAGAACTTTCGTAAATCACTAAGTTACCTCAACGGGGATATGAATGTCCCCAGCAATAAGAATTTCATATTTCTTTTTAACAGTAGGTGGAGGTAGTTGAAAACTTCCAATAGTGATTGTCAGAGATTTTTCAATAACATTAATACCATTCACTTGGAATAGTTTCTTCGGAAAGTGCACCGTATGCTCATTACCATTGATATGAGAAGTGACCTTGCTTTTATTCCAATCAATAACAGCCCCTGCAGTATTCAAGAAGGGTCTACCAAGGATAATCGACATGTTGTCGTCCTCGGGCATCTCAAGTATAACAAAGTCAGTCAAAATTGTAACATTAGCAACAACAACGGGCACATCCTCACAGATACCGATAGGTATGGCAGTTGATTTGTCAACCATTTGCAAATATATTTCAGTAGGTGTGAGTTTATTCAAATCAAGTCTTTTATATAAAGACAAAGGCATAACACTAACACCAGCTCCTAAGTCACATAAAGCAGTTTTCACATAATTTCTTTTGATGAAGCAAGGTATAGTTAGTATTCCTGGATCTCCAAGTTTTTTAGGTACTCCATCTTTAAAAGTATAATTAGCAAGCATGGTGGAGATTTCAGCTTTCGGTATTTTCCTTTTATTAGTGATGATGTCTTTCATGTACTTTGCATAAGGAGGCATTTTCAAGATATCAGTCAAGCGAGTACGCAAAAAGACTGGCCTCAGCATTTCAGCAAAGTGTTCAAATTCTTCATCATCTTTATTTTTAGTTGACTTGGGTGGAAAAGGCATAGGTTTTTAAACCCACGGTTCTCTTTCTTTGCCGTGTTTTCTAGCAACAAAGTCTCTTTTATCATATCGTGTATTTTTGGGTTGTGGGTTATCAAGATCAACAGCTGGTTCTATTTCAACATCATTATCTGGTTCTTTTTCATTATTTGGTTGAGCATCTTCATGAACATAAGCATTATATTTTTCATTATCACTAGGTGAATGTTCATTACCAGATTGAGTTTCAGCATCAGAAATAGAAACATCATTATCATTATCATTATCACGAGTTTTTCTATTTCAGGTTCACTAGTGGCATGCAAAGTCCTATCATTTTTCTTTTTCTTCTTCTTTTTAGAAGGACTAGGTGCAATGGTGTTGTTCCTTTGTGAATCCTGTTCAATTTTTTTGGGTGTCCCTCAGGATGAAGTGGTTCCTGAGTCATGTTACCTCCTCTAGTTGCAACTCTAATAGCAAAGTCATGTATGTTATTATTCATTTCATCTAGCAATTCTCTTTGAGATTTAGCAACTTGTTTTAACTGGGTTTTTACCATAGAAGCATGCGTTCCCACACCTCTAACATCATTTGAGATTCTAAATAACAAGTCACTCAAGCGAGCAATCATATCAGAATTATATTTCAATTGTTTCATAACATTTGCATTGAAGTGATCTTGCTTTCTAATATAATTCTCAAACTCATAAAGGCATTGGCTAGGGTGCATATTATGAGGATTATCATTATCATTGAATTTCATTAGAGAACTTACCTCTACCACCTTAGGCAGTGGTGGTGTATCAAGCCCATGTATTTCTTCAATAGGAGGTAAATTTTTGACATCCTTAGCTTTAATACCTTTTTCCTTCATATATTTCTTTGCCTCTTGCATATCTTCAGGACTGAGATATAATATACCCCTCTTCTTTGGAGTGGGTTTAGGAGGTGGTTCAGGGAGAGTCCAATCATCATAATTTTTCAATATGTTATTCAATAATTCTTCAGCTTGCCCAATAGTTCGTTCCCTGAAAAACAACCAGCACAACTATCTAGGAAGTCCCTAGAAGCATCGATTAGTCCATTATAGAAGATATCAAGTATTTCATTTTTCTTAAGAGGATGATCAGGCAAAGCATTAAGCAATTGGAAAAGCCTCCCCCAAGCTTGTGGGAGACTCTCTTCTTCAATTTGCACAAAATTAAATATCTCCTGCAAGGCAGCTTGTTTCTTATGAGCAGGAAAATATTTTTCAGAGAAGTAATAAATCATATCCTAGGGACTACGCACACAACCAGGAGCAAGAGTATTGTACCAAGCTTTAGCATCACCCTTTAATGAGAACGGAAACAATTTGAGAATATAGTAATAGCGAGTTTTCTCATCATGAGTAAAAAGGGTGACTATGTCATTCAACTTAGTAAGATGTGCCACAACAGTTTCAGTTTCATAACCGTGGAAACGATCTGATTCAACCAAAGTAATTAACTCTGGGTCGACAGAGAATTCATAATCCTTATCATCAATAAAGATAGGTGAGGTAGCAAACTTAGGATCATATTGCATTCTAGCATTCAGAGATTTTTCTTTATACTTGCATAATAATTTCTCTAGATCATCTCTATGCTTACAAGCAAGAATATCTCTAGTTGTCTCCTCATTCATAACATAACCTTCCGGTACCTTAGGCATTTCATATCTAGGAAGGCTAGTTCTAGCGGGTGTTTCAAGCTCATCATGAGATTCAACAACATCATGTTGTCTTACTCTAGCAATTTGTTCATCAAGAAATTCACGTAGTGGCACATTATCATCAAGCAAGGTACTAGCATCATCATAAGCATCATTCATAGCAAAAGTAGCATCATCAATAACTTGCGACATATCAGGATTGATAGCATGTGGTGGTGTTGCAAGTTTATTTATAACAGAAGGTGAATCTAAAGCAGAGCTAGATGGCAGTTCCTTACCTCCCCTCGTCTTAGAGGAAAAAATAGTAGTCTTAGCATCCTTCAGATTCCTCATAGTGAATAATTGATAATAATCCCAAGTGACTCAACAAATATAGCTATACTCCTCGGCAACGGCGCCAGATATAGGTCTTGATAACCCACAAGTATAGGGGATCGCAACAGTTTTCGAGGGTAGAGTATTCAACCCAAATTTATGGATTCGACACAAGGGGAGCCAAAGAATATTTGTAAATATTAGCAGCTGAGTTGTCAATTCAACCACACCTGGAGATTAATTATCTGTAGCAAAGTGATTAGTAGCAAAGTAGTATGATAGTTTTGATAATAGTAGCAGTAGCAATAGTAAAAATAACAGTGATAGCAGTGATTTTGTAGCAAGTGCAACAGTAACAATAACAGTATTAACTTAGCAGAAACAATATAAGATAAATTCATAGGCATTGGATCGGTAATTTGTTGGATGATATTCATCATGTGACAGTCATAACCTAGGGCAACACGGCACTAGCTCCAGTTCATAAATATAATGTAGGCATGTATTCCGTAAATATATAGTCATACGTGCTTATGGAAAGAACTTACATGACATCTTTTGTCCTACCCTCCCGTGGCAGCGGGGTCCTATTGGAAACTAAGGGATATTAAGGCCTCCTTTTAATAGAGAACCGAAACAAAGCATTAACACACGGTGAATACATGAACTCCTCAAACTACGATCATCACCGGGAGTGGTCCCGACTATTGTCACTCCGGGGTAGCCAGATCGTAACACGTAGTAGGTGACTATAACTTGCAAGATCGGATCTAGAACATGGATATAATGGTGATAAAATAAACGGTTCAGATCTGAAATCATGGCACCCGGGCCGAAAGTGACAAGCATTAAGCATGGCAAAGTCATAGCAACATCAATCTCATAACATAGTGGATACTAGGGATCAAGCCCTAACAAAACTAACTCGATTACAGCGTCGGGACATGTCTTTAGGCCTTGCAAAACGAAAAAGGCGATTTGGTGCAGTAGCCAAGGTTGCAGGAGGTGGATACAGTGAATCCGTGTTAGATAGCAACACCTCTCTGTAGCCGGGGACGCCAGGCGCAGTTAGAGGAGAGGAAGGGGAGCCGGGGGCGGCAGCCGAAGCATTGCCAACAGCCACGGAGGAATTCGAGCATTGAACAGCAGCGGGTTGGCCACCAGGAGGTGGTTCCAGCAAAAGGCCAGGATTAGGGGAGAAAGGGCTAGGATGCAATTGATTGCATGCAGGCGCGTGCTACCTCTTGAGCATGTGTTGGTTTTCTCTTAAAGAGGAAAGGGTGACACAACAAAGTAGCGTAAGTATTTCCCTCAGTTTTTGAGAACCAAGGTATCAATCCAGTAGGAGATAACACGCAAGTCACCTAGTACCTGCACAAACAATCAAGAACCTTGCAACCAATGCGATAAAGGGGTTGTCAATCCCTTCACGGTCACTAGCAAAAGTGAGATCTAATAAAGATAGTAAGATAAATATTTTTGGTATTTTTGTTGTATAGATTGGAAAGTAAAGATTTGCAAAATAAAATAAATAGGAAACTAGAATTGTAGATCAGAAACTTATATGATGTAAAATAGACCCCTGGGGGCATAGGTTTCACTAGTGGCTTCTCTCAAGATAGCATGTATTACAGTGGGTGAACAAATTACTGCCGAGCAATTGATAGAAAAGCGCACAGTTATGAGAATAACTGGGCAATGATCATGAATATAGGCATCACGTCCGTGTCAAGTAGACCGAAACGATTCTGCATCTACTACTATTACTCCACACATCGACCGCTATCCAGCATGCATCTAGAGTATTAAGTTCATAAGAACAGAGTAACGCATTAAGCAAGATGACATGATGTAGAGGGATAAACTCAAGCAATATGATATAAACCCCATATTTTTATCCTCGATGGCAACAATACAATACGTGCCTTGCTGCCCCTACTGTCACTGGGAAAGGACACCGCAAGATTGAACCCAAAGCTAAGCACTTCTCCCATTGCAAGAAAGATCAATCTAGTAGGCCAAACTAAACCGATAATTCGAAGAGACTTGCAAAGATATCAAATCATGCATATAAGAATTCAGAGAAGAACCAAATATTATTCATAGATAAACTTGATCATAAATCCACAATTCATCGGATCTCGGCAAACACACCGCAAAAGAGTATTACATCGAATAGATCTCCAAGAACATCGAGGAGAACTTTGTATTGAGAACCAAAGAGAGAGAAGAAGCCATCTAGCTAATAACTATGGACCCGAAGGTCTGTGGTAAACTACTCACACATCATCGGAGAGGCTATGGTGTTGATGTAGAAGCCCTCCGTGATCGATTCCCCTTCCGGCAGAGCGCCGGAAAAGGCCCCAAGATGGGATCTCATGGGTACAGAAGGTTGCGGCGGTGGAAAAGTGGTTTCATGGCTCCCCCTGATGTTTTTAGGGTATAAGAGTATATATAGGCGAAAGAAGTATGTCGATGGAGCTCCGTGGGGCCCACGAGGGTGGGGGCGGGCCTACACCCCTGGGCGCGCCCTCCTGCCTCGTGGCCGCCTCGCGGAGTTCCAGACTTCAACTCCAAGTCTTCTGAATTGCTTTCGTTCCAAGAAAGATCATCGCGAAGGTTTCATTCCGTTTGGTATTCCTTTTCTGCAAAACACTGAAATAGGCAAAAAAAAACAGAAACTGGCACTGGGCCTCCGGTTAATAGGTTAGTCCCAAAAATAATATAAAAGAGCATATTAGAGCCCATTAAACATCCAAAACAGATAATATAATAGCATGGAACAATCAAAAATTATAGATACGTTGGAGACGTATTAGCACGCAGCTGCATGCGCGAGGGCACTACCCGTGCAAAGCGACGGCGGGATCCCCAGAAATCTGGCCATGCGGGGCGTGCGCTATCGATTGACTGCCAACCTGGCACAGATGAGACGAGCACAAGGGGCGTGACCCAAGGATAGAAGGCAAGAGAGCGTTAGCCTGCCAGGTCCGGCCGCGCGCGCCAAGGCGGCTAGACAAGACACCACGACATGCAGAAGGCTCCAGGGCGAAAAGCGACATACTAACAGAAAGGAAGCCAGAGCTCCAGGTTTCGCGGAGCACGATCTCCTTGGCGATGTACTCATGTGGGACCTGGAAGAGGAAGGTGCCACGTTGGCGCGTTTGAACGCGATAGCCGTTGGCCCATCCCCCAAACCAACTGACCAAGAGCAAAGCGAAAGCCTTAGGAGAGAGCAGCACGCCGTCGGTGAGGACTGTAGCGAGCACGCCGGCATGCCGGCAGCGTCCGGCGACAACCTCAACCGTACCACACCCATACTTGGCCAACATAGCATCTTCGAACTCGGAACCATCCATAGACCAAGCCAGGAAATGAAGCTGGGAGGGAAACTAGGGCTAGAGCTAAGGAAGCGAGCTGAACGACAGGAAGCCAGGCGAGGGGTGCAACAAAGGGCGAGGAAAGCAGGGGGATCGGGTTGCAGCACAAAGCTCACTCTAAAGAAGAAACCAACCTGTAGTCTTGTGGACCTTACCGGCGAGGGCCAACGTGCAGCTGTCGCATGGACCAGAGCTACGGGCACGGCCTGTCTGACGAAGTAGTGTCGTAGGGAGTGGTGCGGCGATGACCAAGAAGACCGCCAATGCAAGGAGGCCACTGCCGGCAAGAAAACCAGCGGCGCAAGGTTGGGCAGCGGCGGCTGCGAGGGAGGCCGCCGCGGCCAGAGTGACCAACGGCTGCGAGGGTAGCCGCCGCGGCCGGAGTGACCAACGGCGCAGGTTGAGCGGCCGGAGTGACCAACGGCCGCGAGGGTGGCCGCCGTGGCCGGAGTGACCAGCGGCGCAGGAGCCCTACCTAGCTAGCAAGCCTTGTTTCCCCTGCACCCTTAACTGCTAACCAGTGAGCAACATGATTACACGCCCGAGGACAATACTCAACACGACCCATTTGCTTTACATTGTATAAGCATTTTAAACTCCATGAATATTTCTTTAAAATGACATGCACATTTTCTAATGGGAATGGTTTTTTTAACATACAGGAACATTTGTTTTACATTGTGTACCCTTTTTTCAAATGTCATGAATAGTTTTTTCAATCACCGGAGTTTTTCTTTAAAATGCCACGTACATTTTTTAATGGTACGAAAACATTCCTTACATTATGAAAACATGTTTTTTTTACATTGTATACAATTATTTTGAGAATTTTTTATTTTTTCTAAAAATCATGAACATTTTCTTTAATGTAACATATATTATATTGACTGTCCGAATCATTTTTTGAATTACATGGATATTTTTTTGTATATTATATAAACATTATTGAAAATGACCCATATTTTTTAAAACACGTGGACTTTTTTGAATGTCACAAATATTTTTCATACTCATGACTAATACTTTTATATACATGTTTATTTTTCAAAAAAAATGTAGAGTATTTTATGTGATACATAAATATGCATGACATATATAGAATATTTCAGAAAAAAGTAAAAATTAAATCAAAAAATGAAAAAAAAATGAAGATAAAACAAAACCACAAGTGACGTAAGAAGGCGCGGTCACTGTGCCAGCCAACAGTGGCTCTCTGCACCCGATGATGTGACAAGAACCACTCGGAGCGTCACATAGCCGTGCCCGGCCGCACCCAGCCCAACCGAACCCACATAGTGCAAAAATTAGGTGTTTGGTTGGCTGGTTGCATTTGTTTCTCGGCCCGCACAGAACTTAAAGCAATCCCGAGCCTGGCTGAGGGGGAATGGTCGAATCGACTGTTTTTTGTGAGCCAGGCTCACGTGAGCCACATGTGCCCCTCACCAGTACGTGATGGGTATCGTGGGAGACTGTGGGGCCACTCATTACTCCCCCCTCTCATTCAAACCACACCCCTCTCTCTCTCTCTCTCGCCACCCCTTTGTGCTCTCCGATGGTAGACCCAAAGCCACGCCCCCACCCCCATCCTTGCCGATAGCAACACCATCCAAGACCAGTGGGTGGTCGGACTTGCCAGATCCAGCATTAACCTGATGTCGCCAATTCGGGCATAGTCCCCCATCTGCAGCAGGCCGTGGGCAGCGGCCATTGACCCACCGGTCAATGCGGTCTGACTCTTGCTCCAGAGGTAATCATTTGGGAGAGAACCCCATCGGCTATGACGACGGGGGTCGTGTCCGGTAGGTTTTTTTACCCCCGTATGAGCATTGTCTCCCCTTGCTCTAGGGCAAGGTGTGTCGAGCGCGGCCGGAGCATCAACGGCGGGGCCCTGTTCCTCCACTGCGCGCATCACGAGGAGCATGGACGCAGCGGTGAGGGCCCTGCTTGCTCTCTCGTCAGAGTGGTTGGGAAACCCCAAAGTATATGGGTGAAGTAACCTAGCAATAGGTATTTCACTTAGTAGAGAAAAAAGGTTTATCGATTCAGAAGGAGCTCTTGCGGGCACCTACACGCAAAACATAATACATACTTGCCCCAACACTTCAAGAAGGTTGCCAAGCTTCTTCTCCTACTAGTTACCAGATTAGATTACATGGTATGATAGGAATTGATAGATAGGTAAAACAAATAGTACGATACAACAATGTAAAGTATTTCTCATGATGTTTACAGTAAAGGAAGATAATCCCCTGGGGCCACTAGTGGCATCTATCCAAGCAGACAAGTGTGATTTGGCGAACAAATTACAGTTGCGCAGCGATTAAATTGCAATACTTATATTTATGAATATGATCATTCATGGTATAATTTCATATAGGCATTACGTCCGTGATACATCCTACCAAACATTATGGGACAAAAATTATCTTGTTGAAATCCAAGTACTAGAAAATAAGTAGGGTATTTGATCTTACCACACAAGACTTCAACATCTCTCACAATCCCAAGCGGTGAAATGATATCCCTATTTGCAAGCTTAATAGTAACATCAATCTCTTCTAGTTCTAGAGGTGAAATGTCATGCATAACTTCTTGATAGAGAGAAAGAAATACACTTATACTAGCACCCATATCACATACACCATGATAGCAATGATCTCCAATCTTAACAGAAATAACAGTAATTGCCAACAACTTTCTTATTTTTATCTAACTTATCTCATTCATTTCTGACAGTTTTAGCAATTCTAGCAGCCTCATCACACAAATAAACATGTCCATCAATATTCGATAACGTGCTGTATGGACACAGTGACTGGTGGCTTGATTTTCGCAGTCAAGCATTTTCGGATAGAGCCTCTCTGACTATTCAGTTCTTTCTTAAGGATGCCTCGTAGATAAGCAGCGCAATGTTCCTGGGTTTCCGACCAAGACCAAGCAGCCAAGGGGAGCTCCAAAACAATATTCTAGCACCGTCCCCAGCAGTGATGGTGGTGGAGGCTCAAGGAAATATGCCCTAGAGGCAATAATAAAGTTATTATTTATTTCCTTATATCATGATAAATGTTTATTATTCATGCTAGAATTGTATTAACCGGAAACATAATACTTGTGTGAATACATAGACAAACAGAGTGTCACTAGTATGCCTCTACTTGACTGGCTCGTTGATCAAAGATGGTTATGTTTCCTAGCCATTGACATGAGTTGTCATTTGATTAACGGGATAACATCATTAGGAGAATGATGTGATTGACTTGACCCATTCCGTTAGCTTAGCACGCGGTCGTTTAGTATTCTGCTATTGCTTTCTTCATGACTTATACATGTTCCAATGACTATGAGATTATGCAACTCCCGTTTACCGGAGGAACACTTTGTGTGCTACCAAACGTCACAACGTAACTGGGTGATTATAAAGGTGCTCTACAGGTGTCTCCGAAGGTACTTGTTGGGTTGGCGTATTTCGAGATTAGGATTTGTCACTCCGATTGTCGGAGGGGTATCTCTGGGCCCACTCGGTAATGCACATCACTTAAGCCTTGCAAGCATTGCAACTAATGAGTTAGTTGCGGGATGATGTATTACAGAACGAGTAAAGAGACTTTCCGGTAACGAGACTGAACTAGGTATTGAGATACCGACGATCGAATCTCGGGCAAGTAACATACCGATGACAAAGGGAACAACGTATGTTGTTATGCGGTCTGACCGATAAAGATCTTCGTAGAATATGTGGGAGCCAATATGAGCATCCAGGTTCCGCTATTGGTTATTGACCGGAAACGTGTCTCGGTCATGTCTACATAGTTCTCGAACCCGTAGGGTCCGCACGCTTAAAGTTTCGATGACAGTTATATTATGAGTTTATATGTTTTGATGTACCGAAGGTTGTTAGGAGTCCCGGATGTGATCACGGACATGACGAGGAGTCTCGAAATGGTCGAGACATGAAGATTGATATATTGGACGACTATATTCGGACACCGGAATGGTTCCGGGGGTTATCGGATATATACCGGAGTACCGGGGGGTTACCGGAACCCGCCGGAGGTTATTGGGCCTCATGGGCCCAATTGGTGGAAGAGGAGAGGCGGCCAAGGGGCAGCCGCGCGCCCCTCCCCCCCAAAGTCCGAATTGGACAAGGAGGGGGGCGGCGCCCCCCTTCCTTTCCCCCTCTCTCTCCTTCCCTCTCCTCTCCTAATCCAACAAGGAAAAGGGAGGGAGTCCTACTCCCGGTGGGAGTAGGACTCCTCCTGGCGCGGCCCTCCTGGCCGGCCGCCTCTCCCCCCTTGCTCCTTTATATACGGGGGCAGGGGCACCCTCGAGACACAACAATTGATCTCTTGATCTTTTAGCCGTGTGTAGTGCCCCCCTCCACCATAGTCCACCTCGATAATACTGTAGAGGTGCTTAGGCGAAGCCCTCCGTCGGTAGAACATCATCGTCGTCACCACGCCGTCGTGCTGACGAAACTCTCCCTCAACACTCGGCTGGATCGGAGTTCGAGGGACGTCATCGGGCTGAATTTGTGCTGAACTCGGAGGTGTTGTGCGTTCGGTACTTGATCGGTCGGATCATGAAGACGTACGACTACATCAACCGCGTTGTGCTAACGCTTCCGCTTTCGGTCTACGAGGGTACGTAGACAACACTCTCCCCTCTCGTTGCTATGCATCACCATGATCTTGCGTGTGCGTAGGATTTTTTTTTAAATTACTACGTTCCCCAACAGAGGCATAAGAAAAATTTGAGGTCTTCCTCGTCGCATGAGTTTCCCCTACACACGCACAACTTGTTGGGCTCTTTGTACTCAAACCAAGGCCAACGAAGCCTAAGAGCACGCGTTGGTATTGAGCACACCAAGCCCACCATACTTAGTTGGCCTACACACCGTTTCCTAAATAATCTTGCATTTGGCCCCAGTTGTGTTCTCCGATGCAGACCAAATAAAAGCCCGTTCAATTTTACTAATGTACTGCAGAATACCAGATGGCACTATGAACAACATGATGAAGTAGATAGCTTGGAAGGTGAGCACAGACTTGACCAGGGCCGTGCGACCAATGAATGTTATGTTTTGACCCTCCCAAACGACAAGCTTTCCGGCAAACTTATCCACAAGGTATTGAAGATCCATCTTTTTAGACACCAAATGGATAAAGGGATCCCCAAGTAGCGCATTGAGAAAAAAGCGTTGGAAGCCGGCAAACTTGGCAAGATGTGGTCAAGGTGAATATTGTTGCATCGAATGAGAACCATCGAGCTCTCATAGAAATTTGTGCATAGGCTCGTGACCTCTCCAAAGCCTCTTAGTTACATAGCCATAAAGAGTGGGACATCATCTGTATAAGAGCATCTCCACTCGTTCGGCCCCCTAGTGCACCCGGCAATTGCATTGTGGCCTATGTGCCAGCGGTTTTTTCGCCTTGGGGGCGATCCAGTTCCCAGCCGCACCCCCAGGTTTCGGCCCCAAGATGCACATAAATTCAAAATTGTCTTTCCCGCTGCCAAAAAAACACCGTTCGGAGATCATCGGCGATCTGTCACAATGGCGATCACCATGCCACAGTTTGGCGATCAAACATACACGAAAGTTTGGCGTTCAGAAGGAAGGACGCGTAGACAAAGGAATGCATCAAACGACGGGCTCCTCCGGCGTGGGACTGGCTGCCATCGGCGTGCTCGGCGTCGGCGTGGCTTCAGTGCTCGAGCTGGTCGGCGTCGGCATGGCTTCTGTGCTCGACGTCGGTGTGACTTCATCGCTCGGGCTGGGCATCGGCGTTGGGGTCGGCGTGGGCGTAGGCGCGGTGGTTGAAGGCATCTGGTTCAAGATGAGGCCGCGCTCCGCCAAGTACCACGCCTTGACCTGCTCGTCCATCATCGACATGTCCGCCCCCATCAGGAACGCCAGGTCGGTGTTCCTCTTCTTCGCGGCGACGTTGGTCCGGAGTAGGTCGAGCTTGACGGCGCTGGTCGTCATCAACGCCGACCACCGCGCGTCGGATTTCTCCTTCCTCCGTGCGGCGTTGTTCTTGGCGTCGGTGATGCACTGCTCGATCGATGATTGCAGCCGCTCGACAGCCGGTGTCGCGTCCTTCACGGTGTTGGCTCTTTTGTTGCCATCAGGGCGCCCATCCGCCGTCCCCGGGGCGGGCGCGCCCGGCTTGTACGTCTCCTTGGCCTTGGCGAGGGTGAGCCGGACCTCGCTCCACTTCTAGCACGACTCGATCCGGGAGAACACGTAAAGGAACTTGAACTCTTGGTCGCTGTTTTCCTGGCAGTACATGTTGAACATTCGAACCATCTGCGCAACCGAAGAACAAGTGCCGACGACGTACACGGCGAAAGAAGTGAGCCGGCGGCTGGACATACCTGACCCTCGACGCTGGCGCTGCTTTTCGGGCGAGCCACGATCTGCTCGACGATCCCATGTCATTTGTTGCAGGCTGCCTGGATGATTGCCCAATGGTTCGATATGGCCTTTTCGCCGCGCTGCATGTGGGTGGTGGCGAAGTAGGGGTCGACCAGCTTGCGCTCATCGAATGTCGACTTGATCCGTCTCCAGTACGTGTCGGCGTTTTGGTTCGCGCCGGTTATCGGGTCAATGCTGACGGTCTTCCATGCTTCGGCGAGGCACTCGTCTTCTTCGGACGTCCACTTGTTACGCGGCTCGTCCGGCCTGGCATTGCCCCCCGCTTCTTCTTTGTCCCTTTCCTCGCCGGCGCTAGCTCCATCTCCTCCCCTTCCTCCTCCTCCCCCTCCTCGGAGCCGTCGAGCTCGTCGTCCATGTCAACGACGGTTTCCATTGTGTCGTCTTGCGCGTGGACCCGGGGTAGGAGGCGGCGGCGACCGAGCTGCTCGTGATGATCTCGTCCATGTCGGTGGCGGTCGCATCGGGGTTCCCGAAATGTGGCTCCGAGGCTTGTGAGAAGGGTAGGGCGTCTCGGCGCAGAGGCGACGTCGGCGATGCTGAGTACGCCGGCGGCGGGTAGTTGTACTGGGTGTGGAGGTCGGCGAACGCGGGCGAGGAAGTGCGCTAGTCGGTGTTCAGGCCAGAGGGTGAGGCACGTGGTGGAGCACCATGTAGGAAGGTGATGTTGGGGTTGAATCCACCGTGCGCGTCGCCGTCGGAGTAGCCAGGCGAGGGTGCATACCCCCAGGGCGGCGGCGACGAGAAGTTGGCTGGCGACGCGACACTCTGTTGGCTCCACGTAGCTTGCGGGCAGGGTGGATTCATCATCCCCGTGCGAGACGTCTCTGCCTGCTCCGCAGCCGCCGCCGCTGCCGCCAACGCGCCCGCGTCCCTGGCCTTCTTGGCGTTGAGCCTGTTCCGCTGGTCTGTGGTGACAGCCTCCCGGCGCTGAACCGCCGCCCTCCACTCGGCGTTGGACACGCCCGGTGGTTTTGCCATCGGCGCCCTCGGCTTCCACTTTTTCGACTGGGTGGAATCGGCAGCGGCAGCAGAGCGAGGGGCCGAATACTTCTTCCGCGGGATGGCGACCGGATGGCGGGATGACGGCCGGATGGCGGGGACTGGGAGGAGAATGGGAGAGCAGAAGGGGGAAGCAATGAGAAAACGACAGGAAAAGGCCTGTCTGTCGTCAACAGAGTGGGTCCACGCGCCTTTTCACTTCGGCCGGCGCCCACAGGGTTCGGTTCGAGTTCGCCGGCTGTTATTTCAGCCCAAACCGGTGACAAATAAAGACCTGGAAGCACGACTGGATCGATTCTTCGTTGCCGGTGCTAAAAAAGCGCTCTAGGAAACCTGTTGGGGACGCGGCTGAAAATGCTCTAAGGCGAGGTTCGCACCACGGCTCCCCTACCACCAATCTTGTGAAGAAGCCCCTTCCTAGTTCGCAAGACCTAAACATGGGGCGACACGTACAGCCCCGCGCGTCTGAAGGCTGAGGCGACCTGGACCTGGACCTCCTATGGCGGCAATCCAGGCACCGCGCGGTATGGCATATTCGTCCTGCAGTACACAAAAGCTAAAATGCTCCAGGTCGATAGACCTCCCGCGCCCATTCGGTCCCCGGCCCAGAACCTGTTAATGTTTGTTCGGTCTTCGGTGCCCATAACATTCCACCGGAATCGGAATATATACGTACAAAGGAGTCACGTGCCAAAGCATGGGCTCCTCAGACCTCGATCGATCCACCTCCCAGAAACAACATTACCGCACTTCAATTACCCAATTTTACATCTACTACCTATCAATAAGACATGACGTCATGAACTTAATGTAAAGAATATACTTCATAACGCTTTTATATTTCTTTACGTAGGGGGTACAACTTTTACACTCTTTCAAGACTAAACGCATTGCCCTACATACTACTTCTCCCTCCCGAATTACTTGTTGCAGAAACGAAACTGCCTTACGTATAATCAATTTCGTAAGATTAACGTACCACAAGAGACAGGCCCGTTTTCCGAGATTTGAGCCCACCACACCGATGAGTCTTGTCGTACAGAAATCATACATAATTTGATTGTAAGTATAGCAGCTCTCTTGCAGAAATTACTTATTGCACAAATGAATAATTTCAAACCAAGGGAGTATTTCAAACGAAGGGAGTACAAAATTGATATCGTTTCTTAAAGGGAACGGAAATGATATTGTTAGGGGCATCTCCAACACCGACCCGCAAACTGGACACCTTTTCCGTCCGCGGACCGAGGGACCAGTCCACGGACACTGATGCACAGCCGGACTTCCAAAGCTAGCCACATGCGTCCAGTTGCATTTCTGTCGAAATCTAATGAAATTGAACAATGCACATTTGAACAGCTGGACGATATTCATTCATATTTGGATAACTTTTACATAAAACCGGATGATTTCGACATACTTGAACTAGGCCGGACTCTAAACGTAGCCTAAAATAACCGCCGACGCCCATTCCCCATGTCCGCCCGGCCATGAGCCCCGAAAAATCAAACTCCGCCTCCGCATCCTGCTTGCAGCTAATCAGTCAACAGTGATGAGCCCACCAAGCTTAACTTCAACGGGAGGGGAGGAGTGGTGGCCTTCCTGGGACCCATGCACCGGCGGCATCACATACTCTACCCTTCCTAGCTGCCGCTGGTGCCCGCGGACATGCTGGCTTCATGGTCGTGACAGCGGGGTGCGACCATGGTGGTGATGGCGTCCTCGTCCTTGTGCTCACTCTTGCCATACATTTCGTCACCCGCATCGTCAATCTCCGCCTGATGGAGGCGGTTTCCAACTCCGAAGCGATAACGCCAGCGGTCATGGCGGATGTCGCGGGCGTGCGACAGGAGTCGATAAGCGCCTCCTGCTCAGGCACGTCCACGTCTGGCGCGACGGCCGTGGCAGCAGTGCTACTTTGCTCGTTGAGGAGGCGGAGGTTGTACTCCTGGTCCACCTGCATCTGTCGGAACACGGCCAACCGCTCTTCCAACACCATCTCAGTGTAGTGCGCAGAACCCCCGCCCATGGTGATGCCGGCATGGGCCAACGAGGACGAAGGCACCGGCTCATGTCGACCGCCTCTTCCATTGGCGTGTTCGCAACGCTGGCCTCCGTCTGCATGTCGGCCTGCCAACCGGCTGCAATGGCGGCGATCTCCAACTTCTGCTCAAAACCTTAGCTTCTTATGCTAAGGGTGAAAGTGGTTAGGATAACTTATGAGCAAAACTATTTTTGAATCCCAAAGTACAAAATGTTAAGAGATTATGACATCCATCCACAATCCAGTCCGAATCTGACTTAGATTGATATGATATGGTATAGATAAGGTACTACTTCGTATGTTTGTTTTTATTTCGCATATTAGTTTTGTTTTAAGTCAAAATTTCTGAAGTTTGACCAAGTTTATTGTAAAAAGATCGACATTGACAATATCAAATCAATATTATTAGATTCACCATGGAATATACATTGCATATTCTTTTATTTATTATTTTAGATGTCGATTTTCTTAGTATATACTATAATTTGGTAAGATTTCATAAAAGTTTGACTTACAACAAAGCTAATATGTGAAGTAGGAAGAAACCGATGGAGTGGTAATATACAATTATGTAAGATAATCCATTTTAGCCGGATAATCTGATGTTTTAAATATGATTATCCAATTTATTGATAAAACTTTAAGTATTAACTAGCAGTATGTGAATGTTGTTTTTCTTATCAGACATGCTTGCTAGTTGTTAGTTTAGATTATTTTGGTCCTTTTAAGGTTCTATGTGTGCTTAAAGTTTATAAGTACCAATAATCGTTCATTGTTTATATATGATTTTAGTTGAGAGCATGTATATATGCATATGTTACACTCCCAGGTCAGAGTCTCGCCTGTTACCATACCACGTTCAAATCCGCCATAATCTGGTATTCCAATCTGTATCTGCACCGCATTCAACCCGCTTTCAAGTCCGACAAAAAACAGAAAATATGATATAGCATGAGCATTATTCATCGGACTCATCTAATTAGCCTCGTATTAAGTTTTTTCTTGTGGTTTTCTGTTATGTGTTTGAAACATGCATATATATATGAACATATCAATTCAGTTTTGCTATTTCGGTACAAATCATTACTCTTGTGATGTCTCCGGCCGCTGTATCTTATTAAGGATGGCAATTTATCCATGAGCATGCATATTCCGTTTGCATGGGTGGGTCATGGATAGATTTTTTTGCCCATGGACAGTGAGGGAACCTATCCTTTTTAGGGAAGCGGGAACCCCACCTAACTAGGTGGTTGAGCATTAGTACAATTTTGGGGTCCTCCTATCCTTCACGATGAAAAACTAGTAGTTTACTATGGATGGTGTTCACTTGGCCGCGGTTTACTCATCCGTTCTTTGCTTTGAAGGAAAAAAGGTGAAAAAGTCGGTTGCTCGTTTTTTTGCCCTTTTTAACGTTATTTACAAAATCTTGTCAAAAACTAGTTAAAAGTGTATCATTATTTTAGTATATTCAATAAAGTGCTCATGTGTTATACAAATGTTTGTGGACTTCGAAAAAATATTCACGAGTTAAAAAAATCTTCATGAAATTTGAAAAATAATCATAGACTATAAAATATCCATGATTTCTAAAATGCTTACAAATTTAAAAAAATGTTTAAAAAAATAAATAAAGGTTTAAGATAAAACCTTAAAATAGTTCACAGATAAAAAAATATTCACAAATTTTAATATTTTCATGAATTTTAAATAATAAAATAAATAAAGAAAAAACAGGACAACAAAAGAATGGAAAAAACACCAAAAACCAATAAGAAGAAATACACTTAGAGAAGATGAAGAAACCCGTTGTATCACTAGTGTGTAGATGGGCCGGCCCATGCGGTCGCCGCCAATCCCCCACTATGTGTGATTCATGATATGCATGAAACTATTCTTCGCAGCGAGCGAAAAATGTATGAGATTCCACAATTTTGTGCTCTTGGATATGCATGAAACCTTATCCGACTATCTTATAGGTGGCCATATCTTTATCTTTACCTAATAATAAAGCAAATCGGGTTTCTGGTCGTCTGTCATGGCATTTTTCAGAAAAGTCCCTCTATTTCAGAGAATTCAACCCGCAGTCCTGCTTTAAGTTAAAATGAATCGTTTTTTCGTATTTTACACAAAAATCCCTGTGTTTTCCTGAAATCAACCCGTCGGCCGGATTTAAGTCACATCCGAACCGTTATTTTACATTTTTTGAAAGCCCCCCTGATGTTTTAGGTAATTCATCCGCGGATCATATTTAAGTCACACAAATACTTTTTTAAAATCATCCATATCTTTTAAACTATAACTCCGATTTAAACATGTTATATATGAAATTTGATTAGAAAAATATGTAGAATATGAATATGAGATTTTTTTTACCTGTTAAGTATTTTTAAATATTATTTTAGAATATATTTAAGTCAAACAAATGATTTACTAAATTATCTGTATCTCTTAAACCGTAACTTCGATTTTAACATATTATATATGAAATTTTATTAGAAAAATGTGTGGAATCTAAATATGATGTTAATTTTACCTGTTAAATATTTTTAAAATATTGTTTTGGAAGCAAACTTATAATTTATAACGCAAGATCCGTTTTTCTTTCATACCGGCGGCGATCCGGATTGCAAATAAACACCCCAGTATAACCATATAGGGAAAAGAAAACATCGATAACTACACATGCATACCTCTGAAAAATGTCGCAGGGGAAAACAACAGATTTCTCATCGTGAGAGTGAGTGAGAGAGAGAGAGAGAGGGAGAGGGAGGAGAGAGGGAGAGAGATGCCTTAGGATTAACCATATTCAAACAAGTTTTTCGTTGTGTTTGTGTGAACACCGAGGCCATCGCCGGCGAGGCAACTACGCCACCCCCCTTCATTATTATGTTGATCTCGCTGATGGGTAGAGTATGGGCATGTGCATGATTTTACCCTAGATGGGCAGGGTATAGGTAGGATTTTGTGGCATTGAAAAACATGGGTATGTATTGTTGTGCTCGTAGTGACCACCCCTACCCATACCGTACCGTACCCATTCCCTTGCATCTTTACCAACCCTAGTGCCTAGTCCCTACTGATTTGCTTCCCATCCTCAGAGCAATTAGAGTAGATTGAAAAAGGAAGCGCAGGCGACAGGCTGGCCGGCTCTATATTTTGCTAGGCCCAGCCCCACCCATCTCAAATGACGGGGTGCTCTTCGCGTCCTTGGTCACTTTCCATCATCTATGTGCCCTCCATAGTTGGAGAAAGATTCATCCGCATACGGATGTAGCGCTCAGGCCTCCGCGGGTGCTCCTTAATTAACCGAGCCACACAGGGCCTCAAAGGTTTGTTCTGATTGTGATTGGCCACTCTGCTTTATATAGTTCATTCATGCATGACAACAGTTGAACCATTGATGAAATGCCTATACGGCTATACCATACCATTCTCATGCTGCAGCTTGGGAGAGCAAAGTAGTAGCAGGCATTTAATTGTATACACTTGATTGATGATTATTGAACCAAGTACTGGCTATGATCGCCATTGTCTTGCATGATTGTCTTTTGTTTTCTCCAGCGATCTTCCTCCCTCACTGTCTCTGCACGGGGGTGATTATTTTGCATCAAAGCAGCTGATGCCAGGCTATATATAGCCGGACGTTATATCATATATATTCCCTTTTAATTCCCACGGACCACGACAGAGGTGACCATCAAAGTCCATCCCTACTGTATTTGTTTCTACTCAACAGCTATCATATTTTACTAGTTTGGCTTGACGATATGATGCATGCTCCAGAGTTGCATATATCCCAACCAAACTTCGAGGCCGTCACTTACTACTAGTACATACAGTACATATAAACATATCACGTCTCTGCAAGCTGCAAGCCAACAAGCTGCCTGCCATGGAGGGGTGGTTAAGCTTGTGTTTCATAGCCGGATCCACGCTACTGGCAATTTGGTTTCTCGAGCTCTCCCGTCGCAACCCCAATAAGAAGCTGCCTCCAGGGCCATGGACTCTCCCCATCGTCGGCAGCCTCCTTCACGTCGTTGGCGCCTTCCCGCACCGCACCATTGCAGAACTGTCTCGCCGGCACGGGCCGCTGATGCACCTCAGGCTAGGCGAAGTCGCCACCATGGTGGTCTCCAGCGCCGAGGTGGCGGCGCTGGTCTTGAAGACCAACGACCTTACGTTCGCGGACCGGCCTCGCACTGTGACGCAGAACATCTTCGGCAGTGGCGGCAAGGACATCGCCTTTGCCCCCTACGGCGCCGCGTGGCGCCAGATGCGCAAGGTGTGCGTCATGGAGATCCTCGGCTCCAAGCAGGCGAGGCGCATGGAGCGCATCAGGACTGAGGAGGTCGGCAGCCTCCTTCGCTCCATCGTCAGCGCCTCGGCCGTCGGCGGCGCCGGCGCTACGGTTAACGTCAGCGAGAAGGTGGCGATGCTTAGCAACGACGTCGTTTCGCGGGCGGTTTTCGGCGGGAAGGTCGCGCAGCGGGACGAGTACATCCGCGAGTTGGGCGAGGCCATGGAGCTCGTGACCGGCTTCTGCCTCGTCGACATCTTCCCCTCGTCGCGGCTGGTGCGGTGGCTTAGCAGCGTCGAGAGGCGTATGAGGAGGAGCTACGGCCGTATGCAGAGCATCATCGCTGACATCCTCGACGAGCGCAAGGCCGCACGAGCTGCCGGCGATGGCTCCTGCAGCACCGACGATGAGGACCTGCTGGAAGTGCTGCTCAGGCTGCAGGCCGAGGACTCGTTGGAATTCCCTCTAACCACAGAGATTATAGGCGCCGTCATGTTTGTAAGTACTTTACTTTCTGAGTAATGCTACACCCATAAACTCACTTATGGTTTTTACTTTCTTATATAGGAAGTTTCTCGGCAATGCTAGACTCACGGACAGATTACGGGGGATTAACGGGCTGGTTAGAGTTGATTGGTTAAGATTTGGTTAAGTGAGGCGGGCCCCATCACTGATTGGTTAAGATTTGGTTAAGATTTAGTATCGTATCTATTTTCCCCCTATTATATAGTAGTACCAATAACGAGAAGTGCAGCGCTGCACGCAGCGGCAGCTGCACGCGCGGCATCAACGGCGCGAGGATCATCGGGATTCGCACCAAGCTGGCATGCTTTCTAGAGTATAGTCGTGCGGCGGATGCCGTTTTGCAACGTATATGCGTATTTAGGAAGGGACCGGGCTGACAGTACTTACTGACACACTGTTCTGCGCAGCATGGCCATGGTACGTGCGGAGCACGGCCATCGTCAGTTTCATCCCCATGTCCAGCCGTTAATAAATTTCACAGCCCTTCGCAAAAAATAAAAAAAATCACTGCCACAAAGCGATTCTTTTGCTGATAATGACACCACGACTTGGAATGGAGAAGGCTAGCAGTTAGCATCTAGTAATTCAATTATTGGATGAAAAACTCCACCCGTAACACTCCCATCTAGTCTGGTAAGCTCAAACTACCAAGGAAATACAAACATAATTCGCAGAAAAAAATGGCTTTTATTAATGAACCAGAACATAAGTCTTTCGAATCCCAATCGAAAGCAAATAGACCAGTGCAAATACAGGCCTTCAGGATCAAATAGGGATACAAAGACACAAGACAGATGACTAAAACCGGAGATACAGAAGACAGAACCACAGAACCAGGTTAAAGCGACTTGTTTTCTTGCGCCTAGCGACACCACCGTTGCAGGTAGCCGCGGCTCAGCGCCGGCACGCCCCACGAATGTGCGCCAACACCTGCGTCCGCCGATGGCCAAGCGCCGCCGCCAGAGCTCAATGGCGTGCAGGACGCCCCCGATGACTCCACATCTGGCGCCAGTGTGCCCCCAACACCTGCGCTTCAGGGACCGGCGGCTCGACGCCGCACCCCGCGCGTGCACCCCCGACCACATCTGGAGTGCTCCCCGTGCCGGCCGATTTGCAAAAATCGGTCCGCAAAAGGCGACGGGGCCATGGAGGAAGGGAGATAGCACAGACCAGCGCGGTCAACCGGCAAGAACAGAGCCGTAGAGTTTTACTAACCTATCGCCCAACGCCGGCGTCGTCGCCCCGAGAATCGCCATGAGTAGATTCAGATGGAACTCGAGCGCCTCGTTCTTGGTCTGTCGAGTGGGAGAGGTGGGTCGCAGGCACACGCAACCAAGCCTGCGTGGTCCAGGACACTCTGCCCGAAAAGGGTAGCCGGGTCCCATGTGGTAAAAAATGTCACCGCGCTCTGCACGGTTGGTCCTTTGCGTCAGATGCGTACCGCACCGTGCGAGCGACAAAGCACACGTGGCCACGGTATTGGGGTGTATATGGTCATGTATGCATTCGTCCTGACTTTTCCACTTATTCCATGCACGCATCACCTCGACGCAGCAGGTAGCTGGATATCTGCGTCCAGATGCCGCTGCGTCCAGGACGGCCGCACTCAACTAAAACACAATTAATACAATACAACAGAAATGAAAATATGCTCTTGAAACTCCAAGGAAACACAGAAGTGTTAGATTGCCGATTTACTGACCATCTCTAGACCAACATATAACTTTCTTCATTTTTGTTTATTTTTCTATTATATACTTCCTTTGTAAATAAATATAAAAGCGTTTAGATCACTAAAAATACATAAAGATAAGGTTATGCCGTCTATTCCTTTCTTTGGTCTTCCCTTAGGGCAACTTCGACGTTGATCATCAGTTCACCTCAAATGTTTGAACTGGACAGTTCAAATACTTTCGTTATCCAGCGGTGGTCACCAAAATTTTCCAGACCCAATATTTTCATTATCCAGCGGTGGTCATCAAAATTTTCCAAACCCATTATGGATGTCCAAAATCCCACAAACCGGAACCAAACCTGGGAGAGGTTTGGGGGAGTCTGGACGTCTCACTCCGACACCCTAGGCCCACCAAAATACCCCACCCGGAGCCACCCCTCCCTCCCACTCTGCACCTCCCCCTGTGCTCTGTATTCGCATCCTTGGAGGACGCTGCCACCGATGTACCACCCGGGCCTCCGCCCAGACCTTGCCGGACCTCCGTCGTCGACTGCGCCGCTCTCTTTGGACTATGATGTCAGTCCACCCTGGATCCGGCCTCAATCCAGGTATTCTCCGCTCCCTGCCGACGCCATCCAGGGAGGACACCATGCCTGACAAGTGTCCGGCCAAATGCCATTGCCATTTTTTATCATTGTTTACTTTGAAACAAACACGATGACAACATACTCGATGAAGGAGGATAAATTGTTCTGTGAGACGTGGTTGGCCATGAGTGTGGAGTTTTAAGGCATGAAGCAAAATGCCGCAGTATTTTGGTAACACGTGCATGTTTGGTTCAATGAGCACAAGCACTGCGCGCCCTACAACATGAAAGTCAATATAAATCATGATCCAACACGACACATAAATATATAGAAAGGAATACATACCTAGCTCTTAAACAAGTTATGTGGAAGTTATCCTTGCCTTGGCCCTTGGCAAATATACTATAAAACATAGTATTAATAATATAACATATGTGGGCGCTATTGGCTTTAAATTCCACTTCAATATGTATAATTTATAATTGTGCATGTCATGATCATCATTTTAGGACATGTTTGCTGGTGGCACGGATACCACCGCAACCGTTTTGGAGTGGGCTATGTCGGAACTCGTGAACAATCCCGAAGCCATGACTAAAGCACAACTAGAGGTCCGAGAGGTGCTTGGTGAAGACCGAGTTATCATTACCAACTGTGACATTGCTAAACTCCCCTACATGAGGATGGTCATCAAGGAGGTTCTGAGGTTGCATCCACCCATTCCTCTAGTCCCTCGCATGGCTAGAGATGATTGCACAATTATGGGTTATGACATGCTTAAAGGCACCAATGTATTAGTTAATGTCTTCGCAATTTCCAGAGATTCAAGATATTGGGAAAATCCTGAAGAGTTTAAGCCCGAGAGATTTGAGAACAACAATATGGATTACAATGTGACGTATTTTGAATTTATTCCCTTTGGGGCTGGGCGACGGCAGTGCCCTGGGATGTTTTTTGGCATGTCGACAGTGCACATCACATTGGCAAACATGTTGTATCACTTCAATTGGATGCTTCCTGAAGGGGCTTGTCTGACTTCATTTGACATGTCTGAGAAATTTGGGTTGACAATAAGACGAAGATATGACCTGCAGCTCAGAGCTATTACACGGGTGGGCGTCAAAGATATACTGTCGAAGTGATGCAAACAACATGGTATCTATCTTGTGATGTATGTTCAGATATATTCCTCTTAGCGTATGAATTTATTACATTGCATATTTGCACACTAGAATAAGAAAAGCTCGTTGGGACTGTACTACTTTTCACAAATTACATTACTTTGTACTACAAGGCATAGATATCTTAATTGTATTAGTTTTGTGTTTGTGAACATATGAATGATGCAATATGCATAAGGAAGTAACATGGTCTTTTATTTGGTCTGACACATCCAATTTGTTTACCAAAGCATATATGTGTGCATTTTTTTACTGGACGAAAACGTCTTTGATTTATGGTCACATTTACTAAGTCGTTAGCCCATGAGTAGTATATATATATATATATATATCTCCAACAAAGCGTGTGAACAAATTGTGAAGAACTTTTTTGATGGATTGTATGCCCCGAGAGCGGTAGAAATCATCTCCCTATTTTTTGGCCTTACATATATTATGTGTGAGATCCTTAGATCTAAGATTGTCATGCTTTATTACATTGTAATTGTTTTAATTGAGGGGCGCCTGATTGATCTCTGACTTTGAAAAGAAGCCTTTGGTAGTCCATCGTGGACTACCTACCACGAGTAAGTTATAAGTTTATTTTAGCAGTTATGGTTATGTATGCAAATATTAAAATGCCCTTGAAATGCTGCGGATTTGTTCACATGTTAGCAGGGAATATCTAGGAAAAATAATAAGCCCTTATTGCGCTCTTAATCAAATAAGAGAAATCCATCTTTTATATCTAAATAGCTAGCCCCCACTAGTACTAGATTTCTATGCACATGCGTGGTTTCACATAACCTCAATTATTGATAGCCGCCGACTGAAATTGTCTGACATCAGCAAGTCATGTATGTACTGGTAATTTACTAATTTGCATTAATCCTTCGATGCAAAAATAGTCGCCTCATAAAGTCATGCATGTCCCATTTTTGTGTGTGTGGGGGGGGGGGGGATCATGCACGTCAGTCACAAGTTAAATTTTGGATGTCATTGACGGTACATGTGTTGGGTTCTTGGAGCAAAAATATATAGGTCATGCTATATTATTTTTGCTAAAAGATGGTGTCATGTTAAGTTCAATTCAAAAGTTTTTTCATACATACTTTTGTCACATATTTCATAGGTTTATTATCTTTCAGTGTAAACTGAGAATACTCTTACAATTTTTGTATTTATTTTAGTTCATTGTAAGTACCTATTTTTATGGAATTTTTTAACATGATTCCTGCGGCAATACAAGGGGCATCATCTAGTTTCTATAGAGAGGAAGATCATGAAAATGTTGACTACATGTGGCTACCATAAATGTGATCACAAGATACAAATATATTACGTGTATCATATACCACACCATGTGTTGACTATCATTTCATATTTCTTAGCATTTAATTAAGTGTGATATGTGACTTGGTAATCGTGATATGTGAAATCATCCATGTGAAATTGTTACTCATCATAGTTTGTTTTACTTTTAAAGTGAGGTATATTAAATCAAGTCACACAATGTTGCTTGCAATCACGTGTGAGATTGTCCGGCACACCATTGTGAAGACACCCCACACACGCCATCTGCCTACCAAAACTAGCCAACTAATGAGCCACCCTATTGATGCTCCCCACTATGAGTAAACTTGTAATTTTAGTCAGCTTGAAACCTCGGAGTTGGTCAAGGATACGTGGGACATCTTGAGAGATGTTTCTTATGATCGATCCGCTCTGGTTCTTGAGATTAAGTTTCGGAAAACAATAGCACAGCCAGTTTCCACAATCAAGTAGGCATGTCATGAGTGCTAGGGTTGACGAGACTAATGAGCAGGTTCCGCACATTCACTAATGGTGCGTTTTTCGAGATTCCCTGATTTGACCCTCACATCCTATCGTGTTGCCGGAGAAAAGCCTCATACATTGCCTCCCAAGTTTCCCGAACAAAGCCATCGTCAGTGTTGTGTAGATCGTTGCCTTCTTGGTGCGGATCGTATCCAATGTTAGTATATGTTTTTCAATGTCTTTGTTTTAGGAAAAACAACATCTCCATCATAGGAAAAAATTATATAGAAATATGGGTGAAGTTTTTGGACAAGGAAAAATATATAGAAATATGAGCCAAGTCACATGATTTATTGACGTAATGCCTATGTAATATATTTAGTTTATAAATTTTTCTTTCATGAGTATTTAACTTTTTCACATACATCTTTATCTTACTTTAATCACAACACTGCTATTTGGAGATTTTTGGTGAATTTATGAACCATGGTCCATTTTCGTACATAAGAAACATCTAAGATTAGGCCCCAATTTTCTCCATTTTTTTAAGAGTCAAGTTGGGAAACTTTGCCATGTGCTTCCAATACTTCTTTCAATTCTTCATAAGAAAGAAAAAAACTGTGAAATTGAGGAAGTAACAATTAACAACAACTCATATAAGGTTTTATTGCAAAATGTTATAACTTAGAACGCAGAAACTTCAGGTATCTACAAATTATTATATATATTTTTGGAAAACAAAATATAACATGAGCTATTACTCATACTTTGATAGAATGTCAACATGCTTGCACTTTCTTCACAGTCTTCCAAAGAATGGCATATTTTCCTTAGAAAAGGGAAAGCAAGACTGAACTTGTTGTTGACCTGCTAAAAATAACTGATAGTAACATTCCATGGTACAGACGAAGTCGAGTGACCAAGACCACACATTTTGATATGAACTAGTAGTGACCTAAAATGTAAGCCAGAATTACAACAAAAGAGTAGGTAGCAACTCCAAAAGATTTCATATGCTTCTTCATGCACTTTCTCTTGAACTCACTCATGCCTTCTCCTTTATACTATCATTGCTCTGAGGAACTTAAGACTACAGAATGAGGTGGCAAACCTGGAGGAGCACGAGGACCTGATGCATTTTATTAGAACATGGGCTCGCACATAAACCAGTCGACCATAGAGATGCTAGATGCCTAAGATTTTGTGGTTGATCATGCCAACCAAATTGCAGCCTGGCCCGGAGTCACCTCGTACACCATATTTGACCTGATATAAGTCACGGTTTTGAACCGTGTCTACAAGAATCAGAGGCATAAAAAGCATCAAGTAGACCAACAAGAAATGTAGTTGATTTATATATTCAATGCTTGTGAGTCTTGCAGGCCACAATCACTTTTATAATGGAAAAAAGAACAGATGAAACCAGTAATCACACTCTGATCAACTTAAGTAAGTCCTAAATCTCATACTTATAACAGTTCCAACTTAGCTATAGAATCTCGATAAAATGAATGCTCCAAGAATAGGTCTCAACAGAGTCAACATGGAAAATGATGGAAAACAAATGTAGTGTGCATCACAACATCAAAACAAATTACATGGTGTAAAATAAGGTAAAAAAGAAGTAGTGGAAGCATGAAAGAAATGATTAGCGGCGGAGCTTACCAACTATAGATCCTCTATCGTATCCGAGGGTAGATTTCTATAGACGTGGTCATAAGGATCATGAGTCTCGAAAGTATGAAAACCATGAGTTGTCGCTTTGTGTGATTCAAACTCATTACCTGAAATAATATTAGGGTCAAAGAAATTCATAGTCTGCATGATATCATGGTATAGATCACATTATCCAGAAAATATCTTGCATTCCTCATCGTCGTCGTCGTCATCCATTGTTTGCCCATTCTGTTTGGTGTGGAAACATCCTAGTAGAGAAACTAACATGGAATGAGCTGAATGGATGTTGGCTTTATTATGCTACTATGGTGTAATGGCACATGAATAGTGAAATACAATATACTCTCCATTTCAGCAGGTGGGTCGATTGGCTCTAATATTCCACCTACATCTCCATCTCCAGCACCATTGTATTGATCTAAATCAAAACCATCCCATGAGGTATTTTGTTCAAATGCATGAGTTTGAATAAAATGTGTGTTTCATAGGGTAAATAAAAGAAGTACTTGTAGGGTTATATTGTCCTGATGGGATAACATGTATGGTGTGTGTACTTGGTGAAGGGAGTGTGGATGCACCTACCACATTAGTCACGGTAGATTGGTTGGATGATGGTACATTATGTCGTATTCTACGCATGTTTCCTTTGTAGTAGCATTTATTTATCTTTCGCTCCCATTCTTGCATATTGTTCTCTCATATGATGTTGTTTTCTGCTCCGAAGAAGCATCTGACATTGATACATAGTTAGGAATACCTTATAGACAAACACAAAGGGAAAAGAATCATAAAATTTGCTACAATTAGTCAATAATGTTATGGCCAGGATACCTTCCATTTCAATAGAGCTCCCTGAGATACTTCCAAACTTCCGGGCAGAAAGCTTGTTTGTCTGTGCATGACTTCAGTTAATGACATGTCAAATACGTCTCAAACATCTCTCATTTGTCGTTGGTAAGTGGGATTGTTCTACAACCAATCGGTATCACAATCTTGCTCAACAACAAGCCCACTACATGGCATGTATAGGATCTGGCTGACACCAAATTGAACTGACTCAATTTGACCAATATCTATAGAAACACATCGCACGATATACTAACCACAATGGTAGCTAAATTTTAGTTTCTGAAATTACAAGATGATAGTTGGACGTCGTTGGTTGGTGCTTCCTTTTCTAGTCAGGAGATCTCGAGCTTCTTACAATAATCTTCTTCATAATCTTCGGATAGTGTAGCATAAAAAGCACAACCACTTCTTTGTTTGTGCTCCATATTATTACTTTGGCGAGGTGGCAATCATGATTTTTTTTAATTTTTAAACATTTTTGAGTTCATGATTTTATTTAAATTTATGATTGTTTTAAATTAAAGAATATTTTCGCATTCGCAAACTTTTTTAAAATTCATGAACTTTTTCTAAAATAGGCGAATGTACTACTAAAAATCAAATCTTAATTTTTTTCCTGAACTTGACATTTTTTAACTAGGCTGCTAATGACGAGAGAGTGGTTGCAGGGCAAAATGACCATTTGCCCTAGGTTTAGTCTGCAGGGTCAATATGCCCCATCATTACATTGCAATTTATAAAATGCTTCATCTTTGTTCTGCCTCTAGACAAAGAATCTTAGGCATGTCGTCAAACTTGAGGAACATGGCTTAGCTTGTCTTGACTGGCAACACACATGACAACCATGTGAGTATGCGCTAGTTTTTTTAATGGAAAGGAGGAACTTGAAGTTGGACAACCATGTGCATGAGTATCTCTCTGTAGACAGATTTAGGGCTACTTACAAAGCCTGCTGTAGAACCCATCACAAATGAGTCTCAATGGCTAAAAGTTGACCTTGACTTCAAGCTGTTTGCACCTACATTCAAGAGGGGTTCCGAGAAGCCTAGAGTGAATAGATGAAAAGTTGATTGAAAGGTGGTACTAGGTCAAAGAGAATGAAAAAAGATAAGAAAAACAACTAGGTAGCAAAAATAGATGCAAAATGTGCTATGAGTTGGGACATAGGCAAGCAAAGTGCCCACTGAATGACACCCAAAAAGGGTAACATGTCTTCTTCTTTGTCAATTGATATTCTATGAATTAACTTACACTTGACAATGTTGGAAATATGCCCTAGAGGCAATAATAAATTGGTTATTATTATATTTCCTTGTTCATGATAATCGTTTATTATCCATGCTAGAATTGTATTGATAGGAAACTCAGATACATGTGTGGATACATAGACAACACAATGTCCCTAGTAAGCCTCTAGTTGACTAGCTCGTTGATCAATAGATGGTTACGGTTTCCTGACCATGGACATTGGATGTCGTTGATAACGGGATCACATCATTAGGAGAATGATGTGATGGACAAGACCCAATCCTAAGCCTAGCACAAGATTGTGTAGTTCGTTTGCTAAGAGCTTTTCTAATGTCAAGTATCATTTCCTTAGACCATGAGATTGTGCAACTCCCGGATACCGTAGGAATGCTTTGGGTGTACCAAACGTCACAACGTAACTGGGTGGCTATAAAGGTGCACTACAGGTATCTCCGAAAGTGTCTGTTGGGTTGGCACGAATCGAGACTGGGATTTGTCACTCCGCGTAAATGGAGAGGTATCTCTGGGCCCACTCGGTAGGACATCATCATAATGTGCACAATGTGACCAAGGAGTTGATCACGGGATGATGTGTTACGGAACGAGTAAAGAGACTTGCCGGTAACGAGATTGAACAAGGTATCGGGATACCGACGATCGAATCTCGGGCAAGTAACATACCGATTGACAAAGGGAATTGTATACGGGATTGATTGAATCCTTGACATCGTGGTTCATCCGATGAGATCATCGAGGAGAATGTGGGAGCCAACATGGGTATCCAGATCCCGCTGTTGGTTATTGGCCGGAGAACGTCTCGGTCATGTCTGCATGGTTCCCGAACCCGTAGGGTCTACACACTTAAGGTTCGGTGACGCTAGGGTTGTAGAGATATTAGTATGCGGTAACCCGAAAGTTGTTCGGAGTCTTGGATGAGATCCCGGACGTCACGAGGAGTTCCGGAATGGTCCGGAGGTAAAGATTTATATATGGGAAGTCTTATTTTGGTCGCCGGAAAAGTTTCGCGCATTATCGGTATTGTACCGGGAGTGCCGAAAGGGGTCCGGGGGGTCCACCAAGGGGTCCACATGCCCCGGGGGGGCCACATGGGCTGTGGGGTGTGCGCCTTGGCCTATATGGGCCAAGGGAACCAGCCCCAAGAGGCCCATGCGCCAAGAGATAAGATAAATGGAGAGTCCTAAAGGGGGAAGGCACCTCCTAGGTGCCTTGGGGAGGATGGACTCCTCCCTGGCCGCACCCTTCCTTGGAGGAAGGGCCAAGGCTGCGCCCCCCCTCTCCCTTGGCCCTATATATAGTGGGGGGGAGGGAGGGCAGCAAAACCTAAGCCCTGGCGCCTCCCTCTCCCTCCCGTGACACATCTCCCTCCTCCCGCAGCGCTTGGCGAAGCCCTGTTAGAATCCCGCTACTTCCACCACCACGCCGTCGTGCTGCTGGATCTCCATCAACCTCCCCCCCCCTTACTGGATCAAGAAGTAGGAGACGTCGCTGCTCCGTACGTGTGTTGAACGCGGAGGGGCCGTCCGTTCGGCGCTAGGATCATCGGTGATTTGGATCACGACGAGTACGACTCCATCAACCCCGTTCTCTTGAACGCTTCCGCTCGCGATCTACAAGGGTATGTAGATGCACTCCTTCCCTCTCGTTGCTAGTAAACTCCATAGATTGATCTTGGTGATGCGTAGAAAATTTTGAATTTCTGCTACGTTCCCCAACAGTGGTATCAGAGCTAGGTCTATGCGTAGTTTCTATGCACGAGTAGAACACAAAGTAGTTATGGGCGTCAATTTTGTCAATTTACTTGCCGTTACTAGTCTTATCTTGATTCGGCGGCATCGTGGGATGAAGCGGCCCGGACCGACCTTACACGTACACTTACGTGAGACAGGTTCCACAGACTGACATGCACTAGTTGCATAAGGTGGCTAGCGGGTGTCTGTCTCTCCCACTTTAGTCGGATCGGATTCGATGAAAAGGGTCCTTATGAAGGGTAAATAGAAATTGGCATATCACGTTGTGGCTTTTGCGTAGGTAAGAAACGTTCTTTCTAGAATCCCATAGCAGCCACGTAAAACATGCAACAACAATTAGAGGACGTCTAACTTGTTTTTGCAGGGTATGCTATGTGATGTGATATGGCCAAAAGGATGTGATGAATGATATATGTGATGTATGAGATTGATCATGTTCTTGTAATAGGAATCACGACTTGCGTGTCGATGAGTATGACAACCGGCAGGAGCCATAGGAGTTGTCGTAATTTATTGAATGACCTGCGTGTCAATGAAAACACCATGTAATTACTTTACTTTATTGCTAACCGTTAGCCATAGTAGTAGAAGTAATAGTTGGCGAGACAACTTCATGAAGACATAATGATGGAGATCATGGTGTCATGCCGGTGACGAAGGTGATCATGCCGCGCCTCGAAGATGGAGATCAAAAGGCGCAAGATGATATTGGCCATATCACGTCACTTTATGATTTGCATGTGATGTTTATCATGTTTACATCTTATTTGCTTAGAACGACGGTAGCGTAAATAAGATGATCCCTCACTAAAATTTCAAGAGACGTGTTCCCCCTAACTGTGTACCGTTGCGAAGATTCATTGTTTCGAAGCACCACGTGATGATCGGGTGTGATAGATTCTAACATTCGAATACAACGGGTGTTGACGAGCCTAGCATGTACATACATGGCCTCGGAACACAAGAGACCGAAAGGTCGAACATGAGTCGTATAGTAGATACGATCAACATGGAGATGTTCACCGATGATGACTAGTCCGTCTCACGTGATGATCGGACACGGCCTAGTTGACTCGGATCATGTATCACTTAGATGACTAGAGGGATGTCTATCTGAGTGGGAGTTCATTAAATAATTAGATGAACTTAATTATCATGAACATAGTCAAAAGGTCTTTGCAAATTATGTCGTAGCTTACGCTTTAGTTCTACTGTTTAAGATATGTTCCTAGAGAAAATTTAGTTGAAAGTTGATAGTAGCAATTATGCGGACTGGGTCCGTAATCTGAGGATTGTCCTCATTGCTGCACAGAAGGCTTATGTCCTTAATGCACCGCTCGGTGTGCTGAACCTCGAGCGTCGTTTTTGGATGTTGCGAACATCTGACATACACGTTTTGATGACTACGTGATAGTTCAGTGCGTAATGTTGAACGGTTTAGAATTGAGGCACCGAAGACATTTTGAAACGTCGCGGAACATATGAGATGTTCCAAGAGCTGAAATTGGGATTTTAGGCTCGTGCCCACGTCAAGAGGTATGAGACCTCTGACAAGTTTCTTAAGCCTGCAAACTAAGGGAGAAAAGCTCAGCCGTTGAGCATGTGCTCAGATTGTCTGAGTACTACAATCGCTTGAATCGAGTGGGAGTTAATCTTCCAGATGAGATAGTGATGGTTCTCCATAGTCATTGACACCAAGCTATTAGAGCTTCATGATGAACTATAACATATCAGGGATAGACATGATGATCCTTGAGCAACTCGCGATGTTTGACACCGTGAAAGTAGATATCAAGTAGGAGCATCAATTATTGATGGTTAGTAAAACCACTAGTTTCAAGAAGGGCAAGGGAAAGAAGGGATACTTCATGAAACAGCAAATCAGTTGCTGCTCTAGTGAAGAAACCCAAGGTTGAACCCAAACCCGAGACTAAGTGCTTCTGTAATGAGGGGAACGGCCACTGAAGCAGAACTACCCTAGATACTTAGTAGATGAGAAGGCAGGCAAGGTCGACAGAAGTATATTGGATATACATTATATTAATGTGTACTTTACTAGTACTCCTAGTAGCACCAGGGTATTAGATACCGGTTCAGTCGCTAAGTGTTGGTAACTCGAAATAAAAGGCTACGGAATAAACGGAGACTAGCTAAAGGTGAGATGACGATATGTGTTGGAAGTGTTTCCAAGGTTGATGTAATCAAACATCGTACGCTCCCTCTACCATCGGGATTGGTATTAAACCTAAATAATTGTTATTTGGTGTTTGCGTTAAGCATAGACATGATTGGATTATGTTTATCGCAATACGGTTATTCATTTAAAGAGAATAATGGTTACTCTGTCTATTTGAATAATACCTTCAATGGTCTTGCACTTAAAATGAATGGTTTGTTGAATCTCGATCGTAGTGATACACATGTTCATGCCAAAAGATATGAGATAGTAATGATAGTACCACATACTTGTGGCACTGCCACTTGAGTCATATTGGTATAAAACGCATGAAGAAGCTCCATGTTGATGGATATTTGGACTCACTCGTTTTTGAAAAGATTGAGACATGCGAACCATGTCTATTAGTATATATGCATGAAGAAAGTCCATACAGATGGATCGTTTGGACTCACTTGATTTTGAATCACTTGAGACATGCAAATCATACCACATGGGCAAGATGACTGAAAGGCCTCGTTTTCAGTTAGATGGAACAAGAAAGCAACTTGTTGGAAGTAATACATTTTGATGTGTGCAGTCTAATGAGTGCTGAGGCATGCAGTGGATATCGTTATGTTCTTACTTCACAGAGGATTTGAGTAGATGCTGAGTGTATTTACTTGATGAAACACAAGTCTGAATTATTGAAAGGTTTAAGTAATTTCAGAGTGAAGTTGAAGATCGTCGTGACAAGAGGATAAAATGTCTGTGATATGATCATAGAGATGAGTATCTGAGTTACGAGTTTGGCACACAATTAAGACATTGTGGAAAGTGTTTCACAATTAATACCGCCTGGAACACCACAGTGTGATGGTGTGTCCGAACATCATAACTACACCCTATTGGATATGGTGCATACCATGATGTCTCTTATCGAATTACCACTATCGTTTATGGGTTAGGCATTAGAGACAACCGCATTCACTTTAAAAGGGGCACCACACAATTCCGTTGAGACGACACCGTTTCGAGAAACCTAAGCTATCGTTTCTTAAAAGTTTGGGGCTGCGACGCTTATGTGAAAATGTTTCAGGCTGATAAGCTCGAACCCAAAGCGGATAAATGCATCTTCATAGAATACCCAAAACAGTTGGGTATACCTCCTATTTCAGATCCGGAAGCAAGGTGATTGTTTCTAGAAACAGGTCCTTTCTCGAGGAAAAGTTTCTCTCGAAAGAATTAAGTGGGAGGATGGTGGAGACTTGATGAGGTTATTGAACCGTCACTTCAACTAGTGTGTAGCAGGGCACGGGAAGTTGTTCCTGTGGCACCTACACCAATTGAAGTGGAAGCTTATGATAGTGATCATGAAACTTCGGATCAAGTCACTACCAAACCTCGTAGGTCGACAAGGATGCGTACTACTTCAGAGTGGTACGTAATCCTGTCTTGGAAGTCATGTTGCTTGACAACAATGAACCTACGAGCTATGGAGAAGCGATGGTGGGCCCGGATTCCGACGAATGGCTCGAGGCCATAAAATCCGAGAGAGGATCCATGTATAAAACAAAGTATAGACTTTGGAAGAACTACTTGATGGTCGTAAGGCTGTTGGGTGCAGATGGATTTTAAAAGGAAGACAGACAATAATGGTAAGTGTCACCATTAAGAAAGCTCGACTTGTCGTTATGATGTTTTCCGGCAAGTTCAAGGAGTTGACTGCGATGAGACTTTCTCACTCGTAGCGATGCTAAGAGTCTGTTGGAATTGTTTATTGCAGATAGGATGTCAAAACATTGTTTCCTCGACGATTTTCTTGAGGAAAGGTTGTATGTGATACAACCAGAAGGTTTTGTCAATCCTAAAAGATGCTAACAAGTATGCAAAGCTCCAGCAATCCTTCTAAGGATTGGAGTAAGCATCTCGGAGTTGGAATGAACGCTTTGATGAGATGATCAAAGTTTTTGGGTTTATACAAAGTTTGTTAGAAACTTTTATTTACAATAAAGTGAGTGGGAGCGCTACAACATTTCTGATAAGTATATGTGAATGACATATTGTTGATCCGAAATGATGTAAAATTTCTGGAAAGCATAAAGGGTTGTTTGAAAGGAGTTTTTCAAAGGAAGACCTGGATAAAGCTGCTTACATATTGGGCATCAAGATCTATAGAGATAGATCAAGACGCCTGATGATACTTTCAAAGAACGCACACCTTGACATGATTTTGAAAGAGTTCAAAATAGATCAGCAAAGAAGGAGTTCTTGGCTGTGTTACAAGGTGTGAGTATTGAGTAAGACTCAAGACCTGACCACAGCAGAAGAGAGAGAAAGGACGAAGGTCGTCCCCTATGCTTTAGACGTAGGCTCTACAGTATGCTATGCTGTGTACCACACATGAAGTGTGCCTTGCCATGAGTTGGTCAAGGGGTACAATAGTGATCCGGGAATGGATCGCATGACAGCGGTCAAACTTATCCTTAGTATCTAGTGGACTAAGGAATTTTCTCGATTATGGAGGTGAAAAGGAGTTCGTCATAAAGGGTTACGTCGATGCGAACTTTGACACTAATCCGGATGACTCTGAGTAGTAAACGGGATTCGTATAGTAGAGCAGTCATTTGAAATGGCTCCAAGTAGCGCGTGGTAGCATCCATAAGATGACATAGATATTCGTAAAGCACACACGGATCTGAAAGGTTCAGACCCGTTGACTAATAACCTCTCTCACAAGCATAACATGATCAAACCAGAACTCATTGAGTGTTAATCACATAGTGATGTGAACTAGATTGTTGACTCTAGTAAACTCTTTGGATGTTGGTCACATGGTGATGTGACCTGTGAGTGTTAATCACATGGTGATGTGAACTAGATTATTGACTCTAGTGCAAGTGGGAGACTGTTGGAAATATGCCCTAGAGGCAATAATAAATTGGTTATTATTATATTTCCTTGTTCATGATAATCGTTTATTATCCATGCTAGAATTGTATTGATAGGAAACTCAGATACATGTGTGGATACATAGACAACACAATGTCCCTAGTAAGCCTCTAGTTGACTAGCTCGTTGATCAATAGATGGTTACGGTTTCCTGACCATGGACATTGGATGTCGTTGATAACGGGATCACATCATTAGGAGAATGATGTGATGGACAAGACCCAATCCTAAGCCTAGCACAAGATCGTGTAGTTCGTTTGCTAAGAGCTTTTCTAATGTCAAGTATCATTTCCTTAGACCATGAGATTGTGCAACTCCCGGATACCGTAGGAATGCTTTGGGTGTACCAAACGTCACAACGTAACTGGGTGGCTATAAAGGTGCACTACAGGTATCTCCGAAAGTGTCTGTTGGGTTGGCACGAATCGAGACTGGGATTTGTCACTCCGTGTAAACGGAGAGGTATCTCTGGGCCCACTCAGTAGGACATCATCATAATGTGCACAATGTGACCAAGGAGTTGATCACGGGATGATGTGTTACAGAACGAGTAAAGAGACTTGCCGGTAACGAGATTGAACAAGGTATCGGGATACCGACGATTGAATATCGGGCAAGTAACATACCGATTGACAAAGGGAATTGTATACGGGATTGATTGAATCCTTGACATCGTGGTTCATCCGATGAGATCATCGAGGAGCATGTGGGAGCCAACATGGGTATCCAGATCCTGCTGTTTGTTATTGGCCGGAGAACGTCTCGGTCATGTCTGCATGGTCCCCGAACCCGTAGGGTCTACACACTTAAGGTTCGGTGACGCTAGGGTTGTAGAGATATTAGTATGCGGTAACCCGAAAGTTGTTCGGAGTCCCGGATGAGATCCCGGACGTCGCGAGGAGTTCCGGAATGGTCCGGAGGTAAAGATTTATATATGGGAAGTCTTATTTTGGTCGCCGGAAAAGTTTCGCGCATTATCGGTATTGTACCGGGAGTGCCGAAAGGGGTCCGGGGGTCCACCAAGGGGTCCACATGCCCCGGGGGGCACATGGGCTGTGGGGTGTGCGCCTTGGCCTATATGGGCCAAGGGAACCAGCCCCAAGAGGCCCATGCGCCAAGAGATAAGATAAATGGAGAGTCCTAAAGGGGGAAGGCACCTCCTAGGTGCCTTGGGGAGGATGGACTCCTCCCTGGCCGCACCCTTCCTTGGAGGAAGGGCCAAGGCTGCGCCCCCTCTCCCTTGGCCCTATATATAGTGGGGGGGAGGGAGGGCAGCAAAACCTAAGCCCTGGCGCCTCCCTCTCCCTCCCGTGACACATCTCCCTCCTCCCGCAGCGCTTGGCGAAGCCCTGTTGGAATCCCGCTACTTCCACCACCACGCCGTCGTGCTGCTGGATCTCCATCAACCTCTCCTCCCCCCTTGCTGGATCAAGAAGGAGGAGACGTCGCTGCTCCGTACGTGTGTTGAACGCGGAGGGGCCGTCCGTTCGGCGCTAGGATCATCGGTGATTTGGATCACGACGAGTACGACTCCATCAACCCCGTTCTCTTGAACGCTTCCGCTCGCGATCTACAAGGGTATATAGATGCACTCCTTCCCTCTCGTTGCTAGTAAACTCCATAGATTGATCTTGGTGATGCGTAGAAAATTTTGAATTTCTGCTACGTTCCCCAACAGACAATGTATGCATGTGATGCATGCCAGGAAGGAGTAGAAAGAAGGTGAAGGCTACCTTGATCGATGTATGTGATGATCAAACAAATGATGCTCCTACAATTGTCACCCCAACAAATCCCAGGAGAATGTTCACAACCATTCCACCAAGCTTGGAAAATAGTCCTAGGCCAGTCATGAGAAGGTGAATTGATAACTTGCTTATTTGCAATATTTCACTTTTTCACTATTTGTATTCTCACCTAAAGTTGAACTGATAAATTGTAGCTTGCTTGCTTTGGTAATTTCTGACAAAGATGGTCAATCTTCGACGCATACAACCTCTCCAAGGAAAATAACTCCCAAGAGAACTACTACATCAACTCTCAAAAAGATAATCCCAAGGTGCACTGAGCTTAGCTCAGATGGTTAGGTTCATTGTGGTGGAACTAGCCCAACGGAGTTCAACTCGTAGACTTGGTATTGGTGCTCACATTTTCCTAGATTTACTTCATACTTTTTGGCGATGGTCTTTCAGAGGTAGGAGACGTTCCCGTCGACTACAAGGCGTCTGTGGTGACTTCGGCAATCTAAACATGTTGTGCTGACTTAATATCTCGGAGATGCTCATAGATGGTAGGGCGTGCGTGCCTGCGTACGTGGGGTGAGGATATATGTGTTGATGTTTGAATCTACCACTGAGACTAAAAAGTGTATAATTTTTTTGGATATATATAAAAATATACAATGCGTATGAAAAAGATAGACATTAAAACGTGTAATTTGAAAAATAATGTTAATCATTTATTAAAAAAAGTTAGACGTATATAAAAAAACTCAATGTATACGAAAAATATATAATGTGTATGAAGATAATTATATATTAAAACATGTATATGGAAAATGTTAATCATGCACTTGAAAAATATTAAATGTGCATAACAAAATAGTCTGATGTATATAAAAGTGTACAAGGTGTATGAAAAAAGTAGACATGAGAAATATGTTCTGAAAAATGTTAATGATATTTGGAAAACATGAATTCTATGCCTTGGCTCAGGACTTTTATGATGGTACAGTTAATTTGGAAAATATTAATGGGTCATTCATCACTGTCATTCCTAAGAAGCTCTCACCTTAAGTGGTTGGGGATTACAGGCCAATTTCTTTGACTAGTATGGGTGTGAAGTTCCTGTCCAAAATGGCTGCTAATAGATTTCAAGAATTGATAATGATGTGCATTCATAAAAATCAATATGGTTTTATTAAGTCCAGGGCCATTCAAGATTGTATTGGATGGACTTTAGAGTATTTGCACCAATGTCATCAGTCTAAAAGGCCCATTTTGATTCTCAAGCTTGATTTTGAGAAGGCTTTTGACTCCATTGAGCATGAAGCTATCTTTCAGATTATGAAGCACAAAGGATTCAATGCCAAATGGATTAGCTGGGTGAAAGCACTCTTGACATCTGGGACTTCTTCTGTTTTGCTGAATGGTGTGCCTGGCAAGAATTTCGTCTGTAAAAAAGGTGTCAGGCAAGGAGATCCTGTCTCACCTCTCCTTTTTGTTCTTGTTGCTGATCTTTTGCAATCTGTGGTTAATGATATGCATCTCAGAGGAGAGCTTCAGCTTCCAATTCCTTGTCATGACAAGGACTACCCAATTATGCAATATGCTAATGACACCCTGATTGTTGTCCCTGCTGATGAAAAACAACTGTTGGCTCTTAAGAAAATGTTGATTGTTTTTTCTCAGTCAACTGGGCTGGATGTTAACTACCAAAAATCTTCTATGGTCCCAATCAATGTTTCCCAGGAGGAAACTCAGAGATTAGCCTCCATTTTTGGTTGTCAAGTGGGAAAGATGCCTTCACTTACCTGGGTTTACCTGTAGGAACTACCAGACCTACAATGTCTGATTTGCTGTCTCTGGTAACTTCCATGGAGAGGAGAATGTCTGCTAGTTCATCTTTTCTAGCTCAGGGTGGCAGACTGCAATACCTTAATTCTGCTTTATCCTCATTGCCAATCTTCTTCCTTTGCAGTTTGTTTATTGCCCCTGGTATTTTTAAGCAGCTGTAGAGAATTCAAAGGCAGTGCTTGTGGAGGAAAAACAGGCAAGAACCTGCTCCCTCTCTGGCTGCTTCGGATCTGATTTGTAGGCCCAAGAACAAAGGAGGGCTTGGCATTCTTGATCTTGGTTTTCAAAATGTGGCTCTGTTACTGAAACATGTCAACAAGTTCCTCAACAGAGCTGATATCCCATGGGTCCAACTCATTTGGGATTCTTATTATCATGAGCTAGTTCCTCAAGGAACCTCTCCATGTGGGTCCTTTTGGTGGAAGGATATCCTTAAACTACTGGATCAATTCAGAGAAGCCACTTGGGTTAAGGTCAATGAGGGTGATACTGCACTTTTGTGGCAGGATAAATGGCAGCTTGGTAATTCTGTTTTGCCTTTGCAGCATAGGTTCCCAAGGTTGTTCTCTTATGTCAAAGATGCTCTGGTCTTAGTGAGGGATGGCTTCTCTGCCCCAAACCCGCTGTCTTGGTTTCATTTGCCCCTTTCTGAGCAGGCTCACAATGAGCTTCAGATTCTGCAAACTCTGCTAAGAGTCATGAGAGGAACCCTGAGCTGAGGGATGTTTGGTCTTGGCATGGATCTGACAAACCCTATACTCCTAAGCAGTTCTATGTATCCAGGTTCATTAACCATACATTCAACCCTCTTTTGACTTGGATTTGGAAGAGCTGCTGCACCATGAAGATCAAGGTCTTTGCCTAGATGCTCATCATGGATCGACTAAACACCAAGGATATGGTTGAAAGAAGGCATTGGCATATTGATGATGGAGTTAACTGTGTGCTCTGCCCCACACACACCAGGGAAGATAGGGATCATCTCTTCTTTAATTGCAACTTCAGCCAGAGGGTTTGGAATTTATTACAGATTGACTCGGAGGCTGGTAATGACATGGGTCAGATTGTCCTCAATGCTAAGAGAAACTTTGCACACCCTTTCTTTGCTGAGGTGGTCTTCACTGCTTGCTGGAATATCTGGATCATCAGGAATGGGAAAGTCTTTAGGCAGGAAAGACCCAGTTTCAACAGATGAAGAGGGGCTTTTGTAAATGATATGCTTTTACTATCACATAGGATCAAGGTGAGATTTAAGGAGGACTTGGTTAGATGGGTCTCCTTTCTCCCTCCATAGATGTATTTTTCTTTCCTTTTTCTAGTTGTACATTATTAGATACTCCTTTCTTTGGTTACCACTGGTAGCCCTTGTAACCCTTGTAATTCTGTTTATATTTCAATAAAAGGCTATGGGGGCTTTCCCTACAGTGTTCAGTCAAAAAAATGATATTTAGAAAAATGTTAAACATGTATAGTAAATGTTTATTATGTATATAAAAAACGTATAATGTGTATGAAAAAGATAGACATCAAAACATGTATTTTTTAAAATATTAATATTTATTTTGAAAATGTTAAACATGTATAATCTTATATATTAAAATATTAAACTTGTATAGAAATCTATACAAAAATGCAAACTTGAGTTTAAAACCTCCAAAGAAAACAAAAAATGTAAAAAGAAAATACAATAAATAAAATAACCATTGAAAAGATAGAAAGAAAACTAAGAAAAAATGAAAGAGGACTGAAGTATACCGCAGGAAATACTCAAACGAAACCGATGAATAAATAAAGAAAATCAAAGAAAAAATGATTGAAAACAGAAAAGCGAAAGAAATCGGAAGCAAAGCGACCACAAGGGAGCGAACGAATGGGCTGGTCTAGTAATATAGCACGCAGGGAAATCCTTTAGGTGAGAGCTCCGAGTAATATAGTAAGCGAGATCAGTGCTCCTATTTGATGAGAGCAACTAGTTAACGAGCGCTCCTTCGGAAGCCTCATAACAATCAGCGCCACTTGGCGTGCTCTCAGCCATTCGCCATGTGTCGCGCTCTAGACGCTTCCTCCAGATTTTATTTTTTTATTATTTTTCCGCGCGCGTTTTCAGCTTTTTAAACGGTTTTTTGGGGTTTTTTGACGTTTTGGTTTTCCTCCGGTCTTTTTTAGCTTTTTGATAAAAAAATCAAAAAAAATTTACGCAAAAAAACGTGTTTTCTTTTTTTCCCTTTCGCGAAAGTCACGGTTTCTTCCGCGAGAGGCACGGTTGTGCTTTACCGAGACTCACAGCCGTGCCTTTCGGAAACGAAAAAAAACGTTTTTTTTTTCTTTCGCGAGAGTCATGGTTTATTTCCGCGAGAGGCATGGTTGTGCTTTCGTGAGAGTCACGGCCGTGCCTCTCGGAAAGGGAAAAATAAAACGCGTTTTCTATTTTTTTTTCTTTCGCGAGAGTCATGGTTTTGCTTCCGTGAGAGGCACGGTTGTGCTTTCGCGAGAGTCACGGTTTTGCTTCCGCGAGAGGCACGGTTGTGCTTTCGCGAGAGTCACGGCCGTGCCTTTCGGAAAGGGAAAAAATATGCGTTTTCTGTTTTTTTTCCTTTCGCGAGAGTCGCGGTTTTGATTTCGCGAGAGGCACGGTTGTGCTTTCGCGAGAGTCACGGCCGTGCCTCTCGGAAACGGAAAAAAAACGCGTTTTCTGTTTTTTTCCCTTTCACGAGAGTCACGGTTTTGCTTCCACGAGAGGCACGGTTGTGATTTTGCGAGAGGCACGGGCGTGCCTCTTTTGAAAAGGGAAAATACCGTGCTCCCGGTTCGGTTTTTTCGCCCGGTTTTTTTTGTTCGGATTTTTTTGTGAAAAAAAAGTTCGTCAAAACCTATCAATATGGGATCTAGTTTTGAAGATCTCAACGCGAAGAATCCAATGACGAAAACGGTTCGAAATGTGGACGCACGATTTAAGAGATAAAACGTTTTAAATAAACGGATCTACAAAAAAAGAAAACTCACAGGTTGCGACAATTGGCGCGCTGTATGTGCGCCACTTGTCACGACCTGGGAAAGTGGAGTGTTCTTTACCACGAGTACTCCTTAATTAATAATTTCGCTATTTGGCGCGTTCAGTGCCGCAAAAGCCAACTGGCGCCCACTGCAACTCCTGGTGGGCCGACTCATCAACGTGCCACTGAATTATAGCGCGATAAAACCACGCGAAAAATATGACCATATGTAGGATCGAACTCGCACGACTACATCTCTTCTCTGAAATTGCTTAGCTAACCACTAGAGCTTCTAAATGCTAGTCACTGATATCAACGCGAATTGCTTTAGAACTAACGCGAATTACTCAGTCATTTACTATATCGCTTAAATTTTTGTGTTATTTGAAACCAAGTGGGAAAACATTTTTAAAAAAAGTTCATGAATTTATAAAAAAATGATCAGCAATTTTGAAAAAGTTCATCAAGTATGAAAAAAAGTCATAAATTTTTAAAAAGGTTCATCCTTTTTGAAAAAAGATCATCAAAATTGGAAAAGGTTCGTCGAATTTGAAAAAATTCATAGCTGAAAAAGGTTCATGGGTTCTTAAAAAAAGTACACTGGATTTGAAAAAAAATCACCATTTAAAAAAAATCAATGATTTTGAAAAAAAGTTTATCGATTTGAAAGTTTTCCACAAATTTTGAAAAAATATTCATTGATTTTTAGACAATTTGCATCTATTTGAAAAAAGTTCATCGAATTAGGAAAATTGCATTTTGAAAAAAAGTAAAGAAAAAAGGAAAAAATATGAAAGAAAAGAAACATAAAAAGGAAGAAAGAAAAGAACAAAAACCAGTTCAGGAAAACTCACAAACGAATAAAAAATAAAAAATCCAATATTAAAGAAGAATTGGAAATGGATTATCCCAACGTGTTGTCAGCCCCGGTTGGTTAGTGCGTCTTGCACTTAGGCTGCAGGACGCGGGTGTTAGCAGAAATAGTTGGTCTCCTGTGTGCCCTCGTCGTGCCCACGTACAGCTGCACGATCACCACCTCCCAGCGCACGTCACTCCTGTAAACTGCGCTACGGCGCCCCCCGTTGTACTATATACATGAGTGTAATACAGAGATTACCGCAAGATGCATTCCATTCACTTCTCTTCAATCCACATGGTATCAGACGCCGGCACCGTCCCGCGCCTGTAAACCGCCTTCCGCTGCCCCTTTAGCTCCTCTCCGGCGATGGCTACTCCGCCGCCGCCTCCCCCACCACCACCCCCTCCTCGTTTTGGCCATGGCCTCTCCGGCACCTTTGACGTCGTGGCCACTCCCTCGTCCGGGCGGTCTCCGCTCCTGACTCCTGCTGCCCTTGCCGCTGCCAGTCGCGTCGGCGCTCTTGCCGCGCCTGCCGCGGCCCCGGTTGCGGCCTTGTCGCCGCCCACTTCCCCCCTGGCTGCGATCTATATCAACCAGCACGTACCCATCATCCTCTCCCTGAACCCACCCAACTTCTCGCAGTGGAGGACCCTGTTTGAGGTCACCTTCCAGAAGAGCGGCGTCACTTCTCACCTCACCGGCCCGCCGCGCCCCACCAATCCGGTCTGGGCGCAAGATGACGCCTACGTCGTCTCCTGGCTCTACACCCGTGTGAGCCCTGAGATCTTCGGGCTGATCCACTAGCGCGGTGCCACGGTCGCGCAGCTCTGGGAGTCGATCACCTCGCTGTTTCTTGAAAACCGCGAGCACCAGGCTGTCTTCCTCGCCACCGAGTTCCGCCGCATCGAGCATGGCTCGGGATCGGTCATCTCCTACTTCTCGCGCCTCAAGGAGTGCGCGGATCGCCTCGCAGACCTCGGTGAGCACGTGACCGATCGTGATCAAGTTCTTAACATGTTCCGAGGCCTTCACCCTTGCCAGTGCTATGCCATCCCGATCCTCACTATGCAGACGCCGTTTCCCACCTTCCTCCGTTGCCGCGCGTTTCTGCTGCTTGAGGAGAGCCGGCTGGCGCCCGAGCCCTCCACGGAGATGGCTCTGTACGCCGCCCGCGCCCCCCAGCTCCAACTCCAGCGGGGCATCCTCGGGTGGTGGCCACCAAGGTGGCGGCAACCGTCGCTCTGGTGGCGGCCGCAACAAGGGGAAAGGTAAGGCCGTCGATCACAGCGGTGCGTCCTCGTCCTGTCCCCCTGCACCAACTGCTCCTGCGCCCGCGCCCTGGACTGGCATGGTGCATGCCTGGCCCATGCCGTGGCGCCCGCATGCGCCCGGGCCGGCGTGCTCGGTCCGCGGCCCGGCTGTACTGCGCCATTCGTCGGGATCGCGTCGCACTACACTGCTACGCCATCTGCTGCACCACACCCGATCCCCTACGACGCCCCGCCCGTCGTCTGGACGCCCGGAGCTGTACCACCCCATCCTCTCTACGGCGCGCCACCCGCCGGTGCGGCGCCCTCTGGACAACCTGCCTGGGATCAGGCCGGTCTGGTGCAGGCCTTGAACAACCTCGGGGTGCAACAGCAGCAACCGCCCAACCCGACCTGGTACCTGGATACGGGTGCTTCATCACACATGGCGTCCTCGTCCGGTATGTTGTCCTCCGCCCAACCCTGTACTTCTACCCGTATAGTAGTTGGCAATGGTACCTCGTTTGCGATCACGCACAAAGGACACACCATTCTTCCTACCTCTGGCTCTCCTCTCTCTCTCTCACAAACGTTCTTATTTCTCCAATCCTAGTCAAAAATCTTCTTTCCATCAAGAAACTAGCCCGTGATAATCCCGTTAATGTTGAATTTGACGACATTGGCTTCTCTGTCAAGGATCGAAGAACGAAGAGGGTGATCCTCCGATGTGATGACGACGGCGACCTCTACCCCGTCTCTCCTCCGTCGACGCACCATGCCCTCACCGCCATCTCCGCTGAACCGTGGCACGAACGCTGTTGGGGAACGTAGTAATTTCAAAAAAATTCCTACGCACACACAAGATCATGGTGATGCATAGCAACGAGAGGGGAGAGTGTTGTCCACGTACCCTCATAGACCGAAAGCGGAAGCGTTAACACAATGCGGTTGATGTAGTCGTACGTCTTCACGATCCGACCGATCAAGTACCGAACGTACGGCACCTCCGAGTTCAGCACACGTTCAGCTCGATGACGTCCCTTGAACTCCGATCCAGCCGAGTGTTGAGGGAGAGTTTCGTCAGCACGACGGCGTGGTGACGATGATGATGTTCTACCGACGCAGGGCTTTGCCTAAGCACCGCTACAATATTATCGAGGTGTAATATGGTGGAGGGGGGCACCGCACACGGCTAAGAGATCAATGAGAGTAGGACTCCCCCCCTTTTCCTAGTTGGATTAGGACTTGGGAGGGGGGAAAGAGGAGAGGGAGAAGAAGGAAGGGGGGCGCCGCCCCCTTCTCCTTGTCCTATTCGGACTAGGGGGAGGGGCGCGCGGCCCAGCCCTAGCCGCCTCTCCTCTCTTCCACCTAGGCCCACTAAGGCCCATTATGTTGCCGGGGGGGGGGGTCCGGTAACCTCCCGGTACTCCGGTAAAATCCCGATTTCACCAGGAACACTTCCGATATCCAAACATAGGCTTCCAATATATCAATCTTTATGTCTCGACCATTTCGAGACTCCTCGTCATGTCCGTGATCACATCCGGGACTCCGAACAACCTTCGGTACATCAAAACATATAAACTCATAATATAACTGTCATCGAAACGTTAAGCGTGCGGACCCTACGGGTTCGAGAACTATGTAGACATGACCGAGACACGTCTCCGGTCAATAACCAATAGCGGAACCTGGATGCTCATATTGGCTCCCACATATTCTACGAAGATCTTTATCGGTCAGACCGCATAACAACATACGTTGTTCCCTTTGTCATCGGTATGTTACTTGCCCGAGATTCAATCGTCAGTATCCCAATACCTAGTTCAATCTAGTTTCCGGCAAGTCTCTTTACTCGTTCCGTAATACACCATCTCGCAACAAACTCATTAGTTGCAATGCTTGCAAGGCTTAAGTGATGTGCATTACCGAGAGGGCCCAGAGATACCTCTTCGACAATCGGAGTGACAAATCCTAATCTCGAAATACGCCAACCCAGCAAGTACCTTCGGAGACACCTGTAGAGCACCTTTATAATCACCCAGTTACGTTGTGACGCTTGGTAGCACACAAAATGTTCCTCCGGTAAACGGGAGTTGCATAATCTCATAGTCATAGGAACACGTATAAGTCATGAAGAAAGCAATAGCAACATACTAAACGATCGAGTGCTAAGCTAACGAAATGGGTCAAGTCAATCACATCATTCTCCTAATGATGTGATCCCGTTAATCAAATGACAACTCATGTCAATGGCTAGGAAACATAACCATCTTTGATCAACGAGCTAGTCAAGTAGAGGCATACTAGTGACACTTTGTTTGTCTATGTATTCACACAAGTATTATGTTTCCGGTTAATACAATTCTAGCATGAATAATAAACATTTATCATGATATAAGGAAATAAATAATAACTTTATTATTGCCTCTAGGGCATATTTCCTTCAGTCTCCCACTTGCACTAGAGTCAATAATCTAGATTACACAGTAATGATTCTTACACCCATGGAGCATTGGTGCTGATCATGTTTTGCTCGTGGAAGAGGCTTAGTCAACGGGTCTGCAATATTCAGATCCGTATGTATCTTGCAAATTTCTATGTCTCCCACCTGGACTAAATCCCGGATGGAATTGAAGCGTCTCTTGATGTGTTTGGTTCTCTTGTGAAATATGGATTCCTTTGCTAAGGCAATTGCACCAGTATTGTCACAAAAGATTTTCATTGGACCCGATGGACTAGGTATGACACCTAGATCGGATATGAACTCCTTCATCCAGACTCCTTCATTTGCTGCTTCCGAAGCAGCTATGTACTCCGCTTCACACGTAGATCTCGCCACGACGCTTTGTTTAGAACTGCACCAACTGACAGCTCCACCGTTCAATGTAAACACGTATCCGGTTTACGATTTAGAATCGTCCGGATCAGTGTCAAAGCTTGCATCGACGTAACCATTTACGATGAGCTCTTTGTCACCTCCATAAACGAAAAACATATCCTTAGTCCTTTTCAGTTATTTCAGGATGTTCTTGACCGCTGTCCATGTTGGGAATCGTAGCATAATTTTAAAATTTTCCTACGCTCACCAAGATGCATCTATAGAGTATACTAGCAATGAGGGGAAAGGAGTGCATCTACATACCCTTGTAGATCGCGAGCGGAAGCGTTCCAATGAACATGGATGACGGAGTCGTACTCGCCGTGATCCAAATCACCGATGACCGAGTGCCGAACGGACGGCACCTCCGCGTTCAACACACGTACGGTGCAGCGACGTCTCCTCCTTCTTGATCCAGCAAGGGGGAAGGAGAGGTTGATGGAGATCCAGCAGCACGACGGCGTGGTGGTGGATGTAGCGGGATGCCGGCAGGGCTTCGCCGAGCATATACGAGAGAGAGAGGTGTTTCAGGGGGAGAGGGAGGCGCCCAAGGCTGTAGGTTGCTGCCCTCCCTCCCCTCCCCCTTTATATAGGCCCCCTGGGGGGGCGCCGGCCCTGGAGATGGGATCTCAAGGGGGGGCGGCGGCCAAAGGGGGGAAGGGGTTGCCTTGCCCCCCAAGGCAAGTGGGAAGCCCCCCCACCCTAGGGTTCCCAACCCTAGGCGCATGGGGGGAGGCCCATGGGGGGCGCCCAGCCCACTAGGGGCTGGTTCCCTTCCCACTTCAGCCCACGGGGCCCTCCGGGATAGGTGGCCCCACCCGATGGACCCCCGGGACCCTTCCGGTGGTCCCGGTACAATACCGGTAACCCCCGAAACTTTCCCGGTGGCCGAAACTTGACTTCCTATATATAATTCTTTACCTCCGGACCATTCCGGAACTCCTCGTGACGTCCGGGATCTCATCCGGGACTCCGAACAACTTTCGGGTTTCCGCATACACATATCTCTACAACCCTAGCGTCACCGAACCTTAAGTGTGTAGACCCTACGGGTTCGGGAGACATGCAGACATGACCGAGACGCCTCTCCGGTCAATGACCAACATCGGGATCTGGATACCCATGTTGGCTCCCACATGTTCCACGATGATCTCATCGGATGAACCACGGTGTCGAGGATTCAATCAATCCCGTATGCAATTCCCTTTGTCAATCGGTATGTTACTTGCCCGAGATTCGATCGTCGGTATCCCAATACCTTGTTCAATCTCGTTACCGGCAAGTCTCTTTACTCGTACCGCAATGCATGATCCCGTGACTAACGCCTTAGTCACATAGAGCTCAATATGATGATGCATTACTGAGTGGGCCCAGAGATACCTATCCGTCATACGGATTGACAAATCCCAGTCTCGATCCGTGCCAACCCAACAGACACTTTCGGAGATACCCTTAGTGCACCTTTATAGTCACCCAGTTACGTTGTGACGTTTGGCACACCCAAAGCACTCCTACGGTATCCGGGAGTTGCACGATCTCATGGTCTAAGGAAAAGATCTTGACATTGGAAAAGCTCTAGCAAACGAAACTACACGATCTTTTATGCTATGCTTAGGATTGGGTCTTGTCCATCACATCATTCTCCTAATGATGTGATCCCATTATCAACGACATCCCATGTCCATAGTCAGGAAACCATGACTATCTGTTGATCAACGAGCTAGTCAACTAGAGGCTTACTAGGGACACGTTGTGGTCTATGTATTCACACATGTATTACGATTTCCGGACAATACAATTATAGCATGAACAATAGACAATTACCATGAACAAAGAAATATAATAATAACCATTTATTATTGCCTCTAGGGCATATTTCCAACAGTCTCCCACTTGCACTAGAGTCAATAATCTAGTTACATTGTGATGAATCGAACACCCATTGCGACCTGGTGTTGATCATGTTTTGCTCTAGGGAGAGGTTTAGTCAATGGATCTGCTACATTCAGGTCCGTATGTACTTTACAAATATCTATGTCTCCATTTTGAACACTTTCACGAATGGAGTTGAAGCAACGCTTGATATGCCTGGTCTTCCTGTGAAACCTGGGCTCCTTCGCAAGTGCAATAGCTCCAGTGTTGTCACAGAAGAGAGTCATCGGGCCCGACGCATTGGGAATCACCCCTAGGTCGGTAATGAACTCCTTCATCCAGACTGCTTCCTGTGCTACCTCCGAGGCTGCCATGTACTCCGCTTCACATGTAGATCCCGCCACGACGCTTTGCTTGCAACTGCACCAGCTTACTGCTCCTCCATTCAAAATATACACGTATCCGGTCTATGACTTCGAGTCATCCAGATCTGTGTCGAAGCTAGCGTCGACGTAACCCTTTACGACGAGCTCTTCGTCACCTCCATAAACGAGAAACATATCCTTAGTCCTTTTCAGGTACTTCAGGATATTCTTGACCGCTGTCCAGTGTTCCATGCCGGGATTACTTTGGTACCTTCCTACCACACTTACGACAAGGTTTACATCAGGTCTGGTACACAGCATGGCATACATAATAGACCCTATGGCCGAGGCATAGGGGATGATACTCATCTTTTCTATATCTTCTGCCGTGGTCGGGCATTGAGCCGTGCTCAATTGCACACCTTGCAATACAGGCAAGAACCCCTTCTTGGACTGATCCATATTGAACTTCTTCAATATCTTGTCAAGGTATGTACTCTGTGAAAGACCAATGAGGCGTCTTGATCTATCTCTATAGATCTTGATGCCTAATATATAAGCAGCTTCTCCAAGGTCCTTCATTGAAAAACACTTATTCAAATAGGCCTTTATACTTTCCAAGAATTCTATATCATTTCCCATCAATAATATGCCATCCACATATAATATGAGAAATGCTACAGAGCTCCCACTCACTTTCTTGTAAACACAGGCTTCTCCATAAGTCTGTGTAAACCCAAACGCTTTGATCATGTCATCAAAGCGAATGTTCCAACTCCGAGATGCTTGCACCAGCCCATAGATTGAGCGCTGGAGCTTGCATACTTTGTTAGCATTCTTAGGATCGACAAAACCTTCCGGCTGCATCATATACAACTCTTCCTTAAGGAAGCCATTAAGGAATGCCGTTTTGACGTCCATCTGCCATATCTCATAATCATAGTATGCGGCAATTGCTAACATGATTCGGATGGACTTCAGCTTCGCTACGGGTGAGAAAGTCTCATCGTAGTCAACCCCTTGAACTTGTCGATAACCCTTAGCGACAAGTCGAGCTTTGTAGATGGTCACATTACCATCCGCGTCCGTCTTCTTCTTAAAGATCCATTTGTTTTCTATGGCTCGCCGATCATCGGGCAAGTCAGTCAAAGTCCATACTTCCTTTTCATACATGGATCCTATCTCGGATTTCATGGCTTCTAGCCATTTGTCGGAATCCGGGCCCGCCATCGCTTCTTCATAGTTCGAAGGTTCACCATTGTCTAACAACATGATTTCCAGGACAGGGTTGCCGTACCACTCTGGTGCGGAACGTGTCCTTGTGGACCTACGAAGTTCAGTGGCAACTTGATCTGAAGCTTCATGATCATCATCATTAACTTCCTCCCCAGTCGGTGTAGGCACCACATGAACATCTTTCTGCGCTGCGCTACTTTCCGGTTCGGAAGGGGTGACTATCACCTCATCAAGTTCCACTTTCCTCCCACTCAATTCTTTCGAGAGAAACTCCTTCTCCAGAAAGGACCCGTTCTTGGCAACGAAGATCTTGCCTTCGGATCTGAGGTAGAAGGTATACCCAATAGTTTCCTTAGGGTATCCTATGAAGATGCATTTTTCCGACTTGGGTTCGAGCTTTTCAGGTTGAAGTTTCTTGACATAAGCATCGCATCCCCAAACTTTTAGAAACGACAGCTTAGGTTTCTTCCCAAACCATAATTCATACGGTGTCATCTCAACGGATTTCGACGGAGCCCTATTTAAAGTGAATGCGGCAGTCTCTAAAGCATAGCCCCAAAATGAGAGCGGTAAATCGGTAAGAGACATCATAGATCGCACCATATCCAATAGAGTGCGATTACGACGTTCGGACACACCATTTCTCTGAGGTGTTCCAGGCGGCGTGAGTTGTGAAACTATTCCACATTTCCTTAAGTGTGCACCAAACTCGTGACTTAAATATTCTCCACCACGATCTGATCGTAAGAATTTTATTTTTCTGTCACGTTGATTCTCAACTTCACTCTGAAATTCCTTGAACTTTTCAAAGGTTTCAGACTTGTGTTTCATTAGGTAGACATACCCATATCTACTTAAATCATCAGTGAGAGTGAGAACATAACGATATCCTCCGCGAGCCTCAACACTCATTGGACCGCACACATCAGTATGTATGATTTCCAATAAGTTGGTTGCTCGCTCCATTGTTCCGGAGAACGGAGTCTTGGTCATCTTACCCATGAGGCATGGTTCGCACGTGTCAAATGATTCGTAATCAAGAGACTCCAAAAGTCCATCTGCATGGAGCTTCTTCATGCGCTTGACACCAATGTGACCAAGGCGGCAGTGCCACAAGTATGTGGGACTATCGTTATCAACTTTACATCTTTTGGTATTCACACTATGAACATGTGTAACATCACGTTCGAGATTCATCAAAAATAAACCATTGACCAGCGGGGCATGACCATAAAACATATCTCTCAAATAAATAGAACAACCATTATTCTCGGATTTAAATGAGTAGCCATCTCGAATTAAACGAGATCCAGATACAATGTTCATGCTCAAAGCTGGCACTAAATAACAATTATTGAGGTTTAAAACTAATCCCGTGGGTAGATGCAGAGGTAGCATGCCGACGGCGATCACATCGACCTTGGAACCATTCCTGACGCGCATCGTCACCTCGTCCTTCGCCAGACTCCGTTTATTCCGTAGTTCCTGTTTTGAGTTACAAATATGAGCAACCGCACCGGTATCAAATACCCAGGAGCTACTACGAGTACTGGTAAGGTACACATCAATTACATGTATATCACATATACCTTTGGTGTTGCCGGCCTTCTTCTTGTCCGCTAAGTATTTGGGGCAGTTCCGCTTCCAGTGACCACTTCCCTTGCAATAAAAGCACTCAGTCTCGGGCTTGGGTCCATTCTTTGACTTCTTCCCAGTAACTGGTTTACCGGGCGCGGCAACTCCCTTGCCGTCCTTCTTGAAGTTCTTCTTACCCTTGCCCTTCTTGAACTTAGTGGTTTTATTCACCATCAACACTTGATGTTCTTTTCTGATCTCCCCTTCCGCTGATTTCAGCATTGAATATACCTCAGGAATGGTCTTTTCCATCCCCTGCATATTGTAGTTCATCACAAAGCTCTTGTAGCTTGGTGGAAGCGACTGGAGGATTCTGTCAATGACCGCGTCATCCGGGAGATTAACTCCCAGCTGAGACAAGCGGTTGTGCAACCCAGACATTCTGAGTATCTGCTCACTAACAGAAATGTTCTCCTCCATTTTACAGCTGAAGAACTTGTCGGAGACATCATATCTCTCGACCCGGGCATGAGCTTGGAAAACTAATTTCAGCTCCTCGAACATCTCATATGCTCCATGTTTCTCAAAACGCTTTTGGAGACCCGGTTCTAAGCTGTAAAGCATGCCGCACTGAACGAGGGAGTAATCATCAGCACGCTGCTGCCAAGCGTTCATAACGTCTTGGTTCTCTGGGATTGGTGCATCACCTAGCGGTGCTTCTAAGACATAATCTTTCTTGGCTACTATGAGGATGATCCTTAGGTTCCGGACCCAGTCCGTATAGTTGCTGCCATCATCTTTCAGCTTGGTTTTCTCTAGGAACGCGTTGAAATTGAGGACTACGTTGGCCATTTGATCTACAAGACATAGTGTAAAGATTTTAGACTAAGTTCATGATATTAAGTTCATATAATCAAATTATTTAATGAACTCCCACTCAGATAGACATCCCTCTAGTCATCTAAGTGAAACATGATCCGAGTTTAACTAGGCCGTGTCCGATCATCACGTGAGACGTACTAGTCAAGATCGGTGAACATCTCCATGTTGATCGTATCTTCTATACGACTCATGCTCGACCTTTCGGTCCTCCGTGTTCCGAGGCCATGTCTGTACATGTCAAGTCAACCTAGGCTCGTCAAGTCAACCTAAGTGTATTGCGTGTGTTCCGAGGCCATGTCTGTACATGCTAGGCTCGTCAACACCCGTTGTATTCGAACGTTAGAATCTATCACACCCGATCATCACGTGGTGCTTCGAAACAACGAACCTTCGCAACGGTGCACAGTTAGGGTGAACACTTTCTTGAAATTATTATAAGGGATCATCTTACTTACTACCGTCGTTCTAAGCAAATAAGATGCAAAAACATGATAAACATCACATGCAATCAAATAGTGACATGATATGGCCAATATCATTATGCTCCTTTGATCTCCATCTTCGGGGCACCATGATCATCTTCGTCACCGGCATGACACCATGATCTCCATCATCATGATCTCCATCATCGTGTCTTCATGAAGTCGTCACGCCAACGATTACTTCTACTTCTATGGCTAACGCGTTTAGCAACAAAGTAAAGTAATTTACATGGCGTTATTCAATGACACGCAGGTCATGCAAAATAATAAAGACAACTCCTATGGCTCCTGCCGGTTGTTATACTCATCGACATGCAAGTCGTGATTCCTATTACAAGAATATGATCAATCTCATACATCACATATATCATTCATCACATCTTCTGGCCATATCACATCACATAACATATGCTGCAAAAACAAGTTAGACGTCCTCTAATTGTTGTTGCAAGTTTTTACGTGGTTTGTAGGTTTCTAGCAAGAACGTTTTCTTACCTACGTATGACCACAACGTGATTTGCCAATTTCTATTTACCCTTCATAAGGACCCTTTTCATCGAATCCGTTCCGACTAAAGTAGGAGAGACAGACACCCGCTAGCCACCTTATGCAACTAGTGCATGTCAATCGGTGGAACCTGTCTCACGTAAGCGTACGTGTAAGGTCGGTCCGGGCCGCTTCATCCTACAATGCCGCCGAAACAAGAAAAGACTAGTAGCGGCAAGAAGAATTGGCAAACTCAACGCCCACAACTGCTTTGTGTTCTACTCGTGCATAGTAACTACGCATAGGCCTGGCTCATGATGCCACTGTTGGGAATCGTAGCATAATTTTAAAATTTTCCTACGCTCACCAAGATGCATCTATGGAGTATACTAGCAACGAGGGGAAAGGAGTGCATCTACATACCCTTGTAGATCGCGAGCGGAAGCGTTCCAATGAACGTGGATGACGGAGTCGTACTCGCCGTGATCCAAATCACCGATAACCGAGTGCCGAACGGACGGCACCTCCGCGTTCAACACACGTATGGTGCAGCGACGTCTCCTCCTTCTTGATCCAGCAAGGGGGAAGGAGAGGTTGATGGAGATCCAGCAGCACGACGGCGTGGTGGTGGATGTAGCGGGATGCCGGCAGGGCTTCGCCGAGCATATACGAGAGAGAGAGGTGTTGAAGGGGGAGAGGGGGGCGCCCAAGGCTGTAGGTTGCTGCCCTCCCTCCCCTCTCCCTTTATATAGGCCCCCTAGGGGGGCGCCAGCCCTGGAGATGGGATCTCAAGGGGGGGGGGGCGGCGGCCAAAGGGGGGAAGGGGTTGCCTTGCCCCCCAAGGCAAGTGGGAAGCCCCCCACCCTAGGGTTCCCAACCCTAGGCGCATGGGGGGAGGCCCATGGGGGGGCGCCCAGCCCACTAGGGGCTGGTTCCCTTCCCACTTCAGCCCACGGGGCCCTCCGGGATAGGTGGCCCCACACGGTGGACCCCCGGGACCCTTCCGGTGGTCCCGGTACAATACCGGTAACCCCCGAAACTTTCCCGGTGGCCGAAACTTGACTTCCTATATATAATTCTTTACCTCCGGACCATTCCGGAACTCCTCGTGACGTCCGGGATCTCATCCGGGACTCCGAACAACTTTCGGGTTTCCGCATACACATATCTCTACAACCCTAGCGTCACCGAACCTTAAGTGTGTAGACCCTACGGGTTCGGGAGACATGCAGACATGACCGAGACGCCTCTCCGGTCAATAACCAACAGCGGGATCTGGATACCCATGTTGGCTCCCACATGTTCCACGATGATCTCATGGGATGAACACGGTGTCGAGGATTCAATCAATCCCGTATGCAATTCCCTTTGTCAATCGGTATGTTACTTGCCCGAGATTCGATCGTCGGTATCCCAATACCTTGTTCAATCTCGTTACCGGCAAGTCTCTTTACTCGTACCGCAATGCATGATCCCGTGATTAACGCCTTAGTCACATAGAGCTCAATATGATGATGCATTACCGAGTGGGCCCAGAGATACCTCTCCGTCATACGGAGTGACAAATCCCAGTCTCGATCCGTGCCAACCCAACAGACACTTTCAGAGATACCCGTAGTGCACCTTTATAGTCACCCAGTTACGTTGTGACGTTTGGCACACCCAAAGCACTCCTACGGTATCCGGGAGTTGCACGATCTCATGGTCTAAGGAAAAGATACTTGACATTGGAAAAGCTCTAGCAAACGAAACTACACGATCTTTTATGCTATGCTTAGGATTGGGTCTTGTCCATCACATCATTCTCCTAATGATGTGATCCCGTTATCAACGACATCCCATGTCCATAGTCAAGAAACCATGACTATCTGTTGATCAACGAGCTAGTCAACTAGAGGCTTACTAGGGACACGTTGTGGTCTATGTATTCACACATGTATTACGATTTTCGGACAATACAATTATAGCATGAACAATAGACAATTACCATGAACAAAGAAATATAATAATAACCATTTATTATTGCCTCTAGGGCCTATTTCCAACAGTCCAGTGATCCACTCTTGGATTACTTTGGTACCTTCCTGCTAGACTTATAGCAAGGCACACATCAGGTCTGGTACACAGCATTGCATACACGATAGATCCTATGGCTGAAGCATAGGGAACATCTTTCATCTTCTCTCTATCTTCTGAAGTGGTCGGGCATTGAGTCTTACTCAACTTCACACCTTGTAACACAGGCAAGAACCCTTTCTTTGCTTGATCCATTTTGAACTTTTTCAAAACTTTGTCAAGGTATGTGCTTTGTGAAAGTCCAATTAAGCGTTTTGATCTATCTCTATAGATCTTTATGCCCAATATATACGCAGCTTCACCGAGGTCTTTCATTGAAAAACTCTTATTCAAGTATCCCTTTATGCTATCCAGAAATTCTATATCATTTCCAGTCAGCAATATGTCAAATGCTACAGAGCTCCCACCCACTTTCTTGTAAATACAGGCTTCTCCAAAAGTCCGTACAAAACCAAATGCTTGATCACACTATCAAAGCGTTTATTCCAACTCCGAGAGGCTTGCACCAGTCCATAAATGGATCGCTGGAGCTTGCACACTTTGTTAGCTCCCTTTGGATCGACAAAACCTTCCGGTTGCATCATATACAATTCTTCTTCCAGAAATCCATTCAGGAATGCAGTTTTGACATCATTTGCCAAATTTCATAATCATAAAATGCGCCAATTGCTAACATGATTCGGACAGACTTAAGCATCGCTACGGGTGAGAAGGTCTCATCGTAGTCAATCCCTTGAACTTGTCGAAAACATTTCGCAACAAGTCGAGCTTTATAGATAGTAACATTACCGTCAGCGTCAGTCTTCTTCTTGAAGATCCATTTATTTTCAATGGCTTGCCGATCATCGGGCAAGTCAACCAAAGTCCATACTTTGTTCTCATACATGGATCCCATCTCGGATTTCATGGCCTCAAGCCATTTTGCGGAATCTGGGCTCACCATCGCTTCTTCATAGTTCGTAGGTTCGTCATGGTCTAGTAACATAACCTCCAGAACAGGATTACCATACCACTCTGGTGCGGATCTTACTCTGGTTGACCTACGAGGTTCAGTAACAACTTGATCTAAAGTTTCATGATCATCACCATTAACTTCCTCACTAATTGGTGTAGGCGTCACAGGAACCGATTTCTGTGATGAACTATTTTCCAATAAGGGAGCAGGTACAGTTACCTCATCAATTTCTACTTTCCTCCCACTCACTTCTTTCGAGAGAAACTCCTTCTCCAGAAAAATTCCGAATTTAGCAACAAAAGTTTTGCCTTCGGATCTGTGATAGAAAGTGTACCCAACAGTCTCCTTTGGGTATCCTATGAAGACACATTTCTCCGATTTGGGTTCGAGCTTATCAGGTTGAAGTTTTTTCACATAAGCATCGCAGCCCCAAACTTTAAGAAACGACAACTTTGGTTTCTTGCCAAACCACAGTTCATAAGGCGTCGTCTCAACGGATTTCGATGGTGCCCTATTTAACTTGAATGCAGCCGTCTCTAAAGCATAACCCCAAAACGATAGCGGTAAATCAGTAAGAGACATCATAGATCGCACCATATCTAGTAAAGTACGATTACGACGTTCGGACACACCATTACGCTGTGGTGTTCCGGGTGGCGTGAGTTGCGAAACTATTCCGCATTGTTTCAAATGAAGACCAAACTCATAACTTAAATATTCTCCTCCACGATCAGATCGTAGAAATTTTATTTTCTTGTTACGATGATTTTCAACTTCACTCTGAAATTCTTTGAACTTTTCAAATGTTTCATACTTATGTTTCATTAAGTAGATATACCCATATCTGCTCAAATCATCTGTGAAGGTGAGAAAATAACGATATCCGCCACGAGCCTCAATATTCATCGGACCACATACATCTGTATGTATGATTTCCAACAAATCTGTTGCTCTCTCCATAGTTCCAGAGAACGGTGTTTTAGTCATCTTGCCCATGAGGCACGGTTCGCAAGTACCAAGTGATTCATAATCAAGTGGTTCCAACAGTCCATCAGTATGGAGTTTCTTCATGCGCTTTACACCGATATGACCTAAACGGCAGTGCCACAAATAAGTTGCACTATCATTATCAACTCTGCATCTTTTGGCTTCAATATTATGAATATGTGTATCACTACTATCGAGATTCAACAAAAATAGACCACTCTTCAAGGGTGCATGACCATAAAAGATATTACTCATATAAATAGAACAACCATTATTCTCTGATTTAAATGAATAACCGTCTCGCATCAAACAAGATCCAGATATAATGTTCATGCTTAACGCTGGCACCAAATAACAATTATTTAGGTCTAAAACTAATCCCGAAGGTAGATGTAGAGGTAGCGTGCCGACCGCGATCACATCGACTTTGGAACCATTTCCCACGCGCATCGTCACCTCGTCCTTAGCCAATCTTCGCTTAATCCGTAGCCCCTGTTTCGAGTTGCAAATATTAGCAATAGAACCAGTACCAAATACCCAGGTGCTACTACGAGCATTAGTAAGGTACACATCAATAACATGTATATCACATATACCTTTGTTCACCTTGCCATCCTTCTTATCCGCCAAATACTTGGGGCAGTTCCGCTTCCAGTGACCAGTCTGCTTGCAGTAGAAGCACTCAGTCTCAGGCTTAGGTCCAGACTTGGGTTTCTTCTCCTGAACAACAACTTGCTTGCTGTTCTTCTTGAAGTTCCCCTTCTTCTTCCCTTTGCCCTTTTTCTTGAAACTAGTGGTCTTATTGACCATCAACACTTGATGCTCCTTTTTGATTTCTACCTCCGCAGCCTTTAGCATTGCGAAGAGCTCGGGAATCGTCTTATCCATCCCTTGCATGTTATACTTCATCACGAAGCTCTTGTAGCTTGGTGGCAGTGATTGAAGAATTTTGTCAATGACGCTATCATCCAGAAGATTAACTCCCAGTTGAATCAAGTGATTGTTATACCCAGACATTTTGAGTATATGCTCACTGACAGAACTATTCTCTTCCATCTTGCAGCTGTAGAACTTATTGGAGACTTCATATCTCTCAATCCGGGCATTTGCTTGAAATATTAACTTCAACTCCTGGAACATCTCATATGCTCCATGACGTTCAAAACGTCGTTGAAGACCCGGTTCTAAGCCGTAAAGCATGGCACACTGAACTATCGAGTAGTCATCAGCTTTGCTCTGCCAGACGTTCACAACATCTGGTGTTGCTCCTGCAGCAGGCCTCGCACCCAGCGATGCTTCCAGGACGTAATTCTTCTGTGCAGCAATGAGGATAATCCTCAAGTTACGGACCCAGTCCGTGTAATTGCTACCATCATCTTTCAACTTTGCTTTCTCAAGGAACGCATTAAAATTCAACGGAACAACAGCACGGGCCATCTATCTACAATCAACATAGACAAGCAAGATACTATCAGGTACTAAGTTCATGATAAATTCAAGTTCAATTAATCATATTACTTCAGAACTCCCACTTAGATAGACATCCCTCTAATCCTCTAAGTGATCACGTGATCCATATCAACTAAACCATGTCCGATCATCACGTGAGATGGAGTAGTTTCAACGGTGAACATCACTATGTTGATCATATCTACTATATGATTCACGCTCGACCTTTCGGTCTCCGTGTTCCGAGGCCATATCTGTTATATGCTAGGCTCGTCAAGTTTAACCTAAGTATTCCGCGTGTGCAACTGTTTTGCACCCGTTGTATTTGAACGTAGAGCCTATCACACCCGATCATCACGTGGTGTCTCAGCACGAAGAACTTTCGCAACGGTGCATACTCAGGGAGAACACTTATACTTTGATAATTTAGTGAGGGATCATCTTATAATGCTACCGTCAATCAAAGCAAGATAAGATGCATAAAAAGATAAACATCACATGCAATCAATATAAGTGAAATGATATGGCCATCATCATCTTGTGCTTGTGATCTCCATCTCCGAAGCACCGTCATGATCCCCATCGTCACCGGCGCGACACCTTGATCTCCATCGTAGCATCGTTGTCGTCTCGCCAACTATTGCTTCTACGACTATCGCTACCGCTTAGTGATAAAATAAAGCAATTACATGGCGATTGCATTGCATAGAATAAAGCGACAACCATATGGCTCCTGCCAGTTGCCGATAACTCGGTTACAAAACATGATCATCTCATACAATAAAATTTAGCATCATGTCTTGACCATATCACATCACAACATGCCCTGCAAAAACAAGTTAGACGTCCTCTACTTTGTTGTTGCAAGTTTTACGTGGCTGCTAGTGGGCTTAGCAAGAACCGTTCTTACCTACGCATCAAAACCACAACGATAGTTTGTCAAGTTGGTGCTGTTTTAACCTTCGCAAGGACTGGGCGTAGCCACACTCGGTTCAACTAAAGTTGGAGAAACTGACACCCGCCAGCCACCTCTGTGCAAAGCACGTCGGAAGAACCAGTCTCGCGTAAGCGTACGCGTAATGTCGGTCCGGGCCGCTTCATCCAACAATACCGCCGAACCAAAGTATGACATGCTGATAAGCAGTATGACTTATATCGCCCACAACTCACTTGTGTTCTACTCGTGCATATGACATCTACGCATAAAACCTGGCTTTGATACCACTGTTGGGGAACGTAGTAATCTCAAAAAATTTCCTACGCACATGCAAGATCATGGTGATGCATAGCAACGAGAGGGGAGAGTGTTGTCCACGTACCCTCGTAGACCGAAAGCGGAAGCGTTAACACAACGCGGTTGATGTAGTCGTACGTCTTCACGATCCGACCAATCAAGTACCGAACGTACGGCACCTCCGAGTTCAGCACACGTTCAGCTCGATGACGTCCCTCGAACTCCGATCCAGCCGAGTGTTGAGGGAGAGTTTCGTCAGCACGACGGCGTGGTGACGATGATGATGTTCTACCGACGCAGGTCTTTGCCTAAGCACCGCTACGATATTATCGAGGTGTAATATGGTGGAGGGGGGCACCGCACACGGCTAAGAGATCAATGATCAATTGTTGTGTCTATGGGATGCCCCCTGCCCCCGTATATAAAGGATCAAATGTAACGCCCCGAGACCGACGCTCCAGACGCCTGCCATGTTTTGCGTGACCGTCGTGTTTTTTTTTGTTGCATTCATCATCGCATCATTTGCATTGCATCGGCACTTCGTTGCCGCCATGTTTTAAAACTTGCATCCGCTAGTAGTTTCCGCGTCCCCCTTGCGTTCGTTGACCGTTCTGAGTCTAACCGGATTTTCGATTCTCTCTTGTCTGACCGTTTGACCCTCTCTGCACAACCACCAACCCCCTCGCGCGCGTCCGAAAGTTGTCCCGTACCCGACCCGATTTGTTGTTACCGTTGGGTCCGGATCATCCCCTAACATCTACAAAACATCTTCAGTTTATCTTTTGGTCTCTCTAACCTATTTATTCTCGGACCGTCCGATTATAATCGGAGGGCCCGAGTAGCCCCTAAACTAATCTACCTGCTATATAATCAGACCAAACCCTATTTTCTAGGGATCCTCCCCTGTCCCATCCATCTCACCGCCACCACCCGTGTCCATTCCCTCCTCCTTCCTCGGGATCTCACCCACCTACCTCCCTCGTTTTCCCCAATGGCCAAACCAGCGCCCGAGCCATCTGCCCATCACCAGCCCGCAGCTGCCTCCTCCTTCCTCGCGTCTGAGCCCGAGGAGCCCTGCGCCGTGCTCCTCCCGAGCCTTGTGCGCCTCTGCCTCGAGGACCTCCTCGTCCCCAACCAGGACGCCATGGTCGGCCTCCTCTGTTCGTCCTCTGCCTCGTGCGCGACCCCGTCGGCCGGATCTGCTCGAGCTCGCCATCCTCCTGCCAGCGCCCGCCTGGGATGAACGCAGCGTCGCCCCGCTCGCCTTCGTCGTGTGCCTGCGCCCGAGCACCCCCGCAAGCAGCAGCAGTTCCCGCGTCCCCGGCGAGCAGGCGCCACCTCCAGCAGGCCGCCCCACTCCCCTGCCTCACCTCGCGCCTCCTCCCTCCTGTTCCTTCTTCTTCCCTTCACCTGCTGCCCGTGCTCATCTCCCTCCCTCTCTCTCTTGTGCTGCACCAGGGAGCAGCAGCCGCCGCCGCCCATGGACTTCCGCCGCCGTCGCCGCACAGATCGGGGCGTCCCCGACCCCCACGGCCTTGGCCTCGCCGGATCCGCCTCCCACCGTCGGGAATCGGTTCCCCTCGACCTCGCCCCCGTCTCCGGTGGTCGTTCCGCTGTCTGCCGTCGCCGGAAGCACCGGCGCAGCCACCGCTCGTCTTCCTGGAATGCACGCAGCGCCAAGTCCCTGCGCGCGTTGACCCGCGCGTGGGCCTCGTCCAGCCTCGCCATATCCAGCGCCCCGCTTGGGCCTCCTCTCCAAGGCGCCAAGGCCCAGCTCCCTGGAGCCCGATGTGAGCAGCCAGCCCCTCTCCTCCAGCCGGCCCATGAGGCCTGGTGAGAAACCCCCCCAGTGCCCATGTCCTGTTTCGGCCCGTGACTTGTTTTTTTCCTGTGCTGTGATTTTGTCATTAAATCCTGGACATGCTTATTATAGAAATGCCCCTGTTTTAAACTGCTAATAACTATTTAACCATGCATCCAAATAAAACATGTCATATATGTAACATGCTTAGAATTTCATCTAGTTTCACAATATCCCACTCTCATCCATGTTTAAAATTGTTTAAAATGATGGTTGTTTAAATTTGCATAAATGCCATGATAAAATGGTTTAATTCATAACTAATTAACCGTAACTCGGATTTAAATAAACTTTATATGTAAATGGGGTAGAAAAATGCCTAGTTTAACATGGTGCACTTTATTTTGCTGTTGTACAACATTAAAATTGTGTTTATGGCAGAACAGTACCAAATCTAAAATATGGACATGAGGATTTTCCGGAATTGTTGTTTATTATTTCCGGCCTCATTTAAATTGCCTAAAATAGTTAGTTTCCATATGCTTCACCTCTTGCCATGGTTAATAACATTTAATATTGTTGGGCACATAAACAAGAGAGAACTAAATAATTGATGTGGTGTTTCTTCAATATGCAACTCGTGGCATATTGAGCTCCACCTAATTTGTAGAATTGTTGGTTGCACTTTGCCATGCCATGCCTCTTTAAACCGGACATGCATCATATTTGTTTTTGCATCATGCCATGTGTATGTGGTGGTTGTTTACTATGTTGTTTGTTTCTTTCCGGATTGCTTCTCTCGTTAGCTTCGGTTTCGTTCCGGAGTTGTGAGGATTCGTTCGACTACATCCGTTTGTCTTCTCCTTGGACTCGTTCTTCTTCCTTGCGGGATCTCAGGCAAGATGACCATACCCTCGAAATCACTTCTATCTTTGTTTGCTAGTTGTTCGCTCTATTGCCATGCTTCGCTACCTATCACATGCTATATCATGCCTCCCATATTGCCATGCCAGCCTCTAACCATCCTTTCCTAGCAAACCGTTGTTTGGCTAAGTTACCGCTTTTGCTCAGCCCTTCTTATAGCGTTGCTAGTTGCAGGTGAAGTTGAAGTTTGTTCCATGTCGGAACATGGATATGTTGGGATATCACAATATCTCTTATTTAATTAATGCATCTATATATTTGGTAAAGGGTGGAAGGCTCGGCCTTATGCCTGGTGTTTTGTTCCACTCTTGCCGCCCTAGTTACTGATATACCGGGATTATGTTCCTTGAGTTTGCGTTCCTTACGCGGTCGGGTGATTTATGGGACCCCCTTGACAGTTCGCCTTGAATAAAACTCCTCTAGCAAGGCCCAACTTTGGTTTTAACATTTGCCGCCTAAGCCTTTTCCCCCGGGTTTTCGCGAGCCCGAGGGTCATCTTTATTTAAACCCCCGGGCCAGTGATCCTTTGAGTGCTGGTCCAAACTAGAGCCACTTGCAGCGCCACCTTGGGGAAACTCGAGGATTGGTTTTAGCTGTACGTAGTGTTCATCCGGTGTGCCCTGAGAACGAGATATGTGCAGCTCCTATCGGGATTTGTCGGCACATTCGGGAGGTTTTGCTGGTCTTGTTTTACCATTGTCGAAATGTCTTGTAAACCGGGATTCCGAGACTGATCGGGTTTTTCCGGGAGAAGGTTTATCCTTCGTTGACCGTGAGAGCTTATGATGGGCTAAGTTGGGACACCCCTGCAGGGTATTATCTTTCGAAAGCCATGCCCGCGGTTATGAGGCAGATGGGAATTTGTTAATGTCCGGTTGTAGAGAACTTGTCACTTGACCCAATTAAAATACATCAACTATGTGTGTAGCCGTGATGGTCCCTTCTCGGCGGAGTCCGGGAAGTGAACACGGTTTGAGTTATGTATGACGTAAGTAGGAGTTCAGGATCACTTCTTGGTCATTGCTAGTTGACGACCGTTCCGTTGCTTCTCTTCTCGCTCTCTTTCGCGTATGTTAGCCACCATATATGCTTATTGCCGCTGCAGCTCCACCTCATTACACCTTCTTTTCCTATAAGCTTAAATAGTCTTGATCTCGCGGGTGTGAGATTGCTGAGTCCCCGTGACTCACAGATTCTACCAAAACAGTTGCAGGTGCCGACGATGCCAGTGCAGATGATGGGGTCGATCTCAAGTGGGAGTTCGACGAGGAACGTGGTCGTTACTATGTGTCTTTTCCTGATGATCAGTAGTGGAGCCCAGTTGGGACGATCGGGGATCTAGCATTTGGGGTTGTCTTATTTTCATCTGGATCTTGACCGTAGTCGGTCTATATGTTTGTATTTTGGATGATGTATGAATTATATTTAAGCATTGTGTGAAGTGGCGATTGTAAGCCAACTCTTTATCCCATTCTTGTTCATTACATGGGATTGTGTGAAGATGACCCTTCTTGCGACAAAACCACTATGCGGTTATGCCTCTAAGTCGTGCCTCGACACGTGGGAGATATAGCCGCATCGTGGGCGTTACATCAAAAGGGGGGAGGTGCGGCCAGCCTTGGGGCGCGCCAGGAGGAGTCCTACTCCCACCGGGAGTAGGACTCCCCCCTTTTCCTAGTTGGATTAGGACTTGGGAGGGGGGAAAGAGGAGAGGGAGAAGAAGGAAGGGGGGCGCCGCCCCCTTCTCCTTGTCCTATTCGGACTAGGGGGGAGGGGCGCGCGGCCCAGCCCTAGCCGCCTCTCCTCTCTTCCACCTAGGCCCACTAAGGCCCATTATGTTGCCGGGGGGGTTCCGGTAACCTCCCGGTACTCCGGTAAAATCCCGATTTCACCCGGAACACTTCCGATATCCAAACATAGGCTTCTAATATATCAATCTTTATGTCTCGACCATTTCGAGACTCCTCGTCATGTCCGTGATCACATCCGGGACTCCGAACAACCTTCGATACATCAAAACATATAAACTCATAATATAACTGTCATCGAAACGTTAAGCGTGCGGACCCTACGGGTTCGAGAACTATGTAGACATGACCGAGACACATCTCCGGTCAATAACCAATAGCGGAACCTGGATGCTCATATTGGCTCCCACATATTCTACGAAGATCTTTATCGGTCAGACCGCATAACAACATACGTTGTTCCCTTTGTCATCGGTATGTTACTTGCCCGAGATCCGATCGTCGGTATCCCAATACCTAGTTCAATCTCGTTTCCGGCAAGTCTCTTTACTCGTTCCATAATACATCATCTCGCAACAAACTCATTAGTTGCAATGCTTGCAAGGCTTAAGTGATGTGCATTACCGAGAGGGCCCAGAGATACCTCTCCGACAATCGGAGTGACAAATCCTAATCTCGAAATACGCCAACCCAACAAGTACCTTCGGAGACACCTGTAGAGCACCTTTATAATCACCCAGTTACGTTGTGACGTTTGGTAGCACACAAAGTGTTCCTCCGGTAAACGGGAGTTGCATAATCTCATAGTCATAGGAACATGTATAAGTCATGAAGAAAGCAATAGCAACATACTAAACCATCGAGTGCTAAGCTAACAAAATGGGTCAAGTCAATCACATCATTCTCCTAATGATGTGATCCCGTTAATCAAATGACAACTCATGTCAATGGCTAGGAAACATAACCATCTTTGATCAACGAGCTAGTCAAGTAGAGGCATACTAGTGACACTTTGTTTGTCTATGTATTCACACAAGTATTATGTTTCCGGTTAATATAATTCTAGCATGAATAATTAACATTTATCATGATATAAGGAAATAAATAATAACTTTATTATTGCCTCTAGGGCATATTTCCTTCAAATGCCTTGGTCACCCGCATCACGACGCCCTTCGTCTAGCTCTTCGGCACACTGCAGAAGCTGCTCCTATCGCCACCACTCATCCCTGCTCGAGCTATCAGTTAGGAAAAAGTACTAGATTACCATTCAACACTTCCGATCATGTGTCGTATTTCCCTTTCCAGTTGATACCTTGTGATGTATGGACCTCGCCTGTATCCAGCACGTCCGGCTTTCAGTACTATTTAGTTGTGCTTGACGATTATAGTCACTTTGTCTGGACTTACCCTTCACGCCACAAATCTTACGCACTGCCCAAGCTTGAGCACTTTGCCGCCCTCGTTCGCACCCACTTTCACCTCCCCATCCTCACACTGCAGGCGGATAATGGCCGCGAGTTCGACAACCACGCGTCTCGCGCCTTCTTCTCCGCTCACGGCATCGTTCCCCGTATGTATTGCCCATACACGTCCCCACAGAACGGGCGCGCTGAGCGCGTTCTCCGCACGCTCAACGACATCGTCCGCACTATCCTCATCCACGCCGGCATGCCGTTCACGTTCTGGGCTGAGGCTCTCAACACCGCCACGTTCTTGCTGAACCGGCGTCCATGCCGTTCCCGCCATGACGCCACCCCGTTCTTTCTCCTCTACGGTGCCCACCCTAGCTACACCGCCATGCACGTATTTGGCTGCTTGTGTTACCCTAACCTCTTGGCCGTGGCACCGCACAAGCTCGCTCCGCGCTCGACGCCGTGTGTCTTCCTCGGGTACTCCACTGACCACAAGGGGTATCGGTGCCTCAACAGAGCCACCGGGCGTGTCATTGTCTCACGCCACGTCACGTTCGACGAACACACCTTCCCTTTCCAGCAGCCCGAACCTGCCACCGCTCCCGACACAACGGCCGCCATCGACCCTGCCGTGCCACCCTTCCCGTCCCATATTACCCGTCGGGCTCGCACAGCTCGTGTCCGCCCCCCCTAGTTCAGCTACCCCGGTGGCCCGTCCGCCTGACAACGCCGCCCTGGCTACGCCCTCCCCTTCCCGCTCCGCTGCCGTGCCAGCCAGCTCGCCCGGCACCTCTTCTCGCGATACTGTCGTGCCAGTCGTTCCGACGGGCGCACCCACGCTAGAGCGCAAACCAGAACGCGAACCAACCATCCCACGCCAACCCAAACCTCCAGTTGTTCCCACTCACTCCATGGTCACGCGCGCACAGCTGGGCACGTTCCGGCCAAACCCCAAGTACGCCGACAACAACTCTGTCACCACCATCTCCCCCGTTCCCACGTCCGTGCGTGCTGCGCTTCGTGACACCAATTGGCAGACTGCTATGCAGGATGAATACAGGGCTCTCATGGCGAACAGGACTTGGACCCTTGTGCCGCGACCCGCCAACGCCAACATCGTCTCCGGCAAGTGGCTGTTTCGACACAAGAACAAGGCGGACGGCACGCTGGAACGCTACAAAGCTCGATGGGTCGTCCGCGGCTTCTCGCAGCGCCCCGGCGTCGACTTTGACGAGACATTCTCTCCCGTCGTCAAGTCGGCGACGATCCGCGTCGTCCTCGCCATTGCTGCGGCCCAGGACTGGCCAGTTCATCAAATGGACGTCAACAACGCATTTCTGCAAGGCTACCTCAACGAGCGCGTCTACTGCCAGCAACCTGTCGGCTTCGTCGACGAGCGTCACCCCGAGCATGTGTGCCTCCTCGATCGCTCCCTGTACGGGCTCAAGCAGGCGCCGCGGGCCTGGTTCGATCGCTTCGCTGCCTTTCTTCGTCAAGTTGGGTTCATGGCAGCTCGATCGGACCCGTCCCTCTTCGTGCTCCAGCACGGCCGCGAGACCGCGTACCTGCTCCTGTATGTGGACGACATCGTCATCACGGCGTCCTCGCCGTCCCTCCTCCAGCAGCTCCAGCGCCAACTCCTCGCCGAGTTCTCCATGAAAGATCTCGGCCCGCTGCACTACTTCCTTGGGATCCGCGTCTCCCGCACCGCCGCCGGCTTCTTCCCGTCGCAGAGCAAGTACGCAGAAGAGCCGCTAGACCGCGCCAACATGCTGCAGTGCAAGCCCGCGAGCACACCCGTCGACACGCGCTGCAAGCTCTCCGCGGATGCCGGTCCTCCCGTTGACGACGCCTCCGACTACCGCAGCATCGTGGGCGCCCTGCAGTACCTGACGATGACGCGACCGGATCTCGCCTACGCTGTTCAGCAAGCATGCATGTCCATGCACGACCCGCGGGAGCAACACCTCGCACTGGTTAAATGCATTATGTGTTACGTGCGCGGCTCGCACACTCACAGGCTGCACATCGCTCGCTCCCCGGCATTGGATCTGGTCGCGTACTCGGATGCGGACTAGGCGGGCTGCCCCGACACCCGCCGCTCGACATCCGGCTATGCCATCTTCCTAGGTGACTCGCTGGTGTCGTGGTCATCTAAGCGCCAGCCCACCATCTCGCGCTCGAGCGCCGAGGCGGAGTATCGCGCCGTCGCCAACGCGGTCGCCGAATGCTGCTGGCTTCGACAGCTCCTCGGTGAACTACGGACGCCGCTCGCCACCGCCACGGTTGTCTACTGTGACAACATCTCGTCCGTCTACATGGCGGCCAACCCCGTGCATCACCGGCGAACTAAACACATAGAGCTCGACATCCACTTCGTCCGCGAGAAGGTCGCTCTCGGCCAGCTCCGCATGCTCCATGTTCCGACGACACAGCACTTCGCCGACGTCATGACGAAGGGGCTGCCTACTCCGGCATTCCAGGAGTTCCGATCCAGCTTGTGTATCCGGCCTCCGGACACTTCAGCTGCGGTGGGATGTTAGTAGAAACCGTTGGTCTCCTCTGTGCCCTGGTCGTGCCCACGTACAGCTGCACGATCACCACCTCCCAGCGCACGTCACTCCTGTAAACTGCGCTACGGCACCCCCCTGTTGTACTATATACATGAGTGTAATATAGAGATCACCGCAAGGTGCATTCCATTCACTTCTCTCCAATCCACAACGGGTTTGATTCTCTCCCACGCACAATTTTTGTGCATTAAAAACCAGGAGGAAAAATTGTGGAATGGGCCGGCCCAACGCGCTGAAAGGGGTGTGCACCGATTTGCCCGACTTATAATAGACGCCTGAAGCGCTAAATAAGAAACGCCAAGTGAGATATAGCTCGCGTGCTTTATTGCCCTAAAAAAATGAAATCAGTAATTGAGGAGTACTCATTACAAAGATCACTTTCACCTTCCCAGGTTGCAATGAGTGGCGCGCTATATGTGCGCTACTTGTCACAATCTGGGAGTTTTCCTTTTTTCGTAGATCCGTTTTGAAAGATCGTGGATGTCGCCTAGAGGGGGGGTGAATAGGCGCTTTAAAATAATTACGGTTTAGGCTTGAACAAATGCGGAATAAACCTACCGGTTAATTTGAAAAGCACAAAACCTACAACAACTAGGCTCACCTATGTGCACCAACAACTTATGCTAAGCAAGATAAACAACTAAGTGATAGCAAGATATATGACAAGAAACAATATGGCTATCACAAAGTAAAGTGCATAAGTAAAGGGTTCGGGTAAGAGATAACCGAGACACGCGGAGACGATGATGTATCCCGAAGTTCACACCCTTGCGGATGCTAATCTCCGTTTGGAGCGGTGTGGAGGCACAATGCTCCCCAAGAAGCCACTAGGGCCACCGTAATCTCCTCACGCCCTCGCACAATGCAAGATGCCGTGATTCCACTAAGGGACCCTTGAGGGCGGTCACCGAACCCGTACAAATGGCAACCCTTGGGGGCGGTCACCGAACCCGTACACTTTGGCAACCCTTGGGGGCGGTCACCGGAACTCGTCAAATTGCTCGGGGCGATCTCCACAACCTAATTGAAGACCCCGACGCTTGCCCGGAGCTTTACACCACAATGATTGAGCTCCGAACACCACCAACCGTCTAGGGCGCCCAAGCACCCAAGAGGAACAAGCTCAAGGGCACCAAGCACCCAAGAGTAATAAGCTTCTCAACTTGTAACTTCCACGTATCACCATGGAGAACTCAAACCGATGCACCAAATGCAATGGCAATGGCACACGGAGTGCCCAAGTCCTTCTCTCTCAAATCCCACCGAAGCAACTAGTGCTAGGGAGGAAAATGAGAGGAAGAACGAGAAGGAGAACACCAAGAACTCCAAGATCTAGATCCAAGGGGTTCCCCTCACAAAGAGGAGAAAGTGATTGGTGAAAATGTGGATCTAGATCTCCTCTCTCTTTTCCCTCAAAAACTAGTAAGAATCCATGGAGGGATTGAGAGTTAGCAAGCTCGAAGAAGGTCAACAATGGGGGAAGAACACGAGCTCAACGGATAAGGTTCATTAGGGAAGAAGACCCCCTTTTATAGAAGGGGAAAAATCCAACCGTTATGTGCTCAGCCCGCACACGAGCGGTACTACCGCTCTGGCGGAAGAAGCAGGGAAAAGGAGCAACCAAACATGAACCTTGGGGCGGTACCGCTTATAAGCGGTACTACCGCGCACCCCAGCGGTACTACCGCTGGAGGAGCAGAACACGGGACCAAAAATGCAGTAGCGGTACTACCGCCCGACCGGAGCGGTACTACCGCTTACAGGCGGTACTACCGCCCATCGGGGCGGTACTACCGCTTATAGGCGGAACTGCCGTGCCTTACTGCCGTGCAACTACTGCAAAACTCGACACGAAAAATGCAAGACCCAAAATCGAGGCGGTACCAGCGCGGAACCGTAGCCGTACTACCGCTTATGGCCATAGGCGGTACTACCGCTTTGGACAACGGTACTACCGCTTGGGGCGATAAGCGGTACTGCCGCTCTGGCCGCGGTACTACCGCAGGGAGAAAACCAGAACTGCCATAACTTCTTCATATGAGCTCCGAATTGAGCAAACTCAAGCTTGTTGGATACAAGACGATGAGTAGCATCAAAACAACGACTGGTTATAGTAAGAAGAGGCAGGGGAGGTATGCCAAAAAATAGAGGAGTGAAACCTCCGACCGAGAAGAACCGGCATAACCTCCAACATCGAAAACATCATAGAAGATGCGAGGAACTCCGTTTTCGATGAACTCGAGCTTGTCATCAAGATGACCATAAGCTCCAAAACTCACAAAGAGAAGAACCAAACAAGAACCAACAAAGATGATGCAATGATGCACTGGTTTGAGCTCTCTATGAACGATACGATCAAGCTACTCATCGAGAGCCCCCCTTGATAGTACGGCAATCGATCCTATAACCCGGTCTCCCAACTAACATCATGAGACCGGTAAAATAGATAACCTATCAAGAGCAAACCTTTGCCTTGCACATGGTCCACTTGAGCTAGATGATGACGATCTTGACTCCCTCAAGTTGGACCACCTTTCTTGGTTGTGTTGGCTCGATGAAGACTAGTTGATTGCTCCCCCATACTCCACTATGGGTGAGCCACTCTTCCGCACATCTTCACACGTCCATTGTCACCACAATGGACGGCAAGATTCAAGCATTTGATCTCTTCATGATGCTTCACTTGAACTTGCACACCGCAACATCTTCACAAGTCCATTGTCGCCACAATGGACGGCAAGCTTCAAGCATTTGATCTCTTCATGATGCTTCACTTGAACTTGCACACCGCAACATCTTCACAAGTCCATTGTCGCAACAATGGACGGCAAGCTTCAAGCATTTGATCTCTTCATGATGCTTCACTTGAACTTGCACACCGCAACCTAACCCCACAAAGAATTCTCACGAAGATCATGGGTTAGTACACAAAGCGTAATTGACAATGCTTACCACACCATGGGATCGCTTGATCCCTCTCGGTACATCTTGTGCGCTTTGTGTGTTGATCAACTTGATTCACTCTTGACTTAGTCTTGATCAACCTTGACTCTTTCCAACTCTTTTCATTTGGATGATGTCTTGAAGGTAAACATGAATGATCACACAATCTTCTTCTTCAAGACATGCTTGCAATAAGCTCTACTCTCACATGACCAATCTTTGGATAATTCCTTAGTAACACCTTGGTCACCACATAAACTCCTTGAAACCAACACATGGACTTCAAGAAAAGCCTATGGACAAATCCTTCAAATATAACTCAAGGCAACCATTAGTCCATAGAGATTGTCATCAATTACCAAAACCAAACATGGGGGCACCGCATGTTCTTTCACGTTTATTCAAGATGTTTTTAAACTGTGCGTTCAAATCTCGAACCATTTTCACCGTTGGATTCATCGATTCGAGATCTTCAAAACTAGATCCCATGTTAATAAGTTTTGATAAACTTTTTTCTCTTAAAAAACCAGATGAAAAAATCCGAACTGGGAGTACGGGTTTTTTCCCTTTTCGAAAAAGGCACGCCCATGCCTTTCCTGAAATCACAACCATGCCTCTCACGAAAGAAAAAACAAAAAACATGTTTTTTCCGTTTCCGAGAGGCACGGCCGTGACTCTCGCGAAAGCACAACCGTGCCTCTCACGGAAGGAAAAAACAGAAAACATGTCTTTTTTTGTTTTCGAGAGGCATGGTCGTGCCTCTCGCGAAAGCACAACCGTGCCTCTCGCGGAAGCAAAACCATGCCTCTCACGAAAGAAAGAAAATAGAAAACGTGTTTTTTTCCATTTTCGAGAGGCACGGCCGTGACTCTTGCGAAAGTACAACCGTACCTCTTGCGAAAGGAAAAAATAGAAAACACGTTTTTTCCGTTTCTGAGAGGCACGGCCGTGCCTCTCGTGAAAGCACAACCATGCCTCTCATAGAAGCAAAACCGTGCCTCTCGCGGAAGGAAAAAAACAGAAAACATGTTTTTTTTTCGTTTCCGAGAGGCACGACCGTGACTCCGGCGAAAGCAAAACCGTGACACTTGTAAAAAAAGGAAAAAAACGCGCTTTTTCGCGATTTTTTTTTGATTTTTTATCCAAAAGCTAAGGAAGACTGATGAAAAACCGAAACGTCAAAAAAACCCGAAAAAACCATTTCAAAAGCCAAAAACGCGTGCGGAAAAATTTAAAAAAATTCAGAGGGAGCGCCCAGAGCGTGACACGTGCGGACGGCTGAGAGCGCGCCAAGTGACGCTGGTTGTTGTGAGGCTCCCGAAGGAGCGCTCGTCAACTAGTTGCTTCCTAAAAAAAGCATTCACGCTTTATATTAAATCAACATCCATCCCTTAAGAAAAATCCATAATTCCAGATTTGTTGCTCTTTTTTTTTTTGAGGTTTCGAGGTCTGTTGCTTGGGCCTTATTTCCTTGAGCTCAACCCATCCCCCGGGCCCAAACCTCTGCGTCCAACCTTCTTTCGCACCCGTGCAGTCTGCGACGCGCGGTTGTGGGGTGGCGCAGGCGTGCCGCCGCCGCGGCCAGGAAGCCGCGTCCGGCGCCCCCGAACTGCCGCCCTCGTCTGTTTGCACCGTGTCCCTTGTCTCACCTCCCTACGCGGCCACTAAACGCCGTCGCCACGAAGTTCCGTCGCCTCCGCTCGGAGACCGCTTCCGGAAGATAGGCAGAGATTTGTCATTGCGGGGGCTTCGCCACGCCCCCCGGGTGCAGGACAACTGGTCTATTTGGAGATTCGTCGACTACATCGCTGGAATTTTCTCCATCTTTACCAACTCCGGTCGCCATCAGTGAGAGCCTCTGTCCAATTACTTCGTTACATTTCCTCCAAACAAATTTGTTGTCGTAGTTAATTATGTCTTTTGGTTTTCTCGGTTCGGGCTTTAGTTCGTACAGTTTACTAAATACAACAACCGAATTCATCAGTTTTCTAAACACAACAACCTAATAATTAACTACAAATTTGGCAATTAGACATTAAAAGATGCTGCGAGGTAGTTTAGTGTTCCATGAATTGAGGTCAGGCTGTGTTGTCCTCTAGTCCTTGTAAATAACTTTGTTGTTTCCCCCTAATAATAATGCAAAAGGAAAGCTCCTGCTGTCACCCGTCAAAGAAAAAATCTGGGAACCAACAGTTCGGTTCACCAGAATTTCAGTTTAGTTTCAGTTAGACCAAAAAACCTTCCTGGATATGTCATTTGCTCCTTTTATACTTATTTAGAGCTTGTTGATTAGGAATTATGTGATTTGTGATGTTCCTACCAACCCGGAGGTGCTCGATGAAATACCCCTCAATCATCCCCGCTATGCCAAGTTAGTTTCTCTGTTAATCGATTTTTGTTAGACAAAAGGCATTGCGCCCAACTTTAAATTAATAAAGCCCTAGACGGCAGAAGAGGATACAAGATATCGTGGAAATCAGGCTATGACGAAAACAAGGTTTACGAGTCAAAAAGTCGACGAGTCGTTCCGAGGTTGAGACTCATAGACTAAGTGTGACTAATTGACAATAGTCGACACTGAAGTTGTGACTCATAGACTAGTCGACACTGAAGTGTAGTCGGCCCTGGAGTTGAGACTCATAGACTAGTCTATAGACTAGTCTTGACTAGTCCTTGGACTCATAATCCATGGACGAAAAAGAACAGGAACACATGTAAAAAAAGAACAAGAACGAGCAAATACTAAAATGACGAGATATGCCACTTCACCTATTCCATGCGGATTTCAATTTACCTTCTATTTTCGTGGCTTCGTATTTCCGCCAATTGCAATGGCTTATTTATTTCTTTATTATGTGCAAAAAAGGATTGTCTAGTATTTTTTTTAGTTTAAGTTATATGAACTCGCCCCCAAGACCTTGTTGGCCGAAAACATTGCTGACCATAGGCGAGGTGAATGCTGGAGCTAGATGATGCGAGAGAAGGCGACGATTCACTAAAGAATCCTGCATCTGTCTATTATAGGAAGGTCGCAAGTTTTCGCCACACCATTTATCTCCACTTCTATAGAGGGCCACTTGCCCCCTCGCCTTGGCTCGAAGAGCGCCTTACCGTAGGTAGTTGGAGAGGCTCACATGAGAGCCCGTAAGGAAAGCAACTGACAAGACAAGACGACCAAGGCAAGAAAGTCAAAGGGCATGATGGCCCAACCAGAGCTGAGTCCAACCACGAAAAGTACCACTAAGACTGCCAACCAACCACACAATGACCAGGCAGAAGACCCTAGTTCCTAAGGTGGTGCCTCCAATAAGGAGTTGCACTTGCTGGAATGACACCAAAGAGCATCGCTGTCGCCCGACACTGGTAGTGCGGCAAGATTTTCACTTTGGTACCATGACCACCATTAATGAAATTGCACAGGCCCAAGGTTGAGGGTGACTGAAACAGGCAGGGATATCCAGATGTTGCTGAGAGTGACTGTCAGCGGCTCCCGACCATGAGTGACCCACATATGTCATCTCACCGCCCTCATGATCAAGATAGCTGACCAACACCACACATTGTGGCACCCGCCGCTCAGGGCTGCTGGCCCGACTTCCAAGAATTCCTACCTTCACCGCCTCCCAGTGGACTATGGGCCACCTACGCATAGTCGGCCATCACAGCTATCGCGCCAACACTCCCTCAAAATATCCTACCTGCACCATCCACTCGCCGTGCCAACACCGACAAACAACAACCATGACAATCACGTGGTTGCCCCTACAATGACGGGCCGACACACAGTAGATATGCATTCCTATGCCGACAAGGAAAACTGGGAACTCGCGGATGGAATGTCCATGACCTGCAAACCGAGCATGTCTGGGTCATGGTATCTGCTGCGGGCACCAGACAACCAGCCGAGGAGGCTTACTGGCTATGGCCCCCACTCCCAAGTACCAAGCATAGCATAAAAAAACTGAAGTCTATCTTGTGTGTTTTGCATTGTATAACTAAATTTAATTTTCTTGATGGCATGTCTAGGCTCGTGTCATGAGCATCGAACATCTGCTTGACTCAAGAAAACTTAAAGGTTTCACTATTCTTGAATGACAACATTATTCCTGAGCATCGAACCTATGAGTGATAGAATTTCGATGTTCCAAAATATGAACATATTTAAAGCTAGTAGCTTAAAGCTAATCTTTTGTAGTTAGTGCACATCTTACGAAACCTCTATATTAGCTTCAATACATTTACTCCATAAACCGTGGATAATATGTTTTGTTATTTTGTGACGGGTTCACAAAGCTTACAAAGAGACGAATAATGCTAACCCAATTCACTTGCAATGTAAGTTGATAAAAAAGGGTAATTTGACGGTGTATACATAGAGAGCGATGATTCAACTAATAATTAAGATCTACTTTATGTGCTTAAGATATTCTCGTACAATATCAAGAATGTTTTCTTTACCTTCATTCGCACGATACTTGAGCAAGTATAATAAATTTTTTGTCCTCGACTCATAACCATCCTGCATAAGCAATATATGTAGTTATCACAAATATTTCACGTGCAAGGTCTAAATATGTGCAACGAAGAATACTCACGGTGCAAACCGGACGAACCAATTCTTTACCATTTCACGAGAGCATAAAATCAAAAACAAAATAGCCAGACACATTCCTGCAGTTGAAAAATTAATATTATCTTGAATATAGTGATAACAAAAATAAATGCTTTGTATCTTGAATGTTATGATAATAAAATATGTAAATTTACCCGTTTGTAGTCATTGGAATACCAGTCGGAAATATATGTTGCCATCTATATATATCGGAACTCTAGCCGGGTTGCGCGTGCACTACTTCGAGTGCGTCTTTTAAGTCCCTCGCAAATCTATAGAGGGTCCAGAATATATGCATGACATGTATTTTTGTCGATGACGTGCAATATGTATCGGCCAAGTAATGCATATGGAAGATAAATCTACAAGTGTAGTTATTAGAAGCCATAAATCATGACAACAATGGACAAGAGACCTTACTTATCAAGTTGCACGATGACATGTTGTTGTCTATCCTAGGCCAGCTATCAAACAATGTATTTGGCTTCACGCAGAAATTTAGATCTTGTGTTGAATCTAACATCGTGGACTGAGCAGGAACAATTGTTTAGAAACATGTTGATACTAATGATAATATAATTCATATGATTGTGGTAACTAAAAAAAATTTATAGATCCATGAAGTATACAGGAGGGTCCATAAACAATAAGACCATGCGATTATACATACGGCCATGTTAAAACAATCATTGTCATAGACGGCTCATTGTTAAGTATGCCCTGAAGTTTTCTTAGACATAAGCCCATTGGATGGGTTGTCGAGCTTCGCACCCATTCTTTCTTGAAAAAATAATTGGTAAGAATCATAATAGTGTATATTGGCACATGATATATTTTTAAATGTTGCTTGCTCCAAACACCCGGCCTCATCGATCGACATATGTACGTGTAGAGCCTGACAACTAATTCATGTGGATCCGTGGGCCTGATGGAGATTGAGAGAGGACGTTTGTCTTCGACTCCGTCAGTTGAATTCTTCAGGAGCACAACATCAGAATTAAATAAATTTTCTTCATCATCAGATTGGTAGTATATCAGATATCCTTTTAGCTTATTCAGGTCTGGTTCGAGCAATACGACAACTAATTTCTGTCGAAAGTGTTTCATATCCTTCTGCAAAATATTTTTTAAAACCAACTTAAATACAATTGAGATAAAATAATGAGATCATGTATGAAAATAAAATACTTTGGTGAAATTATTAGACAGTACATCTCCTGTCCAATATTCCATATAATTTAGCATAAACAGTCTACATGATCCACTATGATATTACGAATCAAATAGAGAAATTATTTGAATAAGCATGCAGATGGGTATCCTAAAGCATCATTTTGTAATATTGTAGCGGATCGTGTGGACTGTTATGCTAAATTATATGGAATATTGGACAAGAGATATATTGTTTGATAATTTCACCCAGTTATTTCATTTCATTTTCATACATGATCTCGTTATTTTATTTCAATATTGTATTAAAGTTGAGTTTTTAAATATTTTGTAGGAGGATATGAAATACTTTCGACGGAAATTAGTTGTCTTATTGCTTGAGTCTGACCTGAATAAGCTAAAAAGAAATCCGATATACTACCAATCTGATGATGAAGAAAGTTTACCTAATTCTGATGTTGTGCTTCTGTAGAATCCATCCGACGGAGTCGAAGACACACGTCCTCTCTCAATCCCATCATGTGATCCATGTGAATTAGTTGTTGGGCTCTGCAACTACATCATGTCGATCGGTGATGCTGGGTGTTTGGAGTAAGCAACATTTAAAAATATATCATGGGCCAATATACATTATTATGATTCTTATCAATTATTTTTCAGGAAGGAATGGGTGCGAAGTTCGACACCCCATCCAATGGGCTTAAGTGTGAGAAAACTTCAGGGCATACCTAACATAGAGCAGTCTATGGGCAATGATTGTTTCAACATGGCCGTGTGTATACTGGCATGCGATGAGGTCTTATTGTCCATAGTCCATCCTATACACTTCATGGATATACAATTTTGTGTAAGTTATCATAATCATATATTATATCATCTTTAGTATCAACATGTTTCTAAATAGTTTTTCTTACTCAGTCCATGATGTTAGGATTCAACACGAGATATAAAGTTTCACGTGAAGCCAAATATCCAGATGCTGGGAACACTGTTTGATAGTTGGCCTAGGGTAGACAATAACATCTCATCGTGCAACTAGGTAAGTAGGTCTCTTGTCCATTGTTGTCATGATTTATGGTTTATAAGAGCTACCACTTGTAGATTTGTCTTTTATATGCATTGGTCGGCCGATACATTTTGTACATCATCGCAAATATACATGCCATGTATATTCAAGACCCTTTATATACATCACATTCATCAGAGATTAAAACTCTAAGGCATGCAGTGAAATTACTGAGATTTGTGAGGGACTTGAACTACGCACTCGAAATAGTGCAACCCTGACTGGTATTCCAACGAGCAAGAATATGTAAAATTATATATTTTATTATCGTAACATTCAAGATACAAACATTTAGTTTTATTCTCACTATATTCAAGATAACGTTAAGTTATTCAATTGCAGGGATGTGTGATTATTTTGATTTTGATTTTAACTCCCTGGAATGGTAAAGAATTGGTTCGTCCGGTTCGCACAGTGACTATTCTTTGTTGCACATTTTTAGACCTTCCATATGAAATATTTGTGCTAACTACATATATTACTTGTGCATGATGATTATGAGTTGGGGACGAAATTTGTATTATACTTGCTCAAGCATAGTGCGAATGAAGCTAAAGATAACATTCTCGATATTGTACGAGAATATCTTAAGCGCATCAAGTAAATCTTAATTCGCAATAGATTATTAGTTGGATTATCGCTCTCTATGTATACATCGTCAAAGAACCTTTTTTATCAACTTACATTGCTAGTGAAGTGGATCTCAATTATTACCCAATTGTTATTGGCTATCATTTCTTTACATGTTAAAATTAACATGCATTATTTTTATATATAACACCATTAAAATATTTCAAATGGCCGTGGCAACGCACCAACAAAATTTAAATTTGACTTTTCTTCATCCACAATGAACCGGCTTAGCTGGCGGTTCGACGGTGAACCAGTCAATCAACCGATCACTCAGGAGTCCTGCAACTTTGAACTACACCTACAATGTTTTAGTTGCTCATGTACCACCTCTTGGCAGAAGCTGAAAAGCGTGAACAGTATTATAGCGTATCTGTTTCAGTCTGGCATACAACTGCATGATATTGCTTCAAAGTGTTACTCTGCTCTTTGCATCTCGCTGGTCAGTATTCTCGATAGGATGGGCGAATAGCCGAATACTATAATCTTCTTAGGTATCTTTATATACAAACTAATGGTCGATAGGATGGGCGAATAGCTGAATCCTATAATCTTCTTAGGTATCTTTATATACAAACTAATGGTCGATAGGATGGGCGAATAGCCGAATACTATAATCTTCTTAGGTATCTTTATATACAAACTAATGGTCAAAGTTATATCTTGAAGACCATCAATGTCCAAAAGATCACTTATTTGTGAACTGGAGGGAGTAGTATCCTTTGTAGGTTTATCAACAAAAGCTCGATTAAGAGGCAACTGCCCCTGCAAATGGTTAAGAGGCTCACTGGACCATTAGTTCTGATTTTACTTTTGTTTGGTGCATACACGATATATCTTTGGTGGAATCTAAGGAAGTGGTTGAGCAGTAGTTACTATTTTGATGGAAAGCTCGGTTCCTTTGTTTCTATTCAAGATGTGATTTTTTTACATGCATCCACAGTACCTTTGGAAAAACGTTGCACAAAACCGCGCTCCAGGTGTACAGTTGGCAAAAAAAGATGGAAGGTGAAAAAGCTGTGGGTCTAAACTCTTCACTCTTCAGGAGCTGCACACGGCAAATTGCTGGTTAAGTCCGCTGAGTGATTGGACCATTCTACTTGGGTGGTGGCAAGCTATCACTATGGAACTGAGGAGTGCCCTCTCAACATCCTTTGAAGCTTCTCTCCTAACCAAACACATCACATACTCCATCACCGCTGTATCACAAGGCAGTGTGATCCTCCCATCATTTGTGAACCCAAACTCCTCCTGAGACATCCTCAAGAGTTCCTGGAAGACTCTTGCGCGGAGGTACACCAAGGGGATCTTGTACCGCCTGCCGTCGAAAGAGTAGACAACACAGTGGCCCTTGTCTGCAACTGTACTGCATGATGGGTGTATCTCCTTGCCCGCTATAGTTGCCCTTCTTCGCCCGATAGCACCCACTGCCTGCCACTTCTTGGAAAGTTGAGCTAGCTTCTTGGAGCTGATCGTGGTCGCTTGTTTTGTTTTTTTACCAAGATGGGTTGTGACTCTGAGAAGAAATGGTCAGAGGAAAAAGTGGGTCTGTGTGTGGTGATGGTTTGTGCCATGAGCATGTATTTACAGGAACCGGGTGTGATGGGAGGGTATGCATCTTTGGTTCTACAACCATCAAAGATAGCAAGTTGTCCAGGGACAAGGCATTTGAACTCCCTTGTTGAGATGTTGCTATATGTTTCCGCAAGATTTAGTGCACTGGACCATTATCGTTACATGGTGGGACATCTTTACTGGCTTGGTATGTAGCTGGCCATATCTGTGGGCTGAGAGTATTTTGACACAGAAGTAAAAAAAATTCCAGGCGCCATTGTAGAATTTTCTAGATCTGACATAACAAGCTTACTAGCAAAATATCCTTTCTACGGACAAAGAATTTATAATCGATCATATAGGGATTTTTCTTGAAGGGTGGGAAAGAGATGTGCGAGGTGTGGATGGACGGACCATCACGGCCACCAATTCCCAAAATAAGGTTTCTTGGTTACATGGCTTCAGATGCTTTACACATTTGAGCTGTCAAGACAAATTAGAACATTACTCGAGGCCTCTTTAGGGGGTCTTATGGCTGACCTCCGAAGTTCTTTTTCTTTTGAAGAATCACCGCGAGAGAGTGGGGAGGGGGCTCCACGAAAAAACCCTCCCCCTTCCCCTCCCGCAGGCGATAGGGAGGGCCACCCCAGTGCCGCCGGTCTCTACCTCTCCGCCCACCTCCTCCCCTCGCCTTCGCCGGGCAAAGCCCGGTCGGCGTCGGTGGCGGCGGAGCGTTCTCTCCCCTCGGTTGACGGAGGTTGGCGCGGGCGGGCGTCCTCCGGCTGGTGGCCGCGCGCGACAGCGGTGGGGGCTCGTGCGTGTTCCATTCCCGTGGCTGCGTCTGGATGTGGCGTGGAGGGCTGTGCGGGGCCCCTCTAGAGTGGCCGTGGTGGCCGGATCTGGTTTGTCCAGATCTGGCCGTCGGCTCCTTGGGGGGCGCGGAGCTTCCCTTTGGTCATGGTGGCGGCCCCTGGATGGGATTTCCCTCCGGTGACGGGTACTGATGTCGAGCTAGGAGTAGATGGTGTGTCGTCACTCTTCCTACCATGGTTGAGTGCGTTGTGATGTGAGCGGTGCACGCTATCTCGCGACAGGGATGCCGGGGCGGCGGCCCCGGATGGTGGTTCGCATGGTGGCGGCTTTCCTCCTGGGTTGTGTGGGCAACAGGAGGTGTTGCGACGGGTAGCTCGGACGTGCCCTCTCTCTCTCGGAGGGGCGGCGTCCTGATCCGGATCTGGGGACCTGACATTGTCGCGTTCCTCATGGCGGCCTCGTGGTGGCACAGATGAGTTGCCGAGCGAAAACTCCATGCCTTGGCGCCGATGACGGCGACACCCGTTGGTGCCGCGCTCTTCTTGAAGACGTTGTTGTGGTTCTTCTCTCCGTGTCAGGGCTCCGGGTGAAGATCTTTGTCCGTGTGGACTCGGCAGCGGCGACGCTCTGCGCCGTTCTCCCTCTTGGGGGCGTTGTCATGGAGCTTAGGTGTGCTAGGTTGTAGCGTGGGGTGTGTTTAGTTCTCCCAGTGCTCTTTGCTGGTAGCATAGTCGCGTGCGTTCTGTGTCTGCCGGTTATTTCCGTGTCTGCCGGTTATCTCAGGATTGGCTTTGTAAGAGGGCTACCTCACCATCTTGTATCGTTCGGCCATGTACTTCTTCGGGTGTTGCTTTATATATAAAGCGGGGCTTTCGCCTGTTTCGAGAGGGGGCTCCACCACCTGAATATATTATTCAAAGTTGCCAGGACAGAGTTTGGCACAAGCACGTGTAAATGTGAAGAAAGGCATAGACGCCAAGCATTAGTGTCATCCTTATGACCGGCCTTGGTGAACCAATGAGACCGGTTGGTGAAGTCGTCGAGGATGTTCCTGACTGTGATTTACATGATGGAAAACCATGGCATTACGGGCGTCCCAGATCTTTCATAGGATAGCACGAACCGAGGACCTCTGAAGTTATGTTTAAACCATTCGAAGCAATATGTTCTTGGTGTGCCTTCTTGTTCTTAAGCCCTATTAGGAGGGAATGCATTGTGTTATCAGGTCCAGGCTTCAGTATTTGCAATCATATTTTATGGATGAGGTGAGGACATTTATCAGGGCTTCTGAATCAATTGTATAGCTAGTAGGTGAACAAATGGTCCATGACTCCCGTGTGTCATCAATGACACTAGTTGGCAACTGGCAGGTAAGAAGGCCATGAGTTTGCTCATGCAGTGTTGGCTATAATGGAGGCAATATGATTAGTGCGGTTGCTACATACATTTGTGGTCCTGGCGGAGGCCATAGCTGTGAATAAGTGGTTAGATGATTGGATACGCACTGCACAAGTGGGTAACTTAGGATGTTTCATGATGCCTTCCTTAGCTGATAGGTCTCACTTCTCTTTTGAAAAGTATGAAGCTCACTTCATGGGCTTCGAAGTAGTACTAGCAAATAGAAATACTGAGTATTGAGTTGTGTAGTGGCTAAGAGATATTACTACAACATGTAGGCCCCAGATTCATATGAGGCCTACCGAAGCACATCCTTTGTTAATGGTGTATAGAGGATTGGGTCTGCTAGTTGGGTACATTACTTAAAAAAAGACATTAATCCGGTTAGGAAGGTTGTTGGTTGTTCAGGCAACTTGCTCAACAATTTCATACGGCCATTGCACCTTGTGGTCTGATTATTTTGATATTTTCCAGCATCTCACATGCCATCCAGTTCTTAGTATCTTCATGTGATTCCTAGTTGGCTTCTTTGGTGGCCTCTCTAATACAGTGCAGAAACTACACTAGCAGTAGTAGCACTAGATATTGTTTCAATGGGCTAAACTTGATTCTTTCTTCTTCTAATCACAATGTGATTATTTTTACATGCATCCATCTGTACATCCACAGTACGGCACCCTTGGAAAAACGTTGCACAAAAGGTGTGCTCCAAAAGTACAACCGGGAAAAAAGATGGAACATAAAAACAGGAAGAAAAATCTGGAGATGTTCACTCTTCAGGAGCTGCGCACAGCAAATTGCTGGTGAAGTCCAGTGGCTGCTTGCATCATTCTGCTTGGATGGTGGCAAGTCGTTATAATGGAGTTGAGAAGCGCCCTCTCAACATCTTCAGAGGCCTCTCTCCTGAGCAAACACATTACATACTCCATCATTGTCGTATCACATGGCAGTGTGATCCTCCCCTCACTTGTGAACCCAAACTCTTCCTGCGACATCCTCAGGAGCTCCCCGAAGATCATCGTGTGGAGGCACGCTATGGGGATCTCGAAGCGCCTCCCGTCGGAGGAGTAGACAACGAAGTGGCCCTTGCCTGCAACTGAGCTGGAGGATGGGTGCACATCCTTGTCCGTTGTTGTGACCCTTCTTCGCCCGATGGCACTGATTCCTTGCCACTTCTTGGAAAGTTGAGCTAGTTTCTTGGAGCTCATCATGATCACTTGTTTTGATTTTGAAGATGGAATGTGTCTCTGAGAAGAAATGATCAGAGAAAAAAGGTCAGCTTGTGTGTGGCCATGGTTTGTGCCATGATCATGTATTTATAGGGCGCGTGTGTCATGGTAGGGTCTGAATCTTGTACAACTATCACAAAGACCAAGTGTTCCAGAGACAACGCCATGATCTCCCTTGGTGTGATGTTGCTATCTGTGGTTGCAACTTGCAAGATTTGTTGCCCAGGACCATTTTTCTCACATGGTGGAGCCATCTTTGCTGGCTAAGTGCATAATTCATCATCACAGCTGGTTGAGCTTTAACATGCGCACACAGCGGTACAAAGTTTTGGGTACAGCCCTTTAACTAGCTTGATTTGAGATAATGAATATATTTACTGACATATTGGCCCTTTTATATGCTATTATGCAGTTTTTGCGTGCCTGATTAATTTTGCATTGCGCATGTTCAGTGTTATCTTAACATGAGGTGCATTGCATCATTCCGCCATCTTACGATTTCAGGAAATCTTAGAGAAGTTACTCTGCTGCATTTACTGATTTTCCTCATCTCCCTTTCGCTGCAAGTGTCATGTGATTGACTCAAGATGACTTAACTATCACCACATCTTGTAGAAAGGTGGATCATGTAAATGTAATACAATAATCTGAGCAAACTAGAGGTTCCATGTTCCTATTTAAACCTTTTAATTCAGGTTTCAGCTGATACAAAAACTCGTATTTCCGCTTAGATTCTCCTATAGGCTTGGAGTCAGGAACCTTGGGGGGTTGGCCAAGCAGTACTACTGTTATTAGGTTAAGACTTAAAAAACACCAATTACTTACATACATAAATACAGCTATGTTTCTACCACTAGTCTAGGGTGTTTAAATTCCACAGGATTTTGTCAAACTTCCCAATGGCTCTGTATGCATGCAGCCCAATCCTGTGCTTATTACCATACCACTATAGGGTTTATTGGTCACATGGCTTCAGGTGATACTCTTCAGGAAGGATCAACGGTTAAGATCTGAACATAAGTTTAAACCTTGCCAAGTAATTTGTCATTGATGTGGTTTGTTGTGCTTAAGCATTTTTCTGTTGAGAAGCTAAAAGAATTTGTTCCTGTTATGGTTTAGGAGGGAACGGACTGAAGATAAACACATCGTATTATCAGATCTAGGCTTTTCGTATTTGGAATGCTATTCTATGGATGAAATGAGGATATTCCTTGGTTGTGAATCTAATGTATATCTGGTAGGTGAACAAATGGTCTATGACTTACGCGTAGTAATCAATGACAGTAGTTGGTGAGCAAACAAGGCCATGAGTCTATGCATGCATTGTTCGCTACAATGGAGGCAATGTGATTTAAATTGGATAGTACTGGGCCAATTTGCAGTTGGCGCATGCACTCGTGGTCCTTGCAGAGGTCCTAGCTGAGACGTGGTGGTTAGATGGTTGGATACATGCATACTGCAGAAGTAGGTTACTTAGGATGTTCCGCAGGGGCTTCCTTGGATGATGAAGCTCATTTTTCTTATTTGAAACTTATGAAGGTCAGTCACTTCATGAGCTTCTCAGTGGTATACTAGCAAATATCAGTACTGCAGCCTGTAGGCTCCAGATTTTGTAGGAGGTTTACAGAAGCAGCACCTTTTGTTAATTGTGTATAAAGAATTGGATCTGCTGGTTTGGTACAGATTTTTTCCGACGTTAAATCCAGTTGGAAGGTCTTTCTTGATTCAAGCAACTTGCTTACAATTTCATACAGCATTTGGTATTGCAACTCACTTCTTTGATGGCATCCATACATAAAAGAATATTGTAGACTCTAAAACAGTACTCCCTTCTTCCTATAATATAATGTTATTACAACCTAGTAGTAACAATATAGTTTCTCTTCGTTTGTTTTGCCTTTTTGCCTTCGCTGTATAGACTCTAAAACGTGTGTCTTGGCGTTACTTGTAGTACAAAATGCTATGTATGTAGATGCATTTGGGAATGAGAAAGAAAAAAAAAGTTGTTAGATATTGTTTCAATGTGGTAAGCTTGATCCTTGTATTCGAAATCACAATGTGATTATTCTTACATGCATCCATCTGTACATCCACGGGACAATTGGAAAAAAGCCGCACAGAAGTGTGCTCCAAAAGTACGTCCGGGAAAAAAAAGATGGAAGTTGAAAAAAGAAAGAAGCCGCAAGATCTTCATTTTTCAGGAGCTGTGCACAGCGAATTGCTGGTTAAGTCCGCTGTTTGGTTGCATCACTCTGCTTGGGCGGTGGCAAGTCGTCACTATGGAACTGAGGAGTGCCCTCTCAACATCTTGGGAGGCCTCTCTCCTTAGCAAACACATCACATATTCCATTGTCGTTGTATCACAAGGCAGCGTGATCCTCCCATCGCTTGTGAACCCAAACTCCTCCTGAGACATCCTCAGGAGCTCCTCGAAGACTGTTGTGCGGAGGCACACCAGGGGGATCTCGAACCGCCTCCCGTCGGAAGAGTAGACGACGAAGTGGCCCTTGCCTGCGACTGAGCTGCATGATGGGTGGATATCCTTGTCTGACGTTGCGAACCTTCGCCCGATGGCGCCAATGCCCTGCCACTTCTTGGAAAGTTGAGCTAGCTTCCTGGAGCTGATCATGGTTGCTTGTTTTGTTTCAAGGAGATGGGCTGTGACTCTGAGATGGAATGATCAGAGAAAAAAGTCGGTCTGTGTGTGTTTCTGTCGATGGTTTGTGCCATGATCATATATTTATAGTGGGCAGGTCTGGTGGGAAATCTGCATCTTCGTTTCCACAATTATCATAGATAGCAAATCGTCAGGGGACAAGACCATGAACTCCCTTGGTGGGATGTTCCTATCTGTACGTGGTTGCAACTTTGCAGGACTAAATGCGGGAAAGTATCCGGTGCTCCCAGCCTTGGGGTACTCCCGGTACTCCAATGTTAATAAACATTTTTTTAATGTTTCAAAAATTTCCGAAAAAACTGTGAATGTACCTACAAGCTCTAAAAATTTCAGGTCCAAACTTGAATCACACATTGAGAAAGAAAAATGTGAAATCTAGCATGAATAGTGTAAAGAAGAGACAAAAGCAACATTGACACTATTCAGATCTGTATCTCTCTTTTTTGTTTCTCAATCTACATTTCGATTTTGGACTTAAAATTTTTAGGTGATGTAGTGACATTCCTTGTGAACATTCTCATTTTTTCCCGGAAATTTTTGAAACATTTAAAAATTCCTTTTGACACTGGAGCATTGGGAGTACCCCAAGGCTGGGAGCACTGGATACTTTCCCGACTAAATGCATAGGACCACTGTCTCTCACACATGGTGGAGCCATCTTTGCTAGCTTGGTACGTGATAGTGGGTTCAGGTTTGAGATAGCTGTACAAGATAGTAGGACCCGTCCTTTAGTTTACTGAGAATTGTGTTTGAAGCAACGTACCTTATATTAGGTAATAAACATATTTACTAACTTGCTGCCCCTTCTGTGCGTTATTTTGCAGCTTTTGTTTTTCCAGTTATTTTTTTTACAAAAGCATTTTATGTTGCTTTTGCTGATTTCCCTCCTGCCCCTTTTTGTTTCAGGTGCTATGTGATTGGCTCAAGATGATTCAGCTATCATCATATTTTCTAGAATGGTGTGTAGTATAGAAATGTGCCGACAGTTAACTTGCAGCTTCGATCTGCCCTTGGGTGATACAATTAACCAGTAAACCACATTTCCCTTTGATTGTACTATGTTTCAGATACACAAGAACCTTGTGGTGTTCTAGTTGCCATAACAATATTACAGCATATTTAGATTAGGAAGACATTAATCACAAACAGCTTCACATCTGCCTCTTCATTTCTTAATCCTGATAGTATGGGTGTCTAAATTCCATAGGATGTCAATGAACTTTCTACAACTCTGTAAACATGCAATCCCGCTCTATTCATTGCCCATGACCTTGTAACTTCCAACAATGATCAATTTCAAATGCATTATACTACTTGATTTTAGCACTAAGAGTTTTCATTACTACTGTACACGATAAGTTTAATTAGTTAAATGGGCTCCCATGTCATGTTACAACTCTACTGAAGACCTCTTTAGGAGTTATAACAGAAGTTTAAACCTTGCCAAACAATGTTAGTGTGGTTTCTTGTCCCTGAGCTCTGCTTCTACCAACAAGCTAAAACAATGTGTTCTGGCCATTAAAAAGAATATTGTGGCTTGAGCGTTCAGAATGGTGTTAGCTTGTTAGGTTAACTTATGATCCATGACTTGCGTGTAATTTTGTTTTGACACCAGTTAGCAAAGCAGCAAGGCCATAAATCTGGTCATGCGATGTTGGCTGCAATAGAGGCAATGATTTGAACTGGATATCGGTGGGTCGACATGCAATTAGTGCATCGGGGTCCTTGTGGAGGCCAAAGTTGTTAGATGATTTGCGACGTAGTACGATAGGCAGTGGTACCATGTTGGGCAGAAGCATTATTCAGACAACTACTCAAGTCTGAGCTTTCGTCAACACGGAGGGGACATTTAGGACAGCGTCAGCTGGAGAGCCACCATCAAGTGGGTTCCTTGGGATGTTTCGTGCGACCTTCCGAAGCTTACTACATGGCCGTGGTACTGAGTACTGATCCGTGCGGTGGCTGAAAGACATGAGGGCAGGGGAGCATTGTGGGGCCTAGAGAGTTAAGAAGCAGCTTCCTTTGTTACGCATTAATTTGGTTAGGAAGGTCTTGGTTGGTTCAAGCAGCTTGGTGGACAATTCAATACGGCTGTTGTACCTTGTGGCCCGGTCCAATTGATTTCCAGCATCAATTCAGTTAGGAAGGTCTTGGTTGTGACGCGGTGCCCTCATTTCCTTGCTTCTTCCTGCATTCCTAACAGGCCTACAGAAATAGTGCAGCTAACATGGTTATCATCTCAACCAAATTCGTGGAAAACTGGAGATCATTTGGTACTGGCGCCAATTCTTTTGTCAATCGTTTCATCTCATTTTGTGCTGAAACAGGTTTCTTGATGGCATCTAGTGACGCACTTAGCAGATTCGTGAGTTGGCATATATAGTTTGTACTTTCTTACGCTTTATTTTGCATCGGAATTCGAGATTAAATCATATGCGAAGACTGGACGTTCAGATGATGGGCAGCAGTCAGAATGATGAAAAAAAAGCTTGTTATGTCTCTTGTTTCGTAACGTACTTCCATTTTCGCTCTTTGTTTTTGTGTCTAAACTTTTGGCTTGAAGGCCAAGATTCTGTTGAACCTGCTGTGGTTGGTTTCATTCGAACAGTATGAGACCCAGCAGGCTACTCCCTGGTGATCTAAAAATAGATACTCCCTCCGTCACGTAATGTAAGACGTTTTTTGACACTATACTAATGTCAAAAAACGTCCTATATTATGGGACGGAGGGAATAGATATTAAAGATGCATTTCCCGTGTTTATAATTTTTTCTTTTTGAGAAACTCACAGTGGTTTTCATTCATTTCCGAGCAGGTTACGGTCATGGAAAGCAGAATTACGCTGAAGCAGCTGTGTGGCGATGGAGGATTTCCCATGGCTGCAAGCTGAGAAGGGGTCCGATTCTGGGAGAATCTTGCAAAAGAACTGGCCCATGATCCTTTTACACATTGATATGCTGACGTGATAGTGATTACATGATCCGGGAACTAAGATGATTGACAGCTCTGGAGCACACATCTGATCAGCAGAGCATACAGGTGCAACCGTGCAAGCACACTGTGACCAAATACTGCTCCATTTGGAGCTGGATGCAAAGGTATCTATTTCTTTTTACCCGGGTTCAAGTCCCTTATACACAAAAAAATGGGTTTTCCAGTGCGGTGGGCCATATATATACGTCATCAAAGCACGGCAACTCAAAGCGGAATTGCTCTCAGCTCCCGGGCTGAGGCCCAGATTTTAAATTATTGGGAAAACTTTTAAGTTTAATGTTTCTTTTGAAAAAAAATACACAGATACTTATAGATGTATACTACTTGTTTGTAAAGTTTCACGGTGAAATACCATTTTTGCGAACCACAAAAGGAGATCATGGATTTCTAACAAATGTACTATTCACCATAAAAGTACATGATTTTGTTTTTTGTGTAGACCACATCAAAACTATTTCATCATGAATTTTTACACACATGTAGTATACATCTCCAAGTACGTGTGTATGTTTTCAGAACTTTTGGAAAATTGAAAAGTTGAATTTTGATTTTGAAAATCCTCTCTCAGCTCAAAGTCCCTATTTAAATTTAAAAGATAAAAAGTATTGCAATGCAAACTTCACACAAGCCTTGTTACTAGTACATGCAAATATGCAGTGCTGGGTCATCTTTCATGTATCCAAACGAGTATTATTTTCTGTATATAAATATTCAAAAATGCAGTTCACTTTTTTTAGAACAGTTCACTTATTTGCTTATTGTGTATTTGTTGCTACGTTGCTGATGGTCGTAGAAACTGTTGTTTGTATTTGTATATGCCTGCTAGGTTTTAGAAACACCTATAATTCTATTCATATTTATAACTGTTACAGGTACACTGATTTGGATTTAAAATCAAAGAAATTACAAAGTAACTCCTGTGACAAAGATTAATTTGAATGTTCACGGGTCAGTCCAGTTACAGATTAATTTGTATATGGCCTGGCCCAGGCTTTGAATATGGCCCACCCTAGGCAGATTTGGGCTCCAAATAGTAGTACGTCTACACTCTAGGCTGTGTAAGGGAAATTGTTGGGCGCACCTATAGTTTCCTCTGTTACGACCTGTATGCTCCAATCGCAACGCACGGATATCGGCTGGCCCAATACAGCACGGAAATGGGCTGGCCCAATACAGCACGGAAATGGGCTGGCCCAATACAGCACGGAAATGGGCTGGCCCAATACAGCACGGAAATGGGCTGGCCCAATACAGCACGGAAATGGGCTGGCCCAATACAGCACGGAAATGGGCTGGTCCAATAAAGTAGCAGCTCACGTTACAGTGCTCATCTATCTGGCTCATCCATCCCTCAAGAAAAAAATCGATGTTGCTCAACCACAGATAGACACATACGTAGGCATGTAGGCACACACACCATTTTTTTTCCTTTTTTTATATTTCAAATATCTAAGTACATATACTCCAATTAATTTATTTAAAATTTTAAAAACACTCACCATGTATTTGGAAAATGTTAAAACAGTGTGAAATTTTTGTTCTTCAATTTTGAAAAATATCCATGCATCTAAAAAAGACATATATGACATTTATAAAAATGTTGCCGTGTTTAAAAAAATGTTCATGACACTTTCAAAAGTGTTTATACAATGTAAAAAAATGTGCGTGTTTAAAAAATGTTTCGCACCATTATAAAAGTGTGTGGCTTTAAGAAAATGTTCATGCTGTCCAAAAATATGTTCATAACATTCTAAAAATATGTTACTATGATGTAAAAATGTTCAAGTAATATATAAAAAGTTTTGTACCAAAACAACTACAACAACAACAACTACTACTACTACTAAATCTTTAGTTCCAAACAAGTTGGGCTAGGCTAGAGCTGATACCAATAAAATCTCACAACCAACTCATGGTTCGGGTACATGGATAACCAGTGTGTTCATGTGTCTAGTTCCTTGGTGATATTCTAGTCTTTCATATCTCTCTTTATGGACTCCTCCCATGTCAGGTTCGGTCTACTCCGACCTCTCTTTACATTATTAGCACGTTTTATCTATCTGCTATGCACTGGAACTTCTGAAGGTCCGCACTGAATATGCCCAAACCATCTCAAACAATGTTGGACAAGTTTCTTTTTAGTCGGTGATACCCCAACTCCATCCCTACATTATCATTCCGGATCCAATCACTCCTTTCTTATGTGGTCACACATCCATCTCAATATATGCATCTCTGCTGCACCTAACCGTTGAGCATGTTGTCTTTTATCGGCTAACAGTCGTCGCCATACAACATGGTGGTTCGAATCGTCATCCTGTAAAACCTGATTTTTTACCTTTTGTGGCACTCTCTTGTCACATCGTTCTATAAAACACACCTTTTAAATTTTGCCGCACTCTCTTGTCACATAGAACGCCAGAAGCTTAGCGCCACTTCATCCATGCAACTTTAATTCGATAGCTCACATCTTCATCAATAACACCATCCTTTTGCGACATTGATCGCATATATCGAATGGTGTCCTTCTGAGGTATCACCTGCCCATCAAGGTTAACCTCCTCCTCGTGCCTAGTAGTACTGAAACCGCACCACATGTACTCGGTTTTAGTTCTACTAAGTCTAAAACCTTTCGATTTCAAGGTTTGTCTCTATAGCGCTAACTTTCTGTTAATCCTCGTCCGATTATCATCTACTGGCATCACATCATCTGCAAAAGGCATACACCATGGGATATCTTCTTGTATATCCCTTGTGACTTCATCCTTCACCAAAGCAAAATGATAAGGGTTTAAACCTACCCTTTGGTACCATTCTATTTTAATCAAAAAGTCACCAGTGTGCTTGTTCGAACACTTATGACATCATTATCTTACAAGTTCTTCATGAGGGTAACATACTATGTTGGGATTCTGTGTTTCTTTAAGGCCCACACATGACATTCCGTGCTATCTTATCGCAGGTCTTCTCCAAGGTCAATGGACACCATATTCGGGTCTTTTTTTTCCTCCCTATATCTCTTCATAAGTTGTCGAACCAAGAAAATGGCTTCCATGGTCGACCTCCAAGCATGAAACCAAACGGATTTTTGGTCACGCTTGCCATTCTTTCTCAAGCAGTGCTCAATGACTCTCTCTCATAGCTTCATTGTATGACTCGTCAACTTAATCCCATGGTAATTAGTACAGCATTGAACATCCCCTTTGTTATTAAACATTGGTACTAATATACTCCGCCCCCATTCTTCGGACATCTTATTTGCCCAAACATGAGGTTGAAAAGCTTAGTTAGCCATGCTATCACTATGTCTCCGAGGGCCCATCGCCTCGCCTCCTTTCATCCTTTTTAAAGCCTCCCTGATCTCAGACTGCTGAATTAACCACACAAAACGCCTTCTGGTATCATCAAAGAGGCGTATAACTCAATGGTAGAGCTCCCATTCTCTCCATTGAAAAACTTGTCAAAGTACTCCTGCCATTTATGTTTAATATCCTCGTCGCTCACCAGGAGTTCATCTGCTACGTCCTTGATGCATCTGACTTGGTCAACATCCCTCGCCTCCCTCTCTCGGATCTTGGCTATCATATAGATGTCCTTTTTGTCTTCCTTCGTGTCTGAGCGCTGGTAGAGATCCTCATACGACCGACCCCTTGCTCCACTCATATCTCGCTTTGCGACCTTCTTTGCTACCCTCTACTTCTCTATCTTGTCTGCACTCCTATTCAGGAGTAGCCGTGTAGGCTTATGAAGCAAATTTTCTTCTTTTGGACATCATCGTTTGACTACCATGTATCTTTAACTTTGCTTCTACTTCCCTGGGCACTGCAAACTCCTTTGCAGCCACCTTACGAATGCAACGCTATCTTTATCCACATATTGTCTTCATCACCTTCTTCCTTCCAAGGGCCCTCCTTAATGACCCTCTCCTTGAAAGCCTAAGCTGCTCCCTTAAACTTCCACCACTTCATTCTAGCTACTTTGGCATGCTTATCCCGCTGGATTAGAATCCGAGAGCGGAAGTCAGGCATCACAAGCTTATGCTGAGGAGCAACACTCTCTTCAGGTATCACCTTACAATCTAGGCAAGCACGTTTGTCTTCTTTTCTCGAGAGGATGAAATCAATATGGCTAGAGTTTTGACAACTACTAAAAGTCACTAGATGTGATTCTCTCTTTTTAAAGAGGGTGTTAGCTACGATCATGTCATAGGCTAGAGCAAAGCTTAGGACATCTTTTCCTTCTTAATTTGTGATGCCATTGGCGAAGCCTCCATGCACCCCTTCAAAATATGTCTTAGATGTACCCACATGGCCAATGAAGTTTTCTCCTATGAAGAACTTCTCGCCAACAGGTACACTCCTAACCATGTCCTCCAGGCCTGTCTAGAACTCCCTCTTAGTTTTCTCATTGTTGCCTACTTGCGGGGCATACGCATTGATAACATTGAGAACTAAGTCCCCAACTACCAGCTTGATCAGGATAATCCGGTCCCCATGCCTCTTGACGTCTACCACTCCATACTTGAGACTTTTGTTAATCAAGATGCCTACTCTATTTCTGTTTGTAACTTATCATAGCTTGAAGTTGGTATCCTCCACCTCATTCGCCTTCCATCCCTTTCATTTGGTTTCTTGAACACAAAGGATATCAACATCTCTTCACACCGATGTATCAACTAGCTCCGTAGGACCCTACGCTCTAGCTACATAAGCGGATCCTCCTAGGCTCAGCTAGCTTCCTTACCCTTTGCACTTGTCGAGTCAAATGCGAAGACCCTTACTCAATTTTCACTACACCCGGGCGTCGATGTAGCGCACCACTAAGGATGCGATGACCCGATCCTTGCTCACTTGTCACCGTATCTAGATCAACATATGGCGCACCACCAAGGGGGTGACGGCCTGGCCCTTGCCCATTTGACACCACACCCGGGTTCCGATATGGCGCGTCGCTGAATGCCCCAACGATGTTATTCTACGTTTCATCTCCATAAGAGTGACTGAGTTTTGATGTTGGCTCGCCAAGCCTATCACAACCCTCCTCCTTTACCAGGGTTTCGTACCATCCAGAGATTTTTCTACGTGTATTTGTAAATGTTTAACATTTGTTTAAAAAAATATCAAAACATGTATTTGAAGAAAATGTTCATCATGTATTTGAGAAATGTTCAATGTGTATAAAAAAATGTTAATATAAAAACAAATGAAAAGAAAAAGGAAATAAAACGAGAAAGAGAAAGAGAAAAAGAAAAACCTGAAGAAAATCGGTAAAAAAACACATAATGACAAAAGAAAAGACAACACGGAAGGTTATAAAACCATTCTAAAATGGTCCCTAGAACCTTCCCAGAACTGCTCCAGGGGATAGCGTTGAGCTGGCCCGTTTAGGATGCGCTTGGTATAAATGTAATTTAATACACGTGTATTAAATTTTCGGGTGTAATTTACATGTCAAGAGTTATTTTCGTCTAGAAACCAAAATGACGGACAGAGATCTATAACTTTTACAGGTGTAAGTGGAGCAAAACGAGGATCCAAGAAGGGCTTTAGTGGAGCGTCAGAGGCCAAGGCGAGGCTACATCTCATAATGAGCTCGACCTTTTCACCCAGGGGCGCGCTCGGCTGGCCCATTACCTTTGTTCTAGACGTGGCTTCCGGAGTTTTTCTCTCAGATTTTTTTTGGTTTTTTTACTTTCCTTTGGTTTTCTTCCCGTTTCTCTTTTCTTTCTGTTTTCTTTTGGTTTTATAGTATTTTTCTTTTTCCTCTTTCCCTTTAAATTCATAAACATAACTATTATGTACTCCCTTCGTTTTTAAATATAAGTCTTTTTAGACATTTCAAATGGACTACAACATACGGATGTATGTAGACATATTTTAGAGTGTAGATTCACTCATTTTGCTCCGTATGTAGCCATTTGTTGAAATCTCTAAAAAGACTTATATTTGGGAACGGAAGGAGTATACATGAACACATATGATGAACATTTTGTATCATGTATATGTTTTTCTTTTAAATCCATGATTTCTTGAAAAAAATACGTCAACTTGTTTAATACATGAATATTTTTTAAACACGTGATGAACAATTTATTGCACATATGAACATTCTTATGTACGTACATGGACATTCTTACGAACGTACATGCATGTTTTGACAACTTATTTTTTTATCACATTATACAAACAAAAAAATCTCAGGGTTAATGGCTCAAGCCAGGGTTGGCACATATAAGAGGGCCTTATGGCGTTTGCCTTACTGTTCAATGCATAACACATCAAATAGGAGGACTCGATAAGTGTCTCCATCCATGAAGGTGTAGCCCTTTGCTTGCCAAGTGATCCTTTTCGCGGTTGCGTCGTCCTCTGGGTGAACAAGACATTCTTCTTGAGGTAACCCTAGATTTCTCAGGTCCATGAAGGCTCTTGCATATGGTCAGGGAGTACATGGTGTTTGTCGGGCGGCGTGATCTACTCGGGGCTTCCCTCGGCGGGCATCCATGAAGTGGACCCCACCCAGTCGCCTTTGCCGGCGAGAGGGGACCTATTCGCCCTGTTTGGGAATTCAGATGAGTGGGGGAGTGCTCCGCTCGGAAAAGGCTCTTCCCTAGTCACTGGCATTCGGGTTGACTTGGATCTCAGGGATCTCAAGGGTGTCTGATAAATACCGGCGAACACGGCGTGCTCACCGGGTGGTGCCCTCCAAGCTGAGTGTGCTGCAGGAAGCGTCTCATCGAAGTGATCCGCAAACCTTGTCACTCAAACGATGTATGTAGAAAAAAACGCTACTTCTCTAATATAAGAGAGTCCAGATCACTGCGTAGTAAATATGCATTAGAGGGTGCACTGGTTTCTTTGGGACCGGCTACAGATCAATCAACTGAAAACATAATTTGGGTCAGTCGACTGACCCAAAGTTGTTTCAGTCGATTGAGCCTGCCCTCGACGCACTTGCACCACACTTTTCATTCTCGGAAACCTGGGCCAAGTCCCGACGATGGCCTGCACATCCATACACTTCTTCCGTCACCCTGTGCCTTCTCAGCCATCTGTTTCCATCACACATCCCTAAAAAAAAAATCTGTTTCCATCACACACACACACATGTTATCAGACACATGCATGGCTGTCTGAATAAATTGGGACGAACGTAGCAACATAAAAAAATTAATGGCCCAACAAGCAATGTACATGTATTTCCCGCAAAAAAAAAGCAATGTACATGTATAGTTTCAGAGAAAACCAGTGTAGTACATGCATATGGGAATTTCTCAAAAAAAAACATGCATATGGGAGTATCCCGTAAAAAGCATGGTGGATTACCAGGACCTTGGTGACGAACGCTACACACATGCCCAAATTGAAATACGGACCGACTACAGGAATTTGCACTAGTCGACTGACCGTAAAATTGTTTCAGTTGATCTACATTCATGCACACTAATCATGCAGCAATGTAGTCGTCCGTTGCCTAAAATTCTAATAATTGTGGTGGTGTCACCTTAAACAAAATAATGACAAAATTTGCACATAATGTACAGAGAAATTGTGCTTTTATAATATGAAAGAATAACAATATAATAGTGAAAATTTTACAAAAAAATAAGTTATCTAAGAAGGAATGAATTTGCAACAAAAATAAAATCAAAATAATGAAAATTTCTAAGAAAGAATGAATTAAGTCATTGGTTTATCATTTAAGAATAAAGAAAATAAAATAAATAATGACACAATTTGTACACAATTTACACGCAAATTGCGTATATTTATAATACGCGAGAGTAAGTGGTGGAATTTTCACAGAAAATTGAAGTTTCTTAAGAACGAACGAATTACTGACATTGGTATTACCATTTAAAAATAAGAAAATGGATGAAACTAAATCGAAATCAAATAAGAAAGTTTCTAAGAAAAAATAAATTACTTTGATTGATATTACCAACTAAGAAGAAATATAACAATGGCAAATTTTGCACTCCTACACCATCAACCGTACACCCCACCACCACCACCCCCTTAGAAACAAAATGAATAATGATAAAACTTGCACACAATACGTACATAAATTATGATTTTTATAATATGCAAGAATAAACATATATTATGGAACTTTTGCAAAAAAGATGTTTTCTCAGAAGAAATGAATTAGTGGAGTTGATAATGTCCTTAAAGAAGAAACAAAAAAATTCATAATAATGAAGTCTTCTAAACTAAAAAGAATCATTGGCATTTAATCTTACCCTTGAAGAAGAAAGAAAATAAAAAAAATCTTACTATTGACAGTACCCTTTAAGAAGAAAGGCAATAAAAAACAAGTAATGGCAAAATTTGCACCCAATTTACACAGAAATTGCGCTTCATTATAATATGCAAAATAAAGGTATTACCATTAAAGAACGAAAATAAAATAATATTAAAATTAAAGTGAAAACAAAATAATAAACTTTTCTAGGGAAGAATAAAACCCTTTAAGAAGAAAGAAAATAAATCAAAAATAAAACAATGAAATTTTCTAGGGAAGATTGAAACCCTTGAAGAAGAGAGAAAATTAAAAAAAACAACAGAACAAAATAATGAAGTTTTCTAGGGAAGAATGAAACCCTTTAGAAGAAAGAAAATAAAAAACAAAAATAAAACCAAAAACAAAATAATGAAGTTTTCTATGGAAGAATGAAACCCTTTAAGGAAACAAAATACAAAAACTAAAACTAAAACAGAATAATGAAGTTTTCTATGTAAGAATGAAACCCTTTAAGAAGAAAGAAAATTAAAAAATAACTTGCACACAAGTATGCCCTGAAATTGCACTTTTCTAATATGCCAAAAATAAGCATATACAGTACAATTTTTGCTCTCTACTATAATTTACACACATGGTGTATCATACTTGCGTGTATACTTACTTACAAACACAAAAATAAAAGTAAATCTTTTCTAATAAGAAATGAAGTATAGTGGCATTGGTACCACCCTTTAAGAAGAAAGGAATTCAAAAATAATAATGATGCAATTTGCACACAATTTACACATAAATTGCAGTTTTTTAGTTATCTAAGAATAAACATATAATAGTGAATTGGTATCTTCCTTAAAAATAGTAAATGAATTAAAAACTAAACATAATAAAACTAATAAAGTTTTCTTAGAGGGAATAAATTAACGACATTGAAATTACTGTTAAGAAGAAAGAAATAAAGAAAAAAGTTGCACGCAACTTTGCAATGAAATTGCACTTTTTATAATATCCAGCGAATACACATATAATAATGCAATTTTAGTAGTCTACTATAATTTACAAACATATTTTATAGTACTTTCATGCATACATACACATAAGGATAGCAAAATGTATTTAATTAACAGAAAAATAGCACAAAACAATTAGCATTGTATTACCCTTAAAGAATAAAGAAAAAAAAAACAAAATTTCCCACACAATTAGCACAAAATGCACTTTTTATAATAGGTAGATAAATATATAAGAGTGAAGTTTCCGTACTGTAATGTAATTTGTACATGTAGTACTTGCATGTATACATTTTCACGCACTCGACATCCGAAAATTTACATAAAGAAAAAAAATTGAACTGAAAAATTAAAAAAAGTCTGCACATGCAGAAAACAAAAACAAACACATGGGAAAAAAGCATGCACACACCAAAATTCAGCCCAAGAGCAAAATCGATTGACGCAAAATAGGTGTCAATCGAATCCAAACAGCCCAATACCACCAGCAAAACATGACAGAAAAAAGAAAAACTACACAAATCTTAAAGCACAATCCAAGGGCCAGAAAATCGATTGACCACAAAACAAAAATTCAGCTGACTGAAATTTAGCTAAATTGGGTTTCTTTTGGGAGAGAGGTGGCATTTTGTAGTTTTGCGCATGCGAATGCCAGTGGCCGGCCAGTACATGGTGTGGTACTCGTGTCACGTGCAAAAAGGCCAAAAGTGCGATACAATGTACACGTAGAAAAAAACACTTTTGACGTGGAATCTTGGCATGCAGCGCTTGTCCCGTCGGGGGCTACAAGATTGACAAACACAAAAGTAGCCAACTTTTCCTTTTTCTCCCAGCGAAGTCATGACGAAATCACAACGCACCGTGCATGATGATGAATCGATGATGGATTCATACTATGCATGGATCCTTCCAAAACTCGAGCAGGTTTGCTCGACGTGAGCCCGTGCCCCGTGAGTGGCCTGGCTGTGGCTGTCCCACCGCCACCGGAGCAAAGCCGAAAAGCCCTCCACGCCGCCACGTACGGCGCGGGTGTCCTGTCCCCCACTCCGGCTCTTCCGCCTCATTGCCACCCACTGGACTCGACTCGACTGGACTGGGCTGCGGAAGGGGCCTCCGCGTCGACGGCGGGGCACCCCTCGCGCACGCTCGCCAACTGCCCAAAAGGAGCAGCCTCCCTGCTCTAGATCTGCAGCAGTCGCCGAATCCTATCCCACCCCACCTGCGGCATCCCATCCCTAATTACCAACGTTAACTTTCCAACCTGTTTTGCGCTCCCTCTGCTGCTGCTGCTGCTTCCTGGCTTCCCTGGCTGGGTGCCATGGGGTGCGGCCACTCCAAGCCGCCCCGTCGGGATCAGGACGCGGCGGTCGCGCTCTGCCGCGACCGCTCCGCGCTGCTGGCCGAAGCCATTCGCCACCGCTACGCGCTCGCCGACGCCCACCGCGCCTACGCCGCCTCGCTCAAGGCCGCCGGCGCCGCGCTGCACGACTTCATCCTACTGCCGCGGCCGCCGCCCGAGCCCCCCGCGCTGCCGCTGCGCCTCCCCGAGCGCCGGAAGGGGGACCCGCTCCCCGCCGCCGACGCGCCCGACAACAAGGCCGATGACGACGCCGGCCACATATGCTTCCACTCGGACGACGAAGGCGGCTCCGACGGCGCGCACATCAGCTTCCCGTCGGACGACGACGACGACGACGAGGCCGACCCGCATGTCCCCCGCCTCGAGCCCCTCCCGTCCGCGACACCGGCACCGCCACCGCCACCGCAGCAGGTGGCTCCGCCTTTCGTTTCCAGATACGCTCCGCCGCTCTACAGCTACGTCCCCGGCCACGCGTATGGGTACGGGCCCGACATCGACGGCTATGGACATGGTTTCTTCAACATCAGCTATGCCCGCAGCCAGCCGCCGCCGCCGTCTGTGTCATACGAGCACCGCACCCAAGCCACCAATGCCACCGTCCATTACTACCCGGGCAATGGTGCCTCCGGCCCACCGCTGCCCGGACCCGGATCTTACTACGGCAGCTATCAGTACAGGTACCCCAACGACGGCGGCTTCCATGAGACGGCAGCCTCCTCCGTCGATGGGGCTGCGCCGTCGCCACCGCAGGTGTCAAGCTGGGACTTCTTTAACCCGTTTCAGTCAGTTGAAACTTACTACCAAGAGGAGCCGGCTGCCGTGGCGGCCCATACCCCCAGGCGGACCTCCAAGGTCGCGCAGGAGGGGGGCGAAATTCTGGAATTGGAGAACGCGGAAGTGGAAGAAGAGGTCGTCAAGGAGGAAGCACGCACCAATGGCAACCACGACAGTGAAGCCGACAGAGCTGGGCTCGCCAAGGACGAAGGGAGGAGCAGTGCCGGCGAGGAGCCGCACCGGGAGTCCAAGTCGTCGGAGGCAAGCAGCATGGTTCATCATGTCCATGTAGTGGAGAAGAGTGTGGTGGAAGAACATTCAGATGCCGCTGCGGTTCCCGGGAAGGCCTACAACGATGACATTGAGGTGGCACGGGAGATCAGGTCGCAGTTCGAGCATGCCGCAAACTCTGCAGCCAATGTATCCAAGGTGCTCGAGGTTGGGAAGATGCCTTACCACCACAAGACCTCAGGACTGAAAGGTTTATCTATGATTATGAAGCATTCTCCAGAGTTTCAATCTTTTCGTGGCCATCTGATGAAAATAGGAATTTTGGCTAACTCAATTGCTTCTGTCTGTAGTATCCTCATCGATGATAATCTGTGGCCGGCCTTCAGTCGGCGAGGAGTTCCTGCAGTTTGTGGAGGACAAAGCTACAGAACATGGCAACCTTTCTTCGACATTGCAGAAGCTCTACATGTGGGAGGAGAAGCTTCTTGAAGAACTCAAGGTTCTGAGCATGCTTTACTACCTTTTTTTTTAGTTTTTAGCTGAATGATATTATCCGTGTACAATTTTGTCTTTATGTGCGTGATGTTGAACATAGTACTATGTTTAACAAACTTGAATGTCAGCTACTAGCTGTCGAGTATGCTCGCAAATATTGCCGGTACTCAATTATAGACAATTGGGAGTTTTATGCTATGAATAACTCCATTTTAGCTTTATATAAAGTTTCCTAGTAGTTGTAGGTTGCTCATTTTTCTGTTTCAACGATTTACGCAACCCTTTCATTTTTACTCCTTCTGAAGCTAGTGAACAGTACCATTCAGATAGCTGCCTTCTGAAGGAATCATCGTTTTTATTGTTTTATTTATGCTAGAGGGGTTTATATTTCAAATGCTTTGGCTTCACTGTTCCTTTGCTTTCCTTGTCATGTATAAGTACAAGTATTTTACTTAATTGGATTTATTTATTCATATTTAAAACTTAAAAGTACTTGATTTCTCTCTATCTTTTTTTGTCTTGTGTTGGCTATACTCATGTACTTTTGTTTATCATATAGAGTGAGGAGAAGATGAGGGTGCTGTATGATAAAAAATGTGAGGAACTAAAAGTCCTTTATGAGAGAGGTGCTGAGGCTCATAAACTTGAGGCAATTGAAACTTATACCAGGAAGCTATCGACAAAAATAAGTGTTGCCATTCAGGTTGTCAACACTATCTCAAAGAAGATCAATAAGCTGAGAGATGAAGAATTGTGGCCGCAAACAAATGAGCTGATTCAAGGGTATGTAGCATGCATCTCTTTTCGAAAATAACAATAATTTTCAGATGAATGCTCACAATGCATACATTTTTTCAAAATGAATTGAGTGGATCAATAGTAGCGTTGGGTCAGCAGGCAACCGAGATGTTAGATCATTCTCTAGTACACAGTTAACACACACTTATTGGTATACAAAATATTTTTCATTCCGGGCATCCACGAACAATCATAAATGGGAAGTCATTAAATTAATCACACAATTATCTTTCTGGTTCTGTGGCTTCAAACATGTCACTAGCAATAGCCAGATTATTTCCTCTGATGAGGCACCGCAGTTTGTTACTCCCTCCGTAAACTAATATAAGAGCGTTTATAGATTACTAAAGTAGTGATCTAAACACTCTTATATTAGTTTACAGAGGGAGTAGTAAAGTTTTAGGAATCCTGGTAAGTTGTCGGATCCAATGAGATGATTTCAAGACCCGACTAGTGTTTGACCCGGAAGATGTATTGGCGTTCAAGTTGTTTTCAGTATTAAGTACTTTTAAGACACAGAAGGTGCTGTCTGTTGAAGTGTATATGTGGATTGTCTAGCCCTTTCCATCATTTCGGACTTTTAGTTGCGTTGGCTAGTGCATGAAGCTTAACACTGTCATGCATCTCTATGTTGGCACCTTGTGTCACTTTTTGTCTGCATGTTAACTCTCATGCATTTTCAGGTTGATGCAAATGTGGCATGCCATGTCAGAATGCCATAAAATCCAGTGCCACGCCTTGTCCCAAGCTAAAAGCATCGACTCTACCGTCGCAGCTGCAAGATTCAGTGAAGCTCATATCGACCTAATCAAGCACCTGGAGCTTGAGTTGCTGGATCTGGTTGCCAGTTTCGCCGCATGGGTTAACGCGCAAACGAGCTACATTGGCACTATAAACGACTGGCTGAAGAAGGGGATTGACTATGTGCCTGAAGTGACCGATGACGGCACTCCCCCGTTCTCTCCGGGGCGCCTGGGAGCACCCCCCATCTTCATCATCTGTAATAACTGGGCGACCGGAATCGCGAGGATACCGGAGACGGGGGTGGTAGACGCCATGCAGGCTTTTGCCTCCCAGGTTCTGCACCTGTGGGAGAAGCAGAGGTTAGAGTGGAGGCAGGGCATGATGGCCAACAGAGAAATGGACAGGGAGCTTAGAGTGATGGAGAGGGATCAAGTGTCGATGCGCAAGGCCCTCGAAGCACAGAATAAGAAGCTCGTGCTTGTTTCGAATCAGGGCGGCGTGTCCTTATCTGCGCAGGCTGTGCAGGATGGTGATCCGCCCTCTGAAGTGGGTCTGCAATCATGCATGAACAAGTTTTTCGAAGCGATGGAGAGCTTCGCCGCCGCCTGCGCAAATGCGTACAAGGATCTCCATCTTCGTTGCGAAGAAGAGAGAACTCGACCTGCCCAGGAGACCGACAGAGTTTCCTAGTGGCATTTTCAGACATTGCTTGTACAGTGAGAAGCAACCGACCCTGTGGTTTGGATGAGCAGCAAAGGTGCACATAGCAGCAGTATCACAGATTCAAATTGCACTGTCTTTCTCCCTCTGTTGGGTTTCGGGATCGTCACTGGGATTTAAGCAGCCGATGTGAAAGCTTGTCCTAAGATGACCTCTGATGATCAGATTGCCACTGCTCTTATCAAACCAATCTCTCAAGATTTGATGATCTTCTGCTCCTCCTCTTCGTCAATCGTCATACCGATGCCGACCGGAGGAAGATGGTTCTTTAGACAAGTGAATGGTCACCGGTGTTATCGCCGGAAAGAAGAAAGCATCAGAGACAAGGAGAGACACAAGGCGCTGATCGGTATCGGAATAGAGATCTTTTATCATTCATGAAAACCCTACAATTGTCAGTGTAGGAAGTATGAACTCGGTCTTCTCTAGCCAATGCATGATCCTGATACATGTTTGCTTGTTCATTGTGGGGCTCTGCTACAGCTTTGTGCCCAAGTTATCCGGGGATTGACCTTTTTAGCGTAGACAAAGGTCCTGGCACCGCTTGCAGACTCTGATTTTTCAACCACTGTCGAAATTCACATTTTATTTATTCCTATATATACATATGATTCAGTTGTAATCATGACTTTTGTACAGCTATGGTATAACTTGAGCCTTTGTGTAACATCTTTTCTACTTTTAATCTTTTGTCACCGCGTTACTGTTAATATGGCTAAGAAACTAAAAGCACAAATTAGGAAACTGCAGCAAAACATTTCCTTTCCTCCCCCCATCGGCGGCTATGGCAAACACATCCCCTCCAAGGTTTGTTGGCGAGCCTGTGGATTCACTTCCCCTTTGCCTACCGCTCTGACATCTGGCGGTGGGGAGAGCGAAATCATGGTGCCTCTGCTCGCAGCCTACTAGTTTAGGTTAGGTTTTTATAATCCACACCTAGCACTTCTTCTTCGAGTTTGTCTTCCGAGTTTCAAACCTCCTTGAATTTGTCCGTCCGGACATAGTCGACGAAGCAACCGCATAGATTCTTGCCGTCTCCTAGGGGCTGTTTGGTTTTAGCCAAAGGCAACCCTACCAAACGTGGACACGGCACTTATTTGGCGGTCGATTTTGTCGCCCCAGCTTCGCCAGCAAATTGGCGTGAATGTGAACTGGATTGGCTGCGGTGGGCTGGGCGGACCAATTTTTTGGCGACCATCCAAACACCACCCAAGACCTGGTAAACGACCAATTTATTGGTGGGGCAGCTGAGGGCATGAAACCAAACAGCCCCCTAGAGACTGTGAGGTTAGGATTTTCCGTCGTGTGTGTGCGATGGCGAGATTTGGTGTCAGCTGCCTCAAATCTGTTTAAGGGTTCAATGGCGATGACTGTGGCTTAAGAGCGCTGGTCCTTGGGGGCATGTGCATGAAGATTTCCCGGCTGTCATCGACAAGGTTAAGCCAGCTCTGGTAGGGAAGCGGCGACAACAACGTGTCGACAGCTCATTGGCGGCGGTAGTGGTCATACGGCGGTCCAGTGACTTTGATGTATTTTTTATTATGTTTGAGGTGCTTTGTTCTTCTGGTAAACTTTTATAACAAATTCATACCTTTTCACAAAAAAGTCTAGGAAGCTATTGTTGGGACATGGAAACAGACATATGCACATAAAAAAGTCTGAAGGCACCTGCCTCTTTTCTGAAGCGCTTTGTTGGTGGTCTTTGAGTTAAATACACCACGTGTGTCTTAACTTGTCCGTTGCGGTCAATTTAGTGCCTAAACTTGTAAAATACATAAAAACGGTGCTATAACTTGTCGCACGGTGCATATACGGTGCCTCCGCATGTATGCTACCGTATGTGATGTCCACGTGGAGTGATAGCTGGTGGCTGACCCACATGTCAATGGGTGTGAGCGATGCCTGCGCTGGGTGAAATGCGTACGAGTTTTTTTCCAGAAAATCCCCTAAAATTTAATTAAAGTCACAAATAAGCCCTTGCTTTGTATATGCTAATAACATGACAATAATAAACTGCGTCTTTAAATTGGTTTCGACCCTGGGACATCCACGTTAAATAGCTAGTACGCACGCTAGCCACCAAAATTAATAGTACTTTGTGTACAGCTGTTAGCTGGAAAGTCTATCTATCACTCTGCAATTTCTATTATGTTTTTAAGTTACTGTTTGGTTTATATGATATAAAATATTCTAATGTTAAAATATAATAATTATCAACATGTGATTATTGTCTATTTAAATTTTTATTATTTGTAGTTCAAAGATTTAACCATGAACTTTTTTTAAAATTTATGTTGATTTATACAGTTCAATGTATATTATAAAATATATCAAATTTGTTTTGCATCTTCATTCAGGACCACAAGCACGCAGAATTATTTTGTATCTTTGTTTTATTTTTAGAATACATAATTATTAAAAATCAACAACAATGTAAAAATAAGTATTAAAAATCATTGTATTCTGAAAATTGTTCAACATGTATTAAAAATCATTGTGTAGAAACAATAAATTCTATAAATGTGTTAACACATGTTAGACGTGTTAGTAGAAATGTAAGAATAATTTTACACTAACTTTTAATACATATTGAACATTTTATGAAATAGATGTTGTAATTTTTTGAATTCATGACAGACATTTTTTAAAGACACGTCTATAATTTCTTAATGCACTAACACCTTTTTAAGTTCATGGCAGATAATATGTTGAATAATTCTTTTCTTCAAACGTGAGAATTTCTTAATATTTTTTTCAACTTCCCATGAATCAACTTTTTCTTTTTTGTTTCTCTTTATTATTTCGGCCGGTTTCTTGATAAATAGAAGTGTATTAGGATATTGCACAGTCAACTATTCTAGGCGTAGTGATTAGCACATGTGTTCGAATCCTGTAGGCAAGACATAGATTTGACAGGTGGGATCAATGTAGTTTGACGTATTTAAATAAAATGTCAGGAGCTTTTGTGAAAATTATATAAAGTACAAGGAGTTTTCTGTAAAACAACCAACACACTCCTCTCATCACTCCCATTAACATGTGGGCTGATGCCACGTTGGCATGCCATGTGGGTAGTGCATATGCCCGGATACGGATGGAGGCATCGTATTTGAACGCTCAGACAAGTTACGGCACCGTGTATTTTATAAGTTTAGGCACCAAAGTGACCACATCGAACAAGTTTAGGCACTCGTGGAGTATTTGACTCTTGGTCTTTTATACGTGTCAAACATATCTATATTTTTACTTGTTTCATGCTGTATTTATGTTCTTATTGCCTCACTTTGCCTTTTTTTCAATTATATTGGACTAACCTGTTAATCCATTGCCCAGTGCCACTTTATGTTTCTTGCATGTTTTTGGAATTTGCATAAATAAAATTTTCCTGGTTCTTTGCCGTCCGCCAGCAAACGGCAAAAAGGCAAATGGCAGAAAGCAAAGAGCCTGGTGAGCCCCACGGGGGCACGGCGTTGGCTAGGTCACCTCTTTGCTGCCTGCTGCCTCTAGCAGACGGCACAGAAAGGCTAGGCAGACGGCAAAGAGGGTAGGGGGGCCCACCAGGGCACGCCGTTGACTAGCTAACGGGCACCCTCTTTGTCGTCTGCCAGCAGACGGCAAAGAGGGGGTTTGCTTAACGGCTACCCCCGTGCCCAAGACCGCCACTACCCCCCGCCCCCCTCTCTCTCACAGCCCGCCGCCGCCGCCCCGTCTTCGCCCCCTGCCTGCCACTCCGCCCCGTTGCCGCCGCCTCGCCGCACCCTTCCCGCCCCGTAGCCGCCCCTCCCCGCCGCCCCGCCCCGTCGCTGCCGCACCGCCCCCTCCCGAGCCTCCCCCACGCCGCCTCCCCGCCGCAGTCGCTGGTCGGTCGCCCAGCCGCCCCCCGAGGAGCGCCGCCCCGTCGCCGCCCTTGCCGTCCCCCGAGGAGCGCCGCCCCGTCGCCGCCCTTGCCGTCCCCCGAGGAGCGCTGCGCCGTCGCCGCCCCAGCCGCCCCCCGAGGAGCGCCGCCCTGCCATCCCTGGCTTCGCCCCGTGGCCGACCAACCCACGGTGAGCCCCACTGCCACACCCTTTTTCTGTATTTTTTCTCCTGTTTTAGATATTAGATATAGTTAGTTGTAGGTTTTAGTGCTAGATTAGATTAGATTAGTGCTAGGTTTTAGTTAAATGGTCATAATTAAAGGAAGTAAAAAGATGAAAGAAGAAGAAGAAAAGTAGAATAAGTAGAAGGGGGGAGAAGAAGAAGAAGAAGAAGAAGAAGAAGAAGAAGAAGAAGAGGAGGAGGAGGAGCAGAAGAAGAAGAAGAAAAAGAGCAGAAGATGAGAAGAAAAGAGGAAAAAGGAAAAGAAGGAAGAAAAAAAGAAGAATAAGAAGAACAAGAAGAAGAAGAAGAAGAAGAAGAAGAAGAGGAGGAGGAGGAGGAGAAGGAAAGAAGAAGAAGAAGAAGAAGAAGAAGAAGAAGAAGAAGAAGCAGAAGAAGAAGAAGAAGAAGAAGAAGAAGAAGAAGAAGAAGAAGAGGAGGAGGAGGAGGAAGAAAACGACACCCCGACCCCCCGACACAACACCCCGACCCAGACACGACATCCCGACCCCGACACGACACCCCGACAGCCCGACACCCCGACACCCCTATAGCACGACACCCAGACACGACACCCCGACCCCGACACGACACCCCGACACGAGACGACACCCCGACACCCCCACACCACGACACCCCGACACCACGACACCCAGACACGACACCCCCGACACCTCTTCGGCCTCCTATTGACCGAAAAGGTGCTCTTCGGCCTTCCAGAGGCCGACGGGGTCATATATTTGTGAATTATGAGTTATGTCATATATTTTCGATTTTGTTATAAAAACAACATATTTGTGTTGATCGGGTGGATTTAAATGTGCAGTTGTTTCGTCGTTGCGAGGGTCTGGTGTTCGACGACCTCCCCGTGTGTTCGACGAGCTCCGCCCTTGTGTTCGTGGGTGAGCACAAATGACATCTCCTCCTCCCCCTTTATTTGCTCTATTCCGGTCTTCGTGCCGATGAAACTTGCTAGTTATAGGTGTCTTCAATCATCAGTATGCGTGACCACTATGCGTCTCCCGTTCAAAAGGGTAACATCTATAAATATGCATGCATTTACATATTTATAACCATGATTCTTTCGAATTGTCCAATGTTATCCATGGACAGCCCGATTATGTGTAGATTGGGTTCGTTTTCCCATATGCTCTGCTCCGGATCTGATGCAGAATTTCGTCAGTGCCTCCCTGTTGTTCTCCGGGTACACATCCTCTCTACTTATTTCCGAGACGTGTATCAGGAGAACAGCGGGGAGGTGCTACCAAAATTTTGCGTCGAATCCGGAGCAGAGAATGGGAAAATGAACCCAATCTACACATACTCGGGTGGGATTAGGACCTATCTTTACCTATTAGCGTCTAGGTTGCATGGACGTAATAAAACTGACAAACTCCATTAAATGATGAATATGGTTTGCTGAATTATGTATATATTTCTTGTGTGTCCAGTAGCTAGGCAAGATGAGTGATCGTGCGTGAATGTACACCGGTCACACTAGTCAGGAAGACATGACCGATGAATGGTTAACAAAAACCAAGGGGTTTGTGAGAGCCGCATTTGCAAATGGCCAGAGAAAAACCTGGTGCCCCTGTGTTCGGTGCGACAACTAGGAGGAACGAGCTTGAAATGAGTAAACACCTGCAGAAGTTTGGTTTTACGCCTGCTTATACGGTCTGGACATTTCATGGTGAGTCTGCCCAACGTGTCAGAGCCGAGGTGGTTCGTCGTTGCACCGACGAGCATGGTACCGGGATGGAAGACATAGTGCAAAACTTTGATGATGCTCCGGACTCGGACGATGAGATGGAGGAATCTGGAAAGGCCTTCAATGAAATGTTGGAGTCTTCAAAACGTCCTCTCCACGAGCACACTGAGCTTTGTGAGCTGGATGCCATCTCACAAATAATGGCTCTGAAGGCTCAATTCAACTTGGGCAGAGAATGCTATGACGCGATGATGACATTATTTGGACGTTTTCTACCCAAAGGCCATGTACTACCTGCAAACCTGTACCAGTCAGACAAAATCCTCCGTGCTCTTAAGATGCCCTATGAGAAGATACATGCCTGTGAGAAAGGATGTGCCTTATTTAGGCTTCAGTATGCGGACTTGAACTATCGGCCCATTTGCAAGTCATCCAGGTATGTTGTGGTAGACAACGGTATGGGTGAGAACACGCAGACCAAAATCCCGGTTAATGTTCTTCGGTATATGCCAATCGTACCAAGACTTCAACGTCTTTTCATGGTCGAAGAGACGGCCAGACAGATGACATGGCACAAAACGGGCAAAAGAACCCAACTAGATGCAGATGGGAATCTGATGATGGTGCACACATCGGATGGTGAAGGATGGAAGCGCTTCGATGCATCACATGCGGAAAAAGCAACAGATCCAAGGCATCCTCGAGTCGCCATCATCACGGATGGGTTCAGTGTGTTTGGTCTGACGGCAACCCAATACAGTTGTTGGCCCGTATTTGTCATTCCACTCAATATCCCCCCCGGACAGATTATGCAAAGAAAGAACATTTTCCTGACGTTGATAATTCCAGGGCCCAACTATCCGATGAAGAATATGAATGTGTACATGCAGCCGCTTAAGGACAAATTGCAAGAAGCTTGGGATAATGGGTTCAAGACATACGACGCCTTTAGCAAACAGAACTTCATAATGAGTGTCTGGTACATGTACTCGACGCATGACTTGCCGGCATATGCGCTATTCGTTGTCTGGTGTGTGCATGGAAGGTTCCTGTGCCCCACATGCAAGGCAGCTCTTGAGTTTCGTTGGCTGTAGGCCGGTCAGAAGTTTTCTTGCTTCGACTTGCATAGATAGTTCCTGGATCCTCGCCATAAGTTCAGGAAAGACAAGAAGAACCTCATCAAAGGTAGAGTTGTCAAAAACTCTGCACCACCTACGTTGACATGCCAAGAGACCCTGGATCAGTTAAACGCTCTCGAGCTAGATCCAGAGCGTCCAGGGTATTTCAAGGGGTATAGTTCGAAACACGCCTGGACTCACAAGACATGCTTGTGGGATCTGCCTTACTTCAAAGACCTCCTTTGCCCACACAACATCGATGTGATGCACACTGAAAAGAATATCGCCGAGGCACTTTTTGGTACATTGTTCGGTATAGAGGGGAAGTCAAAGGATAATACTAAGGCTAGAGTCGATCAGGCGCTATGTGATAGAACGTTACAAACCGAAAGGAAAGCAGAATTGGACAAAGCCAAAGGCATGGTTCAATCTTGGAAGACCAGCTATGAGGGAAATTATCTTGTGGGTGAAAATGCAGTTGATGTTCCTTGATGGCTATGCAACGAATCTAAAGAGGGGAGTGAATCTTGAAAAAATTGAAAATATTTGGTCACAAGAGTCATGATTGGCACATATGGATTGAGCGGGTAATGCAGGTGATGTTGCGTGGCTTCATCCCTGAGGATGAATGGCTAGCACTGGCAGCGTTGAGCTATTTCTTCCGTGTTATTTGTGCGAAAGAGCTATCACTTGGCCTGCTAGAAGAAATGGGAGAGTTGGCGCCGGAGTTGATCTGCAAGTTAGAGAAGATCTTTCCGCAGCACTTGATTTTGCATCTCCCGACCGAGGCAAGATTGGGGGGGGGGGCGTGCAAAATCGTTGGTGCTACGCAACAGAGAGGATGCAGAAGACGCTCCGAGCAAAATGTAAAAATAAACGTAGAATTGAAGCATCGATGGCCGAGGCATTCATTACTGAGGAGGCGGCAAACTTCGTGACAGCACACTACGAAGCCAAAAATCGTCATTTGCGTAATCCGAAGCCTCGGTACAATGCTGGCGACCCTAAAAAGGGTGGATCCAACCTCAGCCTATTCAAAGGGAAGCTCGCACCAGCCGGTGCTTCTAATTCCTTATCGTTGGATGTTGAAGAATGGCAAAACATTTCATTGTATATCTTCAACAACCTAACAGAAGTGCGGCCGTACATCGAGTAAGTTCTCGGTACATTGTTTCGCAACTTCTAATTCCTTTGAACTACTCTTATTCCCGGATATTTGATACAGTCGATACGTCGCCAAATTCTCGTATGGAGCGGTGATCCAAAAGGATTCCGTCGAAGAGTATGAGCTTTTGGCAAAGCATGGAGGCGGCTATCCCGTTTTCATCTCTTGGTTCAAACAAACGGTAATTTCCATTAGACCATTTCATTTCTTCGTCTAATTTGTGGCTAATGCAACAATCCTTTCATATTAAACTTGTAGGCTAATTCAGAGTTTATGGACGCCGAATTGAGACAAGGCGCTAATGGTTTTAACTTTAAGGTCCGTTCATTTGACAAATACGACATCAACGGGTATCACTTTCGTACCCATGGCAAAGTGCTATCTACGGCCGACCAAAAGTCTACAAATTGTTGTATCTCTGCTATCGACGAAGGAGATATCGAATATTATGGAAGAGTTGAAGCAATTTATGAACTTCAATTCTATGGTGCAAACCCACCAAACTTCGTAGTCTTCAAATGTTATTGGTTCTAGCCGAAGGAGACTAGAAGGACTCATGAAAATATAGGGCTAGTCGAAATCAAACAAAGCACCTTTGAATGTTCCCATGTCTATATTACGGCTCAACAGGCAACCCAAGTTTTTTTATCTACCGTGGGCCTATCAAAGTGATCCAAATCCCAATGGTTGGGATGTCGTTTATGAAGTGCCGCCACGTGTTAGACCACCTCCCCCCAATGAAGAGGATTATGAACCTCACATTAACCCATACACATATGACGGATAATTCTTCCAAGAAACACGTCTTTCCAAAAAACATTTCAAGAACCGCTCTACTTCACCCCAGAACATTGAAGTAGACAACGACAGTGAATCCGACTTCACCCTGAGCCGGAACAAGAGGAGGTTACTGCTGCGGATGACCTGTCAATGCTTGACCGATTATGTAAAGGAGGCCTTCCACATGTTGATGCATTTATTGATGATGATGATGATGAGCACGTCATTACTGATAGTGATGATGATGCATTTATTGATCTCGGAGCATGTATAGACGATGAAGAGTAATATTAGTAATGTCAGGTATTCAATTTTTTATTATGTTCATGATGATGATACACTTAAATTATATACATATTATTCATGGCAGGTATTCAATTTTTGTTATGTTGTACTAATTTCATTTACTCTTTGTCATTGCAGGTGTTGACAGATGGTGGGCGTGGGTCGAGAGCGCTCCGAGCCTCCTTCCTCTGCGCGTGCTGGGAGGGGTGCTTCCATTCCACTCCAGCACCTCCGAAGAGCGCTGCTAGACAGTATGCAGACACCACCGGCGGGCGCTTCTTCTTCGGCCGGGAGAGGTCAGGGGAGGACGAAGAGGGGTGCTAGAGGTGGACGTGGCAGCGGGAGAGGTAGGAAGGCTGCTACGCCTTCCTCGCCGCCACCCCCCAGCTGATTCACCCGACCATAGGACTGCTCCGTCTGAGGTGGACCTGTCTGACATGGACCTGTCTCAGACTCCGGTCCACGAGCCTCGGGCCGACGAGCCTTCGCCCCATGAGACTCCGATCCAAGAGTCTTCGTCCCACGTGACTCCGGAGGCTAGTGGCCATGCTGATGGTGGCGAGGACCGCTTTTCTGATGATAGCTATAGCGAGGGCGAGCTGGTTGAGGGGGGCAAGGTCTACCAGCGTGGTGGTACAAAGCTCCCGCCCGTGCCGGCGACCCGCGAGCAGAGGTAGTTAATTGAGCCTAATGGGGAGAAGTAAGTGCATTTACTCTTTTTTAACATTTTGCCTTTGTTGGGAAACGTAGCATGCAATTTCAAAAAAATTCCTACGCTCACGCAAGATCTATCTACGAGATGCATAGCAACGAGAGGGGGAGAGTGTGTCCACGTACCCTCGTAGACCGAAAGCGGAAGCATTTGACAACGTGGTTGATGTAGTTGAACTTCTTCTCGTTCCGACCGATCAAGCACCGAACGTACGGCACCTCCGAGTTCTGCACTGTTCAGCTCGATGACGTCCCTCGAACTCTTGATCCAGCAAAGTGTCGAGGGAGAGTTTCGTCAGGACGGCGGCGTGGTGACGGTGATGGTGAAGTGATCCGCGCAGGGCTTCGCCTAAGCACTACGTGAATATGACCGGAGGCGTAAACTGTGGAGGGGGGCGCCGCACACGGCTAACAGATGTTGTTGTGTGTTCTAGCGGTGCCCTCCCCACATATATATATATATAGGTTGAAGGGGAGGAGAGGCAGCCAAGGGGGCGCCCCAAGTAGGAGGAATCCTACTTGGGCGCCTCCCAGTTCGGCCTCCCCCCTTACCATATCCACCGGAGTGGGAAGGAAGGAGGAGGGAGGAGGGAAGGAAGGGGGAGGCCGAATCCCTCCCCTTCCTTTCTCTCTTCCCCTCTTTCCTTTCCCCTCCTAATTCGGCCTACATGGGGCGCACCAGCCCCTTAGGGGCTGGTCTGTCCCCTTATTGGCCCATTAGGCCCATGTAGTTGCCGGGGGGGGGGGGGGGTGCCCGGAACCCCTTCCGATGACCCGATAAGTACCCGGTACCCCCACAACACTTCCGGTGTCCGAATATCATCGTCCTATATATGATTCTTAACCTCTCAACCATTTCGAGACTCCTCATCATGTCCGTGATCTCATCCGGGACTCCGAACAACATTCGGTCACCAAATCACATAACTCATATAATACAAAATCGTCATCGAACGTTAAGCGTGCGGACCCTACGGGTTCGAGAACTATGTAGACATGACCGAGACACCTCTCCGGTAAATAACCAACATCGGAACCTGGATGCTCATATTGGTTCCCACATATTCTACGAAGATCTTTATCGGTCATATCGTAATGACAACATACGTTATTCCCTTTGTCATCGGTATGTTACTTGCCCGAGATTCGGTTGTCGGTATCTTCATACCTAGTTCAATCTCGTTACTGGCAAGTCTCTTTACTCGTTTCGTATACATCATCCCACAACTAACTCATTAGTCACATTGCTTGCAAGGCTTATTATGATGTGCATTACCGAGAGGGCCCAGAGATACCTCTCCGATACTCGGAGTGACAAATCCTAATCTCGATCTATGCCAACCCAACAAACACCTTCGGAGATACCTGTAGAGCATCTTTATAATCACCCATTTATGTTGTGACGTTTGATAGCACACAAGGTATTCCTCCGGTATCTGGGAGTTGCATAATCTCATAGTCGAAGGAATATGTATTTGACATGAAGAAAGCAGTAGCAATAAAACTGAACGGTCAACATGCTAAGCTAACGGATGGGTCTTGTCCATCACATCATTCTCCTAATGATTTGACCCCGTTCATCAAATGACAACACATGTCTATGGTTAGGAAACTTAACCATCTTTGATTAACGAGCTAGTCTAGTAGAGGCTTACTAGGGACACTATGTTTTGTCTATGTATCCACACATGTATCAAGTTTCCGGTTAATACAATTCTAGCATGAATAATAAACATTTATCATGATATAAGGAAATATAAAATAACAACTTTCTTATTGCCTCTAGGGCATATTTCCTTCAGCCTTCACATTTTTTCAAATTAATATCTAATGTGTTGGCCTTGTCATATTGTCGGGGTTGGAAACACACACCTTGTGTCCGCAGGCCCAACCAGGTCCTTGGTGTGCTTTGCCGGCAGAAATTCCCGGGGTGGGCCACGTTGCCCGGTGAGGGTTAGGTTTCAGAGCTAGCACTCAGCTGGGAGCTGTACTTAGCTGCCTCGGCCCCGCCGGAGGAGAGGGTCGACGGTGTCTTGTGCAAGACGGTGGCCGACATTGTGATCCGGACGTTTTGGGTAATTTCTCCTTTACAGAATTAAAAAGCAACAGTACCTAGTGATTGTACTAACCAGTGTTGTCTTGTTTGATTGCAAACCTTCTATAGGTGTCTTGAGGGAGAGGAGGAGGCCGCGGCTATGGTTGTCGAAGCCGAGTGCAAGCGCCTACTTCAAAACTTACGGCACGAGGCTCGGGTGCAGGCTGTTCGAGACTACTACGCCTCGACTGGTATTAAGAGGTCCAAGACGAAGTGCCGCGGCAAGTTTCTGAGTAAGGAGAAGTACATGAAGGTAATTACCTATTCTTAAGGCCTTGTACTTAGTTTCCTTGATTTGATTCATAGGCGTAGCGCTGAAATTTCTCTTGACTAAATTAGGTGCCCCCGAGATGGTGTGCGGATAGGATTGACTGTTGGGAGGCGTTGGTGGATGAGTCACTACTGCAGGATGCTGCTAACGCGACACTACGATCAGAGACCCTTCGAGAAACTGTGTGCGATGCCATAATCGCAAACGGTGCTGTATGAAAACCGTCAGAAATGTGTAAAACATTTGCGATGATGGATGCATCAAACACGGTTCAGGTTTTAGTTGCGTGTGCGATGAAGGGCATAAGGTTCAGTTCAATGAACCTTTTGCGATGAGGAGGAAGAAAAGAAACGGGCAGACAGATGGAGGCGTGTGTGATACACAACATATGGTTCACTCGGATGAACTGTTTGTGATTAGGCAACACAAAAAAAACAGTCAGCCAGATCAAAGGTGTGTGCGATATACGGCATGCGGTTCACAAGGATGAATTGTTTGCATTGAGACATGAGAACAAAAACGGTTCAACTTAACAAGATGTGTGTGATACGCGGCAAACAGGTCTGTAATCAGAAATGTGTCTGAAGACCGATAAGAATACAGACGGTTGCTGCTAATAAGACGTGTGTGTTGTGCAATGGGATTGCATACAGAACAACAACATATATATACACACACTTATAAGGACATGCTTGCATAACCAAATTAAACATCCACTTACATAGGTGGCTACTACAACCATGGCATTTGCACACACCAAAGTGAACTATTACATGCATAATTACATAGGTGACTACTACACACATGACATTTCCACACACACCAATAAAGTAAACTATATATTACATGCATGATTAACTAGCATAAACGATCATCTGATCATCATCTACTTCTTGTGACGCTTGCTCTTCTTGTGGCTCGATCCGGGCTCGTCGATTTGGGTAACGAGGCACTTCCTCATGTCAACGATCCGCCTGTGCATCTTGTAGCATGTGTACACGCTCTTGGCCGCGAACCTGAGGTGAGGTTCATCCAGTTGCCGCATCCAGGCCTTGTGCCAGGATACGGGACTTGTTCTCTGGGCATCCTTCTTCATCTTTTCGTAGTAGGGGTCGATGATGGCCGAGGCGAGTTCGACCAGGGAGTCCTTCTTCGTGCTGCCCCAGACCATGTAGTGGTCATGGATTTCAACAAGGTTCTTGCAGGCCAAGCCCGTAACACTGAGCGCTTTTACATCGTCTTTGGTATCCGCCGTGGCAAACTTGTAGTCGGTGCTGTTGACAAACCTGTTGAAACGGTCGCAAGGCTCTGTGGCCATGCAATAGTGGTAGATGAGGACATGATGGCGCACGCTCAACTGGGCGACGACAACCTTCTGATCTATGCCGGGACGACCGGCGGTGTACTGGAGGTCGATGCCGACCACCTTGTACTTGTCTCCAGCAAGAAACTGCTCAACGCTGTTGATGTAGCCGTCCACCACGGCCGGGTCGATGGTGTACACCACCGAGAGATCCGTCTCCCTCGCGTGGGTCTCCACTCTATGCTCGCCAAACTCCATTGGAGCGCCGCCGGACATCCCCTCTCTATGTGTCATCGTGGGTGTGCTTGTTGTGTTGTGGAGCGCAATCGAAAGGTTGAAGAGACTAAGGTTATAATGGCCGCGGAAATTAAAGGGGAAGCCGGACGGCCAGGAATATCGACAGGCCCTGATGACAGTTCTAATTTGCAGCGCGTAACTCCATCGTGCCGCACGTAACTCCTGTTGTTCTATGTTGACACAAGAAAAAAATTGAAAGCAATAAGAGGCAATGGATACCGTTTCGTCCCCAAAGGTGGGACGTTCCCTACCGAAAACCATCATGCTTGTTGTGAGAAACTCCGGTTTGTGAGAAGCATATACCCAAACCTGCCCCAAATGGGACAAAATTTGTACCACGGCATGTTGATGCCACTCCTTGGTAGCATGCCAAGTTTCATGAATTTCAGACGAATTTTTGATTTACTAGAATTTAAAAACCAGGCATCTCAATGTTTTGCCGGCAATCAACGGTGCCCCGGTGTTCGAAATTCATTCCCATTTCTTGCATGGGACCTAAGCATGCACCCGAGGACACATATTTGATTTTTCAACCAGTTTATATGCACTGGAGCATGTGCATGTAGTTCAAATTTGAATTATGCACATAGATGCATTGAGAACTCAGTTAATGCATAAAAATATCCAAAGGAACCCCGAAAAATCACAAAAATTCACACAACACTCCTATTGTTCTATGTTGACATGAGAAAAAAATTTGAAAGCAATAAGAGGCAATGGATATCGTTTCGTCCCCAAAGGTGGGACGTTCCCTACCGAAAACCATCATGCTTGTTGTGAGAAGCTCCGGTTTGTGAGAAGCATATACCCAAACCTGCCCCAAATGGGACAAAATTTGTACCACGGCATGTTGATGCCGCTCCATGATAGCATGCCAAGTTTCATGAATTTCAGACGAGTTTTTGATTTACCAGAATTTAAAAACCAGGCATCTCAATGTTTTGCCGGCAATCAACGGTGCCCTGGTGTTTCAAATTCATTCCTATTTCTTGCATGGGACCTAAGCATGCACACAAGGACACATATTTGATTTTTCAACCAATTTAATGCACTGGAGCAGGTGCATGTAGTTCAAATTTGAATTATGCACATAAATGCATTGAAAACTCAGTTTAATGCATAAAAATGTCCAAACGAACCCCGAAAAATCACAAAAATTGGCACAACACTCCTGTAGTTCTATGTTGACACTCGAAAAGTTTTGAAAGCAATAAGAGGCAACGGATATCGTTTCGTCCCCAAAGTTGGCACGTTCGCTACCGAAACCATCACACTTGTTGTGAGAAGCTTATACCCAAACCTGCCCCAAATGTGACAAAATTTGTACCACGGCATGTTGATGCCGCTACATGATAGCATGCCAAGTTTCATGAATTTCAGACGAGTTTTTGATTTACTAGAATTTAAAAACCAGTCATCTCAATGTTTGCGACCGAGTGACGGTGGCAGGGTGTTTGAAATTCATTCCCATTTCTTGCATGGGACCTAAGCATGCAACCAAGGACACATATTTGATTTTTCAACCAGTTTATATGCACTGGAGCATGTGCATGTAGTTCAAATTTGAATTGTGTGCATAAAATGCTTGGAAAACCCAGTTAATGTATAAAAATATACAAACGAACCCTGAATCATTCCAATTTTTTTGACGACACACCTATAGTTGCATGTTCACTGCAGATATAAGTTCTAACAATTCAAACACCATCCTTTGTAGCTATGACCCCATTACGTAATTCAAATGATCAAGACGATAAATCAAGTAGATCGCACACAGTTTATTATCACCAACCGTGTGAGATGCAACACAAAATATCTTCGAGCACCGTCGGTGTATAGTACGCCCATGGATTACGAGAGAAGGTGCGTCGGCTACATTCCACAGCCGGCGTGTCAAGCACACTAGCTCACTCCCCAAATATCATTTCACGGTTCATTCGTCGCCGGTGAAAGATGGGGACGTGGACCCACATCGTGAGGGCAACTTCAGCGGCCCACTCCGGCGAGAGCGCGACCGCAGCCGCCAGGCACGTGCTAACAAGCTTCGTGAGGGCGACCGCAGTCTGCGTCCGAGCGGCCAAGGCAGCCCAAACGGCCGCTGTTGCTTCTCAGGCGGCGGCAGCAACATCTGCCTCGGGGATAGCAACTGGCGAGAGTGGCAGAGTAGCTGTCCGTTCCGCAGCGGCGGGCTTAGCCCTGCTGGAGGCCGCCCACTGATACGTCCATTTTGCATCATGCTTTTATATCGATATTTATTGCATCATGGGCTGTTACTACACGTTATGTCACAATACTTATGCCTATTCTCTCTTATTTTACAAGGTTTACATGAAGAGGGAGAATGCCGACAACTAGAATTCTGGGCTGGAAAAGGAGCAAATATTAGAGACCTATTCTGCACAACTCCAAAAGTCCTGAAACTCCACGGAAGTTATTTTTGGAATTAAAAAAAAATACTGAGCGAAGAAAGTACCAGAGAGGGGCCACCCACCATCCACGAGGGTGGGGGGCCGTACCCCCTGGGCGCGCCCCCTGCCTCGTGGGCCCCTTGGCAGGCCTCCGGTGCCCATCTTCTGCTATATGAGGTCTTTTACCCTGGAAAAAATCATAAGTAAGCTTTCGGGAAGAAACTACGCCGCCACGAGGCGGACCCAATCTAGGGCTCTGGCGGAGCTGTTCTGCCAGGGAAACTTCCCTCCGGGAGGGGGAAATCATCGCCATCGTCATCACCAATGATCCTCTCATTGGGAGGGGGTTAATCTCCATCAACATCTTCACCAGCGCCATCTCCTCTAAAACCCTAGTTCATCTCTTGTATCCAATCTTTGTCCCAAAGCCTCAGATTGGTACCTGTGGGTTGCTAGTAGTGTTGATTACTCCTTGAAGTTGATGCTAGTTGGTTTATTTTGTGGAAGATCATATGTTCAGATCCTTTATACATATTAATACCCCTCTGATTATGAACATGAATATGATTTGTGAGTAGTCACGTTTGTTCCCGAGGACATGGGAGAAGTCTTGCTATAAGTAGTCATGTGAATTTGGTATTCATTCGATATTTTGATGAGATGTATGTTGCCTTTCCTCTAGTGGTGTTATGTGAACTTCGACTACATGACACTTCACCATTGTTTGGGCCTAGAGGAAGGCATTGGGAAGTAATAAGTAGATGATGGGTTGCTTGAGTGACAGAAGCTTAAACCCTAGTTTATGAGTTGCTTCGTAAGGGGCTGATTTGGATCCATATGTTTCATGCTATGGCTAGGTTTACCTTAATACTTCTTTTCTAGTTGCGGATGCTTGCAATAGGGGTTAATCATAAGTGGGATGCTTGTCCAAGAAAGGGCAGTACCCAAGCACCGGTCCACCCACATACCAAATTATCAAAGTAACGAACGCGAATCATATGAGCATGATGAAAACTAGCTTGATGATAATTCCCATGTGTCCTCGGGAGCGTTTTCCTTCATATAAGAGTTTGTCCAGGCTTGTCCTTTGCTACAAAAAGGATTGGGCCATCTTGCTGCATCTTGTTTACTTTCATTACTTGTTACCCGCTACAAATTACCTTATCACAAAACTATCTGTTACCGATAATTTCAGTGCTTGCAGAGAATACCTTACTGAAAACCGCTTATCATTTCCTTCTGCTCCTCGTTGGGTTCGACACTCTTACTTATAGAAAGGACTACGATAGATCCCCTATACTTGTGGGCCATCAACCACTACCATGTCGAGGCCGTCCACGCCCAGCTCGTGGCGGTCACCGCACAAATCAACGAAGCTTCTCCGACAATGGTCGGCAACCCACGGCCGAAGAGCTGGCAATCGCCGAGAGAGTTCGAGCAACCGTCCCTTCCTGCGCGGCATACCTTGCCACGACGGAGCCCGCCAGAGCCCAGATGGCGTCCGCGCACGCCCAACTTGTGGCGGCCTTTTCCAAAGAGATAGTGGACGCGGATGGCGAGATGCTTGCCGAGTATGGTACGATGGATGCCATGGAGCCCCTTCCCTAGGAGACCGTCGGGCACGAGCTGTACATGGAGGCGGCGGCGGAGATCGACGAGCACCAGCCGTAGTAGTACTTTTTGTTTTGTTTAATTAAGAGCGCCGGTCTTTAATTTGTTAGAGTGATGTTTAGGTCTGCTAGCTCTGTTTAATTGCTGAACTTGCTCGATTAAGAAGTTAGTCTGCTTTGTGTACCCAAATTATGCAATGACGTGGATGACCACTGTAACCAGTGACGAATCAAAATTTTTGACGTTCAAACTCAACACACACGGGTTTAGCTATCTGAATCATTTGTGATGTCACATATCGTACACAGTTTTGAATAAGGGAACGTGTCCAATGACACTTTGCGCACCAGTTTTTTGGTTGAAGCGATTCCAAATTTTCGGCTTCCACGGAAATATCTACCTCCCCGCCCCCTTACCAAAAGCCACATTTCCCCTCTTTCCGCCTTCCTTTCCAAGTTGAAACCTTCACTCCTTGCTTGCAGCTCTGCCGCCTCCTCGCCGGCGACCCTCCTTCACGCTCCTCGGCCTCGCCTATCCAGGCAGGTAATCCACACCCAACCCCCGTCCTCCTCCTCCTTCCACATCCCACATGCCCCTACCGCCGGCGCGAGCGTGACACCTTCCACCCAAATCACCGACCCCTCCATCAAATAAGCGCCGACCTAAGCCATGGTGCACGCAGTATAGCCAGGACTTCAAGGAGCATTTGGCAGCGGAGAAGCAAATCGCAGCCGCACGCGCGGATGAGGTCGCGATGGATGCCATTCGTGCCGACCCCCAGATCTTGAAGGAGCACCTTGCCATTTGCTAGCTATGCCGGTTATGCATGCTTGGTTTACCCGTTGCCTATGCTGCTCCTGCCTTTCCTTCACAAATTCTAGTGAATTGTGCTATCTAATTTTACCATGCAATCTGTTGCTCTAGTGTATATGTTTTATATGTCGTGCAGTGTGGTGCTCACTTATTAACTGTTTTGTTAATTAGTTGTCATCTTCAGTTAACTGTTTGGTTCAATTCTACAAATGTGATGTTCAATTCTTCAGGCTACAATTTTGTATTGTCTTCCATGTGAGAAATAAACCGAATTTATCTTTACAAAATTATGGGTGCATTATGTTATTGTATACCATGTGAGGAATAAATTGAATTTGGCTGTAGTAAATACATGAGAAACAAATACAATTGTTACAATTGGCTGTAGTTAACTGTTTGGTTAACTGTCTGATATTCTATTAGGAGTATGTTATATTGTGCAATGTGGTGCTCAGTTAATGTTTGGTTCATTTGTTGTGGTGTTTAGTTAACTGCTTGGTTCAATGTTATATTGTGCAATGTGGTGCTCAGTTAATGTTTGGTTCATTTGTTGTGGTGTTTAATTAACTGCTTGGTTCAATTCTGCAATGCGATGTCCAATTGTCGTGGGTAGAATTTTGTATTGTTGTGCATGTGAGGAATAAATCAAATTTGGCTGCACTTAATACATGAGAAACATATCCAAGTGCTATATTTCCTAGTTTTTAATCATGCTTGGTTTGGATAAATGGGTTTTCCCCGTGGCTTGAATTAATCTGATGAATCTGCAATGTGATTATTTTTCATCAACATATTTTACTGATAGCATGCGAACCCTTACTTAACCTGATGACTAACTACCTTATATGTGTTGCAGGGAAACAATCGGAAGCACTGAGGTTTACAATCGCGGTTAACACGTGCATGGACCGTTGTCTAATAGCATATTATTGTGCAATTGCAGGAACCATTCTAATATTTAGGTTTTTAACAATTTGGTCTTGCACATGTAGGTCCTGCTGTCAGAGGTTTTGACCCACTGTTCGACCCTTTTTGCATATGGGGAAATGAGTTGTCCATGAATATCAGTCAAGTCAAGAAACTCAGAAAGATTGTTAGAATAAAGAAATTAGCGACAAAAAACAACAAGATCTTTGTCTGCACAATGAAGAAGACATCATTTCACTACAGGATGGTACTAACTATTATACCTTGCCTTTTGTTTATTCCTTTGCCCCATTTTCAATATAGAGAAGATATTTATGCACATCCTTGTTTTCAGGCCTTTCCAAAGTAGTTCACTGATGATTACCTCTCAAACCACCTATATGGTCAGGAGGCGAGGAAGGTATTCATACAACACCCACGGTTCAATATTGAAGTGTTCCTGAAGAGGACGAAGGATGGACGGTCAATCATCCACAGGCACTGGCCTAAAGTTACAAAGACCTTCAACATCAATGAAGGCTCAATATTCGCCTTCTGCTTCAGCAGTTTTCCAGATGAGATACATCTGTCTATGTACCGTCTATGATGTTAATTTCGAAAGGTTATAGATGTTGCATGTGAAACTTGGTCCTGGTGTAGTTGTGTAATGGGGTAGCTGAGTGCTGAAGCTATATGATGTTGTACTCTGATGTATTTCAATTATGAAAATGAAATATATTGTGTGCTTAATATGAACTGTCAATTAGATTAATAAATGGATTATGAATAATCGGATAATTAGCCTGCTAGTGGTGAATTAGCCTGCTAATTGGGTTTTGCTATTGCAAACGGTTGTTAAAAAATACCGTGGGCGTTGACCTCAGGAAACGCACACAGTTTTAGGAATAAACCGTGTTGGATCAATGAACAATCGCACACGGCTTTCTCTTGAAACCTGTTTGCGTTAGGCCACCTTGCGCAAACGTTTACCACATGAAAACTGTGTGTGATGGACAGCCTTTGCCACACAGTTTCTTCCATGGACCGTGTGTACTATTTTCAATAACGCAAGCGATTTAACAGTAAAAATTATGTGTGATGTACCTGTGAATAGAAATGTTTTCCTTCGAGCGACTGTGTGGGATGTACATACGAACAGAAACGTTTAGCGGGGACTGACTGTGTGGGATGTACTTGCGACCGGAAACAATTTCGCCGTATAATTGTATTTTTTAGCTCTACTGTACGTATTTCCGTATTTGAGCGCTCGGCGGTTGCACACGACCTCATTTTGCCGAACGTGTGTGCCAGGAGGGCATATCCCCGGCGGTTTCTGGGTCGTGTGGGAAGGACCCCCCTATCGCCCACACTCACTTGGCGACGGTTCCAGATGCTGTCGCGGAAAGGGGTTTTAAACCGTTTGTTTAGGAGCTCGCTGTACTAGTGAGTGGTGCTCTCCCCAATGGCTACCCGTCCACAACAAGGCCAAGGATAAGCGTGCACAAATGGTTGGTGTGCCACACCATCAAGGGAGCTCCAACCTATATGAGTACGGGGATAAATGGGTATGTGGTTTGCTTCATGATTCATGCAATTTCATTCTTCATGCTAGTTTGAGCCCTTAACTAATATTTTGTTCCTCTCCTTTAGGGGCGATACAACAAGAAGGAGGTGCCAGGGGTGTTCGACCTCTATGCCATGGCCCATACTGCCCCGTACAAGAAGGCCAAGGCATTCTCTGAGTCTGACCTCGATCATACAAGGGGCTTCACCAACATCTCCTCCCACCACAAGCTTGTGAAGTACAGAGACGAGGGGAAGAAGAGGAAAATGGAGGACTTTAACCCGAGCCAGTGTCCTTTTGATCCCGAGCTGGTGATGATATCTGGTGGCGGGAGGTCCCATGGCTCGATAGCCATTGGGGATGGATTGATACATTGTCCGAGCACTCTCCCGGAGATCAAGAAGCGCGAGACGAGCTCCGATTATGAGATAAGGCCTCATCCACGACCAATGGAGCTCGCCATCGAGGCTAGGGCCCAGGAGCTTCTGGCGGAGGCAAACAGGCAGGCAGCGGAGAGGGAGAGGGACATGGAGGAGAGGACGGCTAGGCTGTTGGAGGAGGAGAGGAACCGAAACGACGTATCTCACCGGGCCCTATACGAGCTCATCATGGTAAGTTTCTCCTGCATATTAGCCAAATCATGCACGTAATGTTCGTTTCATTACAAACTAATATGACTGACTCGTGAAAACCAAATGTGCAGTCCATGTGCCAGACCAACGGTCAGACCCCTCCGCCGATGCCCCAGATTGCTTCGGCGACCACGGTGAGTTTCATTTGAATGGTCATTAGTTACTAGTATTCACATTTGAGTTGCATCATGCTAACGAGACATTGCAAATGATCTTTGGTGCAGTATGCCTCCCGACAAGCATCGACCGATCCTTCTCCGTCTGCCACTCGCGTGCTCGGTCCTTCACCTCTGTGATGATGGTAAGTTTTCCCAAGTGTTTTGCTTAACAAATGCATACTTAGCTGAAGAAATGACCTATTTAGCTCCAAAATGACCTATACTTAGCTTATTTTTCTCGAAAATGACATAATAACCTTACTTGGCTCCAAAATGACCTATTTTACCTAGGATAGCTATAAAATGACCTATACTTAGCATTTTCCTCCAAAATGACTTAATATGCTTAGTTAGCTGAAAATGGCATAACTACCTAGGATAGCTCAATAATGACCTATACTTAGCTTAGCTAGTTCATTTATGACATAATTAGCTTACTTAGGTAAAAAATGGCATAATAACCTTGGTTTAGCTCCAAACTTTCATATACTTCGCTTATTTTCCTCGAAAATGACATAATAACCTTACTTAGCTCCAAATTGACCGATTTTAACTAGGATAGCTCTAAAATGACCTACACTTACCATTTTTCCTTGAAAATGACTTAATATGCTTACTTAGCTCAAAAATGGCATAACTATCTAGGCTAGCTCAATATGCTTAGTTCATTTATGACATACTTACCATACTTAGGTCAAAATGGCATCATAATCTTGATTACCTCCAAAATGACATATACTTAGCTTATTTTCCTCGAAAATGACATAATAACCTTGCTTAGCTCCAAAATGATCTATTTACCTAGGTTAGCTCTAAAATGACACACACTTAGCATTTTTTCCTCCAAAATGACTTAGTATGCTTAGTTAGCTAAAAAATGGCATAATTACCTAGGTTACCTTAGTTCTTCTTCTTCTTCTTCTTCTAACTTTCTTCTTTCCTAATTTGCAGATTTGCTTCAGACCACTGAAGCTTGCGTTGATGGAGTCTACCCTTCTTCTTGTCCTTCCTTTTTGTTTTGATTCTGTTGGCTGAACAATGTGAAACTTGCTACCTATATATGTATGTATGGATGAAACCATTGTATATGGACTTTTTGCTTAATTGTTGGATATTTTGGCTATATATATGTTGGATATGGACTTTTGATTTGGTATATATATGTGTTGGATGATCATATCCATATGGCAGGGATATGTATGCTTGTTGAAAGTATTTTGAAATGAATATATATATATATATATGAAATTTATTGAATTTAAGAAAAAATAGAATTAACAGGGGCAATACAGGCACTTTGCTGTCTGCCAGCAGACTGCAAAGAAGTTTGCCGTCTGCCAACAGACGGCAAAGCTGCCACATGGCAGCTACCTATGCAACCTGGGGGCACCTGGGCTGACCTATTTGGACACTTTGTCGTCTGCTGGCAGACGACAAAGAAGCAAAGGTCTTTGCCGTCTGCTAGCAGACGGCAAAGCACGCGCACCTAGGCTGGCCTATTTGGACATGTTGCCGTCTGCCACCTAACAGACCTAACCCTATCCCTCTGCCGTCGAGGTCCTTTGCCGTCTGCTTGCTTAGGATGGCTGACGGAAAAATTCTTTGTCGTCCGCTTTATTAAAGCAGACGGCAAAGCAGCCCTTCGTCGTAGTTCATTCAGCCGGACATGGGGCGGTCTGCTGGCTGCGGCAAAGGCCTTTGCCGTCAGCCGTGGCAGACGTCAAAGTGCCTGATTCCTATAGTGGTGGCCCCAACATGTGTCGTAGTGTTGGACGCATGACGTGCGGGCATGGAGCTCCTGGGCATTATCTCCATCGCTCGCGGAGCCCCTGTCTCTATATATGCTAAAAAACACGTGACATATTTATATCCAAAGTTTTCCGCCCCCGCAACTACCCGACCCAAGGCGATCTTCATTTTAGCTCTTTTTCGCACCCCGTCGGGGGGGGGGGGGTGATCTTCATCATGCCGTGCTGCTCTTATGACGATGTGGGCGTAGTCCACCCTAGGGCTGAGGATTTGTACTAGTCGGTATGTGTTATATCTCTCCCCCTTGATCATGTGAGTTTCCATTGATGATTATGATTGTGGGTGTTGTTAATGGAGTTGAATCATGTGATGTATCACGCCATATTATCCTTGTAGTGAAATGGATTTTGCTCTTGCTATGAGTTTCTTTGTATGTTAGATTGAATCTTTTCGGAACCAGTGAGATCATGATGCATTTCTAGTACGATTTCCGGGGATGCCCGTAGTGACATTGATGTGATTCTATGGACAATAGATTAGAACAATAAAGATCATGAGGTGATTGTTTAGTATAATTTCTGGGTTGCCTGAGGTGACATTAGGTCTACCCATACCTAATTTATCTCATCCTACTTTGATCCGACAAAAGAGGAACTTTGAAATGATTCTTTACCATGCATTTTTAGGATATATCATGTGTTTCTACTATATTAATTATGTAGAGAATTGACAGTAGTGAAAGTATGAACTCTAGGCCTTGTTTGCAGGCATTACAACTCTGCTTTATTCACTTTTACTACTTGATACCTTGCTGCCCTTATTTATTCTGAAAATACAAAAATATTACCATCCAAATTATCAATCTCTTCGACGAGTTTTGGGTTTTCGGACAATAGGGGCCCAGGCCAATTAATCAGTAGATTCCCGATAAATCGCTTGTCAGAGCAATAAATCTGCCCAAATGATAAATAGCACTGATAAGGCATAATCTTAGCGGTCACCCACCGATAAGCAATAAATGGGCCGGTAAATCACTGAATCGGCCAATGTTTTATACATTGCTCTTCAATGAAGTAGTGTGCCTATAGAATTAACAGTTCTATTGGGTCTGTTCGGGACACAAGAGACTACTTATATTTGATTGCAGGGTTGTTTGGAAGAGACTACTTTCAACTACACCTCTCAAAGGTTGATAAACCTTAGGTTATTGACTTGAAGCACACTGTCGTTGTCCTACAATCCTCTATATTTGGAGGCCCAACATAGTACAAGAATATAAGTGCGTAGTAGACAACAAGTTGTTTCTGGCGCCGTTGTCGGGAGGTGGTGCTTGAGGGTATCTTCTTTAGATCTTGCAATTGAATGTTTTAGTTTCTTGTTCACTTGTTTGGTTTATAAAATAAACAACAACGAAAACTAGTGATGATGAATGCACTTGATTACCTTTATAAAATTTATTTTGAGAACATGGACTCATAATTTGGTCATGAAGTATTCAAAGAAGAATTTAAAAAGGTTATTGATGTATGTTCTCTGAATGCTAATCATGATTACAATAGACATGTTATTATGAATACCATTTTTGCTAATGATATGCAAAGCTATAAGCTTGGGGATGAAAGGTTTGATAAATATGAAAATTTTAGACCACTTGATCCTAGCTTAGAGAATAATATTTATGATAGTATTCCTCCTAGTTATGGTGATTAAAAATGTTGTGAAAGTGGGTTCGGAGAGGTCATGACTTTAGATAGTAATGATCCCATTATTTTGGAGAGTGCTAAATTTGATTATGCTATTACTGGAAGTGGGTTTGGAGAGGTCATGACCTTAGGTACGGTTTGTCCCACAATTTTGGAGGATGTTTCAATTGACTATGAGGAGAACAAAGTTACTAGCTATGATGACACTTGCTATAAAGAATAAAGATAATCATCATCATAAAACTTGTCATAGTTATGAGTTTAATGTGCAATTGGGTCATGCCAATTAAGCTTCACATGATGACTATTTTGTTGAATTTTCTTCCACTACAATTAATAAGAAAGAATTTGCTTATGTGGAGAGTACACTAGTAGAAAACAGGGCTTTGGTCACAGGGCAGTATTCACATTAGTCCCGGTTCAGTCACGAACCGGGACTAATGTGAGCATTCGTCCCGGTTCGTGCGGCTAAGGCATTAGTCCCGGTTCACCTGGGCCCTTTAGTCCCGGTTGGTGCCACGAACCGGGACTAAAGGGTGCGATGCCCATTAGTCCCGGTTGGTGGCACCAACCGGGACTAAAGGTTAGACCTTTAGTCCCGGTTGGTGCCACCAACCGGTACTAATGGGCTTTGAGGCATTAGTACCGGTTCATGGCACGAACCGGTACTAAAGGTCTCATTTTCAAACTCTACCCCCCCCCCCCCGGTGGACCGCCTTTTCAGTTTTAGAAAAAACAAAAGAAAATGATGGAAATGTCAAAAAAATAAAATAAAATATGTTTCCCATGTGATATGTGGTCTAGTTGTTGGGAAAATTAACAAATATGAATTTCGACTTTATTTGCAAAATCTCTCTGGAATTTGTAAAATGGGCATAACTTTTGCATACGAAGTCGGATGAAAAAGTTTTTTATATGAAAAATCATCTACTTGAAAAGTTACATCCGAATTTAACGGGGGGAACCTCGTTAAACATTTTCAAAATCCTCAAAAACCTAACAGAAAAAAGTTATGGGGCTGTTAAGATCTAGAGTGGAAAAAATCGAAAAAATTTCAAACTGTGGTCAAACAATGGTCAAACTAATTATTCTAGAATATTAGTGTTACTAAATAATTATTTCAATTATTTGAATTTTGGTCAAATCTGGTCAAACTGTGGTCAAACAATGGTCAAACTAATTATTCAAGAAATATTAGTGTTACTAAATAATTATTGTTTTTTAAAACAATAGTTTCAAACTCAAACAGTGAAATGTGTCACTTCATGCTCAAGCAAAATTCCTGATGGTTAATAGGATTGACATCTTACTATTGTCAGGAAAACAACAAGTGCAGACTTGGAAACGAAGGAGAATAGAACCCGGAAGTTAAGCGTGCTCAGGCTGGGGGAGTGGGAGGATGGGCGACCGTTCGGGAAGTTAGATGATTTGGAATGATGAGGGGTGATTAGAGATTAGAGGATAAATTGAGCAGTGATGAGGGGTGATGATTAGAGATTAGAGGTTAAAATAATTCAGAAATTTGAAAATCAAAAAAAAAATTCAAAAAAAAAATCATAAAATTTCGTGTAAGAACCGGGACTAAAGGGGAGAGGCATTAGTAAGGTGGAGCTCCACGTGGCCGCGGCCTTTAGTCCCGGTTCGTGTAAGAACCGGGACTAAAGGGGAGAGGCATTAGTAACGACCCTTTAGTCGCATTAGTAACGACCCTTTAGTACCGGGACTAAAGGGCCTTACCAACCGGGACAAAAGCCCCTTTTCCTACTAGTGGTAATAGTAATTTTGTGCATGTAGATCCTAAAAAGTATGCTTTATGTGATAACCATATTATTGAGTTTGTTCATGAAGCGGCTGAAGATTATTATGAGAGAGGGAGATATGGCTATAGATATCTTAACAATATTAAGTTTCCCCTCTTTATGATGAAAGCTTTAAAGTTGCACTTGTTTTGTCTTCCTATGCTAGTTACTTCTTGCTTCAGTGAATCATTTGCTTACAAGATTCCAATGCATATGAAGTGGGTTAGCCTTAAATTTTCTTATTACTATATGGTTGTTGATGCTCTCCATTGTGTTTCAAAATAATTATGATTCATGTTTTGTTGAGAGCATCATAAAAATGTCGATGCTAGCTAAAAGATAGTGAAGAAAGCGCTTGTGGTGCAGTGCGATGCCAGAATGACATGAAGTTCTTCATAGATCTCTAGAGGACTTCCTGACTAGGACGGCATGTTTTATAGTTCAACATGTTTTGACTAAGTTTCTTATATATGGTTCTGCCCAAAATTTCTAATTATTGATTTTTTTTAATTTTGCTCAGGTCATCCCTTGCGGGGCAAGGTGTGATTTCTGAGAGGTTTCATGTTCTGCTTGATGCAACCATCATATTTCATTGCACGTCATGAAGATGCAGACAACCCAAAACTTCACTTCTCTTATCACTAACGAGCCACACCGCACCTATCTCGGGTGCCCTGGTTGGAGTGACCTTGCAGATGCCTACAGGATGGAAGCTGGGGAGAGGGCCATGTTCTACCTTGAGTATGATCGTGAGGAGATCATGGTCTACTATAGGCCTGCTGGCAGCTCTGATTCACTTACTCCAAACTACGACCCTGAGTCCAACCGTCGAAGAGTCTAGTTAGTAGGCATGCATGGCCACTCGTATTATATTATTAGCACCAATCCAGTTGAACATGTGTTACATATGCATGCTATGTTAATTAGTTCTTTGTTGAACTTAAATGTTGTCATTTGCCTCTATTTAGTACTATCAAACTTGATTTTATTGCTGCTGTTAAACTGGATTATGTCGTCATTTGGGTGGGAAAGCACTGTTGTACGACTTTTATTTTAACCTGATAATCATATTGATGGTGTGCCGCTAACATGGTATGTCACTTGTGATGAATATTATTGGTGGCGTGTGACACGTGGCACACCATCATCACTAATGTTAGTGGTGGCGTTGGTTTCCAATGCCCCCACTATTCTTTTAGAGTCACACCATATTGGTGGTGTTGGGTGCCAACACCACCAAGGCGGTATTTGCAATGGCACCACTAACCCTTTCTGCACTGGTGACTCCATCGCCATGTTCGAGCAGTTACTGAGGGTGGGAAAGTACAAGATGGTTGGCTTCGGCCTCGAGTACACCCATGTCATGCCGGCTATGATCAGAAGGCCGCTGTCGCCCAGTTATGCGTGCACCATCACGTCATCGTCTACCGGTTACTGCAGGGTCACGAGACTTTGTGAAAATTTCACCGAGTTCGTTAACAACCATGATTATGAATTCACTATGAGCTTATGATGGACAACACCAACGACGCAAAGGTGCTTGGTACTTCGTCCATCTCGTGCCCGGATCTCGTTAACATTCAGAAACAATATAAGATCAATGACAATGGGAAGTGACAGGATTCTCTGGCTAACATGTGTGGACTCGAAGAGGAGCGGAATTTGTGTGGAGGCCACATGTTGCAGTTTTTCTTTTCCACTAGTTTATCTCTTAACAGTAGGGACCAACCGCCATGGGCAAGGGGAGGGAGCAGAGCACACAACAAAATCCAAGAGAGCTAACAAGCGGCATGCGGGGTTGGACTATAAGAAAAAGGGTTTTCCCCCGTTTTATATTATAAAACATCGAACCAATACATCCAACTCGCTGGGCTGCAGTACAACCAAGCCCAAAAGGAAAAAACAAAAAAAAGAAAAGAGAAACAAATGCCGACACCGACAAATCAACTAAGCGACGAAGACCGGCAACCGCTGCACCCTCCGGAGAAGTACCACCGCGTTTCTAGCATTCCGGAGCATCGCATACCAGGCAACACCTTCAAAAAGGAATGCGACGGTGCCGCCGCTAGCTGTTGCCCGAACGAATCCTAGGGTTTCCCCGGTACGCGGAGGGCAGTGGGGAAGGGGTATACCCGACGCCCTTCACGAAGGTCCGGTGGCGCCCGCAGGCGTCATCGCGTCGGAGCCGGACGAGCCGCCAGGGATTTCTCCCGACCCAAACAACCACCATCACCCTGGACATTCCGTAATGCACCACCCAATCTACCGCCCAGCCTGTGCCACCACGGTGACCGAACCAACATCGCCGTCTCACTGGTGCCGCCAGCATGAGACCAGGGGGAGGAAAAGGAGACAACGGCCACGGGGGCAACCACAACGCAACCGGCGGGAGGGGACCACCTCCATCGCTCTCGCGGAGCCGACCGGACGCGGCGACAAGGACTTGCCAGGCCCCGACGGCCCGGCCGGACCCACATGGGTCCGGACAGTCCCTATCCCCACGTTGCAGCACGCCGGCCAACGAAGCCAGCAGCGCCCGTAGACCACCGACACCTCGCCACCACGAGCCGCCGGCTCGCGCCAGGCCAGATCAGGCCCTAAAGGGCCCAGATCGGGGCCGAGCGGGCATCATCAGCCACCAGCACCACCGCGCCGCCCGCGATCAACGGCCGCGTCGCCGCGCCAAGGGCACCCGTGGCCCACGGGATCGCCGCCGAGCCACACAGCTGCAGGCCGAGCAGCACCGCCGCCGACAGGGGGCCCCCACGCCCCCCAACGCGCGCGCGGGGAAGGAACGGCCCGCCGCCGCCAGCGCCGCGCGGGCAGGGCCCGGCGGACCAAGCCGGCGGCGGCGGGGAGGAGAAGGACGGGGGCCGGAGGAGAGGGGAGCAGAGGGGGATTCGCCCGCCGCCCGCAGGGGGGCGAGCGAGCGAACGGGAGGCTGGTGGAGGGGGGAGAGGGGGCGGGTGGGACGGGTTGGGGCGCGCGCTCCGGCGGCCGGCGGCGGCGGGAGGAGGGTTGGGCGGCGGCGGGGGAAACCCTAGCGGAGCGGGAGAGGGGCGGGTCCTGCCGGCAGCAATCGCCAGTCTCGGAATCTCGAGTACAGTCCAAGGGTGGTCATGCGGGGTTGGACTAGCGAGAGGCTTTCACTTTCTCTCGCCGACCCTCGTGGTTCGCATCCCACCCTGCCACTTAGCAGCAGGGGCTCGGCTGGCGAATGCCGCCCGAATGCTCCCAACCTTCTATTCCTATGGAGCATAGAGTTTTTAAGGATTTTGCATTGTTCTTTTTGTTAATATATGTGTTTTATGCTTCAAATTATCTTACGTTTGCATGAATTTGTACATTTTTCTACATGGACCATTAGGCCTGGAGAGATTGGTCTGATGATGTGTGCAGGTGTAGAAGATTTGATTTTTTTGTGCTGAAAATTGTGAGCGACCCGAATAGAGAAGGAAAATTTGAATACAGACGCTTACAAGGCCTAACGGGCCTCGCAGTCTGTTACCCTTGCCCTCGTCATGTGTTGGCCGCGCATCGCTCTCCCTCATTCATCATGTATTCAGGCAACATTGAAGCACCACCGTCATGACGCCCATCACCCTCACGCAAGCGCTTGATCATACTAATTAAGATCATACATGACACACCAAGCAAACAACACCCTGTTGTTCACAAGGACATAACGCCACCAACACTAGTGCGCCAGTCACCGCTGTCCTGAAAGATGACAACCAGGCGCCACCGCTCCACCGAAATGGGTGAAGGCTCATGCAAACCTTTTGGGTGCGGGATCCGCCGCAACCTCAGGAAGGCAGGTAGAGAGAGATGAGCTTGCTCCGGGACAAGGAGAGGCCCTCACTATCTGGGGGACATGATGAGGAGGAGCTGAGATGGAGAGGTAGGCGTTGAAAGATTGATGGGAGCGGCTAGGGTTTTCTCCTTACCCTATTTTCGATGACTGCATTTAGTTTCACCTTGATTTGACCAAGATTAAAGTAGGTAAAACAAAAATCATCTGTAATACCTGTACATAAAAAACTTTGAGCCATTTCATTTCTTTTGCTGTTATGATCGTACGGACAGATAGATAGGCAGACAGCTACAACAGAAGTTCAAGAGAAATCACCAACGGCTCAAGGAAAACTCCTAATTCTAACTCTCAAAATTTGAAGAGACACCACCATCCACTGTGCTTGCGCATGCAGCTGATGTGTTGAAGCTCTCTGTGATGAAAGCCAGACTATGAGCTGCACATGTCGAGCAGGAATGCCCTGCATTGCACCAGGCGCCTGAAGAGCAGCTCCAGCCCCTCCTCCAACTGCTGGATCGTATCTCCCAGCGCTCTGAGCTCCCTCTGCGCCCGCGACGCCGTCGACTCTTTGCGCAGAGCCAGCGACGGCAGGACGGTTGTGGTGGTGGTCCTCTCGGCGTCCTCGCACGCCACCCGTGTCCTCTTCCTGAACGCCCTCGCGGCGATGCACGTGGACCACCTGCTCGGCCCGGCGGACACGGCCACCCGTCGCGACAGCGCAGTCACGACGCGCTCCAGCACTGCCACGGTGACCCGCCGCGCTTCCTCCAGCAAGCGCCCGCCGCTCTCTCCCGCTTGACACGGGCTGATGTGCCGGTGCCGGTGCTGCCGCTGCTGCTGCTGCATCTTCACGTCGGCGCGCGCTTTCCTGGCAAGGAGCGTGTACGCGCCAGCGGCGATCTCGGCGGCGGCGGCGTCCCCGCGCCGGAGGGCGACCTCGAGGTCGAACGCGGAGGCGCGCATGGAGCGCAGCCCGTCGCGCGCCGCGGCGCACGCGTCGAGCAGCCCAACGGACGCCTCTAGCTCCTCCTCCACCTGCTCGGGGCGCGCGAACCGCAGGAGCGGCTCCACGTGCTCGTACACGCGCGCCACGCCTTCCAGATCCCCCGCCATCGCCGCCGCCGACGACGAGCACACGTACCCCTCCATGTTAGCAGCACTTCACTTGTACAACAAGCTCTGCCCACGTAGCTGCTGGACGACCAGATGAGTGAGACGAGAATAGATGCCAAGTTGATCGCAGTCGCAGCAAACTCGTAGCTGCTCCTCCACCCGCGGTGCGCGCGAGCGCATATATACCCCGTGCTGTTCGCGCACCGTGCGCTGTCATGTTGGCGCCGGCCGGCCACCGGCACGGCAGGCTGGCATGCACCCCCACGGGCGGGCGCGGAGACGATGCGCTATACGTACGTACGTACGTACTAGGACTCTGAGGAGCGTCCCAACCGCGAGCAGTTGGCTGGAGGCGGACACATGGACGCCTCCGGGGGAGCCAGCAGGAGCTAGGCGAAGCTGCCGTGCATGCGCTGATGCGCAGATAAGGACAGGACATGGCAATGATCCGTGTGAGCTTCCGCCTCACGTCCGTACCGACCAATCATGGAGCTGAGCCCCTAGTTTGTCCCTGGAATGTCTCGAGAGATCCTTTGAAGAGCATCCGTATCTCCCGATCATGAGAGGTTATCTCTGCTGTGTCCGTTTGTGTCCATCTTCTTCCTGGCTCCTACCTCACCGGGGATACGTGTCACACTTTGCGAACCCAACTGCGGCGCCGCACTTGCCCCTGTCGTTGTTTATCTCTATTTAATCACGCGATTACCAACTTTAGGGGATCCATTGGCTTTCGACATACGGACATGCTTACATTTACATGCATGCACGTAACAGCATTTCTAAGAATCTACAGCCGGACTTGCCAAGTTGCGCAAAATCAAAATCCGCCTTGAATAAAATATTCAACAAGAATGAACTGAACATCTAGGCAATAGTATTATTCTTCACGCGAGCAATGTTGTACAAGGATGTATATTGTTTTTAGATTAACATTGCCTAGTCAGATGTCCTCCTAGAAACGAATCTCTGACCCATCCTTTGTTGTGAAAGACCAAAAGCGAAAGATATGTTTCTTTATTGCCATTAAGCCATTCCAAAAGTTTGAGTCGCCGGGTTTTCAATATGCCTGAGACGCAGTCTTTTGGTCTAGGTACTTATTGTGTAGCATGATTTTTTAGACACCATCCCTATTAAGAAGTTTGAACAACCACTTACTAAGCAGGGCCTTGTTCTAGACATGCAGGTCATGAATGCCAAGACCACCTTGGTATTTCGGCCTACAAACCACGCTCCATTTGTCTAATCTATACCTTTTCTTTTCACCGTCTCCTTGTCAAAAGAATCTGAATCTAAAACAATTTTGAGACCCGATATTTGCTCAAACGTTGAAAGCAAAAGTTCCACGTTTCTAGCCTTGTTCAGGCCATGTTATAAAAATAATTGTATTATCGGCATATTGCAAAATAGAGAGATCACCATCCACATGGTGTCGCACTACTCCTGTAATCTGCCCGTCCTGCTTGACGCACTCAATCAAAATAGCCAACATGCCAGCAACAATATTAAATAACATTGTGGACATGGTGTCACCCTGCTATAGACATTTTTTTGTCCGAAAGTAATGACCCACATAGTCACACTACCTGCAGTTACAAACTTTTTGATCCTCTGGCGACATTTATCAAAGAAGCCTTTCATTTTCAGGGTCTGTTGAAGGAATGACCATTTGACCTTGTCATAGACATTTTCAAAATCGATTTTGAAACCTACCCCACTTATGTTTTTTCAATGCATCTAAGGTCTCATGTATAATTACTACTCCATCAAGCATATTCCTTCTTTGCTTGAAGTTGTTTGCGATGGCCGGACAACATGGTCAGCCACCGAGTTTAACCTATCGATAGACACTTTGATGAAAATCTTGAAGCGGGCATTAAGGAGGCATATGAGTCTATATTGTTGGATCCTCTTAGCCTCCTTAATCTTTGACAAGAAGACAATCTCGCCAAAATTAAGCCTGAATATGTCAAGCTGGTTGGAATGAAGACAATTGAACAACTTCAAAAGGTCAGTCTTGATGATATCCTAGAAATTCTGATAGAATTTTGTGGGGAAACCATCAGGTCTCGAGCTTTGTTATGTTTCATTTGGAATACCGCAACTCTCACCTCATCATTTAAAAAAAGTTCCATGTGGATATCTTCTGTTCTGCCGTGACCCGTGGAATATCATCTGTTCGGGACTCATCAAGGATGAAATTTCTTTCATCCGACGCTCCGAACGAAGATTTGTAGTAGTTGATGATATACCTTTTGAGCTCCTTCTGACCTTCTATCCGCTCCTCGTCATGTTGGAAACTATAAATACATCCCCGCTGCTCCTGGCGTGCTGGTCCCCACGTTGTCGCGGTGTAGCTGACACGATACATGTGGATGCCTTAGAGATGTCGTACACTTCGGTGTTCATTCGGGCGAACACACATAAGGAGAACACTCTCCCAGCTGGGGAAGTATGACCTAACCGTGCGAGTCGGAAGACTTCATCAACATGGCGAATCTCTCCGCTGATTTGACGAGATCGTCGAGGGTATATAAAGTCGTTGCATGCACCTTAATAGTGATCTTGGTTTGGTTGGTGCACGATAAAATTTTGTCTTACATAGCACGACGTTCCTCTGTGTTGAGTAACGTGATTGTATTAAGAAACATAGGTTAGACTGGGAAATATTCTGGCTTGCCTTGTACTCCAAGTAGATCATGTACTCCTATCTATATGCCCACGAGGTTCAAGCAATACAATAAATTATTCCACCAAATCCTCTCTCTTCCTTCTAATATGGTATCAGAGCCAAGAGGTCTTGAGTTCAAGACCCTGCTAACGTAGTATTAAAAACATCGATCCCACATCTAAGGACTAAAATAGCCTAGACGTTAGGGGGAGTGTTGAAATATATCGCCCACCTCTCTCCATCAGTTCGGACTTTTGGATGAGTTGGCTGGAGCATGAATTCAATATGGTAGGTTGGCTGGAGCCTCAACTCGGGCGCCGCTGCTCCGTTGGTCGCTCGGGCCTCGCTGCCCGGGCTCCGGCGCTGCTTTGGCAGCCCGGGTGCCGGTGCTGACAAGCTCGTCCGCACGACGTCCCACGGCGTCCGTTTTCGCCGGCCTCATCGCGGACTCCGCCGTTACCCCGCCTCCACCGAGCGGCGTCCCCGACCTCGCGCGCGATCGGCTTGATCACCCGCTCGCCGCCGCGATCCGCCTCATCTACGCCGCGCGACCTGGCCTGTCGGTTACGCGCGCCTCCGCAGGTCCCGTGAAGATCGTCCCGAGTACCACCCGCCTCTCCGCCGATCGAGCATCGGGCTGCCGCTGCGTCGCCCCGTCAGGCCACCTCACCGCCGCCCCGTGGTTCTCCTCGCGGCTGCATCGACTCGTGTGTCGCTGCTGCGTCGCCCCTTCGGGTCGTAGTGCTGCGATACATGGTCCCCGCCGCCGCCCCGAGGCCGTCCCCGCGGTTGCACCGACTCGCGAACCGCCGTTGCGTCGCCCCTTCGGGCCGCAGCGTCGCGGCCCGCGGTCCCCGCCGCTGCCCGAGGTCTTCCCGCCGTCGCCCCGACCCACCTGCCGCCGCTGCGTCGCCCCTTCGGGCCGTAGCGCCGCGGCCCGCGGTCCACTCCGCCGTCACCACGCGTCGACCTCCCATGGTATGCGCCGCGCCGTCTCCCTTGGCGCGGGAACGCCACCATCCGCGCCAGTCTTCATCACGCTGTCAGGGTTCTTCGCCTACTTCGAGCACCACCGCCGCACTCCTAACCTAGCCGCCGCCGCTGCCGTCAGGCTGCCGCCGCCGCTCTTCTTTGGCCGCCGCGGCCGCTATCTCCGTAGCCACCGCCGCCGCCCGTCCACCCCCTTCGTCTTCGTCCAGCACCAGCTCGTCGCTAGCGTCGCCGTCATCTACCCCGACCGCTTCATCTACTCCGACAACCGCGGGCGACATTGGCCCCGCCGATTGGCGCCACAACCGTCGTCGAGTCCTTCTCTGCTGGCCTCTCTGACCTCTTCGACATGGCGTACAGCTCGTGCAGGTCCCTCGTCTACGTATGCCCGGTGCTGGCAACACCGATGTGTGCCTTCATCCACGACGTGTCCCCGGGCCTGGCAAGCCTGGTCGGCGCTTCGTCAACTTCGTCTTCGTCCGTCTACGCATGCCCGATGTTGGCAACACCGGTGCGTGCCTTCGTCCACGATGTGTCCCCGAGCTTGGCAAACCCGCCGCGACGCGTCGTCAACAACATCTTCTTCCTGGCGTATGTAGCGACCAGACCTCAAATGGTCTGTGCTGCTGTGCACCAGTGTCATCCCTGGATCAGTAATGCTGACACGCACAGTACAAATGGAGGATTTATAACAGAGTAGCAATCACACACTTATTACATCGAAAATCTCCAAAGAGATTAAGTATGATAAACATGGCTTAAGGCCATCTAAAACGATAACAGCGGAAGACTTGGAAGATAAGTGAGTCCATCAACTCCAGCTGCATCACTGAGTATAAGACCACGACCTAAGGCACCTTACTCGTCGTCTGAAAAGTCTGCAACATGAAACGTTGCAGCCCGAAAACGGGCCAGCACATAGAATATGCTGGCAATGTAACACATAGAGAATAATGAACAATAATAATGCTATACTACATGCATATATGGCTGGTGGAAAGCTCTATGGTTACAGTTTTGCGAAAAGCCAATTTTATCCTACTTCAAAGGAATAAATTTTATTTAACTATCATGGTGGTTGTGAAACATTGAGATGGTTGACAGCATCTCAATCCCAATTAAATGACATCAATAACCCAACAAAATTAATTAGAAGTAACATAGTGATGAGATTCACATGATAATCCAAGTACTAGATACTCAAGTTGTCCATAACCGGGGACACGGCTAACCATGATTAGTTTGTACACTCTGCAGAGGTTTGTGCACTTTTCCCCACAAGACTCGATCTCCTCCGTTGGATTACTCGCACTACATGGTGTTTGAGTAACGGATGACCGAGACACAGTCTTTTAGAAGTGTTTGCACCTTACGTATGGGTAGACAGTTACACCTACTTTCCCCTACATCTGCTAGTCTCCCACTGTAAGAGTTCACACAACTTAGTCAACTATGCTAGAGCCCATAATAGCTTGCGGCTGCACACGGAAGTTTCTAGCATGAACAATCTCATGATCCCTTTGAACCTGGGTGGCGGTCCAAAAGAAAAACAGGCAATCCTAGAATACCCAGGTACCTCAATCCACCCAGATGTGAGTTTTAGTTGCCACCTTAAGTAAACCATTATTAACAATCTCACATCTGTCATGAAAATCTCTCAAACCCAATCCACGTCTACGAGCATAGCATGGCAATATAATAGCAACGTAGAAGTAACTCCCAAGGGTTTGATAAGAAAACAGGTAATAGGTACTAACTCAACTACTTCCCAAAACCCACAATTTAATTAGATCCTAATCATGCAAGTGTTTGAGGAAAATAGATCTAATGCAATAAAAACTGGGTATGGAAGGTATATGATCAAAGTGTTACTTGCCTTGCTGATGATCCGCAAAACCTAGCGATTCGAAGTAACAAGCGGCACACTCCGGGTACTCTATCGCAAACAAACAAGCATACAATCAGTACTCATCTAATGCACAGGTAAAACTCGAATGAAAGATCCAACCAGAAAGTTCAACTTAAGAACTCCGGTTTGCAAAAAGAATCAACTCGAAAGAAGCAACGAAAGTCAAACTGCGAAAGAAACAAGCTTCATTTACTAATCTGGATCTAGGTCAAATTTTACAGTAGCAAAATCTTGTTTGAGTAGGTTAAACGGAAAGAGAATTTCGAGACGAAACTCTAGGCGCTTGAATCGCCTGATTCCGATAAACGAGCGAGAAGTTAAACAGAAACGAAGATTCGATCAGAAATCGAATCTGAGATAATCGCAGAAAAATCAGACAAAAAAGAAAAACGGACGAACGGTTAAAGAATGGACGTTCGTTAACAGAGAAAATCCGACGAATGCGTTCGTTAAAACGAACGGTTCGGTGAACGCTCGCAAAATAATAAAACCGAAAAAAAACCGATCTAGGGTTTTTTTAAAAAGAAAACCGGCAACGAGGCGAGGTGCGGCTACCTCATCGGGGGCGTGCTCCGGCGGGGCTTGGCTGGCTCCGACGAGAGGCGGCGAGGGCGGCGGGGGTGCGGGGCTCGGGGAAGGGCGAGGGGCGGCGAGGGGCGGCGGCAAACGGCGGCGACGGCGGCTCCCGTGCGGGCGGCGGCGGCGGCTCGGCGGGTGCAGGCGGCGGCGGGCGAGGTGAGAGAGAGAGGGGGGGTGCGGGGTATATAAAGGGGAGGGGGTGCGAGGCTTGGAGGAGGGGGCAAGCTCCGGCGGCGGCTCGGACTCCCGTGTCCGCCATGGACACGGCGGCGGCGGCGCGTCCCGTGCGCGAGGAGGAGAGGGGCGCGGGGTGGGCCGGCGGCCTGGCGCGGCTGGGCTCGGCCCGGCGGGCGCGCGCGTTTTTTTAAAACGTTCCGGGGAAAAATATTCGTAGAAAAATAAATAAAAGTCCAAAAAATATAAAATAATTTTTCCCCGTCTAGTTAGAAAATCTAGAATAGGGTGAACATTTTGTTAACACAAAATAAATATTTTGAAAACATGCAATATTTTTAATGCAATAAAAATTGCAAATAAATTCCAATAAATGATTTTAACATTTTACCTCGAGTATTTCAATTGTTTTGGAGAAGTCATGTTTTCTCCTCTCATTTATTTTTTAAAATGAAATATTTTTCCGGAGAGAAAATAATTAAAACCAAAATCCTCGTCTTATTATTTGATGAAAATCAAATATGAAAATTCGAGAAAATCCCCAACTCTCTCCGAGGGTCCTTGAGTTGCTTAGGATTTATCGAGGATTTGTCAAAATGCAATAAAATATGATATGCAATGATGATCTATGTATAACATACCAAATTGAAAATTTGGGATGTTACAAACCTACCCCCCTTAAGATGAATCTCGCCCTCGAGATTCGGGTTGGCTAGAAAACAGGTGGGAGTGGTCCTTCCGTAGATCTTCCTCTCGCTCCCAGGTGGCTTCATCTTCCGTGTGGTGGCTCCACTGGACTTTGCAAAACTTGATAACCTTGCTGCGGGTAACTCGGCTGGCATACTCAAGAATCTTAACTGGTTTCTCCTCATAGGTCAAATCACTTTCCAGCTGAATTGCTTCCAGTGGCACAGTATCTCTCAGTGGTACCTCAGCCATCTCTGCGTGGCACTTCTTCAACTGAGAAACGTGAAATACATCATGAACTCCAGACAATCCTTCGGGCAATTCCAGCTTGTAGGCAACCTCTCCCATACGTTCCACAACTCTGTATGGTCCGATAAAACGGGGCGCTAACTTTCCCTTAACTCCAAAGCGCTTCACTCCTCGGAGTGGTGATACTCGAAGATAAACTCGGTCTCCGACTTCGCGAACTGTCTCTTTTCGTTTGGAATCAGCATAACTCTTCTGCCTGGACTGGGCTACCTTGAGCCTATCGCGAATCAACCTCACTTTCTGTTCAGACTCCTTAATCAAATCTGGTCCAAACAACTGACGGTCTCCAACTTCGTCCCATAACAACGGTGTTCTACACCTCCTTCCGTACAAGGCTTCGAAAGGGGCCATCTTCAAACTGGTCTGATAACTGTTGTTATAAGAAAACTCCGCATATGGCAAGTTGTCGTCCCAACTAGATCCATAATCTAGTGCACAAGCTCTTAACATGTCCTTCAAAATCTGGTTGACTCTCTCGGTCTGTCCATCTGTCTGCGGGTGAAAAGTTGTACTAAATTCCAACCCGGTTCCCAATGTTTCATGTAACTGCTTCCAAAACTTCGAGGTAAATTGGGTTCCTCTGTCTGATACAATGGTCCTCGGAACTCCATGCAAACATACGATCCTGGTCATGTATATCTTTGCCAACTTAGCACTGGTGTAAGTGGTCTTTACTGGAATGAAATGAGCCACTTTCGTCAAACGGTCGACTACAACCCATATCGAGTCATAGCCTGAACGAGTCCTGGGTAATCCCGTGATAAAATCCATGCCTATTTTATCCCACTTCCATTCGGGTATCGGCAATGGTTGTAGCAATCCTGCTGGCTTCTGATGCTCTGCCTTCACTCTCTGACACACATCACATACTGCTACATATTCTGCAATATCCTTCTTCATTCCGGTCCACCAGAAAGTATTCTTCAAATCCAAATACATCTTCGTATTCCTTGGGTGAATCGAGTACGGTGAATCGTGGGCTTCTTGCAAAATCAACTTCCTGATCTCCGGATCATTTGGCACATATACGCGGTCCTCAAACCATAAGGTATCGTGCTCATCCTCACGAAATCCCTTGGCTTTACGTTTGCTCATCTTCTCCTTTATCTCTTCAATCTCCTTGTCTGTCTTTTGAGCTTCTCTGATCCTTTCCATCAAGGTAGACTGAATCTCCAATGTCGCTAAATAGCCTCTTGGGACTATCTCCAAACATAGCTCGCGAAGGTCCTCGGCTAACTCCTGAGTTAACTCTCCTGTCAGGAGGGTGTTGACATGACTCTTGCGGCTCAACGCGTCTGCTACTACGTTAGCCTTTCCTGGGTGATAATGCAATCTCATATCATAATCTTTAATGAGCTCCAACCATCTCCTCTGTCTGAGATTTAACTCCTTCTGCGTGAAAATATATTTCAAACTCTTGTGATCCGTGTACACCTCACAATGGTTTCCGATGAGAAAATGTCTCCATGTCTTCAACGCATGCACCACGGCTGCTAACTCCAAATCATGCGTAGCATAATTCTTCTCATGAGGTTTAAGTTGTCGTGAAGCATATGACACAACTCTTCCTTCCTGCATAAGCACTGCTCCAAGTCCTCGACGAGAAGTGTCGCAATAAACTTCATAATCCTTGCGTTGATCTGGCAGAATCAACACTGGTGATGTAACCAATCGTTTCTTCAACTCTTGGAAACTAGCTTCACAATCCTCAGTCCAATTGAATTTGGTGTCCTTCTTCAATAGCTCAGTCATGGGCTTAGCAATCTTTGAGAAATTCTCGATGAATCTCCGGTAGTATCCTGCAAGTCCAAGAAAACTCCGGATTTCTCCAACTGTCGTGGGTGATTCCCAACTTGTCACTGTGTCAACCTTGGCAGGGTCTACTGCTATTCCTTCTCCAGAAATAACATGTCCAAGGAATCCAACTTCCTTCAGCCAAAATTCACATTTGCTGAACTTGGCATATAACTGATGTTCTCTGAGCTTCTCAAGTACCAATCGTAAATGCTCCTCATGCTCTTCCTCATCCTTGGAAAAGATTAAAATATCATCAATGAACACCACGACGAACTTATCCAGAAATTCCATAAACACTTTGTTCATCAGGTTCATAAAATAGGCAGGTGCGTTAGTCAGACCAAATGACATAACGATATACTCATACAATCCATATCTGGTGGTAAATGCCGTCTTGGGTATATCCTACTCTCGAATCTTTAACTGATGGTATCCTGATCGTAGATCGATCTTTGAAAATACTTTAGCTCCTTGTAGGCGGTCAAACAAATCATTGATCATCGGCAGCGGGTACTTGTTTTTGATGGTCACTTCATTCAATCCTCGGTAATCAACAACCATCCTCAGCGATCCATCTTTCTTCTCCACTAGAAGTACTGGTGATCCCCAAGGTGACGAACTTGGGCGAATATAGCCTTTATCCAGTAACTCCTTGATATGCTTCTTAATTTCCTCCAAATCTTTTGCGGGCATCCTGTACGGTCTCTTAGGTATTGGCCCTGTGCCTGGCAAAAGTTCAATCAAGAACTCAATGTCTCTATCTGGTGGCATGCCTGGCAACTCTTCTGGAAATACATCCGGATAATCCTTCACCACTGGTACTTCCTCCTGTACAACTCCTGATAAGGAATTTACTTGAGTCCTCTTCGGCATATGCCGGGATACATACTTGATCCTTTTTCCTTCCGGGGTGGTAAGCAAAATCGTCTTGCTGGCACAATCGATGTTTCCTCCATACAACGATAGCCAATCCATTCCCAAAATCACATCCAAACCTTGCGACTCCAAAACTATGAGGTCTGAGGGGAAAACATGCCTACCAATGGCCAATGGTATCTGAAAACATCCTTGGGTTGCCATATACTCTGCTCCCTTGATATGTATGAATGCGATGCACCAGTATCGAAAAGAACGGTTGCAGTAAATGACTTAACCAAAAACTTACCTATTACTGCATCAGGCTGAGCTTCAACCTCCTCCATGCTCACGTGGTTCACATGTCCTTTGTTGAACGGGTTCGGCTTCTTCCCAGAGCTTCCATTGCCATTTCCATTTTGGGCTTCAGGACATTCATTGGCATAATGTCCATTCTTCTGGCACTTAAAGCAAGTGACTTTGCTCAGGTCCCTCTTGGCTGGGGTAGATGGGTTGGTGCGGTTCTGTCCGTTGCTTCCTCCATTCCCATTACCATTTTTAGAGCCATTATGGTTGTGCGAACTACCTCCTCCATGGGTATGCTGAAACTGTCCTCCTGGCTTCGGGGCAAAACGAGGCTTCTGCTGAGCTCCGGAATTATACTTCCCTTGTCCATACTTCCTCTTACGGTTTTCAATCTGCTGTTGCTTTCCTTCAATCATGAGAGCTCTATCTACCAGCTCCTGGTAGTTGTTGAAAGTTGCTACCATCAACTGCATACTCAGCTCATCATTCAGTCCTTCCAAAAACTTCTCCTGCTTGGCTGCATCTGTAGCAACGTCATCTGGTGCATAACGTGCTAACTTACTGAAATCCTCCACATACTGGCCTACGGTGCGTCCTCCTTGGCGTAGGTTGCGAAACTCACGCTTCTTCATAGCCATAGCTCCTGCTGAAACATGAGCTGTACGGAAAGCTTGCTGAAACTGGTCCCATGTGACAGTGTCAATAGGGTGCGTGGCTGTATAATTCTCCCACCATGATGCTGCGGGTCCATCAAGCTGATGTGCGGCAAAACGCACTCTTTCCGCATCTGTGCATCCTGCAGTGGTCAACTCCCTTCCAACTTTGCGGAGCCAATCATCTGCTACAATCGGCTCGGTGCTACTGGAAAACACCGGCGGGTTTAGCCTTAAGAAACGGGCTAAGTGATCAACAGGTGGTGGTGGCGGTGGGTTGTTGTTGTTGTTGTTGCCTTGGTTCTGCACTAACACTTGCATCAGGGCATTTTGTTGTTGAATCAACTGGGTGATCTCTGGCGGGAAAACAAATCCGGTGTCGCGTCTCGGAGGCATCTGATAGGTTTAGAAAAGATGAGAGTTAAGAATAGAATTAGGTCTAGAGAGAAAACACTACCCATATGCTCATGAGACAAATTCATTCAATATCACTCAATCAATTCAAACAAGGCAAAACAATCGATCTAACTAGCGTTACAAAGTGCTTGAACTATACTATTAAATGGGGGAAACTACTACTGATATGGTGGTCTAATAAAATTCTAATCCGTTGAAGACTCCATGATGTCCGCTCCAGCTTCATCAACGAAGTCATCTTCACTTGGTTCCGAGTCGGTGTCGTCGATGATGATGTAGTTATCCGGACAAGTGCATTCGTCGACTTCTGCTTTTGGCACTGGATTTCCCATGAATACTCCAATCTTCTTCTCCAGGTCGTCATTCTTCCCTACTAGTGCGATGATATCCTCCATATAATCCTCGCGTGTAGCCTTGAGTTCTTCTTGGAGCTCCTTGATCTTCGTTAATGCCTTCTTCAGTTCTTCCTTGTCCGTGCACATCTGGTTCTCCTGGCGACGAATATGTTGGTTCTACTCCTAGATGAAAGCTGCAATTGATCCATCCTTCTTGGTTCTGATCATCTCCCATTGTGCATCTCGGCGTCCACAAATTTGGTAGATTGTATCCTTAAGCTCCTGGTGATAGACTTCTCCAATGCGTCCCATGGCGATGTGTGCGGCCATGCTCTTCCCTAAACTCCAGGTTGGTGCTTCGAAAACCAATCTTATGGGTTCAGTAACTGGCACAAACGTCCTTCCTGGAATGTGAACTTGAATCTTCCAGCTCTCCTCTTCAGGTAATGTGGCGTTGTAGGTTCCGGTGATGCTTGGTATTCCTATGTTCAAGTACTTAGTGACTTCCTTCAAGTGTCGTCCAAACGGCGTGTCTTCATCTGGTTGCATGAACTTGCTCCTTGCATCCGCCATTCCTAAAAGAGTAGAAAGTGGGGAGGGGTCAGAAATGAGAAGAGAGAAGCTTTCTAGGGCTTAAGCTTAGTGGTCGTGTCCTACAGTCAACGTGTGCTCTGATACCAACTTTGTAGCGACCAGACCTCAAATGGTCTGTGCTGCTGTGCACCAGTGTCATCCCTGGATCAGTAATGCTGACACGCACAGTACAAATGGAGGATTTATAACAGAGTAGCAATCACACACTTATTACATCGAAAATCTCCAAAGAGATTAAGTATGATAAACATGGCTTAAGGCCATCTAAAACGATAACAGCGGAAGACTTGGAAGATAAGTGAGTCCATCAACTCCAGCGGCATCACTGAGTATAAGACCACGACCTAAGGCACATTACTCGTCGTCTGAAAAGTCTGCAACATGAAACGTTGCAGCCCGAAAACGGGTCAGCACATAGAATATGCTGGCAATGTAACACATAGAGAATAATGAACAATAATAATGCTATACTACATGCATATATGGCTGGTGGAAAGCTCTATGGTTACAGTTTTGCGAAAAACCAATTTTATCCTACTTCAAAGGAATAAATTTTATTTAACTATCATGGTGGTTGTGAAACATTGAGATGGTTGACAGCATCTCAATCCCAATTAAATGACATCAATAACCCAACAAAATTAATTAGAAGTAACATAGTGATGAGATTCACATGATAATCCAAGTACTAGATACTCAAGTTGTCCATAACCGGGGACACGGCTAACCATGATTAGTTTGTACACTCTGCAGAGGTTTGTGCACTTTTCCCCACAAGACTCGATCTCCTCCGTTGGATTACTCGCACTACATGGTGTTTGAGTAACGGATGACCGAGACACAGTCTTTCAGAAGTGTTTGCACCTTACGTATGGGTAGACAGTTACACCTACTTTCCCCTACATCTGCTAGTCTACCACTGTAAGAGTTCACACAACTTAGTCAACTATGCTAGAGCCCATAATAGTTTGCGGCTGCACACGGAAGTTTCTAGCATGAACAATCTCATGATCCCTTTGAACCTGGGTGGCGGTCCAAAAGAAAAACAGGCAATCCTGGAATACCCAAGTACCTCAATCCACCCAGATGTGAGTTTTAGTTGCCACCTTAAGTAAACCATTATTAACAATCTCACATCTGTCATGAAAATCTCTCAAAACCAATCCACGTCTACGAGCATAGCATGGCAATATAATAGCAACGTAGAAGTAACTCCCAAGGGTTTGATAAGAAAACAGGTAATAGGTACTACCTCAACTACTTCCCAAAACCCACAATTTAATTAGATCCTAATCATGCAAGTGTTTGAGGAAAATAGATCTAATGCAATAAAAACTGGGTATGGAAGGTATATGATCAAAGTGTTACTTGCCTTGCTGATGATCCGCAAAACCTAGCGATTCGAAGTAACAAGCGGCACACTCCGGGTACTCTATCGCAAACAAACAAGCATACAATCAGTACTCATCTAATGCATAGGTAAAACTCGAATGAAAGATCCAACCAGAAAGTTCAACTTAAGAACTCCGGTTTGCAAAAAGAATCAACTCGAAAGAAGCAACGAAAGTCAAACTGCGAAAGAAACAAGCTTCATTTACTAATCTGGATCTAGGTCAAATTTTACAGTAGCAAAATCTTGTTTGAGTAGGTTAAACGGAAAGAGAATTTCGAGACGAAACTCTAGACGCTTGAATCGCCTGATTCCGATAAACGAGCGAGAAGTTAAACAGAAACGAAGATTCGATCAGAAATCGAATCTGAGATAATCGCAGAAAAATCCGACGAAAAAGAAAAACGGACGAACGGTTAAAAAACGGACGTTCGTTAACAGAGAAAATCCGACGAACGCGTTCGTTAAAACGAACGGTTCGGTGAACGCTCGCAAAATAATAAAATCGAAAAAAAACCGATCTAGGGTTTTTTTAAAAGAAAACCGGCAACGAGGCGAGGTGCGGCTACCTCGTCGGGGGCGTGCTCCGGCGGGGCTTGGCCGGCTCCGGCGAGAGGCGGCGAGGGCGGCGGGGGTGCGGGGCTTGGGGAAGGGCGAGGGGCGGCGGCAAACGGCGGCGGCGGTGGCTCCCGTGCGGGCGGCGGCGGCGGGCAAGTGCGGCGGCGGCGGCTCGGCGGGTGCAGGCGGCGGCGGGCGAGGTGAGAGAGAGGGGGGGGTGCGGGGTACATAAAGGGGAGGGGGTGCGAGGCTTGGAGGAGGGGGCAAGCTCCGGCGGCGGCTCAGACTCCCGTGTCCGCCATGGACACGGCGGCGGCGGCGCGTCCCGTGCGCGAGGAGGAGAGGGGCGCGGGGTGGGCCGGCGGCCTGGCGCGGCTGGGCTCGACCCGGCGGGCGCGCGCGTTTTTTTTAAACGTTCCGCGGAAAAATATTCGTAGAAAAATAAATAAAATTCCAAAAAATATAAAATAATTTTTCCCCGTCTAGTTAGAAAATCTAGAATAGGGTGAACATTGTTTTAACACAAAATAAATATTTTGAAAACATGCAATATTTTTAATGCAATAAAAATTGCAAATAAAATCCAAATAAATTCCAATAAATGATTTTAACATTTTACCTCCAGTATTTCAATTGTTTTGGAGAAGTCATGTTTTCTCCTCTCATTTATTTTTTAAAATGAAATATTTTTCCGGAGAGAAAATAATTAAAACCAAAATCCTCGTCTTATTATTTGATGAAAATCAAATATGAAAATTCGAGAAAATCCCCAACTCTCTCCGAGGGTCTTTGAGTTGCTTAGGATTTATCGAGGATTTGTCAAAATGCAATAAAATATGATATGCAATGATGATCTATGTATAACATACCAAATTGAAAATTTGGGATGTTACAGCGTACCACTACTTCGACACCATTGCACCCGTGCTAACTTGGCGCCCCCTTGCGCCCGCGGCTCCACGGCGACTTCCTCGACACCGGCCACCTCGACTCGACATCGACCACGATATTCTTCGCACGGTTACCTCCACCACGGCTCCACCACCCACGCTCTCGGCTACCACGACAAACGTCACAATGGGCTACCGCCTTGCTTGAGTAACCTCGTCGGTTGCTACTCCAGCCACGACTCCGCGATGCGTCGACCGTTACAACTGTGGGGGTGTCCGTCGGCTTGCCTTCGGGTTCTTTTTCAGTCTCACCGTCTGCGTCGCTACCGTTGTGACTGCGGGGGATGTTGAGTATCGTGATTGTATTAGGAAACATATGTTAGACTAGGAAATATTCTGGCTTGCCTTGTACTTCAAATAGATCATGTACTTCTATATATATGCCCACGAGGCTCAAACAATACAATAAACTATTCCACCAAATCCTGTCTCTCCCTTCTACTCCCTCCGTTCTGAATTACTCGTCGAGTAATTCGGAACGGAGGGAGTAATACTCTGTTCTGTTCTTGTCCGCCAGTTACATCTAATCCTAGCCACCTAGGTCAGATCGTAACACGACGGACCCACGTTCCATGTCTGGCTATCACTGGATTCCGTACGTAGGTAGTAGGAGTAGTACGTACGAGCGAGCTCAGTTTACTTGTGGGGTCCAGATGAGATGCCAAAGTATGATCGCAGTCGCAGCTACCTCCATCCTCCACCTGTGGCGCTGTGCGAGAGCATATATACAACCCTTGTGCGCGCCGCGCGTACCCATGCACGGTGCTGCGTGCGGTGTCATGTCGGGCGCCGGGCACCCTGCCGTGGCATCGCCATGTGCACGGGGAGAAACGTGGAGTGCCCTCCCGCGCGTGCAACGGCTACCGACGATGTCGTACGCAGGTACCCGGAGCGTTCCAACCGCAAGAGGTTGGGTGTAGCTGTAGCTGGACACATGGGGAGGCGTACGTCCAGCCACGCCGCCAACTCCAAGTCCAATGTAGCGGGCGAAGCTGCCGTGCATGCACAGATAAGGGTACGTGCATGATCCGTTTGAGCTCCATTTATCGTCCGTACCAACCACGCCTTTCCTTTCCCACGGAGCATCGTCGGCGCATACATGCATGCATGTATTTGAGGTTTCTTAAATGGAGCCGGGGATCCTTTGGGATCATCGAAGTCGGATCGGGTTCTAAACAAACTTTTTTTTGTTTGCCAGATACAGTACATACTTGTTGCTGGCCTGATATACACGGCGTGTGTGACGATAGATTCAGTGAGGCTGGCTGGCTGCTAACCATCAGAGATTGAGATTGGGAGAGATTTTGTTCGCTGTCTTCTCCTTCCTAGCACCTTACCTCAGTCTCAGGCTCAGGGGTACGTTACGTGTCTCTCTCTGGATCCAACTGCGGCACTAATTAATTAGTGCTGTTTCATTTTTCACGACGCATGTGTCAGCATGGGGACAGGCCACAAATCACGGTTATTTTCAAGATATAATTCAGATTGTGAACTCGGGTGTACAAATTTATATCAGCGAGTTCAGAGCCAAGCCAAATGTCGCACTAGCACTAGCAGATCGGTTGCTTCTTCTTCCCTTGGCCACACAAAATGCTGCTGCACATAGAAATACTTCCGTCATCTTGTCTTGGAAGTTACAGCAAACTGGGACTTCGCCATCTCCATTCCCTTGGACGCCACAGACCCTTTCTCATCCGGCAGCAAGAGGCCGAATCTCTTTCATCTGCAGCTACTCCCGGACATCCATACAGTTCTGTTCTGTGTTTCCATGTGTTGGCAACAACCAGGAAAGGAAGCAACCTTCCGTTCCATGTGTCCTCCAATGAGTTGGTCCATTCCATCACACAACGCTAGAACGTCGCCGTTTTAGCAACTTTTTGAATATAAATATATGAGGGCAGGATCTTGCTTGCTTCGGATTGCCCCAACATGCCTCGGCACTAGAGAAATTTCCATGCACTTGAGCTATACTGTTTCTTGTGTTCATACTCATCTGAACCCAACAGACTCTTGAGCGTGCATCTTACCCTGCTGCCCATGACCACGAGGGAGAGCCATCTAATTTCAGTTAGGAACAGACAGGATGCTCTCTCGTGCAATCTGCCTTGTCGTCAACGGCACAACAAAACAGATAAGCAACAGCTTGTCTGGATGATATTCTTGGTGTCCACTGCTCTCTTCATCAACCAATTGCTTCAGCCTCTCCCATATAAATACAGGTACAGCCCCAAGGCTTCAGCACCAACAGCCTACAATTCTTTTCCATTACTACCATACACAAGAAAACATCACCAAACCTTCAGTCCTCAACAATGGCTTGCCATCTACGGTCGGCGAGCACGCCCTCCAGCCCTCGCTCCAGCAACACACAAGTCGAGCAGCAGCTCCAGAGCCTGAGCGCAACCGTCTCTTCGCCCTCAGCGACCATCGATACGATGTGCCATGGTTTGAGGAGGCTGGCAGAGATCTACAGCTGCATCGAGAACATGATGTGCACACCCAGCAGCCAAGCAAGTCTTTGCCACACCCTGCAAAGGGTGGCAGTGGAGGCAGAGCTCGGACGGTCCCTCGTCGTGCTCGACCTCTGCAACGCCATGCAGGAGACCTTCATGGAATTGAAGATGACTGTCCAAGAGCTCTTGTTGGCTCTCAAGAGAGGAGCTGACGCGTCTGCTCAAGTCAAGGCGTACGTCAGGCTAGCCAAGAAAGCACAAAAGCAGTTCAAGAAAATCAGCAAGAAGACTGCTTCCGACAAGAACGATTCCAGGGTGGTGATGCTACTTGCAGAAGCGAGGGAGATCACCATTTCGCTACTCGAGTCCACATCCTCGGTCTTGTCCAAGCAAATTGAGATGCCCAAGTGGTCTCTTGTCTCCAAAACATTGCACAAGAGCAAAGCCGTCTGCGAAGAGGAGCAACTGCAGGCATTGGAGCGCAGTATCGGAGATCTTGAGAGCGGAGTGGAGCTTCTGTACAGGAGATTGATCCAGAACAGAGTTTCTCTTCTCAACGCTCTTAGTTCATAGATACCCTGAGCTCTGGCTCCCTGCGGTTGGCATCCACCTTTTAAAGGATTAGTCAATCATCATGATAGCAATTTTGGTAGCATGTACACTTGTGGATATATGCAGAAAGTTCACTTAATCGAAAAGCAAAGAGAAACAATTTTGGCAATTTCATATTTTCTGGATTTTACCATTTATGCTGTTAACTGATTTTTGTTAAACAAGTGTCTAACAAAAGATCTCTCTCCTCAAACATACAATCTATTTACAAGCGACAGAACAATAACATGGAATTTGGGGCATTCTATTTTCAAAAAAAAAAAAAAAGAATTTGGGGCATTCCTGTCACATAAAATGTTGTCTAGTTTATGATTTTACACTAGTGATGTTACAAGAAGTAATGGTGTTCCTAATGGCCTATGGGTCTCAGGTAATTATTTGCCAAGGGTCAAATTACGTGTCTCAAGCTCTAGCATGCTGAAACAAGCCAGCTCGAATCCACGACCTATAACCTTGTGATTATGCATTATCATTACCGAGGGGAATACCTAATGATGCTGATGACGAACAATAATTAAGCCAACACAGGCAACCAATAATACTGATCAAAACAAATCCACTGAAGATCCTTAATTCTTATCATGTTGTTGTACCTTCCCTTTTGCTTCCAAATGATACAATGAACTTCACGTTTTTATCACTATACTGGTTATGTTAAAAAAAAATGGAAGCATGCACCATTAAGTAATATGTGCAATCAGAAGTCGACCAAACAAACGTCACTTGCACATTTTTAGTTTTCGCGACCCTAACTTTTCAAACATTTCGTTACATTCTTATTATTACATTTCTCGTTTATGCTTATCGTGCGTCATAAGTAATTTTCATTCAGACGATAACCTTAGACAGCCACGGCCAGATGAAATTTAATATGAAAACAAGAATGCATGTTGGTTATGTCAAGAATCTGTGTGCACTTAACATGGTTGTCCTTGCTGTGGATAGCTGAGACACGCCAGCGCTGCTGCACAAGCAGAAGACCTCACCCTAATGTTGAAAAATTAGCGCTGCTGCACAACCAGATGAATTATTCCTCTCAGCAACAGAAAACCTGCATTTTATTTCCTTGGACAATACTTCTTCATGATCATATATCGAGATCCGAAATCAAACGAAGCACCCGTGCACTGCACTGTGTTATCAATAACCAAGACATGCCAGCCATATATGCTAGCTCTCCTATGGAGGTTACCAGATGAGATTCTTGCTGTCGGCTGCTCTTTTCATCGTACATTGCTGTTGCCTCTCTGATATATATACAGGGAGAAGCCCAAGGCTTCAGCACCAACACACTGCCTACCATTCTCTTCCATTTCTATACAGAAGAAAACAGCAACAAAGCTTCAATCTCCAAGCATGGCTTACCATCTACGATCGGCAAGCACGCCTTCGAGCCCTCGCTCAAACAGAGCGGAAGTCGAGGAGCAGTTCCAGAGCCTGAGCACAACCATCTCTTCGCCCTCGGCGACCATCGATACGATGTGTGATGGCTTGAGGAGGCTCGGTGACATCTACAGCTGCATCGAGAAGATGATGTGCACACCAAGCAGCCAAGTCAGCCTTTGCCAGACCCTTCAAAGGGCGGCAGTGGAGGTGGAGCTTGGACGGTCCCTCGTCGTGCTCGACCTCTGCAACGGCATGCGTGAGAGCTTCATGGTATTGAAGATGACTGTCCAAGAGCTACTGTTGGCTCTTAGGAGAGGAGACGATGTGTCTTCTCAGGTCAAGGCATATGTCAGGCAGGCAAACAAGGTCCAAAAACAGTTCAAGAAGATCAGCAAGAAAACTGCTTCCAACAAGGACGACTGTAGGGTGGTGATGCTAGTGGTAGAAGCGAGAGAGATCACCATTTCGCTGCTCGAATCCACATCCTCAATCTTGTCGAAGCAAGTTGAGATGCCCAAGTGGTCTCTTGCCTCCAAAACATTCCAGAGGAGCAAAGTTGTGTGCCAAGAGGAGCAACTGCAGGCATTGGAGCACAGTATTGGAGATCTTGAGAGCGGAGTGGAACTTCTCTACAGGAGATTGATCCAAAACAGAGTTTCTCTTCTGAATGTTCTTAGCTCGTACATACCCTGAGCTCTAGTTCCCTGCGGTTGGCATCCACCTTTTAAAGGATTAGTCAGTCATGAGAACAATTTTGCATTGTGTATACTTTTGGATATGTATAGGAAGTTCACTGAACCGAAAAGCAAAGTCAATTTCATTTCCCTGAATTTTTTTCATTTCTGATAAACTCAAATATCATTCACATGGTTAGGTAGCTTGATACAACTATTTCAGTACAATGTGTGTCAGATAGAAATGATATTTATCATGGTAGACCCCACCTTCATTAATACTTTTGAGTATAAGATTACGGGTAGAGGCAACACCCAACACATAAACAAATATCTGGCACGGCAAGCTAAATGACCTGATAAACCTCAATTTTTTTGCGGGCAATTGTTTTGGTAGGTTGTGATTGCTTCCAACAAACAAACACGAAAAATATTGCTTCCCACTAATTACATATTTGCTTCCGATTTGTTTTTAGCGGGACAGATTTGCTTCCGATAAATAAACAAATAAATAAATTTAGTTGCTTCTGGATGATTTTTCTTTGCAACGCAAACGTGCCATGGAAACATTTTTTTATGGAAGCGCATGCAATGGAAATATATTATTCAGAAAAATCTGCTTCGAAAATAAAGGTACTTCAAAAATTCGTTCCAGATGTATATATTCTCAACTAAAAAAACAAGCGTATATATTCTCGATTGAAACTAGGACGTCTATACTGAAACATTGGGTTGTAGGCAACATGTAATCCCTTGAAGCATCAGGCAGTAATGCTGGAAGTATACCTGATTAGTGTGTAAGAGAAATTCATTTATTTGGGCGCATAGGAAGCCTAGTGTGCTGTTGTTTGAAGCATGGTTAGTATCTAACCCAAATTTTGTTGAACTGTGTAGGAAGCATAAATGTTTCGTGAAACCTACACCTCTTTGGTTATTGTGTTACCGAAGCTTCATTCTTTTGGGCAGGAAGCAAAATAGAGACATATGCGATACAAAATTAATAAGATGGTGTAGCATACATGCGCATCGAGGCCTGCCATGAGCATGCCCACATGCTGTTAAAATTTGGTGTGATTCGTGCTTGGCAAGAAGCACACCATGTTCAAAGGTGGTGGTTCGGATAGGCCGATAGGACAAGTCTGGATGCACATTTTTTCACATCAATAAAACAGACCCAAAATTTTTCCACACACTAGCATTACCATGCCAAGCATCCATGATAAATTTCATTGAGTTCTGACATTTCGTGCATTTTCTAGGGTTTTCCCGGTTAAAAAAATCCTAAAACACTAGCCGAATGTGACGCAACATGCGTTCGATGTCCAAATTCCTTCAAATTTGCATGGAGGCCTGCCATGAGCATGCCCACATGCTAGCAAAATTTGCTGTAATTTCGTGCGTGGCAAGAAGCACACCATGTTCAAAGGTAGTGGTTCAGATAGGTCGGTAGGGCAAGTCTGGATGCACTTTTTTTTTCACATCAATAAAATGGATCCAAAAAATTTCCACACATTAGTATTATCATGCCAAACATCCATGATAAATTTTATTAACTTCTGACATTTTATGCATTTTTTAGGGTTTTCTCGATGAAACCCCCTAAAACAATAGCCGAACGTGACGCAACATGCTTTTGGTGTCTGAATTCTGTCAAATTTTGCATGGAGGCCTGCCATGAGAATCCCCACATGCTAGAAAAATTTGGTGTCATTTTATGCATGAAAAGAAGCACACCATTGTACAAAGGTGATGGTTCGGGTAGGCCGGTAGGGCAAGTCTGGATGCATTTTTTTCACATCAATAAAATGGACCCAAATTTTTCCACACACTAGCATCATCATTCCAAGCATCCATTATAAATTTCATTGAGTTATGATATTTTATGTATTTTCTAGGGTCTTTCCGGTGAAACCCCCAAAACACTAGCCGAACGTGACACAACGTGTGTTCTATGCCCGAATTCCTTCGATTTTTGCATGAAGGCTTGAAGTGAGCATGCCCACATGCTGGCAAAATTTTGTGTCATTTCATGCATGGAAAGAAGCACACCATGTTCAAATGTGGTGGTTCGGGTAGGCCGGCGGTAGGGCAAGTTTGGATGCACTTTTTTTTCACATCAATAAAATGGACTCGGATTTTTTTTCACACACTAGCATCACCATGCCAAGCATCCATGATAAATTTCATTGAGTTTTGGCATTTTTGCATTTTCTAGGGTTTTCCCCGTGAAAAGCCCCAAAACACTAGCCGAACGTGACGTAACGTGCTTGTATAAATGTTTATGAATTTGAAAAAAATACAGGCTTTTATAAAACATTTGTAAAAGTTGAAAGAGTTCCCGTATATGGAAAAAGTTCATGAATTTGAAAACAAAGTTTGCGAATTTAAGAAAATGTTCACGAATTTAAATGAAAAAGATTAGGGTAGAGCGTTCGGGTTGGGCGAAAGGTTCCGTCTCAGAGTACATTTTTTCGACATTGTTCAAATTGACGAAATTTTTCTAGGGCCTTGCATCACCATTCTAAGGCAGCATGCCAAGTTTAAAAATCTGCATGGTAAGAAATAAAAATGATTGGAGGGAGTATAAAAAAGGATCGGAGAGAGTATTCCTTGCCAACAGAACATGTACGTGTTGTACTCCTTGCATGGTAAGAAATAAAACAAGAAATATATATTGATTTCCTTCCTTTCAAAGCAGCGCACATTTTTCTCATCTTCTACTGGAAGCATGGATGCATGAGTCCAACCGCATGCACAACAATAGGAGCAGGCTTGGGAAAAAGGTGCTACAAACCAGGAACGAGCAGAGTAAATAGGCAAAAAGGAAAACTACAGGCAAGATAAAAATGATTGGAGGGAGTAATAAAAGCAACACAATTAAGGTGTCCTATTGGTTACGACTGTTAGTATTTTGTGTGGTGGTCTTGAGTTCGAATCACGTTGGATGCTGATTTTTTAAATTTTAATCATAAAGTAAAACTTGCGTAAATGGGCCAGCCCACGGCGGAGGTGGAAAATGTAATGTATGGGCGCAACCACGTACTTTCAAAAAAGACCATCCCGCTCTTTATTATGAAGGGGTATGGATTAATCTCAGCCATTGATGTGTTTAGGAGGATGTACCGAAGTAGAAGTCATTAAACTTTTGTCACTTCAGATTTTGGCGATAAGGGGAATTTTCTGTACCCCAAAAGACCAAGGCAGTCTTGGCATTCAAGAGTTACATGTTCAAAATAAATGCATGCTTAGTAAATGGTTGCGTAAATTGCTTACCAAGAATGGGATCCGTGAATCGCTTCAAAACAAATACTTGTAGACCTCATCTAGCTCTTATACTCCGTTGTAATAACTCAATGTAAGTGCGACATAGGAGTATTACCCATGTCGGGGGCCTGAAGCTGGGAAACCTCCATATATCTCTTTTGTCTCCAACAAGATTAACTCGAACTCTGAACTCCCTCTCTGTACTGTCTTCCATGATCCCAGACACAAAGGACATGCCGACAGGTCGAGCTCCACCGCCCCCAATTAGCGGGATGACCACCGACGCCAAGGAAATGACACCACAGCAGAGTCCGGGAGTAAGATGGCCAAAGAGGAGGGTTGGGGGTAGCAGTAGGGCTCCCCATGGTGCTGCGAGATCTTTTAGAGTACCCCAAAATAAATATAGACCGTACATTTCTCTTGATCCAGTGGACATTATTGCTTGGTACTCCATCACTCATCCAACGGAGTACTAAGTTAAAAAGTACTGGAGTACCTTGATTTAAGGGGCAAAACCGTAATCATATATAACATTCTAATATTATTTCATATTCGTGGTTCCCCTCGTAACCTCCCATGTATTCTGGCATCTTCTTTTTTTCAATTACAAGCAAAACGTAGTATATTGATATGCACGCAGCGTCCGGAGATGCCGGGATGAGCCCATGCCGGCGGGCTATGCACGTCCTTCGTAGGTGAGTAACGGGAAAGCATCCGCGCCTGAGACGAGCCGGAACAAGATCTATGCCGTGAAGCCGATCGAGGACTCATTTCCGCAACCATGGCGCAGTACAGGGGTTGGCCGGTGGCGGCTCGACGGGCGGCGCAGCAGGGCGGCCTGCGGTAGCGAAGGATCAGGTTTGAGGACATTATTGCTTGGTACTCCATTGCTAGGCACCGAGCGATCGGGATTTCCGGCCGAACGAACGGGAGCTTTTTCTGGCACTCAATCTGGAGTTTCTGTTTTTCTTTTGGGAGCTGTATTTGGCATCCATGCGAGATCACAGGGAGAAAATCGGAAGTACCCGTGGGAAAATAACTAAGTTACCCTTCACAACGAACGGCAAGATCTGTTCGGTACTCCAGCACATGTTTTGGGAGTACCAAGGTACCGTAAAATAGCTCGGTGCTGATTGGACGGGGCACCACGACTGGCCAGTAGGTCGTTCTTCGACGAGTCTTCAACAGGATATTTTCAACCACAGGTATACATTGATATTTTCTTATTACATTTCTCCTATATGCACCAAGCATGCTTCCATACGAATAGCGAACGAATATTTAAGGTAGCCAGCTTAAACTTAATATTAAAAGCAGGCAATACTGTTAGTGTAGTCGAGAATGTGCATCCACTTACATGGCTGTCCTTTTGTTGTGGGATAGCTGAAACACACCAGCGCTGCTGTGCAAGCAGTGCAACTCACCATAACGTTGGAGAACCAGCAGAGAACAAGACTAAACTAATCATTGCAGCAACACGAAACCCGCATTGCATTTCCTTGGCTAATCTTCCGTGATCACATATAACCCGTATCCAGATCCGAGATCAAACTGAACACTCGTGCAGTGCGCTGTGTCACCAATGACCTAGACATGCCAGGCACATAAGCTCACCGATTCACACTTGCTGCGCTAACCAAAAACACGTAGGCAACAGCTTTGTCTGATTGGGCTTTGGGTGGCCATGTTTCTTTCAACAGATCACCTTAACACGTATGGAGGTTAGTTGGATGAGATTCCTGCTGTCGACTGCTCTACCCATCATGCCATTGCTCCGTTATAAATACAGAGAGAAGCCAAGGATTGAGCATCAACAAACTGCAGCCCTTGTCTTGCCAACCTTTCTCCTCCATTTCCATACTGAAGAAAGTAGCATCAGAGCCTCAAAACCACAAGCATGGCTTACCACCTAAGATCTGGAAGCGCGCCTTCTAGCCCTCGCTCAAGCAAACCCCAAGTAGAGCAGCAGCTCCAGAGCCTGAGCGCAACCATCTCTTCGCCCTTGGCGACCATCGATACGACTTGCGAAGGTTTGAGGAAGCTGGCAGACATATACAGCTGCATTGAGGAGATGATGTGCGCACCCAGCAACCAAGTCAGCCTCTGCAGGACCCTGCAAAGGGTGGCAGTGGAGGCAGAGCTAGGGCGGTCCCTCGTCGTGCTCGACCTCTGCAACGCCATGCAGGAGACCTTGATGGAGCTGAAGATGACTGTCCAAGAGCTCTTGTTGGTTCTCAAGAGAGGAGAGGACACAACTTGCCAAGTCAAGGCATACATCCGTCTAGCCAAGAAAGCACAAAAGCAGTTCAAGAAGATCAGCAAGAAGACTACTTCCGACAAGAACGATTCTAGGGTGGTGATGCTAATGGCAGAAGCGAGAGAGATCACCATTTCACTTCTCGAATCCACATCCTGCATCTTGTTGAAGCAAATTGAGATGCCCAAGTGGTCTCTTGTCTCCAAAACATTGCAGAAGAGCAAAGTTCTGTGCGAAGAGGAGCAATTGCGGGCATTGGAGTGCAGTATCGAAGATCTTGAGAGCGGAGTGGAACTTCTGTACAGGAGATTGATCCAGAACAGAGTTTCTCTTCTCAATGCTCTTAGTTTGTAGATACCCTGAGCTCTAGTTCCTGCGGTTGGCATCCACCTTTTAAAGGATTATTAGTCAATCATCCTAACAGTTTTGCAATGTGTATGCATAGAAAGTTCAATAGCAAGCAAAAGCAATTTTGTCAATTTCCTATTTTCTGAATTTTATCATTTATGCAAGCTCCACGATATTAATCAGTATCCTGATTAAACGACTTGGTTTGTCCTCAAACATACTATGTACTTACAGGCAACAGAACAATAACTGATATAAATCAGTATCCTGCTTACATTACTTGGTTCAATAAAATGTTATCTACTTTATAGTTCTACACTACTGATGTTATAAGAAGTGATGGTGCCTCCAGAATCTGGAAGGTGAAACATGCCAGCTCCAACCCATGAGCTAGTGATAATGCATGATCATTATCGAGGGGAATACCTAATGATGCTGATGACTAACAATAATCAGGCCAACACATGCAATCGATAATACTGACCAGAACAAATCCACTGAAGATCCTTTCTTATCTTGTTGCTGTACCTTCCCTTCTGCTTCCTAATAGTACAATGAACTTCATGTTTCCGTCGTTGGATTAGTTTCAAAAAAAAAAAAAATCAGTAGCATGCTTCTATTTTATGCATAGCATGCATCGTAGGTAATTTTCGTTCACACAATTATCTCAGAATTATACTTGCGTGTTGCGTCCAGAATCTGTGTGCACTTACATGGTTGTCCTTGCTGTGGATAGCTGAAACACGCCAGCAGTGCTGCACAGGCATAAGACCCCATCATAATGTAGAAAAATCAGCGAGCACAACAACAGAAAACCTGTATTGTATTTCCTTCAACAATACTTCATGATCACATATCAAGATCCGAAATCAAACGAAACACCCGTGCAGTATATTCTGTTACCAACAGCCAAGACATGCCAGGCATATAAGCTAACTCATTGATGTTTGCCACGCTAACCACAAGCAGATAAAGCAACACTCTCTTATGGAGGTTAGCAGATAGGATTCTTGCTGTCGGCTGCCCTGTTCATCGTGTCATTGCTGCTGCCTCTCTGATATATATACAGGGAGAACCCCAAGGCTTAAGCACCAACAAACTGCAGGTCATCTTGCCTACCATTCTCATCCATTTCTATACAAAAGAAAACAGCACCAAAGCTTCAATCTCCAAGCATGGCTTACCATCTACGATCGGCAAGCACGCCTTCGAGCCTTCGCTCGAACAAAACTGAAGTCGAGCAGCAGCTCCAGAGCCTGAGCACAACCATCTCTTCGCCCCCAGCGACCATTGATACGATGTGTGATGGCTTGAGGAGCCTCGGTGACATCTACAGCTGCATCGAGAAGATGATGTGCACACCAAGCAGCCAAGTCAGCCTTTGCCAGACCCTTCAAAGGGCGGCAGTGGAGGCGGAGCTTGGACGGTCCCTCGTCGTGCTCGATCTCTGCAACAGCATGCGGGATAGCTTCATGGAATTGAAGTTAACTGTCCAAGAGCTACTGTTGGCTCTCAGGAGAGGAGAAGGTGTGTCTTCTCAAGTCAAGGCATATGTCCGGCTAGCAAACAAGGTGCAAAAACAGTTCAAGAAGATCAGCAAGAAAACTGCTTCCGACAAGAACGACTCTAGGGTGGTGATGCTAATGGCAGAAGCAAGCCATTTCGCTGCTCGAATCCACATCCTCAATCTTGTCGAAGCAAGTTGAGATGCCCAAGTGGTCTCTTGCCTCCAAAACATTCCAGAGGAGCAAAGTTGTGTGCCAAGAGGAGCAAAGTTGTGTGCCAAGAGGAGCAATTGCAGGCACTGGAGCACAGTATTGGAGATCTTGAGAGCGGAGTGGAACTTCTCTACAGGATATTGATCCAAAACAGAGTCTCTCTTCTGAATGTTCTTAGCTCATAGATACCCTGAGCTCTAGTTCCATGCGGTTGGCATCCACCTTTTAAAGGATTGTTAATCAATCATGATAGAAATTTTGCAGTATGTATACGTGTGGATATGTATAGGAAGTTCACTGAACCGGAAAGCAAAGAAAAACAATTTTGTCAATTTCATTTCACTGAATTTTTCCATTTCTGCTAAACTCTAATATTATTTACATGGTTAGGTGCCTAGATACAACTATTTCAGTAGAATGTTTGTTAGATAGAAATGATATTTATTATAGTACACTCCACCTTTATTAAGACTTTTTGACTATAAGATTACGGGTAGAGACAACACATAAACAAATATCTGGCACGGCGAGGTAAAAGACCCGATAAATCTCAATGTTAACTTCAGTTAACACGCCACCATATTTCTTCATATCCTCGCTAAAAGAACTGCACCCAGCTGCACCGATCTCTGGAAAAAAAGTAGCGATGATGATGCTTCTAGAGATACCTAAAGGAGTTCGATTACACTTTTGTCTCTTCAGATTTTGGCGATAGGGGGAATTTTGTGTACCCCAAAAGACCAAGGCAGTCTGGGCATTCAAAAGTTAGATGTTAAAACTAAATTCAGGCCTAGTAAATGGATGTGTAAATTGCTTACCGAGAATGGGATCTGTCAATCGCGTGTTCGAAACAAATACTTGTAGACCCAATCTAGCTCTTATACTCCATTGTAATAACTCAATATCGATACACTGTAAGCGCGATATAGGACTATTACCCATGTCGGGGGCCTGAAGCTGGGCAACCTCCATATACCGAAAAAGGCTTTTGCCCCGCTTTATATATAAGGCAAACGCTTCATGATAAGCATAACTAGGGCTCCCCCCCCCCTCCTCGCTCTCGCGACCGCGTCGCCCCCCGCGGGCGGCCGGCCGCGCACCTCTCTCTCCCGCCTCCAGCCCCCCTCTCCCCTTCCTCCCCGCCGCCGTCGCTGGCGCCCGCGGCCGGCCTGGCCCCGAGTCGCTGGTGGCGGCGGCCTTCCTGCCCTTCCCCTCCCGGTGGCTCCGGCGCGGGGCGGAGTTGCACCGGGGGGTGCTCCTAGGCGGCGGCTGTCCAGCTGGCGGCGGGGTTCCCTGTCGCAGAGCAGGCGGGCGGCTGGGCAGCGGCGCCGTCGTTGGCGGCGGGGTGGCGCTGTGGCTCGTCCTGGCGGCGGCGCTCGGCCCAGATCTAGGCCCTACGGGGCCCATCTGGGCCTGGGCGGGCCGGCGGCGGGGCTGGTTGGCGGCGTGACTCCCGGGATGCAGGGGAGCGGTGTTGCGCGACGGCGGCTGGCGGCACCGATGCCAGCTTGCTGCAGCACGGCCGGCGAGGCTTAGCGGGCCCGTTTCGGGCCTGGCCGGGCCAGGGGTGGCCTGGTATGCCCCGCTGCCGTGTCCGGTCGGCTACCGCGACAGCGCCGGAGGCTCGACTTCTCGCACGACGGCGGTGGAGGTGGTTCCCTTCCGGTCGGCATTGGTGCTGTTGTTCTCGTCGCGTGGCGCTTCTCTCCGGTCTTCTCGGCCTCGTGGTGGTCCTCGTAGTGAGACGGCGTGGGCGGCGGCGCAACCGCGGTGGCGCATTGGGTGGTAGTTTGGATGGTTGGCTCCGGATGGGCGGTGGTGTTTGGTGTGCGGGAGAAATCCTTGCCGGTTCGTCCGGCGCCGATGCGGTGACACCGGCGGGTGCTACCATTCCTTCTTGAAGGGCGTCGGTGGTAGCCATCCCCTACTTTCCTCCGCACGCCGGGGGAAACCCTAGGACTTGTCCGGGCAGCAGCGTCGTCGGCGTCGCATACCTTCTTGGAGGTGCTGCTTGGTATGCGGCACTCGGAGCCTCGGGCGGTGGTGGGGTGTTTCCGGAGGGCGCAGCGGTGGCGGGCCTTCCGCGCTTTGTCGATCTGCCGTTGTTGGCATTATGTTTCTTCTTTTTTTGTCTTTGGGCTTGTTGTGCTGCTCGCCCCAGCGTCGAGATGTATCCTATGTTGGCTGGTTGCTTTGGAATACAAAGCGGGGGGAAACCCTTTTTCGGTATATAAGGCAAACCACCGCTTTATATATAAATCTAGGCAACCTCCATATCTCTTTTGTCTTCGATGAGATTCCCTCGAGCTTCGAACTCCCTCTCTATACTGTCTTCCGTGACCTTAGACACAAAGGACGCACCGACAGGTCGAGCTCCGCAACCACCGGCTTCCAGGAAAAGCCACCACGGCAGAGGCCAGCAGTAAGAAGGCCAAAGAGGAGGGTGGAGGGGTGGTGGTAGGGTTTCAAAAAACAGCTCCCCCCCTCGTGTCGCTCCCGCAAGCGACCGAGGTGCCAGCGACGACGGAGCCTCATCTCCTCCTTGCGCGAGGGCTCGACACGGGCCGGCGACCTCGAGCGGTGGCGTGGGTAGGCCTGACGGCGGCACCGCGGTGCCTTGACCTGGGCGTGGTGGGCTGGACACGGCAGGGGCTGTGACCTATGGAGGCGGCGGCCGGCGGGGGCTCGGCCCGGATCTGGTCCGTCGCGGTCCAGGGGGCCTCCTGGCAGCTGCTTGTGCCGGCGGCACGGCAGCTGCGGCTATGCGGCGGTGGCCCTGGTGCTCCGGCGTGGTGTGGTGGCGGGTTGGCCTCGTCCCGACCAGATCTGGCAGGGGGGTTGGCGGACGGCGCATGACCAGGGGCTCTGGGGCCCTGGGTGCGTGATGCCGGCACGGATCCGGCGGGGCAGCTGCCTTGGTTGACAGTGGTCGATCTGGGGCTGCGGCGGTCGGTGTGCCTCATTGCGGGCTGTTCCTGGCGGGCAGCACTGATCTGGAGTATGGTGGAGGATGGCGGTCGGCGGCACCCATGCAGAGGGCCGGCCTATTCAGCGTTGGTGCTTGCCGTCGCGTTTGTGCCATTCTATCTTGCTCCTCCATTGTGTCGTCGGTCCGAGTTGGTGCCGTGCCGTTGGTTGGAGCGACGCCGGTGGCCATGGGCGTGGCGGCGTCTAAGCTCGTCTCGACAAAGGTCGGGGACTAGTGTGGGGCTTGCTCGATGGTGGCCGTCGGCAGCTACTAGGCCGTGTTCCCCCCTCCCCCTCCCTCCGGTCCACAGGGACTGGCTGGGGACACAGGCGTGGACGCCTCCTACGGTGGAGGTGATCACCCAAGCCCGGTGGCTGATGCCGGGCTAGGAGTAGAAGGATGTATCTTCCACTCTTCCCATCGCATGGTCTGTGCGTTACGATGTTGATGGCTGGTGGTGACTCGGGACATGGATGTCGGGGCGGCGACCCCGGATGGTGGTCCGCATGGTGGCTTTCCGGCAAGCTCCACGGCGATAGTGCTGACTACGTTTCTCGGTCGGCGGGGTGTAGTGCAGGGTGGTTCGGGCACACTTTCTGTTGCCCAGATCAGGATCTGGAGGCCGGTTCTCGCCGTGACTGTTCTGGGTGCCCCGTGGTGGCACGGGTGAGCTGCCGAGCGAAAGCTTCATGCTTTGGCGCCAGCGACGATGACATCTGCAGGTGCCGATATCTTCTTGAAGACGTCGTCGTGGCTCTCCTCTCCATGTCAGAGTCTCCAGGTGAAAACCCTTGTCCACCTCGGGCTTGGCAGCGTCGGTGCTCGCGTTCCCCTCTTGAGGGTGTTGTCATGGAGGGTAGGTGTCCTAGGTCGTGTCATGGCGTTGTAATCGTGTAGTCTAGTGCTAGTTTTTGGGTAGCATAGACGCGTGTGTTTATGTTGGCCACTTATATAGGGATCTTCTTTCTGTTAATGAGCAAAGAACCAAGTCCGAGGCTGAGCAAGGTCTACGAGCTCTCTTGAGAGAGGAGGAGCTCAAGTGGTCATTGCGTGCTAAAACGCTTAAGGTTGTCCAAGGGGACGACAATACACAATTCTTCCATATGGTTGCAAATGGCAAACATAGGAAGAAGAAAATCATACAGCTTGAACAGGACAAGGGAACAATAGTGGGACACGAAAATCTGAAAGCGTATATTTCGAATTATTATAAGCAACTCTTTGGACCCCGAATACAAGCACTGTGACGCTCGATGAATCTGTGATTGATGATATTCCTCAATTACAGATAGTGGAGAATGATATTCTCTCTGCACCGTTTACTGAAAAAGAGGTTCTTCAGGCAATATCACAAATGAAGCCGAATAAAGCACCGGGACCAGATGGGTTTCCAGCTGAATTCTATAAGAAATGTTGGCATATTATTAAAGATGATCTTATGCCTATGTTTCATGATTTTTTTCAACGGTCATTTGGAGTTGTTTCATCTTAATTTCAGTACGATAACGCTGCACCTAAGAAAGATGAGGCAGTTCGGATCGAACAATTCCGGCCCATATGTCTGTTGAATGTGAGCTTCAAAATTTTCACAAAGGTTGGAACCAATAGATTGACACAAATTGCTCATTCAGTGATCCAACCAGGCCAGACAGCGTTCATGCCGGGGCGACACATACTGGAAGGGGTGGTCGTGCTGCATGAAACGCTTCATGAGATCCACTCAAAGAAACTAGATGGGGTTATCTTCAAAGTGGATTTTCAGAAGGCGTATGATAAAGTAAAGTGGCCTTTTCTTCAGCAGGCAATGCGCATGAAGGGTTTTAGTGAAGCTTGGAGGAACCAAGTGGATACCCAAGTCCAGAAGGGTAGTGTCGGAATCAAGGTGAACGATGATATCGGTCACTATTTTCAGACGTATAAGGGGTTGAGACAAGGGGATTCCATGTGTCCTCTTTTGTTCAATATTGTGGCAGATATGTTGGCCGTCATTATTGGCAGGGCCAAGCAGCATGGCCATGTAGAGGGTTTAGTTCCTCATCTAGTCGATGGAGGAGTCTCCATTCTACAATATGCTGATGACACTATCTTATTCATGGAACATGACATGACAAAGGCACGTAATATGAAACTTATCTTATGCCTCTTCGAACAATTGTTTGGCTTAAAAATAAATTTTCATAAGAGCGAGTTGTTCTGCTTTGGGAAGGCCAAAGACGATGAACACACTTACAAACAATTATTTGGATGTGAATTAGGTGCTTTACCATTCAGTTACTTGGGTATTCCGATCCATCACCGTAAGCTATCCAATAAAGAATGGAAGTGTATCGAAGAACGAATTAAAAAAAATTAGCTGCTGGAAGGGCAAGCTTATGTCATATGGAGGTCGGCTAGTCCTGATTAACTCAGTACTGACTAGTATGCCAATGTTTCTACTTTCGTTCTTCGAAATTCCGAAACGGGTTCGGAAGCGACTTGATTTCTTTAGATCTCGTTTCTTCTGGCAGTCTGATGAGGCCAAGAGGAAATACCGTCTCGCGAGATGGGACATCCTTTGCCGACCTAAAGACCAAGGGGGTCTCGGTATTGAGAACTTAGAAATTAAGAATAAATGTCTTATGAGTAAATGGTTATACAGGCTAGAGACTGAGCCGGAGGGTATGTGGTCACAAATCCTGCGCAATAAGTATTTACACTCGAAGACACTAGCTCAGGTTACCATGCGACCGACTGACTCGCCATTCTGGAAGGGACTTATGAGAACGAAGGACTTGTTCTTTCGTAGGGTCAAATTCTTGGTGGGCAATGGGATGTCAACAAGATTTTGGGAGGATACATGGTTAGGAGAGACGCCCCTGACCGTCCAATACCCCACCCTATATAATATTGTGCAACGTAAGGAGGATTACGTAGGCACAGTCCTTCAGGCCATTCCCTTGAACATCCAGTTTAGACGGGTGTTAGTTGGTGAGAGATGGACCGCCTGGATGCATTTGGTTCGGAGACTGATAGACGTTCAACTCTCCGACCAACCGGATGCGTCACAATGGAAGTTAACTAAGAATGGGATTTTTATGGTGAAATCATTTTATACGGATTTGATTAATTCTGGCCCACTCTCAAGGTCGTTGCACATTTGGAAGGTTAAGGTTCCTTTGCGTATTAAATTTTTTATGTGGTTTGTCCACAAGCAAGTGATACTCACAAAGGACAACTTAATTAAAAGGTGATGGGTAGGAAGTTCGTGGTGTTGTTTTTGTGATCATGATGAAACAATACAACACTTATTTCTTGATTGCCACTTGCCAAGCTACTTTGGAGAACGATTCATATAGCTTTCAACATTAATCCTCCAGTTGATATTGCGTCATTGTTTGGGACGTGGTTAGCTGGAGTTGAACAGATTACTGTGGCCCGTATTCGGATTGGAATATGTGCACTATTATGGGCTATATGGAACTGCAGGAATGATACGATTTTTAACAGACAACACACTTTAACTTTCTTGCAGGTCATCTTCAGGGCTACAGCTTGGATTCGTACGTGGTCCTTACTCACTCCTATGGACTCCAGGGAGCCTTTGGTTACTGGGTGCAACCAATGGGAGATGGTAGCTCGGGCTATATTCAACCGGTTCGGATGGCGCTCGCATAACAGGATAGGAGTCTAGGGAGCTTATCCTTCTTATTACCGTATCGGTTGCCTTTGTCAGCATGTAATTTTCCTTTTTCACTTTGTTCTGCCCCATTTACGAGCTATAAGACCTTTTTGATGATACTTTCTGGATTTTTAATAAGATGGTTGCATGCATCATCATGATGCAGAGGCCGGGGGCATGCCTCCATTTCCAAAAAAAAATTATATAGGGATCTGCTGCCTCAGAGGACTACCTCACCAGATTATATCGTTCAACCGTGTAACTTTGGTGTTGTTGCTTTATATATAAAGCAGGGGGAGAGCCTGTTTCGAGATGATGGTAGGGTTCCCCTTGGTGCTGGTTGGAGGGGGCGATACGAATGGCCAGTGAGTCGGGCTTCGACGAGTCTCCAACAGGATATTTTCAACCACAAGTATACATAGATATTTTGTTCTTACTAGTACATTTCTCCTATATGCACCAAGCATGCTTCCATACGAACGACGTACAATTATTAAAGATAGCCAGCTTAAACTTAATATTAAAATCAGAGCAAAATACTGTTCGTGTAGTCGAGAATCTGCATCCACTTACATGGCTATCCTTTTGCTGTGGGATCGATGAAACACACCAGCGCTGCTGTGCAACCAGTGCAACTCATCATAACGTCGGACAACCAGCAGAGAACAAGACTAAAATAATAATTGCAGCAACACGAAACCCGCATTGCATTTCCTTGGCTAATCTTCTGTGATCACATATAACTCATATCTAGATCCGAGGTCAAACCGAACACTCGTGCAGTGCGCTGTGTCACCAATGACCGAGACATGCCAGGCACATCTAAGCTCACTGATTCACACTTGCTGCGCTAACCAAAAACACGTAGGCAACAGCTCTGTCTGAATGGGTTTTTGGTGGCCATGTTTCTTTCAACAGATCACCTTAACACGTATGGAGGTTAGTTGGATGAGATTCCTGCTGTCGACTGCTCTACCCATCATGCCATTGCTCCGTTATAAATACAAAGAGAAGCCAAGGATTGAGCACCAACAAACTGCAGCCCTTGTCTTGCCAACCTTTCTCTTCCATTTCCATTACCAAGGTGGCGACTAACCGTCTGAATGGGGTGGCTGATCATGTAGTCAAACCAACCCAAACAGCATTCATGCAAGGGCGAAACATTTTGGATGGTGTTGCTGTCCTTCATGAAACAGTCCACGAGCTTCATCATAAAAAATTGAATGGAGTCATTTTTAAAATCGACTTCGAGAAAGCTTATGATAAAGTAAAGTGGCCCTTTTTGTTACAAACATTACGTATGAAAGGGTTTTCCGATACTTGGTGTCGATGGGTTGAGAGCTTTGTGTCCGGAGGTAGCGTAGCTATTAAGGTAAACGACGATGTAGGCAACTATTTCCAGACAAGGAAGGGGCTCCGTCAAGGGGACCCCGCATCACCCATTCTGTTTAATATTGTGGCTGATATGTTAGCTACTCTTATTGAGAGGGCCAAGTTAGCAGGTCAAGTCACCGGGGTCATTCCTCATTTAGTAGAAGGAGGCCTATCAATTTTACAATATGCGGATGACACCATTTTGTTCCTGGACCATGACTTAGAAAAGGCCAGAAACCTTAAATTGCTGTTATGTGCCTTTGAGGATCTTTCTGGACTAAAGATTAATTTTCATAAGAGTGAACTCTTCTGTTTCGGCGAGGCCGCAGAAGTTTCACAAGATTATGCTGAAATCTTTGGTTGTCAACTCGGACAATTTCCAATTTGCTATCTGGGTATCCCTATTCACTATAGGCGACTGACAATAGCTGAATGGAAGCATGTTGAAGAGAGACTGGAGAAACGTCTGGCCAGTTGGAAGGCCAAACTCTTGTCCTATGGAGGTCGACTAATCTTGATCAATTCGGTCCTTACCAATATGGTTCTTTATATGTTATCTTTTTTTCATCTCCCAAAAGGAGTGCTCCAGCGTCTTGACTATTATAGATCAAGATTTTTTTGGCAGAGCGATAATGAAACCAAGAAGTATCGTTTGGCGAGGTGGAACGTATTATGCCGCCCTAAAAGCCAAGGGGGGCTTGGAATCCAGGATCTTGAGATAAAAAATGTATCACTGCTCAGCAAATGGGTATATAAATTACTCACTGAGAACGGTGTTTGGCAGGAAATCATTCGTAATAAATACGTGGGTTCCAAAGCAATATCCCAAGTCTACTGGAGACCCGGAGATTCACATTTTTGGAGTGGGGTGATGAAAGCTAAAGAATTCTTTTTCCAGTTTGGAACGTTTTCGGTTAGGGACGGCTCCCAGACACGTTTCTGGGAAGACACTTGGCTGGGGAACAACCCCTTAAATGTGCAATACCCAAGTTTATATCGGATAGTTAGACATAAGTTTGTCACGATTAAACAAGTGCTGGGACATGAAAACCCTGATATTTCTTTTCGTCGAACCCTCATTGGTCCTCGATTGGCAGCATGGGATGATCTGCTTACCCGACTGGGAGTCATCCAGCTGCCAGTGGAACCGGATATCTTTAAATGGAAATTGCATCAGAATGGTAAGTTTTCAGTTAAATCCATGTATGATGCACTGGTTCATAACGAGGTACCAATAGATAATAGGAAATTGTGGAAGCTTAAGATTCCCCTAAAAGTGAAAATTTTCCTATGGTTTTTCACTAAAGGAGTTATCTTAACTAGGGACAATTTGGCACGACGAAACTGGCTAGGTTGCAAAAAATGTGTTTTCTGCCACCATGATGAGTCGATTAAGCACTTATTTTTTAAATGCAAGTTTGCTCGATCGGTATGGGCCATTGTCCAAATAGCTTTGAGTCTATACCCTCCTCGTAGTGCACGTAATATGTTCGGCAACTGGTTGAGGGGAATAGATAAACAATTTTCTAAACACATTCTTGTGGGGGCGGCTGCCTTATGTTGGGCACTCTGGCTCACTAGGAATGATATTGTTTTTAACCGTAAATGCGTTTGTTCTTCTATGCAGGTTATTCATATATGCTCGCGATGGCTCCGTATGTGGTCTATCCTGCAGCGGCCGGAGGACAGAGACCTTTTTATGATGGCGTCTACATGGCTGGAGCGTTCGGCCAGGGAGATTTTCTACCCCCATGGATGGCGGTGTGATCTTCGAATTGGATTGGCCCCGCTATAGGCTTGTTTTATTGTTTACTTGTGGCTGTTTAGCCATATTTTTTTGATCTAGACTTCTTCAAACTTTTGGCTGTGTGCATCTAGCTATGCAGAGGCCGGGTGATCTTTGATGCGTCTGTATCAACTCGATATTTCAATTCAATGAAAAGCCCTTTATCGAAAAAAAATTCCATACCGAAGAAAGTAGCATCAGAGCCTCAAAACCACAAGCATGGCTTCCATCTAAGATCTGCAAGCGCGCCTTCCAGCCCTCGCTCAAACAAACCCCAAGTAGAGCAGCAGCTCCAGAGCCTGAGCGCAACCATCTCTTCGCCCTTGGCGACCATCGATACGACATGCGAAGGTTTGAGGAAGCTGGCAGACATCTACAGCTGCATTGAGGAGATGATGTGCACACCCAGCAACCAAGTCAGCCTCTGCAGGACCCTGCAAAGGGTGGCAGTGGAGGCAGAGCTAGGACGGTCCCTCGTCGTGCTCGACCTCTGCAACGCCATGCAGGATGTTAGGAATGGGCAACTGCATTCACAGGAGGGCCAAGGGCCAGTACATATACATGTGTATGGTAAAGTGCAAGAGAGACTATACACATCTAACACCCCCCTCAAACTCATGGTGGATCAACAACACTGAGTTTGGAGAGAAGAAAACTATGCTGCGCTTGAGTCTGTGCCTTCGTGAAGAAGTCCGCCAACTGTAACTCAGAGGGCACATAGTGAAGAGCGAGAGTCTGATCCTGCACAGCAGCACGCACAAAGTGGGCATCCACACCGATGTGCTTGGTGAGCTCATGCTTCACCGGGTCACGCGCAATACTGATAGCACCAGTACTGTCTGACAATAAGGGAGTCGAGGTAGTAACAGACACACCAAAGTCCTCAAGTAACCACCGTAACCAGATCACCTCAGCCGTCAGCATAGCCATGGCTCGCAACTCAGCCTCTGTACTCGAGCGAGAAACGGCAGTCTGTTTCTTTGTCTTCCAGGCAATAAGAGAGCCATCAAGAAAGACACAATAAGCAGACAGCGAGCGTCGATCAGAGGGATCACTAGCCCAGGTCGCATCAGAGTAGGCCTGGAGCTCAAGAGAGCTGGAGCGGGGAAAGAAAAGGCGTTGAGAGAGCGTGCCACGAAGATATCGTAGAACACGGAGGAGATGACTATAGTGGACAGAGGTGGGGGCTGAAACGAACTGACTCAGGATATGAACAGGATAGGAGATATCAGGACGCGTAACAGCAAGATAAACAAGACTGCCAACAAGGTGTCGATAGCGAGTGGGGTTAGGGAGAGGGTCACCATCAGAAGCACGAAGCTGAACGTTGAGTTCCATAGGAGTCACAACTGTGCGCTCATCACCGAGAGCAGCACGAGCAAGAAGATCCTGAATATATTTTTCTTGGAAGATGTAGAAGCCATCAGAGGTCGAGGAGATCTCAATCCCAAGAAAATAGCGAAGTGGACCAAGATCAATCATGAGGAACTGGTCGCGAAGGCGAGCCTTAACAAAGGCTATGCAGTCAGAGTCGTCACCAGTGATGATCATGTCATCAACATAGAGAAGGAGCAGAGTCCGACCACGAGGAGACGTGTGAACAAACAACGCGGGATCATGATCACTGGGCAAGAAGCCAGCGGCAGTCACCACAGAGGCGAAGCGCTCAAACCAGGCGCGAGGGGCCTGTTTAAGACCATAGAGGGAGCGGCGAAGTTGACAGACCAAACCATCAGGAGCATAGTACCCCGGTGGTGGCTGCATATAAACCTCCTCACGCAACTCGCCATTAAGAAAAGAGTTCTGAACATCAAGTTGAGAGATAGACCAATGACGAACAGAAGCAACAACAAGAAGAGTGCGAACAGTGGTCATGTGGGCCACAGGAGCGAATGTCTCATCATAATCGCGTCCCTGCTCCTGCTAAAAACCACGGGCCACAAGGCGCGCTTTGTAGCGCTCAAGAGAACCATCAGAGCAAGTCTTAATCTTGTAGACCCACTTGCAGGTGATGGGACGGACACCGAAAGGGAGGGAAACCAGATCCCATGTGCCAGAGCGCTCAAGGGCAGCAAGCTCTTCGGCCATCGCAAGCTGCCATTCAGGCTGAGTCATGGCAGTCCGATAGGAAGTGGGCTCAGCAATAACAGAGAGACCGTACCGATCAGGAGAGTAGCGATCAGGCGGGGGGCGAGGCCGAGCACGGAGGTTATGAACCGGGGGAGGAGTGAAAGGAGGTGCACCAGAGGTGGAAGGCGCATCAGGGGAAACATCCTCAGAACGAGGGCGACGAGTATAGTGAAGAGGAAATGGTGAGAGAGGGCGACGGACTGGAGATGATGGTGGAGAGTTGGAGGAGGATGGGGAAGATGGTGTCGGTGGTGAAGGAGAAGGAAGGAGAGGTGCAGGCAGAGGAGGAAAAACATGAGGAGGCACATAGCAGGGTGTATCAGGGAGAAGAAGAAAAGAAAGATCGTCCACAGAGAAGCTCGAGGTAGAAGGACGTGGGTAGTAAGAGCGAGACTCGTCAAAGGTCACATCACGCGAGATGCGCAAACGACGACCAACAGGATCCCAGCAGCGATAGCCCTTGTGCTCATCACTGTAGCCAAGAAAAACACACTCAACCAACTGAGCAGTCAGTTTGGTGCGTTCTCGCGGGGCAAGAAGGACATAGCACACACATCCAAACATACGAAGAGCTGAGTAGTCAGGAGAGCGACCAGTGAGACACTCCATAGGAATACCACCCTGCAGAGCAGTCGATGGTTGTATGTTGATGAGATAGGTGGATGCAGAAACAGCCTCAGCCCAAAAATGGGGTGGGAGAGAAGCGGCAATCATCAGAGCACGAGCCGTCTCAAGTAGATGACGATGCTTACGTTCGGCAACGCCATTCTGAGCATGTGCACCAGGACATGAGAACTGGGCAAGAGTACCCTGTTCCGCAAGAAAACCACACAACAGCTGGGAGATAAACTCACCAGCCGAGTCAGCACGAGAAGTACGAATTGGCGTGGAAAACTAGGTGTGAACCATGGCAGCAAAACGTTTGTATATAGAGAGAACCTCGCTACAAGATTTCATAAAGTAGAGCCAAGTGTAGTGAGAGAAATCATCAATAAACAAGATATAGTAGCGGTGACCACCTTTCGAATCAAAGGGAACAGGACCCCATACATCAGAATGAACTAAGTCAAAAGGACGCTGAGATACCGACTCACTGGTAGGATAAGGTAACAGGGTCTGTTTGCCAAGTCTGCAACCATTACAATGTAAAGAAACATCTCCAGATACAGACCCTAAGAGGCCCTGACGAACTAAAGAAGACAAGCGAGAGCCACATATGTGACCAAGGCGATGATGCCACTGCTGGAAGGACGCAGACGAAGAGGCAGCAAGAGCATGGGAGCTGGCTGAAGTGGTGGCAGCGGAAGGAACACAAAGCCAATCAACCTCCCAAAGGCCCTCTGACTCACGGCGCCGGGGGCCAGCACCAACCAAAGCCTTGGTACGACGATCCTGAATGGAGCACGAGTCGATATCAAGAATGACAGACAACCAGAATCAGTAAGTTGGGCAGCGGAAAAAATATTCATGGTGAGGCGAGGAACATGTGAAACACTAGGAACAGAAAAAGATGGAGTGGAAAAAAGACCACGGCTAGCAACAGGAAGAGGTGTGCCATCAGCGGTAAGAACATTAACAGGCGAATCAAGAGGTCGGAGAGAAGACAGCACGGAAGAATCAGAAGACATATGAAAAGAGGCTCCAGAATCCAGAACCCACGAAGATGTACCTGACTGTGTAGATGCCTGCGGTGGTGGAGCAGTGGCTGCAGTCACAGCAGCAACGGAACCGGTCGACAAAGAGCCTGAGGAAGCTAAGAGGCGCTTGAGCCTCATAATGTCCTGGTCAGCGAGTGACGGGGTCGAGGAGGATCCAGGAGTCCCACTGGAAGAGGAGCGCCTCTGGTCTCGCTTCTTCTCACGGCAATCAGACTCTGGGTGACCTGGCCGAGAGCAGTAGCCACAGAAGGTGTCACGGCGCGACCGGGCCCTCTCAGCATAAGGACGACCACCCCCCTGAAGGAGTAGGCAGGAGCGGTGGAGCGGTGAGGCGAGCAGGTGGCATAGGAGCTCGGGCGGCCAACACTGATGGAACCACAAGTAACCCAGCAGAGCGTAGGCAGTATCATCGAGAGCCTTGGCGGCATCGCGATCAGCCTGAGAAGCATCAGCAGCAAGAACCGGCGGTGCTGGCGGGGTAGGAGCCACAGGAGCAACAGGGCAAGGCGGACAGGGGACCTCGCCAGAGAGAACACCCCACAGAAGGAGACCGCGCATGTGGATACGCATAACCCCGCAAACTCGGCATAGTTGGTGCCATCGAAGATCACCGAGCACCGAGGAACGGCGACATAGCCCAAGAAGACATGAGGAGCTCTTTTTTTTGTCAACTGCTACAGTAGACTGCTAAAGGAGACCCCGATCCAGATCGGGATCGGGCTCGCGCTGGCTCGATCCAGCCCCGATGGAGGAAGCGGGGGGGCGGGGGGGGGAGGGGGGAAGGGCGAGCGTGGGAGGGGCCGACCTTGGGCAGCACCGGCTGCAGCAGGAGGGGCGCGGGGAGGTGGCTGCCGGGCGCGGCCGAGCACGGGAAAGCGCAGGGCGGCGCGAGGCGGCAACGGCAGGCCGCGGCCGCGCTCGGGGCGGCGCGGGACAGCGACGGCAGGCCGCGGCCGAGCTCGGGGCAGCGCAGGCCGGGGCGAGACGGCGTGGCGGCGGGGAAGGAAAGAGCCGGGGGCGAGGGAGGAGGTGGCCGGCGCCGACGACGAGGTAGAGGGAGGCCGGCGACGGGGGACCTAGGCCGGCGATGGGGGAGCAAGGCCGGCGACAGGGGAGCGAGGCACGGAGCTGCGAGCGTGCGGGAGCGGGAGAGGAACCTAAGCATCTGATACCATGTTAGGAATGGGCAACTGCATTCACAGAAGGGCCAAGGGGCCAGTACATATACATGTGTATGGTAAAGTGCAAGAGAGACTATACACATCTAACACAGGAGACCTTGATGGAGCTGAAGATGACTGTCCAAGAGCTCTTGTTGGTTCTCAAGAGAGGAGAGGATGCAACTTGCCAATTCAAGGCGTACATCCGGCTAGCAAAGAAGGCACAAAAGCAGTTCAAGAAGATCAGCAAGAAAACTGCTTCGGACAAGAATGATTCTAGGGTGGTGATGCTAATGGCAGAAGCGAGAGAGATCACCATTTCACTTCTCGAATCCACATCCTGCATCTTGCCGAAGCAAATTGAGATGCCCAAGTGGTCTCTTGTCTCCAAATATTGCAGAAGAGCAAAGTTGTGTGCGAAGAGGAGCAATTGCGGGCATTGGAGTGCAGTATCGAAGATCTTGAGAGCCGAGTGGAACTTCTGTACAGGAGATTGATCCAGAACAGAGTTTCTCTTCTCATTGTTCTTAGTTTGTAGATACCCTGAGCTCTAGTTCCTTGCGATTGGCATCCACCTTTTAAAGGATTAGTCGATCATCATGATAGCAATTTTGTAGTATGTACAATTGTGGATATCTGCAGAAAGTTTACTTCGAAAAGCGAAGAGAAACAATTTTGGCAATTTCATTTTCGGAATTTTACCATTTTTACTGATTAGCTGATTATTTGTTACACAAGTGACTAACTGACTTGGTTTCTCATAACTCGAAGAAAAGATTTCTCTCATCAAACATAGTATTTATTTACAAGCAACAGAACAATAACATGGAATTTGGGGCATTCCTGTCACATAAAATGTTGTCTAGTTTATACCTTTACACTAGTGATGTTACATGAAGTAATGATATCTCTAAATGGCCTATGAGTCTCAGGTAATTATCTCCCAAGGGTCATATTACTCAGAGTCACAGGTGTCTCAAGCTCTAGCATGCTGAAACAAGCCAGCTCGAACCCACGACCTATAACCTTGTGATTATGCATTATCATTACCGAGGGGGAATACCTAATGATGCTGATGAGTGATTACTAACAATAATCAGGCTAACACATGCAACCAAGAATACTGACCAGAACAAATCCCCTGAAGATCCTTAACTCTTATCATGTTGTTGTACCTTCCCTTCTGCTTCCAAATGATACAATAAACTTCAAGTTTCTATCGCTCTACCGGTAATGTTCAAAAGAATTGCAAGCATGCACCATTAAGTTATATATGTGCAACCAGAAGTCGACCAAACCATTAAGTGATTTTTGGTTTTTGCGACCATAACTTTTCAAACATTCCGTTACATTCTTATTAAGTATTACATTTCTTGTTTATGCTTAGCATGCATCCCAAGTAATTTTCACTCACACGATAATCTCAGACAGCCAGATGTAATTTAATATTAGAAGGACAATCAGTGTGCACTTACATGGTTGTCCTTGTACGTGGATAGCTGAAACACGCCAGTGCTGCCGCACAAGCAGAAGACCTCATCCTAATGTTGAAAAATTAGCGGACAACCAAATGAATTATTCCTCTCAGCAATAGAAAACCTGCATTTTATTTCCTTGGACAATACTACTTCATGATCATATACCGAGATCCGAAATCAAACGAAGCACCCGTGCAGTGTACTGTGTTATCAGTTACCAAGACATGCCAGGCATATATGCTAACTCATTGATGTTTGCCATGCTAACCAAAAGCAAGTACTCTCCTATGGAGGTTAGCAGATGAGAATCTTGCTGTCGGCTGCTCTGTTCATCGTGCCATTGCTGTTGCCTCTCTGATATATATACAGGGAGAAGCCCAAGGCTTCAGCACCAACACACTACCTACCATTCTTTTCCATTTCCATACCGAAGAAAGTAGCATCAGAGCCTCAAAACCACAAGCATGGCTTACCATCTAAGATCTGCAAGCGCGCCTTCCAGCCCTCGCTCAAACAAACCCCAAGTAGAGCAGCAGCTCCAGAGCCTGAGCGCAACCATCTCTTCGCCCTTGGCGACCATCGATACGACTTGCGAAGGTTTGAGGAAGCTGGCAGACATATACAGCTGCATTGAGGAGATGATGTGCGCACCCAGCAACCAAGTCAGCCTCTGCAGGACCCTGCAAAGGGTGGCAGTGGAGGCAGAGCTAGGGCGGTCCCTCGTCGTGCTCGACCTCTGCAACGCCATGCAGGAGACCTTGATGGAGCTGAAGATGACTGTCCAAGAGCTCTTGTTGGTTCTCAAGAGAGGAGAGGATACAACTTGCCAAGTCAAGGCATACATCCGTCTAGCCAAGAAAGCACAAAAGCAGTTCAAGAAGATCAGCAAGAAGACTACTTCCGACAAGAACGATTCTAGGGTGGTGATGCTAATGGCAGAAGCGAGAGAGATCACCATTTCACTTCTCGAATCCACATCCTGCATCTTGTTGAAGCAAATTGAGATGCCCAAGTGGTCTCTTGTCTCCAAAACATTGCAGAAGAGCAAAGTTCTGTGCGAAGAGGAGCAATTGCGGGCATTGGAGTGCAGTATCGAAGATCTTGAGAGCGGAGTGGAACTTCTGTACAGGAGATTGATCCAGAACAGAGTTTCTCTTCTCAATGCTCTTAGTTTGTAGATACCCTGAGCTCTAGTTCCTGCGGTTGGCATCCACCTTTTAAAGGATTATTAGTCAATCATCCTAACAGTTTTGCAATGTGTATGCATAGAAAGTTCAATAGCAAGCAAAAGCAATTTTGTCAATTTCCTATTTTCTGAATTTTATCATTTATGCAAGCCCCGCGATATAAATCAGTATCCTGATTAAACGACTTGGTTTCTCCTCAAAAATACTAGGTAGTACGGAGTATGTACTTACAGGCAACATAACAATAACAACTGATATTAATCAGTATCCTGATTAAATGACTTGGTACATTTAAATTTAACCCTACTGATGTTAAAAGAAGTAATGGTGTCTCCAGAATCTGGAAGTTGACCGTAATAGCCTACGCGTCTCATGGAATTATTTTCCATGGGCCATATTACTCAAGCTCTAACATGCTGAAACATGCCAGCTCCAACCCACGACCTATAACCTTGTGATTATGCATTACCATTATCAAGGGGAAACCTAATGATGCTGATGACTATCAATAATCAGGCCAACGCATGCAACCAATAATATCAAAACAAATCCACTGAAGATCCTTTCTTATCATGTTGTTGTACCTTCCCTTCTGCTTGCTAATGGTACAATGAACTTCATATTTCCATCGTTGGATTAGTTTCAAAAATGAAAATCAGAAGCAAATGGATTACACTTCTACTTTATGCATAGCATACATCGTAGGTAATTTTCTTTCACATGATTATCTCCGCTAGCCAGATGGAACTTAATATCGAAAGCATAAATTATACTTGCTTGTGTCGAGAATCTGCATACACTTACATGGTTGTTCTTGCTGTGGATAGCTGAAACACGCCAGTGCTGCTGCACAGGCATAAGACCCCCATCATAATGTTGAAAAATCAGCGAAAACCTGTATTGTATTTCCTTCAACAATACTTCATGATCACATATCAAGATCCGAAATCAAACGAAACACCCGTGCAGTATACTCTGTCACCAACAGCCAAGACATGCCAGGCATATAAGCTAACTTATTGATGTGTGCCACGCTAACCAGAAGCAGATAAAGCAACACTCTCTTATGGAGGTTAGCAAATGGGATTCTTGCTGTCGGCTGCTCTGTTCATCATGCCATTGCTGCTGCCTCTCAGATATATATACAGGGAGAACCCCAAGGCTTCAGCACCAACAAACTGCAGGTCATCTTGACTACCATTCTCTTCCATTTCTCCACAGAAGAAAACGGCACCAAAGCTTCAATCTCCAAGCATGGCTTACCATCTACGATCGGCAAGCGCGCCTTCGAGCCCTCGCTCGCACAAAACAGAAGTCAAGCAGCAGCTCCAGAGCCTGAGCACAACCATTTCTTCGCCCTTGGCGACCATCGACACGATGCGCGATGGCTTGAGGAGGCTGGCAACCATCTACAACTGCATTGAGAAGATGGTGTGCACACCCAGCAGCCAAGTCAGCCTTTGCCAAACCCTGCAAAGGGCGGCAGTTGAGGCAGAGCTTGGACGATCCCTCGTCTTGCTCGATCTCTGCAACGCCATGCAGGAGAGCTTCAGGGAATTGAAGATGACTGTCCAAGAGCTTGTTCTCAAAAGAGGAGAAAATGCGTCTGCTCAACTCAAGGTGTACATCCGTCTCGCCAAGAAGGCACAAAAGCAGTTCAAGAAAATCAGCAAGAAGACTGCTTCTGACAAGGACTGTAGGGTGGTGATGCTGCTGGCAGAAGCAAGAGAGATCACTATATTACTACTCGAATGCACATCCTGCCTCCTGGCGAAGCAAATTGAGATGCCCAAGTGGTCTCTTGTCTCAAACACATTGCAGAAGAGCAGAGTCGTCTGCGAAGAGGAGCAACTGCAGGCACTAGAGTGCAGTATCGGAGATCTTGAGAGCGGAGTGGAACTTCTTTACAGGAGATTGATCAAGAATAGAGTTTGCCTTCTGAATGCTCTTAGCTCATCCTCATAGATACCCTGAGTTATAGTTCCCTGCGGTTGGCATCCACCTTTTAAAGGACTAGTCAATCATGATAACAATTTTGCAGTATGTACACGTGTAGAAAGTTTGCTGAACCGAAAAGCAATAAAGAACAATTTTGTCAATTTCATTTTTCCCGAATTTTAGTATTTATGCACAATTTTTTCATCTTGCCGAGCCTAGAAGCTACCATCTATTATCGAAAAAGGCTTTCGCCCCGCTTTATATATATAAAGCAACGAACCACAAACATGTGAACCATACAACACCAACCCACAACGCACACACCCAAAACAAGATACAAGGGTACGGAAGATCAACAACATCAACCACAAGCGACCAAAGGATGAACAACAAGCACCACTACGGGGGAGACAGAGCCCTCAACCGTGAACTAGCCACTTCGAGGACCCAAATTGACCGCTAACGCACATGAGCTCCAAGACGATGCCTTCAGAAAGGGTACGACGCCGGAGCGCCGCCACCGCCCGATCCAAAGGATCAAGATTTTCACCCGGAGCAAACAGAGGACTAGGAGTAGCCGCGACCGCGTCTTCAGGAAGAGGACGACAACCGCGGGCATCGCCACCATCGGTCTGACCACCGCCAGACAGGGAATTCTTCCCGGTACACATGCTCCACCTCCGTACAGAGGGCGAAAAGTCACGAGAGACCTGCCGCACCACGACCATGCACCGCCGAGCCCTAGCCACCCCGCCGACCACATGACCAAGGCTGCCAGGCCGCACCCGAGCTGCGAGAACCGCCCACGAACACCGCACCTCCCACCATAGAGCCGCCGCCCTACATCCTGACACCTCATCGGCCATCGAAAGGGATGGGCCTCCACCAGCCAGCAGACCCCTACACAACTGAAGCCGCCAATGGTCAGCACGCCGCCACTGCGCCACGACTGGAACTGGGGGCACCAGGTTAGGAAAAGGGCGAGGAGGAGGAGCGGCGCAAACCTCGAACCAGCATCCCTGCTAGTGATGGGTGGCCTCATCGCCCAGCCCTCCTACCTACCTCCCCTACATCGCCCCCTGCAACGCCCAACCACGGCCGCCAGGACAGGAGCGCGAGGAGCACGCCTCGACCGTCCGCCCGATGGACGAGGGCGCCGGAGTGGTGAAGATCCGCCCCCGGAGATGAGCAGAAGAGGTGCCATGAACCGCGCTAGAATGGGCACGCAGGCAACGTCAACCGCGCTACACGCCGCAGCAGAGGCACCCGCGCCCGCCGGTGAGCCGCCGCCAGCCCGCCAGATCTGGCCGAGCCCAAACCAGGCCGTCACCGCACCCACGGGCGCGAGACCACCCTGTGAAGCCCACCGCGTCGCCACCAGGCCCTCGTGACCCCGCACCAGAACCCGCCGCCGCCACCGCGCCCCTCACCATCGTGATGCACCGCCGGATGCCATTGACCCGCACTAACCGCGCCCGAGCGCAAAGTGAAGGAGCCCCGCCGGCGCGTTAGCGTGGCCCGGCGGCGGCGAGGGAGGGAAGGGAGGAAGGGGGCGAGGCCGGCGGCTAGGGTCCCCCCCACCCGGTCGCCTCACAGGAGCGACGCAGGAGAGGGAGGAAGGGGGATCCACCGACAGATTGAATATCGACACTTCAGATACCATCTATTCACCCTTTGTGACGATGGAAGCAATGCATAATAGTTCGAGGAGACTTGTGGCAGCAAACAACTGCATCAAGGAGGTTGTGCGCCTGCCCAGCAGCCCGATGACCATTTGCCAGGCTCGGCAATGGAAGGTGTTGAAGTAAGAACTCGAGGAGTCCCTCAAATTGTTAATCGGTGCAATGCCATGAAAGAGAGCTAAAGATGAGTGTTCTGGCCACCGAGTGCTCTGGCGACCCCCAGGGCGACAGTGACCGCCCCGCCGCTCCCTTGCCTCCCCCGCCATCTTCGCCGGCGTGGCCCATGGCCTGCCAGATGTCCCCCCCCCCCCCCCCCCCCCCCCCGCGCGCTCCCCGGCAACACCGATGAGATGCTGCACCTCCTCGTTGTCGAGGTCGACCGTGGGATCAAGGCAGACGGTGGTGGCAGCATCACGGACCTCGTTGACGATGGCGGTGGGAACGACTTGGTTCAGACCATCGGTCGAACAGGTGGTGGGCGTCGTTGCTGTGTATGCAGGGGACGCGTCGAGGATGACTTCAAGGACCTCTTGGGGCGTGGTGGTGGAGCAGGAGACGTCGGGGACGGGCGCCGACGAGGCATGCGTCGTGGTTGAGGCCGTCGGATTGACAAGCGGGGTGACCATGGGAGGGTCACCCACCCGTGCAACACCCAACACGGCACTCATCTCCTCCGCCTTAGCGCATAATCTCTCGAGATACCACAACAACTGCTCCTTGGCAGACATAGGATCCCACTCCGGTGGTAAGTCGGCAGGCATGGCGTCGTCGCCGGTGGAACAAATGAATCGGTGTGGAAGAAAAATTGGGGAAAATTTGGGTGGTGGAAAGGTGGTGGACTGACTCTAATACCAGATGTAAGGAACTAGTAGTACCTCTCTCGATCTATTAGTATCGCTCACGAATTCAGGATACAAGCTTCAGTTACAATCACCAACACGAGCTACAGGGAATGAGGAACAAGAGGAACACGAAGATAGGTGCCGCCGCCGCCGTTTCTGATCCACTGGATACCCCTGTCGTTGCTTCGCCTCTAGGTACTTGTAGCTAGTAGCGGTTAGCGCTGCACAGCCAGGCCCGGCCCATATGATATCCAAGGTCCAGCCCAAGTACATGTATGGGCTAGGGAAGGTCCCTAACAGATGTGTCCCCCCGCTCTCCGGCAACACCGATGGATGCGCCTACCACGCCCGTGAAGGTGCTGTGGGCGGACCTTGCGGAAGATGACGATCGTGCTGCCAGCCATTCCATCGAGCACCGCGACCGCATTCCCCCTCCCCCGGCATGTGTGACGGCGACTGAACCCCCAGGGGTGGGGGTTATGCTACCCTCGAGCGGTCCCGTCCGTGTCGTGGGCGTCGGAGCGCAGCTCGCTCGCCATCGGGGCAAGGTGCTGCCTTGAAGGGCAGGAATCGTCGCTGCCGCTACTCCTCTTGGGGTATTGCTGGCCGCTCTAGCCGCGGGTCTGCTAGCCTCTCCTAGCGGTCACCATCGTCGGACGCCACCGTCGTCTCCGCTACCAGCGTGCCACGCGGTTGGATTTGCTCCCCGATGCACGCTCTCCAAGGTCGGCACACCCCCTTCCGTCCTTTCATCGCAGCGTTTGGCTCCTCCCTATTCCATGTCACGCCCGACGCCATTCGCCATAGGTCCTGGGTGCCGGAGCTCTGCCCAACGGCGCCGGCTGCTCGAGGAGGGGAAACCCTCCCGACCAACCCTGCCTCCGCTCGGTTGGGCTGGGATCGGCTGGGCCAGGCCTCGACCGGCACCGCGCTCTTCACCCACCCCTCTCGGGCCATGGCCCAGATCGCTGGGCCGGCGCGTGCTGGTCCTGCCCCACTATATCCGGCTATGCCTCCTGGGATCAATCAATATGGCCTCCCCAGGGTTTCCCCATTCCTGAATCGCTCCCAACCGCATCTGCTCAGCGCCACCTGCTCCTGCTTCCCGTCCCTAGCTCCAACTCCCCCTACCGCCAACCCCCCTTCCCGTTCGACCTTGCTGTCGCCTCCCACGTCGGCGGCGCCGGCCATGCCAAGTGGGGCGACACGGTGACAGCCCCAAAAGGGGTCTTGGCGCGCGGCGGGATCAGCCTCGTCCATCCCCGGACGGCCAGCGGCGGGAGGTGGACCCCCGACGGTAGCTCTCCAACGGCGACCACCGGCGCTCGCCGACGCGGGAGGACCACCGCTCCCCAGCGCGGGAGGACCGCCGCTCCCCGGCAAGCCGCTAGCCGGGTCGCTCTGACTGCCGCAACCGCTCCCCACCCCCTGCGGAGGATTGGCGCTCCTCCCGTCAGCGTTCCCCTTCCCCCATGCATCGGCGGGATCGCAGCCTCTCCCCCGCCCGCCCGGCTCGCTCCCAGGCCTCGGCCCGTCAGCAAGAGCTCGCCCCGACGGTACCAACCGCCGCAAAACCAGCCCCAGTTCCTGCCTTCGAACGGGGGCAACGGTAACTGCGGGCGTCGGGGTGCCAAGAAGAAGCGGCCTGCCCATGCATCCGGTGGGCATCCGGCCCCTGACACCTCCGGCTCAACGCCTTTGGTTGCGGCCACCTCCCAGCCGACGGTTGTGGCCGACGGCGAATCCCCACCATGCTTCAACTGCGGGCTCTCCAGGCACTTACAAGTTTCGTGCACCAACCCACCGATGTGCTACTTATGCAAGGACTCCGGGCATCCCGCCTTGCTTTGCCCGGACCGCCCATGACGAGGAGTTGATGATGTATGGGCATGACCTTGAGGGCATGGGCTTCTTCCACAGAGGTCCCGGACATCCCCCTGCCCCCTCGCTACGGGCGATTGTGACGGTGTTGGGGGAAGGCGACGCATCCCCCCGAGATGATCGAGGCCGAGCTCAACCACCTGTGCTGCTGCCAATGGGATTGGCAGGTGACCCCGTCCTCTAGCCAGGAGTTCACTATGATCTTCCCCGAAGCCGCTGGTCTCGGCTAGTGCACGCGTAGCGCCGAAATTACCCTGGCCCTCAACAAGCTGGTGGTGGACATCTCGGAGCCCAAGCTCGACCCAAAGGCGGTGGTTGTCCTCAACACGGCATGGATCCTCATCACGGGTGTACCCGCCATTGCGAGATCCGAGCGGGTCATCCGCAACATGTCTCGAAACCTCGGCTAGGTCTTTCGCAAGGAGGAGGACCGGGTCAAGGTCAAATCCCTGGACTCCTCCAAGCTCCGGGCCACCGTTCGCATCTTCTTCAATGACCAAGGCTACGACCTCAAGATCGCCCCCGAGCCGCCCAACCCCGTGGGTCGTCCCCGCTTGAACGACGGATTCTTTGACGGTGGCACGGAGGGGGGGGGGCGATGACGAATAGCGCAGGCGGCATCATCGTCGCTCCCGCCTCTTCGACGTGGAGGATGATGATGAGACTTCGGAACGCAGCCGCTCAAACTCCCGCGAGCCTCCGAAGACGGCACCGGGGAGTGGTGGGCTGGGGGCCGGCCGGACTCGGTTCGCGCAGCCTCTCCTCCTGTCCGGGCTGCTCGTTCGCTCCCCTCCGACCTCCTCCACTTTGGTGGACCTGACCCCTTCCCTGACTGGTGCTGGCTCCTTGCCGATCGCGGCGGACACGAGTGACACATCTAGTGTGGGCGTGATGGTCCTCCCGGCTTCATCCCCGCGCTCCCCTGCCAGGGCCTTCCACATCGCCGTTCCCGCTGCCACCGAGACCCCGGACAACCGGCTCGTCTCAGCTGTCCCGATCTTTGGCCCGGTGGTTGCCTCCCCCGAGCTCGAGTCGGCACCACTGCCTTTGGTCCTGCTCTCACTTGGGGAGCTGTGCGGGCAGGGGCCTCCAGCTGCGGGTGTGCTGCCACCCGCAAGCAGCCCGAGATGGATCCCCTTTGTCATGCCCCTGTCTCCTCGCCGCCCCGCCTGGCCATCTCGACTGCTCCTCCGCCGAGCATGCTGTGCTCCGCGGCCTGTGCCGTGCCTGCCCCGTCCTCCCCGTCGGCTGGGGTGGTGGCCGAGGCTACGGTGATCACCACCCCGGTGGCCTCCCACCCCCACCCACCCCGGTTTTCTCTTCCGGAGCTTGAGCGGTTGAGCTCTCACCTGTTTGCTTGGCACCGGCTCCCTTCTAGTGGAACCACAGGCCATTCGGGTGGCATCCTTTTAGGCGTAAAGGATGCCACCTTCGAGGTGGGCGGCATGGACAAGGGAGAGTTTTTCGTCAGCATGGAGATTTTCAAAAGGACTCTCAACTTCAAATGGGAGATTGTCATAATCTACGGCCTCGCCGACCACCGCCGCTCCGAGGCGTTCCTCGACGAACTTCTGAGGAAGGTCTCGGACGCTCAACTACCTGTGGTGGTTGGGGGCGATTTTAACCTTATCTGCTCGGCCGAGGTCAAAAGCAATAATCTAGTCGACTACCCTTGGATGCAGATGTTCAACGACTGCATCGCGGACCTCGGTATTCGAGAATTAGATAGAGTTGGTGCCAGGTTCACCTGCCAGGTCGACCCGTCCGTCCTAGACCATGTCTTCGTGTCACCGGAGTGGGAGCTCCGCTGTCCCCTAGCTTCTCTCCGGGCCATCACCAGGATCGGGTCAGATCACGTCTCTATACTCCTCTTCCGAGAACGACCGTCCGCCACAACCCCACGGTTCCGCTTCGAGACTTTCTGGCTTAACTAGGATGGGTTCGTCGAGGTTGTCCACGGTCGGTGGATTGCAGCCCGCGGTTCCCATCACCGGTCCCTCTCGGCTGTGGACTCCTGGCACTTTTGCGCTAAATGCGGCGCCAGTTTATGAAGTGGTGGGGAGCTAACCTCAGTCGGAATTTGAGGGAGCATAAGAAAGCACTTCTCGAATCCATCTAGGCTTTAGACCTTCAAGCAGACTCCTCGGGCTTGTCTTCCGACGAGTGGCTGCTCCGGTATGATCTTGAGGACCAGCTGACGGTAATTTACACGGCCGAGGAGGCCTATTGACGCCAACGTGGTACCCAGAGATGGGTCTTCGAGGGTGACGCCAGTACGGCATACTTCCAGGCCATCGCCAATGGCCGGCGGCGCCGTAACACTATTCCCCTCCTTTGGGACGGTGATAACCTCCTCCAACGTCCGGCTGAGATTCACGCGCACGTCAATGGCTTTTATAAAGCCCTCTTCTCATCTCTGGCCCCAGATATTTGGGCCGAGCACCGGCGCGTCCAGGCGGCCGAGTGCGGCCCTCACGGCCCCTTTTACCGAGGAGGAGGTTCTGTTGGCCATTAAGGGCATGAATCCGACGTCCGCCCCAGGCCCTGATGGCCTCCCGGTAAAATTCTTCCAGACCTTCTGGACCGCCATTAAGCATCAAGTGATGACGCTCTTCAAGGAGTTCTATGTGGGCTCCATCGACCTGTCCCGGCTTAACTACGGGATCATTACTCTCATCCCCAAGGTGTCTAGGGCCGCGGACATTCGCTAGTTTTGCTCGATCACGGTGATCAACGTGATCTTCCGCATCATGGCAAAGGGGTACACCAATAGGGTGACCTCGTTAGCTGGCCACATCAGTCATCACAATCAATCAGCCTTCATCCAAGGCCGTTATATTCAAGATGGGGTGTTGGTTTTCCATGAAGTCCTTCATGAGGTCCGCTCTAGACAACAAAAGGCGGTTTCCTGAAGATTGACTTTCATAAAGCCTATGACACGGTGCTTTGGCCCTTCCTTCGGGAAGTATTACTCTGCAAGGGTTTCGATGACCGCTAGGCCACCCATGTCATGCAGATGGTGCATGTGGGCATACCTGTAACGCCCACGATGCGGCTATATCTCCTACGTGTCGAGGCACGACTTAGAGGCATAACCGCATTGTGGTTTTGTCGCAAGAAGGGTCATCTTCACACAATCCCATGTAATGAACAAGAATGGGATAAAGAGTTGGCTTACAATCGCCACTTCACACAATACATAAATATAATTCATACATCATCCAAAATACACACATAGACCGACTACGGTCAAGATCCAAATGAAAATAAGACAACCCCAAATGCTAGATCCCCGATCGTCTCAACTGGGCTCCACTACTGATCATCAGGAAAAGACACATAGTAACGACCACGTTCCTCATCGAACTCCCACTTGAGGTCGATCCCATCATCTGCACTGGCATCGTCGGCACCTGCAACTGTTTTGGTAGAATCTGTGAGTCACGAGGACTCAGCAATCTCACACCCGCGAGATCAAGACTATTTAAGCTGATAGGAAAGGATGGTTTAGTGAGGTGGAGCTGCAGCAGGCAATAAGCATATATGGTGGCTAACATACGCAAAAGAGAGTGAGAAGAGAAGCAGCGGAACGGTCGTCATCTAGCAATGACCAAGAAGTGATTCTGAACTCCTACTTACGTCATTCATACCTCAAACCGTGTTCACTTCCCGGACTCCGCCGAGAAGAGACCATCACGGCTACACACACAGTTGGTGTATTTTAACTGTGTCAAGTGACAAGTTCTCTACAACCAGACATTAACAAATTCCCATCTGCCTCATAACCGCGGGCACGGCTTTCGAAAGATAATACCCTGCAGGGGTGTCCCAACTTAGCCCATCATAAGCTCTCATGGTCAACGAAGGATAAACCTTCTCCCAGGAAGACCCGATCAGTCTCGGAATCCCGGTTTACAAGACATTTCGACAATGGTAAAACAAGACCAGCAAAGCCGCCCGAATGTGCCGACAAATCCCGATAGGAGCTGCACATATCTCGTTCTCAGGGCACACCGGATGAACACTACGCACAACTAAAACCAATCCTCGAGTTTCCCCAAGGTGGCGCTGCAAGTGGCTCTAGTTTGGACCAGCACTCAAAGGAACACTGGCCCGGGGGTTTAAATAAAGATGACCCTCGGGCTCGCGAAAACCCGGGGGAAAAGGCTTAGGCGGCAAATGGTAAAACCAAAGTTGGGCCTTGCTGGAGGAGTTTTATTCAAGGCTAACTGTCAAGGGGGTCCCATAAATCACCCGACCGTGTAAGGAACGCAAACTCAAGGAACATAATCCCGGTATATCAGTAACTAGGGCGGCAAGAGTGGAACAAAACACCAGGCATAAGGCCGAGCCTTCCACCCTTTACCAAATATATAGATGCATTAATTAAATAGAAGATATTGTGATATCCCAACATATCCATGTTCCAACATGGAACCAACTTCAACTTCGCCTGCAACTAGCAACGCTATAAGAAGGGCTGAGCAAAAGCGGTAACTTAGCCAAACAACAGTTTGCTAGGGAAGGATGGTTAGGGGCTGACATGGCAATATGGGAGACATGATACAGCAAGTGGTAGGTAGCGCAACATGGCAATAGAGCGAACAACTAGCAAAGCAAAGATAGAAGTGATTTCGAGGGGTGGTCATCTTGCCTGCAAGGTTCTCAGAGTTGTCGAAGGCTTGATCCTCGTAAGCGTACTCAACAGGTTCCTCATTCACGAACTCGTCTCCTAGCTCTACCCAAGACAAGAACACAAGCAACGGAACCACAATCAATCACGAGAAATGCACAAGCAACATGATGCAAAACATGAATGATATGCAAGATATGATATGCGATGCATAAGCGTGCTCCGGAAGGAAAATGATGAACATGGCAGTAACTTGGCAAACCAAGCATGCCACTGGAAAGATGAGATGATTTCGGTCGAAATCGATATAAAGATCACCGGAAACGGATGCACGGTTTGCAAATGGCAAGCAAAACAAGAATGACACGAATCTGCGATTAACAGCATGATAGCACTTAGAATGCAACAAGTAACAATGCTACAGCACTCCAACATAGCAACAAAGCATATGGCAGTAATCTACAGGAGATGGTTGACAAAAGATGAACACTGAGCTACGGCTAGATCACAACATAACAAGCTCAAACAAGCATGGCAAAAGTGCAAAAGATAACAGGTTCACAGACTTAGTGAAATTACTGGACATGGCAGAGAACAGCATCAGGTAGCAATATTCAGAGCACGAAATCAACATGCTACAGGAACTTAACATGGAAAAACAAGGCATGGCAGTATTCTACTAAATGCATATGACAAAAATCCTTTACTGACGATAAGCCAAAAGGACAAGAAGATATTATGGCAACCTTGTGAACATAGCAAGTTTCGTTAACAGGTTTCAGACTTGGTAGAAAACAGAGCATGGCAGAAACAATAATATGAAGGCATCTTGGTGAGCTTGATGCACTCACCACAAGGCAATGCATGACAAAACAAGCATACCTACAGCAAGATTGCATGTTTATAAAGCTATCCATGGCAAGAACAAAAGCGTAGCCTGTATGGATCAACTACAACAAGCTTGGCAAAATTGAATATCATGTTAACAATCTGCCAGAAATATTTTATAGCAAAAGTAGAGCAAGATTGAGTCATGCTATGGCACTCCATAATTGCAAAAAAGGGCAGGAATGGATCAATTACAACAATGTCTACAAAACATCCTTACTGAACATCACCAAAATATGCATGGATCTCTCTGTAGCATCAAGTTTATATGGCAACAAAATAACAGCAGACAAAGACTTGGAGGAATCACTGTCCCTGAAATCAGAAACATTACGGAGCCTACTTTGCATGCTTGTGCTAGTCACCACAGATATTACAAAAATACATGGCATACACCACTGGAGAGATGGCATGTCATACAACAAAACACATGTAGAGCTCATGCCCATAAGATGCACAGATTAAATGATACAAAAATGACAAATCTCCAAGTTCTGCTAAGAACCAGCAGATAACAGCAACTAGCACTCTTGCACCAGAGATTTGGGCATCAAGATGGCTTCAAATGAACATGGTGCAATGGAACAAAATGAAGAGCATCATGAGGCGAACAATTCGACATATTACACGCGCAAAACGGAGCTATATGCAGAGAGTTACGATGCTTTGAACATGACAATATACTGTAAAAATCACATGACTTGGGAAAATTCGGGGGTCTCGGGAAAGTCAACGCACGGTGCTCACCAGATCCGATCGGGGCCGGCTCGGCTCGGGCTCGTCGCCGGCGACGGGAGAGGAAGGGGCGACGGCGGACGGCGTTGGGGGGAATGGAGGAGGCCGGAGAGGACGCGGGATGGCGGCGGCGGCGGAGGGGGGCGCCGCGGCGTCGGGCGGACGGCGGCGGAGATGGCGGCGGGGCCAGCCGGCAGGCGGCGGCGGAGTGCAGCGGCGAGGCGGGCGAGGTGCGGCGGCGGCGCACGGGAGCGGGGGAGGCGCGCGGGCGGCGGAGGCGCGCGGGCCCGCGGGGGCCGGCGGCGGGCCGCGGCGGCGGCGCGGGGACGGCTTGCCACGTGTCAGCGCGCGAGTGGGCGAGGACGGCGGCTGGTTCGTCCGGCGGCGGTACGGACACGTCCGCCCGCGGAGAGGGAAGGGGACTAGGGTTGGACTGCGAATGTTACGGGAGGAGGATGCATTTATATAGCTAGAGGGAGCTAGGAGAGTCCAAATGAGGTGCGGTTTTCGCCCACACGATCGTGATCGAATGACCTAGAGCATGGAAGAGAGTTTGGTGGGTTTTGGGCTGTTTAGAGAGGGGGTTTTGCTGCAACACACAAATGGACTTTGCGGTTACCCGGTTAACCGTTGGAGTACCAAACGACCTCCAAATGGAACGAAACTTGACCGGTGGTCTACCGGTGGTATACCAAGGCCACTTGACAAGTCTCGGTCCATTCCGAGAACGTTTGACACCCGCTCACGAAAGAAAACAAGAGGGGTGCGCCGGAGGAGATGGGAGCGCCGGATTGCAAAACGGACAACGGGGAAAATGCTCGGATGCATGAGACGAACACGTATGCAAATGCAATGCACATGATGACATGATATGAAATGCATGACATGAACAAAATACAAAACGACAAACAAAACCCGACCACGGAGGGAATATCATAACACATAGCTGAAAATGGCAAGAGTTGGAGTTACAAATATGGAAAGTTACATTCGGGGTGTTACAATACCGTGGTTAACATTAACAGGGAGATCGGCCCTTCTTCCCCACCCTATGTGGGGTTAGGCAACGCGACCCCTTCTCCCCCTTTCTGTTCAATATGGTGGTCGACGCTCCTGCTACCATTCTAGACAAGGCCGTGGGTCATATCCGCAGTGTGGTCCCACACCTTGTGGGAGGGGGTGTGGTCTCCCTCCTACAATACACCGATGACACCATTATTATGGTGGAAGGCTCCGCGGCTAACATCACTAATCTAAATTCCTCCTTTGCTTCCAACAGATGTCGGTCTCACAATCAACTTCGACAAGAGCGAAGTGATGGTTATGGGCTACTCCCTTGCCGATCGCCGGAGTATTGCCGACCGACTTAATTGCCAACTGGGATCTTTACCCATAAACTACCTGGCGATTCCCATTAGTGACTCTCGGCTTCCCGTAGCGGATTTACGACCGTCGGTGACCAAGCTCCAACACCGTGTCAAACCATGGCAGGGCAGATGGTTGTCCAAGGCAGCTCGGACGGTGCTCATCAACTCCTCACTTTCCAGCCTGCTCCTATACATCATGAGCTTCTACAGCCTCCATGAGACCCCCCATCACGAGATCGCCAAGTTCCAGGCGAGATTCTTTTGGGCTAGGGAGGGCGACAAGCAGAAATACCATATGGTGCGTTGGCCCAATATTTGCAAACCTCGTGACCAAGGCGGGCTCGGTATCATGTCTTCCAAATGCATGAACATTGCCCTGCTGACTCGATGGTTGTGGCGGATTGCGAATGGGGAGGGCGGCCTTTGGCTTGACATCATCCAGAACAAATATCTCCGGGGCCAACCGCTCGCCTTCTGTCAGCGGTCGTCCGGCTCTCAGTTCTGGCAATCCATCGTACAACTGCTTCCAGTTCTCCGCATCGGGACCTCCATCTCGGTGGGGTCTGACGCCTGTACCCTCTTCTGGTTCGACAGATGGGTTGGGAATCACCCCTTCGCCGCCCGGTTCCTAGACTTTTTCTCCATCGTGGTGGAGCCTGGGATCTCCGTCGAGGTGGCCCTTATTGACTTAGGGCACCTCGCGTTACGGCAGCCATTTGGGCCACCGGTGTGACAGGAGCTCCTTGAGTGCATTGCTCTGCAGACCCCGGATATGGATCGGACGAGCGATCGCATCTCCTGGCACCTGGAGCCCTCGTGTCGGTTCTCCACCAAATCGCTATACCAGGCCATTGTGGCAGCTCCCGGCCCAGAGACCCTTGTGGAAATCTGGGCGATTAGACTACCACTGAAGATTCAGATCTTTCTGTGGCAATGGATCCGGGGACGGTTGCCTTCAGGGGTGGAGGTACTCATGCGGAATGTCCCTGGCGATGGGATCTGGCCCTTGTGAGGGACGGAAGAGGACTTGAATCACATCTTCTTCACCAGCGTGTCCGCGCAATTCCTTTGGAGTTGCTTCCGGGAGGTGGTCGGCGGACGTTGGTGTAACAACAACTTCTCTGACCTCTTCGTGAAAATCCAAGCCTCTCCACAACGTATCCGCCACATTAGGAGGCTTGGTATTGGGGTGCTTGCTTGGATGCTTTGGACGGTCCGCAATAAACTTGTAATCCAGCGTGCGCCCATTCGACGTGCTACTGACGCGGTTTTCAAAATGTGTGGTTACTTGCAACTCTGGTGACGGCTTAGCTATCCTCAAGACCGAGATGCCATCGACATCCTCATCGCAGATCTTCGTGTGATGGCCCCCCGCCTGACGCCGCCGCTTCCTCCACCTCCGCCTGAGCCGCATTAGCCCTTCGTGGCCGATGCTACCCTGTTTTCTTTATTTAGGGCGTGTTGAGCTGTGCCCACAGCAAAACCCTCGTGGACCTTGTTAGTGTGCTACCTTTGCGTGTGTGTGCGGTGTGAACCTTTCTTGGATCTTGTGGCTGGTGGTTTGCTTTATATATAAAGCGGGGCGAAAGCCTTTTTCGGTAAAGATGAGTGTTCAGGAGCTGCATTTGGTTATGAAAAGGGAAGATGACGCGGCCGTGTGGCTCAAGATTCTGTCCCACATCCGCTGTGTCAAGCAAGATGCAGAAACATGTCAAGAAGGTTGGGAAGGTAACTGGTTTTGATCACAATGACAACAGCAGGGTGATCAGGATACTTATAGAAGCACAGGAGGCCACTGGCCATGCTAGGTTCTGGCAGGTGGTGTCTTATTGTCTCCCAGAAATTCCAGAAGAGAAAACCCGCATGCAAGAAGGATCTGTTGCAGGCACTGGAGATCATCGCTGATCTAGAGAGTGGAGTCAAGACCATGTTCAGGAAAATGATACAGAACAGAGTCTCTCTTCTCTTCTGAGTGCTCTCAGCTTGTAGAGGCCAAACTGCAATTACCTGTGACTGTGATTGGCATCCACCTTTTAGAGGATTTGCTGATCATCCCACTAAAGTCCAATGTAAATACAAATGGCAAAACATATCATCAGAACCAGCTTTTTGGTACATCCCTTTTGGTCAATTTTTGTCTTCATGTATGCAGATGCCACTGTCGTCTACGTTATATCCTGGCGGCTTGCTTCTTTGCGGGATTTGGTGTAATGTTGTCTTCTTTACCACTTCCCTTTTGATCATATATACTTGATATTGATATAGCGGGCAATGGAACAATCACCTGAAACGTGGAACGGTTCAGGAGAGAATAACGTTTTCTTAACACAACTTCATACTAAATAAAAATGCTCTCTGACTTTAGACAAGTATTTAGCATGGAACTCGCACTATTAGATCAGGATAAATATGTAGCCAGAAGCACACCTTAGACGTTTGTGTTCTGTGGTTTCGAGGAAACTGCCATGCTACTCACATGGGAAATGCTTCAAGAAAAAAAATGGGGAAAATATATTGAATCAACAAGAAAAGTTTGGACATTGAACAGGTGTGGCAAATGACCAACAACCAGATTGTATGCCTAATACAAGTTACACATCCAAGCACTAACAATCTAGACAAGAGTTGACAAGCCATCTAAAGCTGTAGCAGCTCATTTCGTGCCCACATATATATTAGATATCTATGCAGATTTTGTTGTCAATACTTGGAACATAACAATGTGATAAGGTCAGCTAGATGCACGCAATGCACTACAAAATTGTAGAACACGTGGATTATTTCGACGGATCGCTGAAATAGGTTATGTAGGAATTGTAAAGTCAACTCCTCCTACCTAGCAAGTACAACAAAGAAGCAACAAGGTTGCTTCCTCCTCATTTTGCTTCATGTTGCCACCTGTTTTGATCCATGAACAAACTGCATCTCGTGCAGATGACTTTGCTGCAAATAATGGAGACATGACAGCGGATAGCCTCATATGCTCAACTAAAGATCATTTCGGCAGTAAGGAAGAAACTGAATATAATCAACTTTTTTGGAGAAATTCAGTACCAACAAGGTTTTGCTTATGTACAATGTCACTATATAAATATATATTTACATTGGAGATTTTTTGGAGATGATTTAGGGCATGCTTCTGCAAAAGTAAAAGATCATTAGAACAGGTAAAACACATTGCAAATTCGTCGGTACAATTACTTAATATGAAGATGACATACAAAACCCAAAAAGAAGGGGACAATATGTTGAACGAACAACAAGCAGACTATCCTTGTACAGTGGATCTTGCTCAACGCCACCTAAACATGCCAGATCCAAACATCAAGGTTTGACATTGTAATTAGAACAGCTTTGCACCGACGATGCAAGCAAAAACACATAGATAAAGCTATGCATGTACTTGCACCAGGATCCAGCATTATTATAAACCACCAAGAAGATTCTTGCTGTTCATCACTGAAACATGACAACGTGACATCTCACCGGGAAGATAGCCAGCGCACCAGTGTAACACGCTAAGAGTTAGACAGCTATAATGTTTTAATCACTATGCTGCTCCCAGATCAAGAACCTTGATCGGCAGCAGCTGGAATACAAAATTTCATGATTCCCTTTGTCTACCATCGAAACTATGCTGCATCACATCCATCCTCTGTATATATAGGTCTCAAGACAAGACTATACACATCAAGACAACACTTGCTCTTTCCTCCTCAAGTCCTCACTCCTTCCAACTCAATACAGAGATTAGTTTCCGAAGCAGATATGGCTTTTGCTCTAAGATCAATAAGCTTGCCTTCAAGGCATCACACCACTGAGGCGGAAGTACAAGAAGATTTGCACAGCCTAGAGACAAGTGTCTCTTCATCTATCACCATCGAGACAATGTGCGATGGCCTGCAGAGGCTTGGAGACATCTACGGTGCTGTTGAGAAGATCATCCAGTTGCCAAGCAACCAAGTCTGTTCCTCCCAGCAGAGGAAGATATTGGATGGAGAGACGGAATGTTCTCTCGAGCTTCTGGATCTCTGCAACAACATGCAAGAGATCTTCGTTGAGCTCAAGGCCATTATCCAAGAGCTGCAAGTGGCTCTAAGAAAAGGAGATGATGCAACCATCCAAGCCAAGATCCAGTCTTACACCAGACTGGTGAAGAAGGCTGGTAAACAATTCAAGAAGACTACCAGGAAGGCGACTTCAGACAAGACGGATTGCGGAATGGTCAGTCTATTGATCAACGCAAGGGAGATGACTATCTCTCTACTTGAGTCCGTGGTGCACCTTTTGTCGAAGCAAATCGAAGAGCCTAAACAATCCCTAGTTTCCAAGGCATTTCACAAGAAAAAAGCTGTTGTTTGTGAGGAGCAATTGCAGGACTTAGAGTGCAATATCAGGGATCTTGAGTGTGGAGCAGGACATCTGTTCCGGAAATTAATCCAGAGCAGAGTTTCTCTCCTAAACATACTTAGCTCATAGATCTCCACGAGACTTGTCACTCATATCATGTTATTGGCATATGATTTTTTGAGGACTAGCCAATCTCACATTTTCCCCAGATGTATATACAATACAGATGTACAAAAATACAGAAACAAATCCCAAATTTTGATCTATTTCGTGCCCGCAATATATTTTTGTGCTGTCATAATAGTTTGGTTGAGACCCTTGTTTGCCGGATCTTGTTTTGCGTACATTATACATGCCAGTACGAAGTCAGAAAAAGCTTGTAGTTTTCAGAATAAATTACTACCCCCCCAAAAAAAACACAGACGCATATTTATGAAGTGTCGCTGTTATTTGTTTTTTGTTGTGTAAGAACAGATACATATGTGAAAATTACAAATTACTGCAGAAAAACTAAATCTCCATTTAAAATCAATATCTGGGTATTGAAGGTATATAAAATAATTTCGGACGTGGCTCGCGGGCGCACGGGCGCCCGATCGCAGCCCCGAGCGCTCTCCCAGAAAAGGAAGGAGCCACCCGCGCGCGCGACCAGACAGCCAGAAACGGAAATCAGCCACCCGCGCGCGAAAACAACCACACTCTGCTGTCCCCCGTGTGATTAGGAAGATGCTCTGCCACGTCAGTTCGCATGCATTAATTTGAGTTTCAAAAAATTTAAAAAGCCATAACTTTTGATTCGAGTATCGAAATTCAGATCCGTTTTCACCATTGGGTTTCTTGCAACGAGTTCTTCAAAACTAGATCCCATATGGATAGGTTTCGATGAACTTTTTTTTTGAGCAACTCTGTGTGGTATATAGGCAACTTTAGTGTTATCTGTAAGCAACTCTTCTTGTTTGTCTAATATGACTTCCTATCATCTTGGTTTGTGTAAAAACCAAGCAACTGACCTAACAAACCAAGCATCTGTCCTAGTAAACCAAGCAACTGTCCTAGTAAACCAAGCAACTGTCATAACAAAACCAGTCGATTGTCCTAATAAATCAAGCAACTGTCCTAACAAAACTAAGCAACTATCCTAACAAAACCAAGCAACTGTCCTTGCAAATCCATGCAACTACATTATCAAAACACAAAATGCATAATGTCTAAGCAAACCAAGCAACTGACCTAACAAACCAAGCAACCATCTTAACAAAAAACAAACAATTTCAATAACAAAACCAAGCAACTGTCCTGGCAAATCCATGCAACTATCCTATCAAAATATGTTGTCATCACCAAAGTTGGCTACCGAAGATGCTTAGTTGCCCATATACGGTCAAAAATATTATTTGCCGTGATTTCTAAGTGGTATATGACATACTTGCTTGATAAATTCATTAGTACATATAATTTAATAAAAGTTGCTTATGTTTAAAACTAAAGTTGCCTCGTTTAGGATCAAAGTTGCTTATTTTTTAAAAATTATCAAAACGTGCTCATATGGGATCTAGTTTTGAAGATCTCGTCGCGAGAAACCTAACGGTGAAAACGGATCTTTGTTTCGACGCTCGGTTGAAAAGTTATTACTTTTTTTAAATGAAACGGAATAAAGAGTGTGTCAGCACATGCATGCGCGTTAGTATCTCTTCCGTAATTATGGGACGCGGTCCCCTTAGCTGTCGCTATCATCAATAAAAGTTGAACGCATCTGACGGCTGGAGCGCGTGCGCTCGCGCGAGCGAACGAGCACAGCTGCACGAGTCAGACTTTAGGAATAATTTCATATCATTTTCTAGCATGTAATCCTTGTCTCCTTGATAAAGGCAATCCTTAGTTTTAAAAATGGTGTAATTTGAAATGGAGTTGGTGACCAACCCCCCCCCCCCCACGTCTGCTTGCGAGGCCTCTGCATCGCTCCCTTCGGGCTATACCAGCGGTGAAACCCTTGCAGAGTCCAGCAGCCCCTCCCTCGCCCATCCACTATCTAATAGTGGACAGCAACAGACTCAGCCACACAGCTCATTCTTGCTGCCAATAGTTGGGACATGGGAATGTGATTGCTCATCTCGACGAAAGTGCTTGCATTAAAAACTGTACTGAACACAAGACAACTTTGGTGTTCTAATCCACCGCTGCCAGGTCTCAATCCATGATAGACAGCATCCGGGAGATGAAATGGCATGATTCTTCGTGTCTACTAATCAAGTGCCACTGCTTCCACACATCTCTATAAATAGGCCTCGGCAGAATGGTAGACACAGCAAACTAAAAATTTCCGCTTTCTCCTCTCTCCAACCACAATACCAGCAAAGTCTTCAAGATCAGATATGGCTTGCCACCTAAGATCGACAAGTTTGCCATCTAGGCCTCTAGCTAGCGAGGCTGAAGTTGAGCAAGAGCTTCACAGCCTAGAGGCAAGCATCTCTTCCTCTGCTACCATCAGCACAATATGTGGTGCTCTGAGGATGCTTGGAAACATCTACAATGGTGTTGAGGAGATTATCTGCCTGCCTAGCAACCAAGTTAGCTCCTCCGCATCCCTTCTGTGGTGGGGGCCACGGGGATCCCCTTGCTAAGAAGCCGAGGGCGGTGGCAGAGCCGCTCGCAGTGGCTTACTCGTCCTCTTCCAAAGGGACGGCGGGCGAGCCCATTCCAGTGGAGGATGTGCCGGAAATCGAGTGCTTCAAGTGTGGCCGGCTAGGCCATTTCCAATCCAAGTGCACCTTCAAGCCTCTTTGCGTCCTGTGCAAGGAGGAGGGCCAACTGCCCAACGCGCGGCCGTGCACCCGATCTGCAGATTATGGGCAGTGCCATCTCAGGGGAGGACTTTTTCTGCCTTCAGTTTGCGGAGGATTCAGAGGAAGAGGGGCCTGTGGATCAGAAGGTGGAGAACGCGGCCATCCTCTCGGCGGAGCGGGGCAAGCTTAACCTACGGGTCCTCCAACAGGAACTCAAGCAAATCGTCGCAGGCGAGTGGGATTGACAGGTGTCTCAGGTGGGAGACGATGATTTTCTGGTGGTGTTCCCCTCGGCTGATCTTCTGCACATGGCCAAGACGAGTGGAAAACTCTTTCTTCCTATCCATGACATCACTGCTAGGGTGCGTGACATGTTGCATGAGAAGATCCAGCCGATGGTCATGCCGGAAGCGTGGGTGAAGTTGCATGGCATCCCTCAGAAGCATTGCAGAGAGGATCGCATCAAGGAAGGTTTCAAGATGCTGGGGCGTCCGATCGTGGTCGACGAGCTTTCACTCATTCGGTTGGGGCCGGTGAGAATGAAGATCGCTTGCAAAGCGCCTGGGAAGTTAAATGGCACGGTCGAAGTGTGGTTCAACCATGAAGGTTACCAGGTCAAAGTGGAGGTGGAACTCCCGCTTACCCGTGGGGGAGGGGGCGGGGCTGGTGGTACTGGTACGTCTGGCATCCCCCACCTCCTTCCAACCCAGAAGGGTCTGATCCCCCGTTCCCCCCTGGTGGCCCTGGCAAGCCGAGTGGTGCTGCGGGTAGCAAAGAGAAACCGGGTGATGATGGCCATGGCGTTAAGCAGGATGTGGAGATGGGAGTGCAAGAGGAGGAGCTGGAGGACAGTATGCAAGACACTTCCATTGATACTGAAACTTGGGACAAACTGGGGGCGACGGAAGGACGTGTGATGGTGGTGGCAACCCAGGACACAGCGGTGAGTGCTCTTGCCCTGGCGCGCGACCTGGCAGGGGCCTTCAACGAGTATGGCTCCAACCTGGTGCTGCAAGTGTTGGGGAACGTAGCATTTCAAAAAAATCGCCTACGATCACGCAAAATATATCTAGGAGAAGCGTAGCAACGAGCGGGGAGAGTGTCCACATACCCTCGTAGACCGAAAACGGAAGCGTTTAGTAACGCAGTTGATGTACTCGAACGTCTTCGCGATCCAACCGATCAAGTACCGAACGCACGGCACCTCCGCGATCTGCACATGTTCAGCTCGGTGACCTCGAACTCTTGATCCAGTTGAGGCCGAGGGAGAGTTTCGTCAGCACGACGGCGTGATGACGGTGATGATGAAGTTACCGACGCAGGGCTTCGCCTAAGCACTACAACGATATGACCGAGGTGGAAATCTATGGAGGGGGCACCGCACACGGCTAAGACAACTGTCAACTTGTGTGTCTATGGGGTGCCCCCTTCCCCCGTATATAAAGGAGTGGAGGAGGGGGAGGGCCGGCCTCCTATGGTGCGCCCAAGGGGGGGAGTCCTACTCCCAGTAGGAGTAGGTTTCCCCCTTTCCCTAGTTGGAGTAGGAGAAGAAGGAAGAGGGAGAGGGAGAGAAGGAAAGGGGGGCCGACCCCCTTCCCAATTCGGATTGGGCTTGGGAGGGGGGTGCCCCCACCGTGGCCGCTTCCTCCTCTCTTCCACCATGTCCCATTAAGGCCCATTAACTCCCCGGAGGGGGGGGGGTTCCCGGTAACCCCCCGGTACTCCGGAAAAATGCCTGAACCACTCGGAACCTTTCCGGTGTCCAAACATAGCCTTCCAATATATCAATCTTTATGTCTCGACCATTTCGAGACTCCTCGTCATGTCCCTGATCTCATCCGGGACTCCGAACAAACTTCGGTCATCAAATCACATAACTCATAATACAAATCGTCATCGAACGTTAAGCGTGCGGACCCTACGGGTTCGAAAACTATGTAGACATGATCGAGACACATCTCCGGTCAATAACCAATAGCGGAACCTGGATGCTCATATTGGCTCCTACATATTCAACGAAGATCTTTATCGGTCAAACCGCATAACAACATACGTTGTTCCCTTTGTCAATGGTATGTTACTTGCCCGAGATTCGATCGTCGGTATCATCATACCTAGTTCAATCTCGTTACCGGCAAGTCTCTTTACTCATTCCGTAATGCATCATCCCATAACTAACTCATTAGTCACATTGCTTGCAAGGCTTATAGTGATGTGCATTACCGAGAGGGCCCAGAGATACCTCTCCGACAATCGGAGTGACAAATCCTAATCTCGATCTATGCCAACTCAACAAATACCATCGGAGACACCTGTAGAGCATCTTTATAATCACCCAGTTACGTTGTGACGTTTGATAGCACACTAAGTGTTCCTCCGGTATTCGGGAGTTGCATAATCTCATAGTCAGAGGAATATGTATAAGTCATGAAGAAAGCAATATCAATAAACTAAACGATCATAGTGCTAAGCTAACGGATGGGTCTTGTCCATCACATCATTCTCTAATGATGTGATCCCGTTCATCAAATGGCAACACATGTCTATGGTTAGGAAACTTAACCATCTTTGATTAACGAGCTAGTCAAGTAGAGGCATACTAGGGACACTCTGTTTGTCTATGTATTCACACATGTACTAAGTTTCCGGTTAATACAATTCTAGCATGAATAATAAACATTTATCATGATATAAGGAAATATAAATAACAACTTTATTATTGCCTCTAGGGCATATTTCCTTCAGCAGGTCCCTGTCCGGATCCAGGAGCCAGTGGCGATGGAAGGCGTCCTGCGCGAGGCGGGAAGGGCCTCAATCCCCTCTTCTCCGGTGGCTGTGGCCGCTGATGCTGGTTGTGTGCTAAATGAAGCTGTCATCACGCCGGCTTCGGGCAAGCGTGGCTCCGGGGGCTCGGGCAGGCAGCCCAAGAAGACGGCAGGCGGGAAGCTGGGGTCCAAGAGCACGACTCATGCGGTTCGCGGCACGGCGGCGTCTCTGCGTGGCGAGCTGGGGACGGAGTTGGCGGCGGCAGATGTGGGCGCCAAGGCCAAGCGGTCCAAGGCGACACCGGTGGTGCAGCGGGAGCCGAGCGCTAGGGCGAAGGCCAAGCTGGGAGACCTGTCTTCCATGGAGAGCGCCAAGCTTCGCATCGCCGACAAGAATCTGGACGTTTCAGGTAACCCACTTCCCTCCTTCAGAATCCTTAATGCTTTTTCATGAAAGGGGTCATCTTCCATGGAGAGCTCCTTGAGATCGTGCATGAGCTGAAACGTACCAAAGGGAAAGGGGTTTTGCTCAACTCGACTTTGAGAAGGCCTATGACCGAGTGAACTGGGAGCTCGTGCGGGAGGTGCTTCTCAAGAAGGGGTTTGAGGCGGGCTTTGTGCATTGTATAATGCACCTGGTCAGTTGTGGGCAGACCGCGGTGATGATCAACGGAGAGATGGGTAAGTTCTTTCGTAATAAACGCGGCCTCCGCCAAGGAGACCCAAGCTCTCCGCTGATCTTCAACTTCGTAGCGGATGCGCTAGCGGCTATGCTTTCAAAAGCTAGAGTGGCGAGTCACGTTAAAGGGCTAGTGCCACACCTCATCCCAGGGGTGGTGACGCATTTGCAATATGCAGACGATACGATGCTGTTGTTCGAGCCGGACAACCATAGTATAGCATCTATCAAGCTGCTGCTCCTTGCCTTTGAGATTTTGTCGGGGCTAAAAATCAACTTCCTTAAGAGTGAAGTTATCACTACGGGCATGGACCAACAAGAGAGTACACGGATAGCTAATTTACTTAATTGTAAGCTTGGGAGCTTCCCGATTAAGCACGTAGGGCTCCCGATCACTCATCGGAAAATCTCTATTTCCGAATGGGAGCCTCTATACGGAGAAGTGGCTAACAGAGTTAGCCCATGGCGAGGGAGATTCATGTCGTCTGCTACTAGATTGATCCTGACCAACTCTAGCCTGTCCTCCCTCCCTCTTTTCACGATGGGGATGTTCCTATTAGCGGATGGGGTTCATGTAAAGTTAGACACCCCCCGTTCCAAGTTCTTTTGGGAAGGAGCTAGAACAAAGAGGAAATACCATTTGGTCAAGTCGGCGGCGGTGTGTAGACCCAAATTTTTTGGTGGTCTGGGAATCACAAATTCAAAGCTTATGAATGTCGCCTTGTTGACCAAGTGGTGGTGGAAGCTAGCCAATAGTGAGTCCGGTCTATGGGCGGACCTGCTCCGAGCGAAGTACTTCCCGGACAGTAACGTGTTCAATGCCAAGTCCTCGGGATCGGCGTTCTGGAACGGTATCCAGGCGGTGCGTCCGGCGTTTGCATTAGGTGCGAGTTTTGAGGTGAAGAACGGCATGTCAACGAGGTTTTGGTTAGACAAATGGCTCGTTGATAGGCCCCTTTGGCAAGTTTTCCCGCAGCTATACAATGTGGCCTCGGATACCAACGTTTTGGTGGGGGACGTCCTACGCTCATCTCCACCGGCGATTCACTTCTTGCGGCCACTATCGACGATAGAAGCAGCGAGTTGGGACTCGCTGCAGGCCCAGTTCTCTCAACGCCAACTCAGCTTGGGAGCTGATAAGCTGTCCTGGGACTTGACTGCGTCCCAAAAGTTTTCGGTCAAGTCTCTGTACAGCAAACTCCCAAGGGAAGCACGCTAGACATAGCTAGGGGGCTATGGAAGGCTGGGCTTCCGCTCAAGATTAAAATCTTCCTCTGGCAAATGTTTGGAAATCGCCTCCCGACGGCCGATAATGTAGCCAAGTGCAACGGCCCGTCTGATGGGTCATGTGTAGTATGTGAGCTACACGAGGATGCGAACCATGTTGTCTTCCAGTGCGCGTTAGCTAAGTTTGCATGGTGTGCCGTGAGGGACGTGTTCCAACAAAATTGGAACCCTAGATCGGGAACGGATCTTTTGGCTGTGTTGCAGTCGCAGCACGGGGCCAACGCTAGGGTGTTATGGCGATGTGTGGGAGCGTTGCTTTGGTCCCTTTGGATGATTAGAAATAAGATGACAATTGAGAAAAAGTTTCATGCTCACCCGGCTGACGTGATAATCAAATGCCATCTCTTTCTTCAGATGTGGACACCTTTGGGGAAACAACGCGATGCTGAGCTAATGAAGACCACGATGGAGAAGATCGGCAATAGTATCTCGCGACTCCGGCAATTGGCTTGAGCTGGTTCATGTCTCTTTTGGCTTCGACGGCGTGGAGGCGACCTGCTGCTACTCTTGTGGTCGCCTCGGTTGGGGCTTGTTTTATCTGAACTTGGTTATGTGATGAGCATATGGCTGGTGTGGCCTAACTTTATTTGGTTGTAAGATATTTGAACCTTGTGATGCTGCCAGTTGGCTTTATTAATTTAAAGCCGGACGCTTCTAGCGTCTTCGTTCCAAAAAAAAAGTTAGCTCCTCCCAGTAGAGGAAGATGTTGGATGGAGAGATGGGATGCTCTTTTGAGCTCCTGGATCTCTGCAGCACCATGCAAGAGATCTTCGTCGAGTTGAAGACTATCATCCAAGATCTGCAAGTGGCTCTAAGAAAAGGAGATGATGCAGCCGTTCAAGCCAAGATCCAGTCTTATACCCGCTTGGCAAAGAAGGCTAAGAAACATTTCAAGAAGATATGCAACAAGGCTGCTTCCGGGAAGGCAGAGTGTGGAATGGTCAGGCTGTTGACCAAGGCGAGGGAGCTGACGGTCTCTCTACTTGAGTCCACACTCCACCTCTTGTCGAAGCAAATCGAAATGCCTAAACAATCTCTTGTTTCCAAGGCATTTCACAAGAAAAAGGCAGCTATTTTTGAGGAGGAGCAATTGCAGGAGTTAGAGTGCAGTATGGGAGATCTTGAGAGTGAAGCAGGCCATCTGTTCAGGAAATTAGTCCAGAACAGAGTTTCTCTCCTAAACATTCTTAGCTCATAGATACTCCCTAGTAACTCTTGACGCCATGTGATTAGCATCCGCCTTTTTGAGGAGTAGCTGACCTTGGCACAATTTTCCCAACATGTATACAGTAGAAATGTACAGCAAATTATAGAAAGAGAAACCAAAGTTTTGATCCATTTGACCATTTCATGCTTGAAGATGTGTTTTGTGATGCGTGTATGCCTAATTTCGACAATTATGGTTGGTGGATCTTGCTGTGTGTACATTAAACATGCCAGGTCGAAGCCACAAGGGCTAATCTTGTGTTTAGCAGAATAAATCCATTTAATTACCCAGATTCCCCACCACCCCCTCACATCACATGGATGTGCAGTCCGGCACTAGAATTGAATATTCTTGTTTCAGAATGGATATGATTTTTTTTTAATTGAATCTCTACAGTATCATTCAAGTATATCACAGTGTACATTATTACGAATCCAGAGGCCCAAAAATGGCACAAGCATGTACCCTAGCACCTGGATTATTTTGCCCGTTCTTAACGATTCACAATAATCTGAGGAAGATTCGGTCGCACAAACTTTAACAGGCGTCAAATTTCGCTTTTTTTCATATCATTCTACAATACATACACTAACGCCAATGGATGTTGTATTTGTTAAACAAGAAAGAAGAGCTGTCTTCCTTACAAGTACTCCCTCCGTCCCATAATATAAGAACGTTTTTTACACTAGTGTAGCGCCAAAAACGTTCTTATATTATGAGACAGAGGGAGTACTCACTTAAGCGGATATGTGAGTGGTAGAGAGCGCAATTGCGCAACTTATTAGTTAAAGGTTGAAGGTCGGGGAGTAGAGGGAGACCTCGTGGAGAAAGAACCGAGAGCCGGAGCAGGCTGGACGCTGGCGGCGACCTCTGCGGCGGCGCATCTTCCGTTTCTTCGTTTTCCCCACCACAAACTTTTTTTTGTTTCCTCTTTCCTTTTTTTTGAGAAATTGTTTCCTCTTTCCTCTGTGTGTTTTTTAGGGGAATTTCCTCTGTGTTTTGATGAGGCCAGAGTCCATTTTAGCTTGGCCCATTGAATACACAATCAGTCTGACATCATCATGCCTGTTCGTTCATACTCGGCCCATGAGCAGCATCCAAACTAAACTGACAAACAACATGAACAAGCAAAATTCAATATAATGCAATCAAGCTCTTACTAAAAAAATCATGTATTTCTCTGCCTAAAAAAAATCATGTATCTCTCTACAAACTAAATCATGTATTTGTAAAATAACTACTCTCTCCATTCGCAAATATAAGATGTTTTAACTTTTTTATGAGTCAGATGTATATAGACATGTTTTAGTGTGTTTGTTCACTTATTTCAGTTTGTATGTAGTCCATATTGAAATATCCAAAACATCTTATATTTGTGAACCCCCGCGTCGCCTTGCTCGGGCGACACGGGGAACCAGCGCCGTCGCCGCAAGGCTCTCCACTTCCTGCTCCCCCGCTTCCCAGCCGCCGGAGGGGCCAGCTGCAAAGCCCACGCATGCCCTAGGGAAGGTGGCGGCAGGGTATTTCCTCTGGTGGATCGGGGCGCGTTCGTCTCCAAGACGGCAGCTTCGTTTGCGGCGGCGGGGGAAGTCCTCGGCGCGTGCTGTGGTGTCGTCGCGGTGGGCGTGCAACACGTGCAGCGTGGCATGGCGGCTTCCGGGTGTACGGCGGCTCCCGGTGGTTTGGCGACTTCCTGGAGGTTCGTTTCTACGCGTAGCTACTACATATGGTGGCCGCTGCCTTGGTGTTGTGGGTGCGGGGCGGCAGATCCGTCGGTTGGGGGCTAGCATGGAGCCGGTTGTGCGACTTGGTGGCGATTCAACCGGCTGGGAGGGAAGGAGATGCGGCCGGTGAGAATCGAGCTCCGACTTCGGTCTTGGCGGGCGATGACGGTGTTTTATGCACCGTTACCTTGTTGAAGGCATCGTCACTGTCGTCATCATCTCCTCGCTCGAGCTATTCCAAGGGGAAACCCTTGATTTAGGTCTCCCGGAATGAACCATGGAGTGGCGCGGCATCTACCGCACCGATGACAGTGGGTCTCGGCAGCATGGTGAAGCAGAGTCTCGCTGACGGATGCATCTTTATGGACGAGCGCAGGGCAACGGCGCTGTTTGGCATCGTAGTGGCATCGACGGCTGGCCGGTCTGACATGGATAATGCGGATTTCTATCTTTGAGATAGGACAACGGCTCGATGGTAGTGGCGGCTTCCGAAACGTGTGCATGGGGTGCACGCTTTGGGTCTGTTGTACCGGGAGTGTGTTCCAACTTCCAAGTACGTCATGCGTGCAGCTCGGCGGTGACCCTAGTTTTGGATGGTGGGGCGTGATGACATTCCCCATTGTCGAGTTTGTAGGTGTGGATTGGTGGCTTCGGGTTTTTTGATGTATGTTCTTGCCAGTTGCATAATTTAACAAAGATGGTTGTATACATCTATTGATGCAGAGGACAGGGGTTTTAACCCCCTTTTCAAAAAAAAATCTTATAGTTGTGAATGGAACAAAGGTAGTATTATTTATTCAATAAATAGGTATATGTTCTAAAAAGCTTTATCCATAGTTATTTATCGAAAAAGGCTATCACCCCACTTTATATATAAAGCAAACCACCAGAGTCAAACAAGTTCATACAAAGAAGTACCACATCACACAACACAACACAACACAAAGTAGCGCCCAAACAGAGTATGAAAAGGGGGTTTATTGAGGGCACAGCTCAACAAGCCCTGAATAGTACACAATAAATAAAGCGGCGTCAATGGCCGCGGTGAGTCCCAGGGACTAATCTGGCTCAGGAGATGGTGGAGGAAGCGGCAGCGCCAAACGAAGAGTCAGCGCCTGAAGATCTGCAGTGAAGATGTCGATGGAATCCCGCTCCGGACCACGGCTAAGCGGCTTCCATAGTTGCAAGTAGCCACACATTTTGTAGAGATCATCAGTCGGTTGACGAAGAGGGGCATGCTCAATCACAAACTTATGATGAATCATCCACGGAGGCCACACAAGAACCCCAATGCCCATCCACCTGTTGGGGAACGCAGTAATTTCAAAAGATTTCCTACGCACACGCAAGATCCATCTATGTGATGCATAGCAACGAGAGGGGAGAGTGTTGTCCACGTACCCTCGTAGACCGAAAGCGGAAGCGTTATGACAACGTGGTTGATGTAGTCGTACGTCTTCAGAATCCAACCGATCCTAGTACCGAAAGTACGGCACGTCCGCGATCTGCACACGTTCCGCTCAGTGACGTCCCACGAACTCTAGATCCAGCTGAGGTCGAGGGAGAGTTTCGTCAGCACGACGGCGTGATGACGGTGATGATGAAGTTACCGACGCAGGGCTTCGCCTAAGCACTACAACGATATGACCGAGGTGGAAATCTGTGGAGGGTGGCACCGCACACGGCTAAACAATCAACTTGTGTGTTCTAGGGTGCCCCCCTCCCCACGTATATAAAGGAGGGAGGGGGAGGCCGGCCTGCCCTCCTTGGCGCGCCCCCAAGAGGGGAATCCTACTAGGACTCCAAGTCCTAGTAGGTTTCCACCAAAATAGAGAGAGGGGGAAGGAAGGAGAGGGAGAGGGGAAAGGAAAAGGGGGGCGCCCCTTCTTCCTAGTCCAATTCGGACTCAAGGGGGAGGGGGCGCGCGGCCTGCCCTGGCCGCCCCTCTCTCTCTCCACTAAGGCCCATCGAGGCCCATTAGTTCCCCCGGGGGTTCCGATAACCCTCCGGTACTCCGGTTTTATCCGAAACTTCTCCGGAATACTTGCGGTGTCCGAACATAGCTGTGACGCCCGGATAATTAAGCTACAGTAACCCTCTACTAATGATGCCATGTCACCTCGGTTACTGTTGTTAATCTCGCGTTAGTTTGAAACCGATTCAAATTCAAATTTGAATTAAAGTCAAACGATAAAAGTTTTCAAACATAAAAACTAAAATGTGCTAAATGTTACAAATAAATCCTTAGTAATAATGGTGGAGAACCCACATTTTTATAAAATAATTAAAGGCACTAAAATAATTAAAACAGTGGCTTAATCAATTAGATAATGCCTTTTTAGAATTAATAAAATGTTAAACTATTTTACTTGGGTGCCATAATTAAATGTGGCAGTGGTATATTAAGCTATACTGATTTAGGAGTTGTTTTTGTATTTTTGAAACTAGAATAAATTGAAAACTATAGGGAAAGTAAATGAACAGAAAAGAAAATTTTAAAAGAAAGTAAACACAAAAATAAAAGAGAGAAGCCCCCCCACTGGGCCAGTCGGCCCAGCTGTTAGCCAGGCCGGCCCAACCGGCCTCGCCCACTCCCCTTATCCCCTGGACCCCGTAACCCTAACCCCACCCAGACCGCACACCCCCCACGTCGCCCACTCCCCCCCTTGATCTGGATCGAGATCGAGGGCTTGACCCCATCGCCCCCGACGCCCGTCGCCACCACCACGTCGCCGCCCGCGACGCCGTCGCTTCGTCGCCCCCGTCGCCATCGCGCGCCATCGCCCCGTCACCAACGCTGGACGACGTCGCCGCCGCCCGGAAGCGCCTCCGCCTCGACCACCGCCATCGCCAACCACCGCCACCTCACCGACGCCGCCCGGCGCTGCCCTGCCGTCGCCCGCCTCCTCAACCCCCTCTTGCGTGGATCCGGTCGGGGGCAATCGACGCCCCCGACGACCTGCGCCGACGCCGGACCACCCCCGCTGGAGCCACACCGCCACCCGCCGTCGTCGGTGCCGCCTCCCCGTCTACGTCGCTCGTCCCCATCCTCCTCCTCGCCGGACACCATCGAGCCACGCCGCCCTCTTCCCTACAACGAACGTGAGCACGCCTCGTGCTCCCTCTCTGCCCTCCTGTGGTGGCCGCGTCCCGCTCCTACCGCTGGCCGCCCCTGTCCCGCGCGCCGTCACCTTCGGTCACCGCCCGCCTCCCCCCGCGGCTCCGGCCTAGCCTCCCGGGGGCCACTACCGCAGCTCCCGCTGGGCCGTAGCCGAGCGCCACTTTCGGCTGCCGCCCGCCTGCACGGCCTCCGGCGGCCCCCGCGCACCACCACGGCCTCGCTCCGCTTCGAGCCTCGCCAGCGCCCCCCCCCCCCCGGCGCCCTGTCGGGCACCAGGGCCCGAACCGCCCCGTTTGGCCCTAGGGCCACTAACAGTGGCCCCCCCTGGAAACTTGTTTTTTTAAAAAGGAAAAATAAAGTAATAATAATAATAAAAATAAAATTTAGTTAATTAACTTAATTAATCTGTTTAATTAAATAATTAAAACTAATTATTCAAATAATAAAAACTAACTACTGTTTAGTTAACCTGAGACTATGACAAACGGGACCCATGCGTCTGTTGACCCAGTCAACAGACGGTTGACTGATGACATCATGCTGACCTCACGCTGACGTCATAATTACTTTTTATAATTAAATTAATTCTATTAATTCTAGAAATAAATTAAATCTTTATAAATTAATATAAAATAATTCGTAGCTCGGATGAAAAAACTTTGTACATGAAAGTTGCTCAGAACGACGAGACAATTCCGGATACGCAGCCCGTTCGTCCGCCACACATCCAAGGCATAGCAAACACGCAACTTCCCCCCTCCGGTTCATCTGTCCAAAAACGCGAAACACCGGGGATACTTTCCCGGATGTTTCCCCCCTTCGCCGGTATCACCTACTACCGCGATTGGGCACGCCTAGCATCACGCTTTGTCATGTCATGCATTGTCATGCATTTGTTTGCGTTGTATTTATTGTTTCTTCGCCCTCATCTCTCGCTAGACACCGAGACCGACGCCGCTGCTACCCAGTACGACTACGGTGTTGACGACCCCTCCTTCTCGGCTGAGCTTCCAGGCAAGCCCCCCCCCTTGATCACCAGATATCGCCTATTCTTCTCTATACTGCTTGCATTAGAAGAGTGTAGCATGTTACTGCTTTCGGTTAATCCTATTCTGCTGCATAGCCTGTCATTGTTGCTACAGTTGTTACCCTTACCTGCTATCCTACTGCTTAGTATAGGATACTAGTGTTCCATCAGTGGCCCTACACTCTTGTCCGTCTGCCATGCTATATTATCGGGCCGTGATCACTAGGGAGGTGATCACGGGTATATACTATATACTTTATATACATGACACATGTGGTGACTAAAGTCGGGTCAACTCGTTGAGTACCCGCAAGTGATTCTGATGAGGGGGCTGAAAGGACAGGTGGCTCCATCCCGGTAGAGGTGGGCCTGGGTTCCTGACGGCCCCCGACTGTTACTTTGTGGCGGAGGTGGAGGTGGCCAGAAGCGTAGTCTTCGACAGGATTAGCTATCCCCCTCTTATTCTGGCATTCTGCAGTTCAGTCCACCGATATGGCCCTTTACACATATATCCATGCATATGTAGTGTAGCTCCTTGCTTGCGAGTACTTTGGATGAGTACTCACGGTTGCTTTTCTCCCTCTTACTTTCATTCCCAGCTGCTCTTGTTATTACAAGATGCATCGAATTATTCTTCGACTTTTAAGAATCTTTTGAGCCACTGCCTTACAGATCTTTGCCGTGTGAATACCCCTACGGATAATTCCCCGCACTTATCGAGTATCCGCTCATTCTCAGTTGTTCATGTGTGTCGCAAAAGACTCCGAAATACCATTCGATCTTCCGAAAATCCTGAGCAACCTATTGCTCTTGAAATTCTTGCTTGCTTGCATTATGGTTAATCCCATCAGTCTCGTAATCTTATTGGCATCCCTTGTCTTTATCATTTTAAGTCCATTGATTCAATATGTTGAGGATGCTTGCTTTCCTCAGTCGAATCCTATAATTCATCCTTCCGGCTTAGACGTCATTTATAACATGAGCTGGTCCTCGACCAATCAAGTTGTCGTCGAATGTACCCTAAGTCTATTCAACTTATCCATTCTTAATCAGAGCGTTTGCTTCTGATCCTTTGATTTGGAAATCATAATTCATTTGCATTTGAGCTTTGAATTAGTTAGTTGTTTCTATAATCTGATGCCTTTGCATTCTTTTTCCTTCTGATTGAGTACCGATACTCACATTAGATTCCTTGTGGTCTGCGAGACCAATTGCTTGGTTATTATCCGACAGTGTCCTTCATATCCAATAACCTTGAGAGTTTCTCCCCCGATATATAATGCCTTTGGTAAATTGTGTCTTCTGCCTTTGGCAAGTAATATCCTATGCCTTTGTCAACCATGCTCTGCTCCGAGCATGTCTTATTTGATCCTAAATTTCATGGTATATGTTCTAAGATGCCTCGATGGGTTGAACCAATGCCTTAACTAATCTATGTGAGCCCGAAGGATTTCACGGGCCATACTCATCTGGTATTTCACCAGGTAAAACTTTCAACACTAATGCCATTATCAAAACGAGAAGTGAATGTAAGGTTCTGCTTTGGAGAAGTGGGAGTCGACCTTGAACTTTGTGTTCATGCCCATGGACCCGATGTGGAATCTATCATGGAAGTTTCTTGTATTAATAATGGTCCCCTTGTTATAAGTTCATCTTGTATCTATGTTGGTCCTTTGCAACCGTGGTTCCGACCATGATTGATCATCTTTGATCCTTTTCTCGGACAAGTTGAACCACTTGTCCTCTGCAGATCAATGCACCCGTCCAACCTCTATTATGATCTACCTTCGAGTATTACCCCGTGGTATCTCGATAATAGCACAGAACCATATTACTTCTTATGAGTTCTTCAAGTATTATTTCTCACCGATTCCAATTTTCCCCGGGTTCTGAGTTGTTAGACACTCGAGAACACAAAATAGTGAATCGAGTCCGCACTCTGATTCAATAACTCTAAGTAATTTTCATTGCTTACGAGTTTAATAATCCTTCAAGTCATCCCAAGCCTGATCGGCTATATCATTACCATGTTAAATTTTAACTGTGCTATCCGGTCCTTCTTCCCAGAGCACAATTTTCGACGATGAGTTAAGCTTACGCCGCTCTTCCTTGTCATATCCTTTCGCCTTGAACAACGAGCTTGGTTTCGAGTTTGTGCCGTACCCATGGTTTCAATAACCTTTTGCTTCATAATTCCTTTCACTTGATGTCATCGCCGATCGATTACATCTTCATGATATCTCTCGACAAATGTGTCATGATCATCATCAGCATTCTGAGCTCTTCCTGGATATCAATTGAATTCATGATGAGAAATACCATCCTTGCCCTCGATGATTTGTGTTATCATCGACCACTCGATTGCCTTCCGTTCAACACAAACTTGTTCGTGTTTTGTGTTATACCTTGAGATCCTTGCTATCCAGCATTTGTTCTTCTTTACCTTGGAGTATTACCATCTTTTATGTCAAGAATGTCGTGAGAATTTCACCACCTCTTAAGAATTCTTGATGCAGGTGATACCTTTTGCCATATCCGTTCATTCCTTGGTCCCCGTGTTATTTTTAACCGGAAAACCGACAATCGAACTATGATGTGCGACTTCAAAACTTCTAGCAACCCTATTGCTTTGAAGTTATTGTTGACATTTCATTCTTAGACCATTGGTTATCGAATCACCATTCTAACATTTATCATGCTACCTATGACCATATTTCGGGCGCACATTTCAACCAATGTTTGATTGTGTATGTTTTCCTCAAGCATACATCATTATATCATTTGATCTGACGAATGTTATCTCCTTGTTCACGTAATTGTGCAAATCCATCTTTTAGAAATCTCGATGAATTGTCCTTAGCCCATCAGCCACGTCATCATCCTCTCCTTGGTTTAATGATGAACCCTTGTTTCAGAGCCTTGCTTCTGGACGCCATTTCCCGAGAATCTTGCAACGTTAATTCGTCAATTGGTGTTGCACCTTTTCTTTTCAAGCATCCAGAGTCTGAGGTATCCTGACACCAATCAGATCTGAATCTTGGTCACATATGATGGTTGGAACATATATCCAAGAGTTATAACATTTGCCTTTATATAACCCGGTAAGATGATGTCATGGCTCGCACACCTGGCTGGAGGACCTATTGTTATAGCTTCCTTTTAGCAAGGTTAATCATTCTTCCATGAGAAAATCGTAAGATTTATCCTATAAGTTGATTCTGATGGATCCTTTGTGTATCCAAAGTCCGACCTTTACATGATGACCATGTCAATGCTATCTCGAAGCATGTCTATGGTACTTCAATTTTCAACAAGAACATTTGAAGCCCAATGCTAAATGTTTCTTGCTCAATTATCCAAACACCGTTGTATGGGTAATGTCATGAAATTTCTCTCCCCTTTCCTAAAGGGTTTTCTACATTATATCCTCTCATGGATATCATGCTCTGCTTGACCTTGGGAAGGATATACCCCTGAAATATGTGTTTAAACACATTTTCCTTTCCATTGTTTTGTTTAATCTGATAATCACATTTTCCTTTCCATTGTTTGGATTAACGTTTCTTGTAATCTGACTTAGCTGAGCAGTGATAATTCCCTGCTTAGGGAAGCACCTTGTTGTACCACTCTGTCAGTAAGACCCTGTTACTATTGTTGATGACATTCCGGTAATCACCGATGGACGAGAACCTTGCCTATTGGTCCGCCTCGTTTCAACGAGCAGGAAAATGGTTCTCTTCGTCCCTCGCCCTTGGTACCAACGTTGTTGCCAACAAAACTGACAGGCTATCCTCTGACATACTTTGCTATCTTGACCGTGCAAATGTTAGCGCCTTCCTGCTTTTAACCCACATGCTGGGCCCATAACCCACAGTTCCACAGGATCGAAACCTGACTCTCCTATACACCCCCTGTTTCCAAAGTTATTCCTCGCGCGTGGCCTCATATGTAATTCACGATCCACCTTCCGAGATATCATCAATTCTGGTATCAGATGCAATACTTATTCTTGTTGCTCTGAACCCCTTTCACCTTCTGATTAGGCCATCCAACGATTGCCTGCCATTGGAAACTTCTCATGGTACCTTCTTAATTTACTCTCGATATTTTCTTAAGTAGCTATTCGAGAGTTACTTTCTACCACATTCCCTGAGTTATCTGCCATATAGTCAACCTTGTAAGGCCCGTTCTTCCGAAGTTACCCCTTGTTCTTTCGTAAGTACGATGGAGTTCCCGAAGAAAGGACGACAACTTCATCATGATGCATTCATGCATAGGTATGAAGAAATCAACGCTATGGATCGTCCTCTTCGAAGAGCAACCAAGACCGAGAAGATTTGTTATAATTTCGTAACCAGACATTTACCCCTTACTCCCCTTCTTAAATCTCGGGACGAGATTTCTTGTAGTGGAGGAGAATTGTGACGCCCGGATAATTAAGCTACAGTAACCCTCTACTAATGATGCCACGTCACCTCGGTTACTGTTGTTAAGCTCACGTTAGTTCGAAACCGATTCAAATTCAAATTTGAATTAAAGTCAAACGATAAACGTTTTCAAACATAAAAACTAAAATGTGCTAAATGTTACAAATAAATCCTTAGTAATAATGGTGGAGAACCCACATTTTTATAAAATAAATAAAGGCACTAAAATAATTAAAACAATGGCTTAATCAATTAGATAATGCCTTTTTAGAATTAATAAAATGTTAAACTATTTTACTTGGGTGCCATAATTAAATATGGCAGTGGTATATTAAGCTATATTGATTTAGGAGTTGTTTTTGTATTTTTGAAACTAAAATAAATTGAAAACTATAGGGAAAGTAAATGAATAGAAAAGAAAATTTTAAAAGAAAGTAAACACAAAAATAAAAGAGAGAAGCCCCCCACTGGGCCAGTCGGCCCAGCTGTTAGCCAGGCCGGCCCAACCGGCCTCGCCCACTCCCCTTATCCCCTGAACCCCGTAACCCTAACCCCACCCAGACCGCACACTCCCCCCACGTCGCCCACTCCCCCCTCGATCTGGATCGAGATCGAGGGCTTGACCCCGTCGCCCCCGACGCCCGTCGCCGCCCGCGACGCCGTCGCTTCGTCGCCCCCGTCGCCATCGCGTGCCATCGCCCCGCCACCAACGCTGGACGACGTCGCCGTCGCCCGGAAGAGCCTCCGCCTCGACCACCGCCGTCGCCAACCACCGCCACCTCACCGACGCCGCCCGGCGCTGCCCCGCCGTCGCCCGCCTCCTCAACCCCCTCTTGCGTGGATCCAGTCGGGGGCAATCGACGCCCCCGACGACCTGCGCCGACGCCGGACCACCCCCGCTGGAGCCACCCCGCCACCCACCGTCATCGGCGCTGCCTCCCTGTCTACGTCGCTCGTCCCCATCCTCCTCCTCGCCGGACACCATCGAGCCACGCCGCCCTCTTCCCTACAACGAACGTGAGCACGCCTCGTGCTCCCTCTCTGCCCTCCTGTGGTGGCCGCGTCCCGCTCCTACCGCTGGCCGCCCCTGTCCCGCGCGCCGTCACCTTCGGTCACCGCCCGCCTCCCCCTGCGGCTCCGGCCTAGCCTCCCGGCGGCCACTTCCGCAGCTCCTGCTGGGCCGCAGCCGAGAGCCACCTCCGGCTGCCGCCCGCACGGCCTCCGGCGGCCACCCGCGCACCACCACGGCCTCGCCCCGCTTCGAGCCTCGCCAGCGCCCCCCCCGGGCGCCCTGTCAGGCACCAGCGCCCGAACCGCCCCGTTTGGCCCTAGGGCCACTGACAGTGGCCCCCCTGGAAACATTGTTTTTTTAAAGGAAAAATAAAGTTATAAAAATAATAATAATAAAATTTAGTTAATTAACTTAATTAATCTATTTAATTAAATAATTAAAACTAATTATTAAGTTAATAAAAACTAACCACTATTTAGTTAACCTGAGACTATGACGAACAGGACCCACGCGTCTGTTGACCCAGTCAACAGACGGTTGACTGATGACATCATGCTGACCTCACGCTGACGTCATAATTACTTTTTATAATTAAATTAATTCTCTTAATTCTAGAAATAAATTAAATCTTTATAAATTAATATAAAATAATCCGTAGCTCGGATGAAAAAACTTTGTACATGAAAGTTGCTAAGAACGACGAGACAATTCCGGATACGCAGCCCGTTCGTCCGCCACACATCCCTAGCATAGCAAACATGCAACTTCCCCCCTCCGGTTCATCTGTCCAAAAACGCGAAACACCGGGGATACTTTCCCGGATGTTTCCCCCCTTCGCCGGTATCACCTACTACCGCGATTGGGCACGCCTAGCATCACGCTTTGTCATGTCATGCATCGTCATGCATTTGTTTGCATTGTATTTATTGTTTCTTCCCCCTCTTCTATCACTAGACACTGAGACCGACGCCGCTGCTACCCAGTACGACTACGGTGTGGACGACCCCTCCTTCTCGGCTGAGCTTCCAGGCAAGCCCCCCCCCTTGATCACCAGATATCGCCTATTCTTCTCTATACTGCTTGCATTAGAAGAGTGTAGCATGTTACTGCTTTCGATTAATCCTATTCTGCTGCATAGCCTGTCATTGTTGCTACAGTTGTTACCCTTACCTGCTATCCTACTGCTTAGTATAGGATGCTAGTGTTCCATCAGTGGCCCTACACTCTTGTCCGTCTGCCATGCTATACTATCGGGCCGTGATCACTAGGGAGGTGATCACGGGTATATACTATATACTTTATATACACGACACAAGTGGTGACTAAAGTCGGGTCAGCTCGTTGAGTACCCGCAAATGATTCTGATGAGGGGGCTGAAAGGACAGGTGGCTCCATCCCGGTAGAGGTGGGCCTGGGTTCTTGACGGCCCCCGACTGTTACTTTGTGGCGGAGCGGCAGGGCAGGTTGAGACCACCTAGGAGAGAGGTGGGCCTGGCCCTGGTCGGCGTCCGCGGATACTAAAAAATAACACGCTTAACGAGATCTTGGTATTTGATCTGAGTCTGGCCATTTGGTCTATACGCACTAACCAACTACGCGGGAACAGTTATGGGCACTCGACGTCGTGGTATCAGCCGAAGCCTTCGTGATGTCAGCGACTGGGCGGCGCGCGCCAGATTGGACCACGTAACGTGACTTCCTTTGTAATGGAGGTTGCTAGGTCTGCTTCCGGCCGCCCTCGCAACGTGCAGGTGTGCAATGGGCGATGGGCCCAGACCCCTGCGCCATAGGATTTAGACCGGCGTGCTGACCTCTCTGTTGTGCCTCGGTAGGGCTGCGACGTGTTGATCTTCCGAGGCCGGGCATGACCCAGGAAAGTGTGTCCGGCCAAATGGGATCGAGCGTGTTGGGTTATGTGGTGCACCCCTGCAGGGAAGTTTATCTATTCGAATAGCCGTGTCCCTCGGTAAAAGGACGACCCGGAGTTGTACCTTGACCTTATGACAACTAGAACCGGATACTTAATAAAACACACCCTTCCAAGTGCCAGATACAACCCGGTGATCGCTCTCTAACAGGGCGACGAGGAGGGGATCGCCGGGTAGGATTATGCTATGCGATGCTACTTGGTGAACTTACCATCTACTCTCTTCTACATGCTGCAAGATGGAGGTGGCCAGAAGCGTAGTCTTCGACAGGATTAGCTATCCCCCTCTTATTCTGGCATTCTGCAGTTCAGTCCACCGATATGGCCCTTTACACATATACCCATGCATATGTAGTGTTGCTCCTTGCTTGCGAGTACTTTGGATGAGTACTCACGGTTGCTTTTCTCCCTCTTTTCCCCTTTCTATACCTGGTTGTCGCAACCAGATGCTGGAGTCCAGGAGCTAGAGATCCCGAGGATGATTCTACTTGAAGTTCGACTTCGAGGAGTTGTTAGGAGGTCCCAGGCAGGAGGCCTTGCCTTTTCGATCGTTTCTACTTTTGTGCTAGCCTTCTTAAGGCAATCTTGTTTAACTTATGTCTGTACTCAGATATTATTGCTTCCGCTGACTCTTGTGTTTTCGAGCTTATGTATTCGAGCCTTCGAGGCCCCTGGCTTGTAATATAAAGCTTGTTTTATTTTAATTTGTGTCTAGAGTTGTGTTGTGATATCTTCCCGTGAGTCCTCGATCTTGATCGTACAGATTTGCGTGTATGATTAGTGTACGATTGAATCGGGGGCGTCACAATAGCCGTCCAATATATCAATCTTTATGTCTCGACCATTTCGAGACTCATCGTCATGTCTGTGATCACATCCGGGACTCCGAACCACCTTCGATACATCAAAACACATAAACTCATAATACCGATCGTCATCGAACGTTAAGCGTGCGGACCCTACGGGTTCGAGAACTATGTAGACATGACCGAGACTCGTCTCTGGTCAATAACCAATAGCGGAACCTGGATGCTCATATCGGTTCCTACATATTCTACGAAGATCTTTATCGGTCAAACCGCATAACAACATACGTTGTTCCCTTTGTCATCGGTATGTTACTTGCCCGAGATTCGATCGTCGGTATTTCAATACCTAGTTCAATCTTGTTACTGGCAAGTCTCTTTACTTGTTCCGTAATGCATCATCCCGCAACTAACTCATTAGTCACATTGCTTGCAAGGCTTATAGTGATGTGCATTACCGAGAGGGCCCAGATATACCTCTCGGACAATCGGAGTGGCAAATCTTAATCTCGATCTATGCCAACTCAACAAACACCATCGGAGACACCTGTAGAGCATCTTTATAATCACCCAGTTATGTTGTGATGTTTGATAGCACACAAAGTATTTCTCCGGTATTCGGGAGTTGCATAATCTCATAGTCATAGGAACATGTATAAGTTATGAAGAAAGCAATAGCAACAAACTAAACGATCATCGTGCTAAGCTAACGGATGGGTCAAGTCAATCACATCATTCTCTAATGATGTGATCCCGTTAATCAAATGACAACTCATGTCTATGGTTAGGAAACTTAACCATCTTTGATTCAACGAGCTGGTCAAGTAGAGGCATACTAGGGACACTTTGTTTTGTCTATGTATTCACACATGCACTAAGTTTCCGGTTAATACAATTCTAGCATGAATAATGAACATTTATCATGATATAAGGAAATATAAATAACAACTTTATTATTGCCTCTAGGGCATATTTCCTTCACCACCTAGTGTGGCGGGACCCACACGTGGATGTCTGAAGTTTCTCGAAGAGGTCTGGGAAGTTGGTATTGCACCATCTCCCACGTTCTCGCACAACGGACAAATTCCATCTCCGGGGTGCGCTTGAGTACCTCCACCCCTGAAGGTACCCGGCCATGGATCCATTGCCATAGAAATATCTTAATCTTAAGTAGGAGCCAAATGGACCAAATTTGCGCAAGGGGGTCCGGACCTGGAGAGGCGGCAATAGGCAGGTAGAGCGACTTAGTGGAGAAGCAGCAGACGAGTCAAGGCACCAAGTCATACAGTCATGAGCCTGACTGATGTTCGGAGTGTGGAGGGCGACACACTCAAGAAGCGCCAACCAAGCGTCTTGCTCAAGTGGACTAAAAGATCGCATGAAGGAAAGGCGCCCTAAGTCAATAAGGGCTGCCTCGATGTAAATCTGAGGGTCCGTCGAGATGGAGAATAGCTCCAGAAATCTAGCGGTGAAGGGGGCATCACCCGCCCAATGAGCAAACCAGAAAAGGGTTGAAATTCCAGACCCCACCGAGATCGAGGACCCCATGCATAGGACAGGGAGTGGCTGAATGATCGATTGCTAGAACTGGGAACTGCCCACTCTTTGGTAGAAAGCAAAAGGCTGGCCACGCAAGTATTTAGCCCTGATGATGTCAAGCCACAGACCATCCAGCGTTTGGATGACATTATCCCTAACCCTCCCTGGTCTTTGGATTAGCAAATGTTGGTCCACTACACCATATGTTTTTTTCTTGTCTCCATCCTCAGCGCAGAAGAATTTGGATTGATCTTCGGCGATCTCATGGTGCGGGGTTTCATGAAGACTATAGAAGCTCATGATGAACATGAGCAGACTCGACAGTGATGGATTAATCCACACCGTCCTAGACGCCTTAGAGAGCTACCTGCCCTACCAAGGCTCAACCTTGTACTGGAGCTTGGTGACAGCCGGTCCAAGCTCTGCCATAGTAAATCGAGGGTCGCTAATGGGGATCATGTTAGGACCGAGAGTATATCGACTAGAGAGGGGTGAATGGGAGATTCAAATTTTCTTTCGAAAGCTTTGAAACTTAACCCAAACACTGCAGCGGAGTAGAGTATCGAGAGAAATGCATTGAATCAGATTTCTTCGTCAGAGGCGTATTCATCGAGGAAAGCATTAACAACAGAACAAGCTTGATAGATTATAGGTTAAACTACAATGAGGGTTATGCAGCAAGCAAACATATGTAACAGAATGAGACATAGCATAGCTGAACTTGCAGAAAAACAACTAAAAGGTTACACAAGTAAGACAAAAGGTACAGACTGGCAACGAATGATAAGAGAAAACACAGATATACAGGATGAGGGTAAAACAGCAAGACAAACGATCAGGTAAACTATCATCACAAAGCACGAATGAAAACTACTGAATGAAATGCAGTAGAGTAGATTTAACCGGTGGTGCTCAATGGCGACAAGAGATTTGGTAGACCAGTTCACCCTTCTGCCAAAGGACTACGTCTGGTTCGAGGGGTTGTGACTTAACACGGAAGATAAACTATCTTCACCCAATTCTCCTTCAACGCAGAGCTGATCAGACTCAGGTTGATTTTCACTCGTGGTAGATCCTTGTCGGCGATCTCCAAACCTTCGGTCGACCTTCGTGAACCACAATCACTCTTGGTTGCTGAAGATCAGGCTCGGTGAAGACAACAACTCTTCAACACTCGAAGCGAAACCTATCCGTCTAGAGGGTGCGCAGCTCTCAAGAGTAATATGTACAAGAACTCTCACTTAGAACTACTATGATGCTAAACCACTGTCTAGGTTTGGGCTCTTGGTTTTTCTCTCGATGGATCTTAAACTCAAGTCACTCGGAGAGGGGTTGCTCAAATGAATCTTCTCAGAAATCTCAAATGGAGCAGCCAACATACGGCATTGGAACGGGGTGGCTATTTATAGTCGCAGCCTTCCTTGATGGGAAATGACCAAATTAGACATCAGGCTCAGCCAATGGTCAAACGACACGATTCCAACGGTCGGATTTGAGCACAACGGTAACATTTCTTGCGGAGCAAGAAATGCTAACTCCTCGGTCTGAGGCAAATCTCTCGTAGCGAAGAAGATCACAGTCTCTTGCTGGCAAGTATTTGCTCGGAGCTCAAAGAGATTTCTCTCGCAACTTTCATCGGTTTTGGCTAAGCATCACAGCGGATCTAAGCATCGAGAACCTATACCCCTCTTAATAATACAGAGGTCCTATGACTCAAAAGAATGAAAGAAGAACAACTAAGTGAATGCTCGTCTTCACATAGTCTTCGACTCCCATCGCTGCAGTCAATTTCTTCAGACGACAATACCGAATCAAAAGAAACTTTGCTTCAGCAATAAACTTTCGAGGGGTCGATTTCTTCTCATTAATCTTCTCGACTCTGTCAAGTCTAGCTCATTCTTCTCGGCAACGCAGATGTACTTCGGTGAAGTTCCTCGAAATTAGCACCGGAGACAGCATATTCTTTGATTATGTATGGACTTTTTCTCTCTGTATGCACTAGCAAAACAAATCAGTCCATACCTGTTTCTGTCAACAATCTCCAAAACACAAGGTAGGCAGATATTGCACCAACAGATCACCGGGTAGGATGCCGGGAAAGACCCCAAGGGGCAGTTTAGGCGGTCAGCAATGCTCTGGCACTCCTCTGTTGAGTATCCTAAAATCATCATCTCGCTCTTGTGCTCTTGTCGAAGTTGATGGTGAGCCCGGACATCTGCTGGAAGCAGAGAAGGAACTTCAAGTTTGTGATGTCTAACGAGGATCCATCGACCATAATAATGGTGTCATCGGCGTATTTTAGAAGGGAGACCCCACCCCCTCCTACCAAATGGGGCAGCACCCCATGGATATCGCCAGCCGATTTGTCTTTGTTTGGAGTGGCCGCAAGAGCATCGACCACCATATTGAGCATATAGGGGGAGAGAGGATCTCCTTGCTGCACACCACAAAGGGTGGGGAAGTAGGGTCCTATCATGCCATTAATGTTCACCGCGATATGGCCGCTGGACACCGTTTGCATGACCCTGGTTTCCCAACAATCATCGAAACCCTTGCGCAGCAAGACTTCCTGAAGGAAGGAAAAATGAAATGTATCGTAGGCCTTGTGGAAGTCGATCTTCAAGAAGATCGCCTTCCACTAGTGCAGCTGACTGCTATACAAACGGTTTTTACCCCCTTTCCACGACAGAGTTTTAAACTGTCGCCTTGCATGTGTGTGCGATAGGGGTCCTTCCCACACGACACAGAAACCGTCGGCAATAGGTCCTCCGGTCACACACTTGGGGCAAACAGAGCTCGTGTGCGATCGGGCGAGCCATCGTGATACGTCTCCAACGTATCTATAATTTTTGCTTGTTCCATGCTGTTATATTATCATTCTTGGATATTTTACAATCATTTTATAGCAACTTTTTATCATTTTTGGGACTAACCAATTGACATAGTGCCCAATGCCAGTTGCTATTTTTTGCTTGTTTTTTACTTCGCAGAATATGAGTACCAAACGGAGTCCAAACGCAGCGAAACTTTTTGGAGATTTTTTCTGGACCAGAAGACACTTAGTGGGCCAAAGAAGTACTAGAGGGTAGGCCCGAGGTGGGCACAACCCACCAGGGCGCGCTAGGAGGCCCAGGCGCTCCCAGGGGGTTGTGCCCCCTCGGTGACCTCCCGCACCGCCTCTTTGCCCTATAAATTCCTAAATATTCCAGAAACCCTAGGGGAGTCGACGAAACACAATTACAACTGCCACAAGTTCCAGAACTACGAGATCCAATCTAGACACCATCACGGAGGGGTTCATCATCCTCATTGATGCCTCTCCGATGATGAGTGAGTAGTTCATCATAGACCTACGGGTCCGTAGGCAGTAGCTAGCTGGCTTCCTCTCTCTCTTTTGACTCTCAATACAATGGTCTCTTGGAGATCTATTTGATGTAACTCTTTTTTGCGGTGCGTTTGTTGGGATCCGATGAACTTTGAGTTTATGATCAGATCTATATCCATGAATATTATTTGAGTCTTCTTTTGATCTCTTATATGCATGATTATTTATCGCCTCGTATTTCTTCTTCGAATCTCTGGTTTAGTTAGGCCAACTATATTAATTTTTTCTTGCCATGGGAAGAGGTGCTTTGTGATGGATTCGATCTTGCGGTGTTCTTTCCCAGTGACAGAAGGGGCAGCAAGACACGCATGCTGATACGTCTCCATCGTATCTACTTTTCCAAACTCTTTTTCCCTTGTTTTGGACTCTAACTTGCATGATTTGAATGGAACTAACCCGGACTGACACTGTTTTCAGTAGAATTGCAATGGTGTTATTTTTGTGCAGAATAAAAAGTTCTCGGAATGACCTGAAACTTCACGAAGATAAGTTTTGGAATTAATAAAAAATATTGGCGAAAGAATCAAGTGAAGGGGGGCCCACACCCTGGCCACAAGGGTGGGGGCGCGCCCACCCCCCGGGGCGCGCCACCGACCTTGTGGGCCCCCTGGACCTCCACCGACCTCAGCTCCAACTCCATATATTCTCTTTCGAGGAGAAAAAAAATCAGAGAGAAGGATTCATCACGTTTTACGATATGGAGCCGCCGCCAAGCCCTGTTCTTCCTCGGGAGGGTAGATCTGGAGTCCGTTCGGGACTCCGAAGAGGGGAATCCGTCGCAATCGTCATCATCAACCATTCTCATCACCAATTTCATGATGGTCACTTCCGTGTGTGAGTAATCCCATTGTAGGCTTGCTGGACCGTGATGGGTTGGTTGAGATTTACCATGTAATCGAGTTAGTTTTGTTAGGGGTTGATCCCTAGTATCCACTATGTTCTAAGATTGATCTTGCTATGACTTTGCTATGCTTAGTGCTTGTCACTAGGGCCCCAGTGCCATGATTTCAGAGATGAACCTATTAAGTTTTCATGAATATATTTGTGTTCTTGATCCTATCTTGCAAGTTATAGTCACCTACTACGTGTTATGATCCGGCAACCCCTGAGTGACAATAGTCGGGACCACTCCCGGTGATGACCGAAGTTTGAGGAGTTCATGTATTCACTAAGTGCTAAAGCTTTGGTCCGGTACTCTATTAAAAGGAGGCCTTAATATCCCTTAGTTTCCAATAGGACCTCGCTGCCACGGGAGGGTAGGACAAAATATGCCATGCAAGTTCTTTTCCATAAGCACGTATGACTATACTGAATACATGCCTACATTATATTGATGAACTGGAGCTAGTTTTGTGTCACCCTATGTTATAACCGTTGCATGATGAATGCCATCCGACATAATTATCCATCATTGATCCATTGCCTACGAGCTTTTCACATATTGATCTTTGCTTCCTTACTTTTCCGTTGCCACTGTTACAATTGCTACAATACTACTACTATCACTTTTGCCACCATTATCGTTACTTCCATACTACTTTTCTATTAAATACTTTGCTGCAGATATTAAGTCTTTCAGGTGTGGTTGAATTGACAACTCAACTGCTAATACTCGAGAATATTCTTTGGCTCCCCTTGTGTCGAATCAATAAATTTGGGTTGAATACTCTACCCTCGAAAACTGTTGCGATCCCCTATACTTGTGGGTTATCACATGTATCATTGCTATTAAGGATAACAAGATGGGGGCTATTCCTACATGAATAGATCTCGTCTACATCATGTCATCGTTCTTATTGCATTACTCCGTTTCTCCATGAATTTAATACACTAGATGCATGCTGGATAGCGGTCAATGTGTGGAGTAATAGTAGTAGATGCAGGGAGGAGTCGGTCTACTAATCTTGGACGTGATGCCTATATATTGATCATTGCCTTGGATTTCGTCATAATTATTCAACCTTCTATCAATCGCCCAACGGTAATTTGTTTACCCACTGTGTGCTATTTTCTTAAGAGAAGCCACTAGTGAAATCTACGACCCCCGGTCTATTCTTTATCATATTTGCTTTGAGATATATTTTTATTCGCTTTTGTTTTCAGATCTATTATTCCAAAAACCCAAAAATACCTTGCTGCACTTTTTTGTTACTTATTTTATTTCGCATTTTACCGAGATCTATTTATCTAATCTACACAAAATTTATCCCGTCAACTTGACAATTTCTGGCGCCGTTACTCGAAGAGGGATTGACAACCCCTCATAAGCGTCGAGTTGCAAGTATTTGTTCTTTGTGTGCAGATAGCGTTTACATACTGTTGCTTGGTTCTCCTACTAGATTGATACCTTGGTTTCATAACTAAGGTAAATACCTACCATAGCTGTACTGCATCATCCCTTCCTCTTTGGGGAAATACCGACGCAGTCTCAAGCGACATCACATCGCAGACTATTATAAAGGTCCAATCATTTCCGTTCGTATGTACATCCAACACAGTGAATCCAAGACAAACGTTTCCATTCATATATACATCCCACACAGTGAATCCTAGATAAACATTTTCGTTCATACGTACATCACACACAAGTTTCCCCATCATATCTTCTATAATAGCGTTGCCATTGCAGACGATATTAAAATATTACCGTTTGCATTATTGAATGCATCACGCACGGCTCATAGAAGAAATTGTGTGGCATAGGCTGTCCATCACACACATTTTTTATGTGAAAAACATTTGTGCAAGGTGGTCTAACGCAAACAATTTTCCAGAGGAGTCGTGTGTGATTGTTCATTGATCCAACACATTTACTTCCTAGAAACTGTGTGGGTTGTCTGAGGTCATCGCCCACGGTGTTGTCCCAATAGTAGTTTGCAATAGAAAACCCAATAAGCATGCGAATTGGCCTATTATTTTTAATCCATTTAGTAATCAAATTGACATTTCATATTAAACACACAATATATTTCATTTTTGCATCACGGAACCAGGATTTCATAATTGAAATACATCAGAGTACACCATCATATAGCTTTAGCACTCAGTTACACCATATAGGCATATAGCTAGCTATCCCATTACACAACAGAACCAAGTTTCACATGCAACATCTAAAACCTTTGGAAATTAGTATCATAGACGGTAGATAGACAGATTAATCTCATTTGGAAAACTGCTAAAGAGAAAGGTGGATACTGAACCTTCATTGATGTTGAAGGTCCTTGCAACTTTAGGCCAGTGTCTGTGGATGATTGACCGCACATCCTTTGTCCTCTTGAGGAAAACTTTAATATTATACCGTGGGTGTTGTATGAACACCTTCCTCGCCTCTTGACCATATAGATGGTTTGGGAGGTAATCATTCGTGAACTGCTTTGGAAATGCCTAAAAAAAGGTATCATAAATATCTTCTCTAAATTTTGAAATGGCGCAAAGGAATGAAAAAAAGGTATAAGAGTTAGTACAATCATGTAGTTCATTGATGTCTTCTTCATTATGCAGACAAAGACCTTATTGTTTTTCATCTCTAGTTTCAATATCCTAACAATCTTTCCGAGTTTCTTAACTTGACTGATATTCATGGACAGTGGGTCAAAACCATATGCAAAATGGGTCGAACAGTGGGTCAAAACCTCTGATAGCAGGACCTACATATGCAAGACCAAATTGTTAAAAACCTAAATATTAGAATGGTTCCTACAATTGCACAATAATGTGCTATTATCCAAAGGACCATGCATGTGCAAACCTCGATGGTAAACCTCAGTGCCTCCCATTGTTTCCCTACACAACACATATAAGGTAGTTATTGATCAGATTAAGTGAGGGTTGGCATACTATCAGTAAAATATGTTGATAAAAATAAACACATTACAGATTTAGCAGATTAATTCAAGCCACATGGAAAAACTAGTTATCCAAACCAAGCATGCTTAAGAACTAGGAAATATAGCAATTGTATATGTTTCTCATGTATTTATATAGTCAAATTTGATCTATTTCTACATTCATAACAATACAAAATTATCCCACAACAATTGAACATCGCATTGCAGAATTGAACAAAATAGTTAACAGAACACCATAACAATGAACCAAACAGTTAACTGAGCACCAAATTATACAATAGAACAGACTAGAAGATCAGACAATTAACCAAACCAAGCATGCTTAACAACTTGGAAATATAGCAATTGTATATGTTTCTCATGTATTTAGTACAGTCAAATTCAATGTATTTCTCACATGCAAGACAATACAAAATTGCACCCACAAGAATTGAACATCACATTGCAGAATTGAACCAAACAGTTAACTGAACATGAAAACAAATTAACCAAACAGTTAACTGAGAACCACATTGCACAATATATAGAACATATATAATAGAGGATCAGATTGCATAGTAACAGTACATAGAACAATTCACTAGAATTTGTAAAGGAAAGACATGAGTAGTGCATGCAACAGGTAAACCGAACATACTTAACCAACATAGCTAGCTAGCTGAACTTAGGTCCTTATAGTAAGCTAAAAAGACAAGCTACTCCTCATCATCGGAGATATCGATGACGACGCGCTCCTTACACTTGGAAGAGTGTGAGGCATATTGTGGGTACCCTCCTCGTAGTGGTGAGTCGCCTAAGCCGCTTCGAGCACCAACCTGCTGGCTCTGGAGTTGAGGTAGGCACGAGAAACACTGAGAAAGCACCTTGTAGACTTCGTCGAAGGCACCCACGATGGCCTAAAGAAAAAACCACGAACTATCGTTTAAAGCAGCCAACTGCGTGGCGGCGTCCGCGCACGAGGCATCGACGGTGGCCTCGACGGGGAGGTGCTCCTCCAAGATCCGGGGGTCAGTACGCATGGCAACCATTGTGACCTCAGCCACTCGTGCGGCCACGATTGGCTTCTCCACTGCCAAATGCTCTTTGAGCTCCTGGCTATACTGCGTGCTGTTGGGGAACGTAGTAATTTCAAAAAAATTCCTACGCACACGCAAGATCATGGTGATGCATAGCAACGAGAGGGGAGAGTGTTGTCCACGTACCCTCGTAGACCGAAAGTAGAAGCGTTAGCACAACGCGGTTGATGTAGTCGTACGTCTTCACGATCCGACCGATCAAGTACCGAACGCACGGCACCTCCGAGTTCAGCACACGTTCAGCTCGATGACGTCCCTCGAACTCCGATCCAGCCGAGTCTTGAGGGAGAGTTTCGTCAGCACGACGGCATGGTGACGATGATGATGTTCTACTGACGCAGGGCTTCGCCTAAGCACCGCTACAATATTATCGAGGTGGACTATGGTGGAGGGGAACACCGCAAACGGCTAAAAGATCAAACGATCAATTGTTGTGTCTCTAGGGTGCCCCCTGCCCCCGTATATAAAGGAGAAAGGGGGGAGGTGCAGCCGGCTAGGAGGGGGCGCGCCAGGAGGAGTCCTACTCCCACCGGGAGTAGGACTCCCTCCCTTTTCCTTGTTGGATTAGGAGAAGAGGGGGAAAGAGGTGGAGGAGAAGAAGGAAAGGGGGGGGGGGCGCCGCCCCCCTCTCCTTGTCCTATTCGGACTAGGGGGGAGGGGCACGCGGCCCTTGCCCTGGCCGCCTATCCTCTTCTCCACTAAGGCCCACTATGGCCCATTAACCCCCGGGGGGTTCCGGTAACCCCTCCGGTACTCCGGTAAAATCCCGATTTCACCCGGAACACTTCCGGTATCCAAATATAGGCTTCCAATATATCAATATTCATGTCTCGACTATTTCGAGACTCCTCGTCATGTCTGAGATCACATCCGGCACTCCGAACAACCTTCAGTACATCAAAACATATAAACTCATAATATAACTGTCATCGAAATGTTAAGCGTGCGGACCCTACGGGTTCGAGAACTATGTATACATGACCGAGACACGTCTCCGGTCAATAACCAATAGCGGAACCTGGATGCTCATATTGGCTCCCACATATTCTACGAAGATCTTTATCGGTCAAACCGCATAACAACATACATTGTTCCCTTTGTCATCGGTATGTTACTTGCCCGAGATTCGATCGTCGGTATCTCAATACCTAGTTCAATCTCGTTACCGGCAACTCTATTTACTCGTTCCGTAATACATCATCCCGCAACTAACTCATTAGTTGCAATGCTTGCAAGGCTTAAGTGATGTGCATTACCGAGTGGGCCCAGAGATACCTCTCCGACAATCGGAGTGACAAATCCTAATCTCGAAATACGCCAACCCAACAAGTATCTTCGGAGACACCTGTAGAGCACCTTTATAATCACCCAGTTACGTTGTGACGTTTGGTAGCACACAAAGTGTTCCTCCGGTAATCGGGAGTTGCATAATCTCATAGTCATAGGAACATGTATAAGTCATGAAGAAAGCAATAGCAACATAAACGATCGTGTGCTAAGCTAACTGAATGGGTCAAGTCAATCACATCATTCTCCTAATGATGTGATCCCGTTAATCAAATGACAACTCATGTCAATGGCTAGGAAACATAACCATCTTTGATCAACGAGCTAGTCAAGTAGAGGCATACTAGTGACACTCTGTTTGTCTATGTATTCACACAAGTATTATGTTTCCGGTTAATACAATTCTAGCATGAATAATAAACATTTATCATGATATAAGGAAATAAATAATAACTTTATTATTGCCTCTAGGGCATATTTCCTTCAGTCTCCCACTTGCACTAGAGTCAATAATCTAGATTACACAGTAATGATTCTAACACCCATGGAGCCTTGGTGCTGATCATGTTTTGCTCGTGGAAGAGGCTTAGTCAACGGGTCTGCAACATTCAGATCCGTATGTATCTTGCAAATTTCTATGTCTCCCACCTGGACTAGATCCCGGATGGAATTGAAGCGTCTCTTGATGTGCTTGGTTCTCTTGTGAAATCTGGATTCCTTCGCCAAGGCAATTGCACCAGCATTGTCACAAAAGATTTTCATTGGACCCGATGCACTAGGTATGACACCTAGATCGGATATGAACTCCTTCATCCAGACTCCTTCATTTGCCGCTTCCGAAGCAGCTATGTACTCCGCTTCACATGTAGATCCCGCCACGACGCTTTGTTTAGAACCGCACCAACTGACAGCTCCACCGTTCAATGTAAACACATATCCGGTTTGCGATTTAGAATTGTCCGGATCAGTGTCATAGCTTGCATCGACGTAACCATTTACGACTAGCTCTTTGTCACCTCCATAAACGAGAAACATATCCTTAGTCCTTTTCAGGTATTTCAGGATGTTCTTGACCGCTGTCCAGTGATCCACTCCTGGATTACTTTGGTACCTCCCTGCTAGACTTATAGCAAGGAACACATCAGGTCTGGTACATAGCATTGCATACATGATAGAGCCTATGGCTGAAGCATAGGGAACATCTTTCATCTTCTCTCTATCTTCTGCAGTGGCCGGGCATTGAGTCTTACTCAACTTCACACCTTGTAACACAGGCAAGAACCCTTTCTTTGCTTGATCCATTTTGAACTTCTTCAAAACTTTGTCAAGGTATGTGCTTTGTGAAAGTCCAATTAAGCGTCTTGATCTATCTCTATAGATCTTGATGCCCAATATATAAGCAGCTTCACCGAGGTCATTCATTGAAAAACTCTTATTCAAGTATCACTTTATGCTATCCAGAAATTCTATATCATTTCCAGTCAGCAATATGTCATCCACATATAATATCAGAAATTGTACAGAGCTCCCACTCACTTTCTTGTAAATACAGGCTTCTCCAAAAGTCTGTACAAAACCAAATGCTTTGATCACACTATCAAAGCGTTTATTCCAACTCCGAGAGGTTTGCACCAGTCCATAAATGGATCGCTGGAGCTTGCACACTTTGTTAGCTCCCTTTGGATCGACAAAACCTTCCGGTTGCATCATATACAACTCTTCTTCCATAACTCCATTCAGGAATGTAGTTTTGACATCCATTTTCCAAATTTCATAATCATAAAATGCGGCAATTGCTAACATGATCCGGACAGACTTAAGCATCGCTACGGGTGAGAAGGTCTCATCATAGTCAATCCCTTGAACTTGTCGAAAACCTTTCGCAACAAGTCGAGCTTTATAGACAGTAACATTACCGTCAGCGTCAGTCTTTTTCTTGAAGATCCATTTATTTTCAATGGCTTGCCGATCATGGGGCAAGTCAACCAAAGTCCACACTTTGTTCTCATACATGGATCCCATCTCAGATTTCATGGCCTCAAGCCACTTTGCGGAATCTGGGCTCACCATCGCTTCTTCATAGTTCGTAGGTTCGTCATGGTCTAGTAACATAACCTCCAGAACAGGATTACCGTACCACTCTGGTGCGGATCTTACTCTGGTTGACCTACGAGGTTCAGTAACAACTTGATCTGAAGTTCCATGATCATCATCATTAACTTCCTCACTAATTGGTGTAGGCATCACCGGAACCGATTTCTGTGATGAACTCCTTTCCAACTCAAGAGAAGGTACAATTACCTCATCAAGTTCTACTTTCCTCCCACTCACTTCTTTCAAGAGAAACTCCTTCTCTAGAAAGGATCCATTCTTAGCAACGAATGTCTTGCCTTCGGATCTGTGATAGAAGGTGTACCCAACAGTCTCCTTTGGGTATCCTATGAAGACACATTTCTCCAATTTGGGTTCGAGTTTATCAGGTTGAAGCTTCTTCACATAAGCATCGCAGCCCCAAACTTTAAGAAACGACAACTTTGGTTTCTTGCCAAACCAAAGTTCATAAGGCTTCATCTCAACGGATTTCGATGGTGCCCTATTTAACGTGAATGTAGCCGTCTCTAAAGCATAACCCCAAAATGATAGCGGTAAATCAGTAAGAGACATCATAGATCGCACCATATCTAGTAAAGTATGATTATGACGTTCGGACACACCATTACGCTGTGGTGTTCCGGGTGGCGTGAGTTGCGAAACTATTCCACATTGTTTCAAATGTAGACCAAACTCGTAACTCAAATATTCTCCTCCACGATCAGATCGTAGAAACTTTATTTTCTTGTTACGATGATTTTCAACTTGACTCTAAAATTCTTTGAACTTTTCAAATGTTTTAGACTTATGTTTCAAAAAGTAGATATACCCATATCTGCTCAAATCATCTGTGAAGGTGAGAAAATAACGATATCCGCCACGAGCCTCAACATTCGTCGGACCACATACATCTGTATGTATGATTTCCAACAAATCTGTTGCTCTCTCCATAGTACCGGAGAACGGCGTTTTAGTCATCTTGGCCATGAGGCACGGTTCACAAGTACCAAGTGATTCATAATCAAGTGGTTCCAAAAGTCCAGTATGGAGTTTCTTCATGCGCTTTACACCGATATGACCTAAACGGCAGTGCCACAAATAAGTTGCACTATCATTATCAACTCGGCATCTTTTGGCTTCAACATTATGAATATGTGTATCACTACTATCGATATTCATAAAAAATAGACCACTCTTCAAGGGTGCTTGACCATAAAAGATATTACTCATATAAAAAGAACGACCATTATTCTCCGAGTTAAATGAATAACCGTCTCGCATCAAACAAGATCCACATATAATGTTCATGCTCAACGCTGGCACCAAATAACAATTATTTAGGTCTAATACTAATCCCGAAGGTAGATGTAGAGGTAGCGTGCCGACGGCGATCACATCGACTTTGGAACCGTTTCCTACGCGCATCGTCACCTCGTCCTTGGCCAGTGTTCGCTTAATCTGTAGTCCCTGTTTTGAGTTGCAAATATTAGCAACAGAACCAGTATCAAATACCTAGGTTCTACTGCGAGCTCTGGTAAGGTACACATCAATAACATGTATATCACATATACCTTTGTTCACCTTGCCATCCTTCTTATCCGCCAAATACTTGGGGCAATTCCGCTTCCAGTGACCAGTCTGCTTGAAGTAGAAGCACTCAGTCTCAGGCTTAGGTCCAGACTTGGGTTTCTTCTTTTGAGCGGCAACTTGCTTGCTGTTCTTCTTGAAGTTCCCCTTCTTCTTCCCTTTGCCCTTTTTCTTGAAACTGGTGGTCTTATTGACCATCAATACTTGATGCTCCTTCTTTCTACCTCCGCAGCCTTTAGCATTGCGAAGAGCTCGGGAATTGTCTTATCCATCCCTTGCATGTTATAGTTCATCACGAAGCTCTTGTAGCTTGGTGGCAGTGATTGAAGAATTCTGTCAATGACGCTATCATCTGGAAGATTAACTCCCAGTTGAATCAAGTGATTGCAGTACCCAGACATTTTGAGTATATGCTCACTGACAGAACTATTCTCCTCCATCTTACAGCTGTAAAACTTATTGGAGACTTCATATCTCTCAATCCAGGCATTCTTTTGAAATATTAACTTCAACTCCTGGAACATCTCATATGCTCCATGACGTTCAAAACGTTGTTGAAGTCCCGGTTCTAGGCCGTAAAGCATGGCACACTGAACTATCGAGTAGTCATCAACACGTGACTGCCAGGCATTCACAATGTCTGCAGTTGCTGGCGCAGGTGGTACACCTAGCGGTGCTTCCAGGACGTAACTCTTCTGTGCAGCAATGAGGGTAATCCTCAAGTTACGGACCCAGTCCGTGTAATTGCTACCATCATCTTTCGACTTTGCTTTCTCAAGGAACGCATTAAAATTCAACGGAACAACAGCACGGGCCATCTATCTACAATCAACATAGACAAGCAAGATACTATCAGGTACTAAGTTCATGATAAATTTAAGTTCAATTAATCATATTACTTAAGAACTCCCACTTAGATAGACATCTCTCTAATGCTCTAAGTGATCACGTGATCCAAATCAACTAAACCATAACCGATCATCACGTGAAATGGAGTAGCTTTCAATGGTGAACATCACTATGTTGATCATATCTACTATATGATTCACGCTCGACCTTTCGGTCTCAGTGTTCCGAGGCCATATCTGCATATGCTAGGCTCGTCAAGTTTAACCTGAGTATTCCGCATGTGCAAAACTGGCTTGCACCCGTTTTAGATGGACGTAGAGCTTATCACACCCAATCATCACGTGGTGTCTGGGCACGAAGAACTTTGGCAACGGTGCATACTCAGGGAGAACACTTTTATCTTGAAATTTAGTGAGAGATCATCATATAATGCTACCGTCAATCAAAGCAAGATAAGATGCATAAAAGATAAACATCACATGCAGTCAATATAAGTGATATGATATGGCCATCATCATCTTGTGCTTGTGATCTCCATCTCCGAAGCACCGTCATGATCACCATCGTCACCGGCGCGACACCTTGATCTCCATCGTAGCATCATTGTCGTCTCGCCAATCTTATGCTTCTACGACTATCGCTACCGCTTAGTGATAAAGTAAAGCATTACATGGCGATTGCATTGCATACAATAAAGCGACAACCATATGGCTCCTGCCAGTTGCCGATAACTCGGTTACAAAACATGATCATCTCATACAATAAAATTTAGCATCATTTCTTGACCATATCACATCACAACATGCCCTGCAAAAACAAGTTAGACGTCCTCTACTTTGTTGTTGCAAGTTTTACGTGGCTGCTACTGGGCTTAGCAAGAACAGTTCTTACCTACGCATCAAAACCACAACGATAGTTTGTCAAGTTGGTGCTGTTTTAACCTTCGCAAGGACCGGGCGTAGCCACACTCGGTTCAAATAAAGTTGGAGAAACTGACACCCGCCAACCACCTATGTGCAAAGCACGTCGGTAGAACCAGTCTCGCGTAAGCGTACGCGTAATGTCGGTCCGGGCCGCTTCATCCAACAATACTGCCGAACCAAAGTATGACATGCTGGTAAGCAGTATGACTTATAACGCCCACAACTCACTTGTGTTCTACTCGTGCATATGACATCTACGCATAAAACCTGGCTCGGATGCCACTATTGGGGAACGTAGTAATTTCAAAAAAATTCCTACGCACACGCAAGATCATGGTGATGCATAGCAACGAGAGGGGAGAGTGTTGTCCACGTACCCTCGTAGACCAAATGCGGAAGCGTTAGCCCAACGCGGTTGATGTATAGTCGTACGTCTTCACGATCCGACCGATCAAGTACCGAACACACGGCACCTCCGAGTTCAGCACACGTTCAGCCTGATGACGTCCCTCGAACTCCGATACAGCCGAGTGTTGTGGGAGAGTTTCGTCAGCACGACGGCGTGGTGATGATGATGATGTTCTACCGACGCAGGGCTTCGCCTAAGCACCGCTATAGTATTATCGAGGTGGACTATGGTGGAGGGGGGCACCGCACACGACTAAAAGATCAAACGATCAACTGTTGTGTCTCTAGGGTGCCCCCTGCCCCCGTATATAAAGGAGCAAGGGGGGAGGTGCGGCCGGCTAGGAGGGGGCGCGGCAGGAGGAGTCCTACTCCCACCGGGAGTAGGACTCCCTCCCTTTTCCTTGTTGGATTAGGAGAAGAGGGGGAAAGAGGTGGAGGAGAAGAAGGAAAGGGGGGGGGGCGCCGCCCCCCTCTCCTTGTCCTATTCGGACTAGGGGGGAGGGGCGCGCGGCCCTTGCCCTGGCCGCCTCTCCTCTTCTCCACTAAGGCCCACTATGGCCCATTAACCCCCGGGGGGTTCCGGTACTCCGGTAAAATCCTGATTTCACCCGGAACACTTCCGATATCCAAATATAGGCTTCCAATATATCAATCTTCATGTCTCGACCATTTCGAGACTCCTCGTCATGTCCGTGATCACATCCGGGACTCCGAACAACCTTTGGTACATCAAAACATATAAACTCATAATATAACTGTCATCAAAACGTTAAGCGTGCGGACCCTACGGGTTCGAGAACTATGTAGACATGATCGAGACAGGTCTCCGGTCAATAACCAATAGCGGAACCTGGATGCTCATATTGGCTCCCACATATTCTACGAAGATCTTTATCGGTCAGACCGCATAACAACATACGTTGTTCCCTTTGTCATCGGTATGTTACTTGCCTGAGATTCGATCATCGGTATCTCAATACCTAGTTCAATCTCGTTACCAGCAACTCTCTTTACTCGTTCCGTAATACATCATCCCGCAACTAACTCATTAGTTGCAATGCTTGCAAGGCTTAAGTGATGTGCATTACCGAGTGGGCCCAGAGATACCTCTCCGACAATCGGAGTGACAAATCCTAATCTCGAAATACGCCAACCCAACAAGTACCTTCGGAGACACCTGTAGAGCACCTTTATAATCACCCAATTACGTTGTGATGTTTGGTAGCACACAAAGTGTTCCTCCGGTAAACGGGAGTTGCATAATCTCATAGTCATAGGAACATGTATAAGTCATGAAGAAAGCAATAGCAACATACTAAACGATCGTGTGCTAAGCTAACTGAATGGGTCAAGTCAATCACATCATTCTCCTAATGATGTGATCCCGTTAATCAAATGACAACTCGTGTCAATGGCTAGGAAATATAACCATCTTTGATCAACGAGCTAGTCAAGTAGAGGCATACTAGTGACACTCTGTTTGTCTATGTATTCACACAAGTATTATGTTTCCAGTTAATACAATTCTAGCATGAATAATAAACATTTATCATGATATAAGGAAATAAATAATAACTTTATTATTGCCTCTAGGGCATATTTCCTTCACGTGCACCATGGCTTAGGGCGGCGCTTATTTGGAGGATGGGGCGGTGATTTGGGTGGAAGGTGTTGCGCCGGCATGAAGGAAATATGCCCTAGAGGCAATAATAAAGTTGTTATTTATATTTCCTTATATAATGATAAATGTTTATTATTCATGCTAGAATTGTATTCACCGGAAACTTGACACATAGACAAAACAAAGTGTCCCTAGTATGCCTCTACCTGACTAGCTCATTAATCAAAGATGGTTAAGTTTCCTGACCATAGAAATGTTTTGTCATTTAATGAATGGGATCACATCATTAGGAGAATGATGTGATGGACAAGACCCATCCGTTAGCTTAGCATAATGATCGTTAAGTTTTATTGCTATTGCTTTCTTCATGACTTATACATATTCCTTTGACTATGAGATTATGCAACTCTCGAATACCGGAGGAACACCTTGTGTGCTATCAAACATCACAATGTAACTAGGTGATTATAAAGATGCTCTACAGGTGTTTCCGAAGGTGTTTGTTGGGTTGGCATAGATCGAGATTAGGATTTGTCACTCCGAGTATCGGAGAGGTATCTCTGGGCCCTCTCGGTAATGCACATCATGATAAGCCTTGGAAGCAATGTGACCAATGAGTTAGTTGTGGGATGATGCATTACGGAGCGAGTAAAGAGACTTGCTGGTAACGGGATTGAACTAGGTATGAGGATACCTACGATCGAATCTCGGGCAAGTAACATACCGATGACAAAGGGAATGACGTATGTTGTCATTGCGGTTTGACCGATAAAGTTCTCCGTAGAATATGTAGGAACCAATATGAGCATCTAGGTTCCGATGTTGGTTATTAATCGGAGATGTGTCTCGGCCATGTCTACATAGTTCTCGAACCCGTAGGGTCCGCATGCTTAACGTTCGATGACGATTTGTATTATGAGTTATGTGTTTTTGGTGACCGAAGATTGTTCGGACTCCCGTATGAGATCATGGACATGACGAGGAGTCTTGAAATGGTAGAGAGGTAAAGATAGATATATTGGACGATAGTATTCGGAAACCGGAATGGTTTCGAAGCATTTCGGATATTTATCGGAGTACCGAGGGGTTACCGGAACCCCCGGGGAAAGTATCGGGCCTCATGGGCCATAGGGGAGAGAGAGGGCAGCCCACAAGGGGGTGGCGCCCCCCAAGGGGAGTCCGAATAGGACAAGGGGATGGGGCGCGACCCCCTTTCCTTCTCCCTCTCCTCTCCTTCCCCTTTCCCCCTCCGAAAGAAGTAAGGGGGGGGGGCGACTAGGACTAGGAGTCCAAGTCGGTTTCCCCTCCACTTGGCGCACCCCTAGTGCTGGCCTCATCCCTCTCCTCCTTTATATAAGGGGGCAGGGGGCACCCTAAAGCACATCAATTGTTTCTTAGCCGTGTGCGGTGCCCCCCTCCACCGTTTACTCCTCCGGTCATATTGTCGTAGTGCTTAGGCAAAGCCCTGCGCGGGTCACATAACCATCACCGTCACCACACCATCATGCTGACGAAACTCTCCTTCGACACTTTGCTGGATCAACAGTTCGAGGGACGTCATCGAGCTGAACTCGGAGGTGCCGTACGTTCGGTACTTGATCGGTTGGATCGCGAAGACGTTCGACTACATCAACCGCGTTAAACTAACGCTTCCGCTTTCGGTCTACGAGGGCACGTGGACATACTCTCCCCCTCTCGTTGCTGTGCATCTCCTAGATAGATCTTGCGTGATCGTAGGATTTTTTTTGATATTGCATGCTACGTTCCCCAACAGTGGCATCCGAGCCAGGTCTATACGTAGATGATATGCACTAGTAGAACACAAAGAGTTGTGGGCGATCATAGTCATACTGCTTACCACCAATGTCTTATTTTGATTCAGCGGTATTGTTGGATGAAGCGGCCTGGACCAACCTTACATGACCACGTTCATGAGACCGGTTCTACCGACAGACATGCAACTTGTTTTGCATAAAGGTGGCTGGCGGGTGTCTATTTCTCCAACTTTAGTTGAATTGAATTTGACTACGACCGATCCTTGTTGAAGGTTAAAACAGCACACTTGACGAAAAATTGTTGTGGTTTGCGTAGGTAAGAACGGTTCTTACTAGAAGCCCATAGCAGCCACGTAAAACTTGCAACAACAAAGTAGAGGATGTCTAACTTATTTGTGCAGGGCATGTTGTGATGTGATATGGTCAAGACATGATGTGATATACGTTATTGTATGAGATGATCATGTTTTGTAAAAGTTATCGGCAACTGGCAGGAGTCTTATGGTTGTCGCTTTATTGTATGAAATGCAATCGCCATGTAATTACTTTACTATATCACTATGCGTTAGTGATAGTTGTAGAAGCAATAGTTGGCGAGACGACAACGATGCTACGATGGAGATCAAGGTGTCAAGCCGGTGACGATGGAGATCATGACGGTGCTTTGGAGATGGAGATCAAAGGCACAAGATGATGATGGCCATATCATGTCACATATTTTGATTGCATGTGATGTTTATCATTTATGCATCTTATTTTTCTTAGTACGGCGGTAGCATTATAAGATGATCCCTCACTAAATTGCAAGGTATAAGTGTTCTCCCTGAATATGCACAGATGCGACAGTTCGTCGTGCCGAGACGCCACGTGAGGATCGGGTGTGATAAGCTCTATGTTCACATACAACAGGTGCAAGACAGTTTTGCACGTGCAGAATACTCGGGTTAAACTTGACGAGCCTAGCATGTACATACATGGCCTCGGAACACTGAGACCGAAAGGTCGAACGTGAATCATATAGTAGATATGATCAACATAGAGATGTTCACCATTGAAAACTACATCTCATGTGATGATCGGACATGGTTTAGTTGATGTGGATCACGTGATCATTTAGATGACTCGAGGGATGTCTATCTAAGTGGGAGTTCTTAAGTAATATGATTAATTGAACTTAATTTATCATGAACTTAGTCCTGATAATTTTTGCATATCTATGTTGTAGATCAATGGCCTGTGCTACCGTTCCCTTGAATTTTAATGCGTTCCTAGAGAAAGCTAAGTTGAAAGATGATGGTAGCAACTACATGGACTGGGTCCGTAACTTGAGGATTATTCTCAGTGCTGCACAGAAGAATTATGTCCTTGATGCATCGCTAGGTGCAAGGCCTGCTGCAGGAGCAACTCCGGTCATTGTGAACGTCTGGCAAGCTAAATCTGATGACTACTCGATAGTTCAGTGTGCCATGCTTTACGGCTTAGAATCGGGACTTCAAAGACGTTTTGAACGTCATGGAGCATATGAGATGTTCCAGGAGTTGAAGTTAATATTTCAAGCAAATGCCCGAGTTGAGAGATATGAAGTCTCCAACAAGTTCTATAGCTGCAAGATGGAGGAGAATAGTTCTGTTAGTGAACACATACTCAGAATGTCTGGGTACCATAATCACTTGACTCAGCTGGGAGTTAATCTTCCGGATGATAGTGTCATTGACAGAGTTCTTCAATCACTGCCAGCAAGCTATAAAGACTTTGTGATGAACTATAATATGCAAGAGATGGAAAAGATAATTCCCGAGCTCTTCGCAATGCTTAAGGCTGCGGAGGTAGAAACCAAGAAGGAGCATCATGTGTTGATGGTTAACAAGACCACTAGTTTCAAGAAAAAAGTGCAAAGGTAAGAACGGGAACTTCAAGAAGAATATCAAGCAAGTTGCTGCTCCCGGAAAGAAGCCCAAGTCTCGACATAAGCCTGAAATTGAGTGCTTCTACTACAAAGGGACTGGTCACTGGAAGCGGAACTGCCCCAAGTATTTGGCGGATAAGAAGGATGGCAAAGTGAAAGGTATATTTGATATACATGTTATTGATGTGTACCTTACTAATGCTCGTAGTAGCGCCTGGGTATTTGATTCTGGTTCTGTTTCTCATATTTGCAACTCGAAACAGGGGCTACGGATTAAATGAAGATTGGCTAAGGACGAGGTGACGATGCGCGTCGGAAATGGTTCCATGGTCGATATGATCATCGTCGGCACGCTACCTCTACATCTACCTTCGGGATTAGTTTTAGATCTGAATAATTGTTATTTGGCGCCAGCGTTTAGCATGAACATTATATCTGGATCTTGTTTGATGCGAGACGGTTATTCATTTAAATCAGAGAATAATGGTTGTTCTATTTATATGAGTAATATCTTTTATGGTCATGCACCCTTGACGAGTGGTCTATTTTTGTTGAATCTCGATCGTGGTGATACACATATTCATAATATTGATGCCAAAAGATGCAAAGTTAATAATGATAGTGCAACATATTTGTGGCACTGCCGTTTAGGTCATATTGGTGTAAAGCGCATGAAGAAACTCCATGCAGATGGGCTTTTGGAATCACTTGATGCTTGCGAACCATGCCACATGGGCAAGACGACTAAAACTCCGTTCTCAAGAACAATGGAGCGAGCCACTGGCTTATTGGAAATAATACATACTGATGTATGCAGTCCGATGAGTGTTGATGCTCGCGGCGGGTATCATTATTTTCTGACCTTCACAGATGATTTGAGCAGATATGGGTATATCTACTTAATGAAACACAAGTCTGAAACATTTGAAAAGTTCAAAGAATTTCAGAGTGAAGTGGAAAATCATCGTAACAAGAAAATAAAGTTTCTACGATCTGATCGTGGAGGCAAATATTTGAGTTACAAGTTTGGTCTTCATTTAAAACAACGTGGAATAGTTTTGCAACTCACGCCACCTAGAACACCACAGCGTAATGGTGTGTCCGAACGTCGTAACCGTACTTTATTAGATATGGTGCGATCTATGATGTCTCTTACCGATTTACCACTATCGTTTTGGGGTTATGCATTAGAGACAGCTGCATTCACGTTAAATAGGGCACCATCTAAATCCGTTGAGATGACACCATATGAACTGTGGTTTGGCAAGAAACCTAAGCTGTCGTTTCTTAAAGTTGGGGGTTGCAATGCTTATGTGAAAAAGCTTCAGCCTGATAAGCTCAAACCCAAATCGGAGAAGTGTATCTTCATAGGATACCCAAAGAAACTGTTGGGTACACCTTCTATCACAGATCCGAAGGCAAGATATTTGTTGCTAAGAATGGATCCTTTCTAGAGAAGGAGTTTCTCTCGAAAGAAGTGAGTGGGAGGAAAGTAGAACTTGATGAGGTAATTGTACCTTCTCTTGAGTTGGAAAGGAGTTCATCATAGAAATCGGTTCCGGTGATGCCTACACCAATTAGTGAGGAAGTTAATGATGATGATCATGAAACTTCGAATCAAGTTACTACCGAACCTCGTAGGTCAACTAGAGTATGTTCTGCACCAAAGTGGTACGGTAATCCTGTTCTGGAAGTCATGTTACTAGACCGTGATGAACCTATGAACTATGCGGAAGCGATGATGAGCCCAGATTTCGCGAAATGGCTTGAGGCCATGAAATCTGAGATGGGATCCATGTATGAGAACAAAGTATGGACTTTGGTTGACTTGCCCGATGATCGGCAAGCCATAGAAAATAAATGGATCTTCAAGAAGAAGACTAACACTGATGGTAATGTTACTGTCTACAAAGCTCGACTTGTTGCAAAAGGTTTTCGACAAGTTTAAGGAGTTGACTACGATGAGACCTCACCCGTAGCGATGCTTAAGTCTGTCCGAATCATGTTAGCAATTGCCGCATTTTATGATTATGAAATTTGGCAAATGGATGTCAAAACTGCATTCCTTAATGGATTTCTTAAATAAGAGTTGTATATGATGCAACCAGAAGGTTTTAGCGATCCTAAAGGTGCTAACAAAGTGTGCAAGCTCCAGCGATCCATTTATGGACTGGTGCAAGCCTCTCCGAGTTGGAATATATGCTTTGATAGTGTGATCAAAGCATATGGTTTTATACAGACTTTTGGAGAAGCCTGTGTTTACAAGAAAGTGAGTGGGAGCTCTGTAGCATTTCTAATATTATATGTGGATGACATATTGTTGATTGGAAATGATATAGAATTTCTGGATAGCATAAAAGGATACTTGAATAAGAATTTTTCAATGAAAGACCTTGGTGAAGCTGCTTATATATTGGGCATCAAGATCTATAGAGATAGATCAAGACGCTTAATTGGACTTTCACAGAGCACATACCTTGATAAAGTTTTGAAGAAGTTCAAAATGGACCAGTCAAAAGAAAGGGTTCTCGCATGTGTTACAAGGTGTGAAGTTGAGTCAGACTCAAGGCCCGACCACTGCAGAAGATAGAGAGAAAATGAAAGTCATTCCCTATGCCTCAGCCGTAGGTTCTATCATGTATGCAATGCTGTGTACCAGACCTGATGTGTGCCTTGCTATAAGTTTAGTAGGGAGGTACCAAAGTAATCCAGGAGTGGATCACTGGACAACGGTCAAGAACATCCTGAAATACCTAAAAAGGACTAAAGATATGTTTCTCATTTATGGGGGTGACAAAGAGCTCATCATAAATGGTTACGTCGGTGCTAGCTTTGACACTGATCCGGATGACTCTAAGTCGCAAACCAGATACATATTTATATTGAATGGTGGAGCTGTCAGTTGGTGCAGTTCCAAGCAGAGCGTCGTGGCGGGATCTACGTGTGAAGCGGAGAACATAGCTGCTTCAGAAGCAGCAAATGAAGGAGTCTGGATGAAGGAGTTCATATCCGATCTGGGTGTAATACCTGGTGCATTGGGTCCAACGAAAATCTTTTGTGACAATACTGGAGCAATTGCCTTAGCGAAGGAATCCAGATTTCACAAGAGAACCAAACACATCAAGAGACGCTTCAAATCCATCCATGATCAAGTCAAGGAGGGAGACATAGAGATTTGCAAAATACCTACGGATCTGAATGTTGCAGACCCATTGACTAAGCCTCTTCCATGAGCAAAACATGATCAGCACCAAGACTCCATGGGTGTTAGAATCATTACAATGTAATCTAGATTATTGACTCTAGTGCAAGTGGGAGACTGAAGGAAATATGCCCTAGAGGCAATAATAAAGTTGTTATTTATATTCCCTTATATCATGATAAATGTTTATTATTCTTGCTAGAATTGTATTAACCAGAAACTTGATACATGTGTGAATACATAGACAAAACAAAGTGTCCCTAGTATGCCTCTACTTGACTAGCTCGTTAATCAAAGATGGTTAAGTTTCCCGACCATAGACATGTGTTGTCATTTGATGAATGAGATCACATCATTAGGAGAATGATGTGATGGACAAGACACATCCGTTAGCTGAGCATAATGATCGTTAAGTTTTATTGCTATTGCTTTCTTCATGACTTATACATATTCCTTTGACTATGAGATTATGCAACTCCCGAATACCGGAGGAATACCTTGTGTGCTGTCAAATGTCACAACGTAATTGAGAGATATGAAGATGCTCTACAAGTGTTTCCGAAGGTGTTTGTTGGGTTGGCATAGATCGAGATTAGGATTTGTCACTCCGAGTATCGGAGAGGTATCTCTAGGCCCTCTCGGTAATGCACATCGTGATAAGCCTTGCAAGCAATGTGACTAATGAGTTATTTGTGGGATGATGCATTACAGAACGAGTAAAGAGACTTGCTGGTAACGAGATTGAACTAGGTATGAGGATACCGACGATCGAATCTCGGGCAAGTAGCATACCGATGACAAAGGGAATGACGTGGTTGTCATTGCAGTTTGACCGATAAAGATCTTCGTAGAATATGTAGGAACCAATATGAGCATCCAAGGTCCGCTGTTGGTTATTGATCAGAAATGTGTCTCGGTCATGTCTACATAGTTCTCGAACCCGTAGGGTCCGCACGCTTAACGTTCGATGATGATTTGTATTATGAGTTATGTGTTTTTGGTGACCGAAGATTGTTTGGAGTCCCGGATGAGATCACGGACATGGCGAGGAGTCTCGAAATGGTCGAGAGGTAAAGATTGATATATTGGACGATAGTATTCGGACACCGGAATGGTTTCGGAGCATTTCAGATATTTATCGCAGTACCGAGGGGTTACCGAAACCCCCCGGGGAAAGTATTGGGCCTCATGGGCCACAGGGGAGAGGGAGGGCAGCCCACAAGGGGGTGGCACCCCCCAAGGGGAGTCTGAATAGGACAAGGGGATGGGGCTCGGCCCCCCTTTCCTTCTCCCTCTCCTCTTCTTCCCCCTTTCCCCCTTCGAAAGATGGAAGGGGGGCGACTAGGACTAGGAGTCCAAGTCGGTTTCCCCTCCACTTGGCGCGCCCCTAGGGCCGGCCTCCTCCCTCTCCTCCTTTATATACGGGGGAAGGGGGCACCCCAAAGCACATCAATTCTTTCTTAGACGTGTGCGGTGCCCCCTCCACCGTTTACTCCTCCGGTCATATTGTCGTAGTGCTTAGGCGAAGCCCTGCACGGATCACATCACCATCACCGTCACCACGCCGTCGTGCTGACGAAAATCTCCCTCGACACTTTGCTAGATCAAGAGTTCGAGGGACGTCATCGAGCTGAACGTGTGCTGAACTTGGAGGTGCCGTACGTTTGGTACTTGATCGGTTGGTTCGCGAAGACATTTGACTACATCAACCGCGTTAAACTAATGCTTTCGCTTTCGGTCTACGAGGGTACGTGGACACACTCTCCCCCTCTCGTTGCTATGCATCTCCTAGATAGATCTTGCGTGATCGTAGGAATTTTTTTGATATTGCATGCTACGTTCCCCAACACGGCGGTTGGGGCATGTGGGATGTATAACAAGGAGGAGGAGGAGGATGGGGGTCGGGTGTGGATTACATGACTACATCTACGAGGTCGAGCAGTAGGAAGGAGTGCCGTCGGCTAGGAGGCAGTGCTGCAAGCAATTAGTGAATGTTTGAACTTGGAAAGGAAGGTGGAAATAGGGGAAATGTGGCTTTTTGTCGGGAGGAGGGGGGAGGTAGATATTTCCTCGGATGCCCAAAAGTTTTGCTCAGCACAGCAAAAAACTCGTGCAAAGTGTCATCAAATATGGTCCCTTATTCAGCACTGTGTTCAATATGTGAACATCACAAACAATTCGTATAGCTTACCCCATGTGTGATGAGTTTGAACATGCAAATTTTGGTCCAAGTATCCTTGGTTACAGTGGTCATCCACGTCATTGCATAATTTGGGTACACAAAAGAGCCTATAGCGCACCCACCCTTCTTAATGGAGCAACTTTAGCAATTAAATAGAGCTTGTTGACCTAAACATTACTCTAAAAAAAGACCGACGCTTTAAACAAAGACTACAACTCCACCTCGCACTCGTCGATCTCTTCCACCTCCTCCATGTCCAACTCGCGCTCGACGATCCCCTTGGGAAGGGGCCCCGTGGCATCCATGACAACATACTCGACAAGCATCTCGCAGTCCGCGTCTGCCATCTCTTTGGAAAAGGCCACCATGAGCAGAGCGTGGGTGGACGCGGTCCCGGCAAGGTTTCCATGAATGAACTGACAGCCTCTCGAACGCTCTCGGTGATTGCCAACTCTTCGGACATGGGTTGTTGGCCATTGTCGAAGAAGCTTCGTCCGATTTGCGCAGTGACCGCCACGAGCTAGGCATGGGCGGCCTCCATGAGGGCTAAGGCGGATGCCACAGAACGGACAACCGTTGTGCCGCTCTCGCCATTTGCTATCCCCGTCGCAGATGTTGCTGCCGCAATCTGATATGCTTTACTAGCTGCCTTTTTGTCTGCCACAGTCGCCCGGTAGCAGATTGCGGCCGCACTCATGCAGGTTGTGAGCGCACTCATGGTAGCTGCAGTCGCGCCCTAGCCGGAGTGGGGCGCCGAAGTTGCCCTCACGACGCGGGTCCATGTCCCCATCTTTGGCCGACGATGATTGAACAACAAAATGATAGGGAGCTAGTGTGCTTGACGCGCTAGCTGTGGACTGTATACGACGAATCTTCTCACGTAAGCCATATATGGCGATGCTCCAAGATATTTTGTACTGCATCTCACACGGTTGGTGATAATAAACCGTGTGTGATGCATTTGACTTTAATTTCATTTTGATTTGAAATACAGAATGGGGTCACAACGACAAAGGATGGTGTTTTATTGCTAGAACATTTATCTGCAGTGAATATGGAACTATAGGAGTGTCCTGATTTTTTTGGAATTATTCAGGGTTCGTTTGGACATTTTTATACATTAAAAGATTTTTCTAGGCACTTAAAGTGCATAATTCAAATTTTGACTATATGCACATGCTCTGGTGCACCAAACTGGGTTGTAAAATCATATATGTGTCCTTGTCTGCATGTTTAGGTCCCATGCAAGAAACATGAGTTAATTTCAAACACCTTGGCTTTGTGGCTAGGCCGCAAACATTAAGAAACTTGTTTTTTAGATTCCTGTAAATCCAAAAGTCGTATGAAATTCATGAAACTTGGCATGGTATCATGAAATGGCACCAACATGTTGTGGTAAATTTTTTATCTCAATTGGGGCAGGTTTGATTATAAGCTTCACACAAACCAGAGCTTCTCACAAGAAGCCTCGTGGTTCTGGTAGGGAACGTGTCACCTTTATGGACAACACGACATTCATTGCCTCTTCTCACCTTGAATTTTTTTTGTAAAGGCAACATGGACCAATAGGCGTGTCGTGTTAAATTTTGGAATAATTCAGTGTTTGTTTGAACATTTTTCTACATTAGTTGAGTTTTCTAGGCATTTTATGTGCACAATTTAAATTTGAACTACATGTACATGCTCCCGTGCAACAAAATGGGTTGCAAATCATATATGTGTCCTTGTGTACATGTTTAGGTCCCATGCAAGAAATGAGAATGAATTTCAAACACCTCGGCTTCGTGGCTAGGCCGCAAACATTGAGAAGCTTGGTTTTTGAATTCTTGTAAATTTAGAACTCGTCCGAAATTCATGAAACCTAGCATGGTATCATGAAATAGCACCAACATGCTATAGTAAAAAAATTGTCCCATTTGGGGCAGATTTGAGTATAAGCTTCACACAAACCAGAACTTCTCACAAGAAGCCTCGTGGTTCCAATAGGGAACGTGTCACCTTTGTGGACGAAACGACATTCATTGCCTCTTCTCGCCTTGATTTTTTTCTAGAGGCAACATAGACCAATAGAAGTGTTGTGTTAAATTTTGGAATTATTCAGGGTTCATTTGGACATTTTTATACGTTAACAAAGTTTTCTAGGCATTTTATCTGCATAATTTAAATTTGAACTACAGGCACATGCTCCCTTGCACCAAAATGGGTTAAAAAATCATATATGTGTCCTTGCCTGCATGTTTAGGTCCCATGCAAGAAACAGGAATGAATTTCAAACACCTTGTGATAGAGGCGAGGGTGTCTAGATGTTTCGATGACTTAGCTATCGTTTTCGGTGGGAGTCGACCTTGACAATCCGATTACGAACGTGCGAGACATCGCGCCTTAGCAATTGCTAAACCAACTTCCGAGGGGTTATTGACCACGCCGGAGCATGATCCACCTGACCACGAGGGTCTATTTCCTGCAAGCAAATGAAGAACAAGAAAGAAACTGAGATTGCAATCTGGATATTGCGAATATAAGATGAAAGCGTTCTTGATCAAGGTGGGGTTCTGTGACGTCTTTGTCTGGTCGTTGAGCACAAATGAAGTACGCAAAGTTACAACTATGGCGACCTTTTGATCTAAACAAAACCCAAAGTCTAAATGGCGCCCTAAGGGCTGTATATATGGAGGAAGAGGGGGGAATTTCGTGGCCCTTGGGGGAGAGGTCCGAAACCAACCCTATCTCTTGTTTCCCCACACATACAGACTCTAAAAACAACCTATACTTATGTATTTCGAAATTACATGGGCCTGACCCAATAATAAGGTGACGCAACACCTATAATAGCCTCTGGACGAAATTTGTGAAGTGGCATCTTGTATATTTCGTCCAAGACTTCATGCACTCATTACGGTGGCTTCAAAGTTCTGAAATCATCACTTGAAACTTCGTTCTTGTATCCCTTGCGCATGCCATCATCTCCATGCTTGTTCTTGCTCCAATGTTCATCCTTCTCTAAGCCAGGCCCTTCATTTGTAAGAAAACAAATGTATCCAATTTAGGCAGCATCATATTCTCATGAACATTAGAATCATTACCAAGAAACGAAAGTACCTGGTAATTTAATTGGCGTGCACGAGCTCTAGTAATTGGTCCAGTATGTATAGTAGCAGGAGCTGTGGGTGTAAGAATGGTATTGATGTCCTCGTCATCCTCCCCTTCTTGAAATGAAGTTGTCCTCAATGGAAGCTCATCTTCCTCATCCAAATAAGGCTTCAAATATACAATGTTAAAAGTGGAACTAACCCCCAAAATCTGCAGGCAGCTCAAGTTTATATGCATTATCATTTATTTTCTCTAACACCTTAAAAGGACCATCAACACGTGGCATTAGCTTTGATTTGCACAAATCAGGAAATCTATTCTTACACAAATGTAACCAAACAAGATCTCCAGGTGCAAACACAACATGTTTGCTACCCTTATCTCCAGCAAGTTTATATTTAGCATAGTATAGCGATGAGACAATGCATCAATAATAACATTTTCTTTACCCTTCTTGTGTTTAATGACATAAGGCAAAGTAATTCAACCCATTTAGCATGTCGACGATTCAGTTTAGCTTGACTTTTAATATGTTTCAATGCTTCGTGATCATAATGTATAACAAATTCTTTGGGCCATAAATAATGTTGCCATGTTTCTAAAGTCCGAACAAGAGCATATAATTCTTTATCATTGTAGGATCGAAAGTATGTCTAGAGGGGGGGATTAGACTACTTGACCAAATAAAAATCCAGCCTTTACCCAATTTTAAGTCTTGGCAGATTTTAGCAACTTAGCACAAGTCAAGCAATCAACCTACACATGCAATTCTAAGAGTATAGTAGCGGAATGTAAATCATTGCATATGAAGGTAAAGGGGAGGAGTTTGGAGGGAGAAAACGCAGTGTAGACACGGAGATTTTTTCCCGTGGTTCCGATAGGTGGTGCTATCGTACATCCACATTGATGGAGACTTCAACCCACGAAGGGTAACGGTTGCGCGAGTCCATGGAGGGCTCCACCCACGAAGGGTCCACGAAGAAGCAACATTATATATCCCACCATGGCCATCGCCCACGAAGGACTTGCCTCACTAGGGTAGATCTTCACGAAGTAGGCGATCTCCTTGCCCGTACAAACTCCTTGGTTCAACTCCACAATCTTGACAGAGGCTCCCAAGTGACACCTAACCAATCTAGGAGACACCACTCTCCAAAAGGTAATAGATGGTGTGTTGATGATGAGCTCCTTGCTCTCGTGCTTCAAATGATAGTCTCCCCAACACTCAACTCTCTCTCACAAATTTGGATTTGGTGGAAAGATGATTTGAGTGGAAAGCAACTTGGGGAAGGCTAGAGATCAAGATTCTTGTGGTTGGATTGGAATATCTTGGTCTCAATACATGAGTAGGTGGTTCTCTCTCAGAAAATGAATGCTGGAAGTGTAGGCACGTTCTGATGGCTGTCTCCACGAATGGAGGAAGGGTATATGTAGCCTCCATACAAAATCTAACCGTTACACACAATTTACCAAACTCGGTGGGACCGAATACTGAAACTCGGTCAGACCGATTAAGTTCAAAATGTGAACGTTAGGCTTTTTGGTGGGACCGACATGTCAACTTGGTGGGACTGATTTTGTTAGGGTTAGGGCATAACGTAATCTCGGTGAGACCGATTTCTGTAATAGGCAAACAGAGAGTTGGTCAGGCAAACTCGGTGGGACCGATCGATCATTTTGTTGAGACTGAAACGTTACCAAGAGGAAACAGAGATTTTGCATTGCGAACTCGGTGGGACCGATCGCTCATCTCGATTAGACCGAAACGTTACAAAGGGAAACAGAGAGTTTGCAATCCCATCTCGGTGAGACCGAGATCCCTATAAGTGAGACCAAACTGATGAGGGTTTCTGGCAGTGGCTATGTCAAATGAACTCGGTGGTGCCGGATAGATCAAATCGGTGGGGTCGAGTTTGACTTTTGGTTTGGGAGATATGTGGATATGAGAAAGTGGTTGAGGGCTTTTGGAGCATATCACTAAGCATTTTGAGCAAGCAAGCCATTAAGCAACACCTCGTCCCCTTTTAATAGTATTGGCTTTTCCTATGGATTCAGTGTGATGTTGGATCACTAAAATGAAAATGTAGAGTCTTGAGCTTGAGCCAATATGTGTCCTTAGCATTTTGAGGGGTCCACATCTCTAGTCCATGCCATGCCAATCACTGAACTTTCTGAAATGATCATCTTGAAAGAGTGTTAGTTCAATGAGCTATATGTTGTTAAGAATTACTAAAACCACCCAGGGATTAGTTGCACTTTCAATCTCTCCCTTTTTGGTAATTGATGACAACATATAGATCAAACACTACAGGAATCAGCTACTTTGCCGTCTGCCACGGCAGACGGCAAAGGCAAGGATGGCGGACGGCAAAGGCCTTTGCCGTCTCCCGCGGACGGCAAAAGGCTCCGGCAAAGTAGGCTACGGTAAAGAGCTTCTTTGCCATCTGCTTTCTGAAGCGGACGGCAAAGGGGCCTTTGCCATCAGCGGCTGACGGCAAAGAAAGCCGACGGCAATAAATGTGTTGTTAGTCCGTTAGGCGGCTAACGACAGCCTTTGCCGTCCGCCGCTGATGGCAAAGAGCATCCGGCCTTTGCCGTCCGCCGAATGACGTCAGCTGGACGTCACTACGGGACAAGCCTTTGCCGTCTGCCACTGTAGGCAAAGCCTTTGCTGTCCGCTGCTGTAGGCAAACTGACCAAATGGGTCAGCTCCCAGGGAGCACAGGTGGCCGCCGCGTGGCTTCTTTGCCGTCCGCGGCAGATGACAAAGGCGCCTTTGCCATCAGCGGCTGACGGCAAACGTGCCTCTTTTTTCTGTTTTTTTAAATCCAGCAATTTTCACAGCAAATATATGACATATATATATATATTTCACAGGGCTATTTAACAGCAAACATATGACATATCCAGCACATAAGTTTCATCGTGCATACATATATAGTTCCATCCATTCATACATAGCAAGTTGCACATACACATTGTTCCATCCATACATATTACAATGCAAAGTTTCATCAAGATAGCAAGTTCCATCATAGCAAGCTAGAAGAATACTAGAGGAGAATGAAAGAAAAAACAAGCACTCCATCATAGCAAGCTAGCTTCCGTGAAGTGAATGAAATCTGCAAAAAGGCAAAGAAGAAAGTTAGAAAAAGGTGACTAGAAGAAGAAGTATATGCCATTTATGAGCTAACTTAGGTGAAATGGATCATTTATGAGCTAACTTAGTTGAAATGGATCATTTATGAGCTAACCTAGGTGAAATAGATCGTTTATGAGCTAACTTAGGTATAATGCATCATTTTAGAGCTAACCTAGGTAAGATGGGTCATTTTGGAGCTAACCTAGATGAAATGGATCATTTTTGAGCTAAGTTAGGTGAAATGGATCGTTTAAGAGCTAACCTAGGTGAAATAGATCGTTTATGAGCTAACTTTGGTAAAATGCATCATTTTAGAGCTAACCTAGGTGTGATGGGTCATTTTGGAGCTAAACTAGGTAAAATGGATCGTTCGTGAGCTAACCTAGGTGAAATGGATCGTTTATGAGCTAATCTAGGTAAAATGGGTCATTTTAGAGCTAACTTGGGTAAAATGCATCATTTTGGAGCTAACCTAGGTAAGATGGGTCATTTTGGAGCTAACCTAGGTAAAATGGGTCATTTTAGAGCTAACATAGGTAAAATGCATCATTTTGGAGTTAGTCTAGGTAAAATGGGTCATTTTAGAGCTAACTTGGGTAAAATGGATCATTTATGAGCTAACTAAGGTATAATGGGTCATTTTAGAGCTAACTTAGGTAAAATGGATTGTTTATGAGCTAACTAAGCTAATTATGCCATTTATGACATAAGTAAGCTAAGTACATGTCATTATTGAGCAAACCTAGTTAACTAAGCATACTAGAGCTAACTTAGGTCATTTTCGAGGAAACAAAGCTAAGTATAGATCGTTTTAGAGCTAACTTAGGTAAAATGGATGGTTTTGGAGGTCAGTAAGCTTATTAAGTCATTTTGAGGAAAAGAAGCTAACTCTAGGTCATTGTGGTAAGCATATTGGAGGAAATAAGGCTAAGTCTAGGTCTTTATGCATTTGTTAAGCAAAACACTAGAAGAAACTTACCAGCGCCCACCATCTTTCAACACCTGCCATGACAAAGAGTAAACGAAATTAGTACAACATAAAAAAAATACCGACATGAATAATAATATGTATATCACTTAAGTGTATCATCATCAAGTACAACATAAAAAAATTGAATACCTGACACTACTAATAATCTCGATCACTATCATCAATAAATGCATAATCATCATCATCACTATAATCAATGACGGGCTCATAGGGTTCAGTGGCATCAACATGTGGAAGGCCACCTTGACGTAATCGGTCAAGCATTGACAGGTCATCCGCAGCAGTAACCTATTCTTGTTCCTCCTCTGGGTTGATGTCGGATTCACTGTCGCTGTCTACTTCAATGTTTTTGGGTGAAGTATAGCGGTTCTTGAAACTCTTTTTGGAAAGACGTGTCTCTTGGAAGAATTCTCCTTCATATGTGTCTGGGTTAATGTGAGGTTCATAATCCTCTTCCTTTGGGGGAGATAGTCTAGCATGTGGCGGCACTTCATAAAAGACATCCCAACCTTTCAGATTTGGATTAGTTTGGCAGGCCCACGGTAGATAGAATACTTGGGTCGCCTGTTGAGCCGTAATATAGACATCAGGAACATCTAAATGGGTGCTTTGTTTGATTTCAACTAGCCCTATATGTTTATGAGTCCTTCTAGTCTCCTTCGGCTGAAACCAATAACATTTGAAGAGTACGACATTCGGTGGGTTGTTACCATAGAATAGAAGTTCATAAATTGCTTCAACTCTCCCATAATACTCGGTACCTCCTTCGCCGATAGCAGATACACAACAATTTGTAGACTGTCGGTCGGCCATAGATAGCTCTTTGCCATAGGTACGAAAACGATACTCGTTGATGTCGTATTTGTCAAATGAACGGACCTTATAGTCAAAACCATTAGCGACTTGTCTCAATTCGGCGTCCATAGACTCTGAATTAGCCTACAAGTTTTAATACGAAAGGATTGTTGCATTAGGCAGAAATTAGCGAATGAAATGAAATGGTCTAATAGAAATTACCGTTTGTTTGAACCAAGAGATGAAACCGGGATAGCCGCCTCCTTGCTTTGCGAGAAGCTCATACTCTTCGACGGAATCCTTTTGGATCACCGCTCCATACGAGAATATGGCGACGTATCGACTGTATGAAATATCCAGGAATAAGAGCAGTTCAAAGGAAATAGAAGTTGCGAAACAATGTACCGAGAACTTACTCGATGTACGGCCGCACTTCTGTCAGGTTGTTGAAGATATACAACGTAATGGTCCGCCATTCTTCGTTATCCAAAGATACTGGTTTCGAACCACTGGCTGGTGTGAGATTCCCTTTGAATAGGTTGAGGTTGGATCCACCCTTTTGAGGTTCGTCAACATTGTACCGAGGCTTCGGATTATGCAAATGACGATTTTGGCTTCGTAGTGTGCTGTCACGAAGTTTGCCGCCTCCTCAGTGATGAATGCCTCAGCCACCGATGCTTCAATTCTACGTTTATTTTTACATTTTTGTCGAAGCGTCTTCTGCATCCTCTCAGTTGGGTAGCACCAACGATTTTGCACGGGCCCCCCCAATCTTGCCTCAGTCGGGAGATGCAAAATCAAATGCTGCATTGGATTAAAGAAGCCCGGTGGAAATATCTTCTCTAACTTGCAGATCAACTCCGGCGCCAACTCTTCCATTTCTTCCAGTACACCAGGCGATAGTTCTTTCGCAGAAAGAACACGGAAGAAATAGCCGAGTTCTTCCAGTACTAGCCATTCATCCTCAGGGATGAAGCCACGCAACATCACCGGCATTACCCACTCAATCCATATGTGCCAATCATGACTCTTGACACCAAATATCTTCAATTTATCAAGACTCGCTCCCCTCTTTAGATTCGCTGCATACCCATCTGGGAACATCAACTGCATTTTCACCCACAAGATAATTTCCCTCATAGCTGGCCTTCCAAGATTGAACCATGCCTTTGGCTTCGTCCAGTTCTGCTTTCCTTTCGGTTCTTTCATGTTTTGTAACGGCCTATCACATAGTGCCTCCAGATCGACTCTAGCCTTAGTATTATCCTTTGACTTCCCATCTATGCTGAACATTGTACCAAAAAGTGCCTTGGCGATATTCTTCTCAGTATGCATCACGTCGATGTTGTGTGGGCAAAGTAAGGCAAATCCCATAAGCATGTCTTGTGAGTCCAGGCGTGCTTAGAATTATACCCCTTGAAGTACCCTGGACGCTCTGGATCTGGCTCGAGAGCGTTTAACTGATCCAGGGTCTGTTGGCCTATCAAGGTGGTGCAGAGTTTTTGACAACTCTACCTCTGATGAAGTTCTTCTTGTCTTTCCTGAACTTATGGCGAGGATCCAGGAACTATCTATGCATGTCGAAGCAAGAAAACTTGCGACCGGCCTGAAGCCAACGAAACTCAAGAGCTCCCTTGCATGTGGGGCACGGGAACCTTCCATGCACACACCAGCCAACGAATAGCACATACGCCGGCAAGTCATGCGTCGAGTACATGTACCAGACACGCATTATGAAGTTCCGTTTGCTATAGGCGTCGTATGTCTTGAACCCATTATCCCAGGCTTCTTGCAATTCGTCCTTAAGCGGCTGCATGTACACATTCATATTTTTCCCCGGATAGTTGGGCCCTGGAATTATCAACGTCAGGAAAATGTTCTTTCTTTGCATAATCTGTCCGGGGGGGGGGGGAGATTGAGTGGAAAGACAAATACGGGCCAACAACTGTATTGGGCTGCCGTCAGACCAAACACACTGAACCCATCCGTGCTGATGCCAACTCGAGGATGCCTCGGATCTGCCACTTTGTCAGCATGTATTTCATCAAACTTTTTCCACGCAACACCATCCGATGTGTGTACGATCATCAGATTCCCGTCTGCATCTAGTTCGGTTCTTTTGCCCGTTTTGTGCCATGTCATCTGTCTGGCCGTCTCTTCGACCATGAAAAGACGTTGAAGTCTTGGTACGATTGGCATATTCCGAAGAACACTAACGGGGATTTTGGTCTGTGTCTTCTCACCCATACCGTTGTCTACCACAACATACCTGGAAGACTTGCAAATGGGACAATAGTTCAAGTCCGCATAGTCAAGCTTAAATAAGACACATCCTTTCTCACAGGCATGTATCTTCTCATAGGGCATCTTCAGTGCACGGAGGATTTTGTCCGACTGGTACAGGTTTGCAGGCATTACATGGCCTTTGGGTAGAAAGCGTCCAAATACTGTCATCATTGCGTCGTAGCATTCTCTGCCCAAGTTGAACTGAGCCTTCAGAGCCATTACTTGTGAGATGGCATCCAACTGACAAAGCTCAGTGTGCTCGTGGAGCGGACGTTTTGAAGACTCCAACATTTCATTGAAGGCCTTTGCAGATTCCTCCATCTCCTCATCCGAATCCCGAGCATCATCGAAGTCTTGCACCATGTTTTCCATCCCGGTACCATGCTCATCGATGCGACGATGATCCACCTCAGCTCGGTCACGTTGGGCAGACTCACCATGATATGTCCACACCGTATAATCGGGCGTAAAACCACTCTTCTGCAGGTGTTTGCCCATTTCATCCTCTGTCCTCTTTTCCCAATTGCCGCACCGTAAACAGGGGCACCAGGTTTTCCTCTGGCCATTTGCAAATGCGGCTTGCACAAACCCCTTGGTTTTTGTGAACCATTCAGTGCTCCATTTGTTCTGACCAGTGTGACCGGTGTACATCCACGCACGATCACTCATCTTGACTTTCAGAGCTACTGGACACACAACAAATATATATATATATATATAATTCACCATGTATATATTCATCAGTTGATCTACTTTGTCAATTTTATTACGTCCATGCAACCTACACTCTAATAGGTAATGATAGGTCCTAATCCCACCCAAGTATGTGTAGATTGGGTTCATTTTCCCATGCTATGCTCCGGGTCCGACGCAAAATTTCGGAAGCACCTCCCCGCTGTTCTCCTGATAGACGTCTCTGCAATAAACAGAGAGGGTGTGTACCCGGAGAACAACAGGGGAGGCACTGACAAAATTTATGCGTCGGATCCGGAGCAAAGCATATGGGAAAACGAACCCAATCTACACATACTCGGGCTGTCCATGGATAGCGTTGGACAATTCGAAAGAATCACGGTTATAAATATGCAAATGCATGCATATTTATAACTATAACGCTTTCGAATGGGAGACACATATTGGTTACGCATACTGATGATTCAAGACAGATATATAGCTAGCTATCAAGTTTCATCGGCATGAACACCGGAACAGAGCAAATAATTAAGGGGGAGGAGGACATGTCATTTGTGCTCACCCACGAACGAAGGGGCAGAGCTCGTCAAACGCACGGGGAGGTCGTCGAACACCAAACCTCGCAGCGATGAAACAACTGCACATTTAAATCTACCCGATCAACACAATTATATATGATGTTTTTCATAACAAAATCGAAAAATATATGACCTAACTCATAATTCACAAATACATGACCCTGTCGGCCTCTGGTGTCGTGTCGGGGTCGGGGTGCTGTTTCGGGGTCGGGGTGTCGGGGTGGTCGGGGTCGGGGTCGGGGTGTGGTGTCAGGGTGTCGGGGGTCGGGGGTCGGGGTGTCGTGCCGGGGTGTCGGGGTGGCCTGTCGGGGTCGGGGTCGGGGTGTCAGGGTGTCGGGGTCGGGGTCGGGGTGTGGGTCGAGGTGTGGTGTCAGGCTGTCGGGGTGTCGGGGTCGGGGTGTCAGGGTGTCGGGGTCGGGGTGTCGGGGTGTCAGGGTATCTTCTTCTTCTTCTTCTTCTTCTTCTTCTTCTTTTTTCCTGTTTTTTCCTTTTCTTCTTCTTCTTCTCTTCTTCTTCTTTTCTTCTTCTTCTTCTTCTTCTTCTTCTTCTTCTTCTTCTTCTTCTTCTTCTTCTTCTTCTTCTTCTTCTTCTCCTCCTCCTCCTCTTCCTCCCTCCTCCTCTTCCTCTTCCTCTTCTTTCTTCCCCTTCTTCTTCTTCTTCTTCTTCTTCTTCATCTTCTTTCTTCTTCTTCTTTTCTTTCTTCTTCTCCCTCCACCTCTTCCTCCCTCCTCCTCCTCCTTCTACTCTTCTTATTCTTCTAAACTAAAACTAAAACTAATCTAAAATAAACTAAACTAAAAATAAAACTAAAACTAAACTGAAACTAAAACTAAAGTAAAACTATAACTAAAACATAAACTAAATTAACTAAAAGTAACTAAAAGAAACTAAACTAAACTAAAAAAAGGGGGGAAGATCACTCACCTGCGGAGGGGATCGCCGGTGGAGGGGGAGGCGGCGGCCCGGTGGAGGGGGAGGCCGCGGCGGGTGGGGGCGGCGGCGACCTGGTGGAGGGGAGTCCGCGACGGGTGGGGGCAGCGGCGGCCTGGTGGAGGGGGAGGCCGCGGCGGGTGGGGGCGGCGGCGGCCCGGTGGAGGGGGAGGCCGCGGCGGGACGGGGCGGGGACGGCTACGCAGGGGAGGGGAGGGGGCGGCTGGCCGGCGTGGAAGGGGCGCCGCAGGGGAGGGGTGCGGGGCGATGGGGCGAGGGGGCGACGGCGGGTGGTGGGGCGACGGGGCAAGGGGGGCGGCGGATGGTCGGGGCGACGGGGCGAGAGGCGGTGGGTGGGCGGGTGGCGGCGACGGGTGGTGGGGGTGGCGGCGGGTGGCTGGTGGTGGGGGCGGCGACGGGTGGCGGTGGTCGTCGGGGTGGGGAGGACAGAAAGAGAGAGAGGGGTGGGGGGACGGCCGTTAGTTAGGTTATCTCTTTGCCGTCCGCCCCCCTTTGTCGTCCGCTTTTTTGCTCTTTGCCGTCAGCTAGCAGACGGCAAAGAGGGGGCCGTTAGGTTTTTTTTAAACAGCTCGTTAGTGGGCCCCACCTCTCTCTTTGCCGTCCGCAAGCTGACGGCAAAGATTCTTTGCCGTCCGCTAGCAGACGGCAAAGAATTGGCTGATGGCAAAGACATTCTTTGCCATCAGCCAATTCTTTGCCGTCCGTTTTTTGCAAGCTGACGGCAAAGACCTTCTTTGCCGTCCGCCAGCTGACGGCAAAGAATAGGCAGACGACAAATAAACAAATTTCAGTAGTGAAAGCTTCGACAAATGATAATAAGAATGAAATATATCGTCTCTTTGAGAAGTACTCCCTCCGTTCCAAAATAGATGACTCAACTTTGTACTAAAGTTAGTACAAAGTTGAGTCATCTATTTTGGAACGGAGGGAGTATGTGATAAGCAAGAGCTCCCCCTAAATTTGTGCATTATTTAAAATTTGCATTTGAATGCAAATGCACAATCGATTAGGATCATGGGTTACTCTTCCTTGTCACATACATCTTGGTGGAGCACTCAAAATGATGGAATATGAAAATATGCACTCATCACCAAGGCAAAGTGAATGATCATACAAGAGAGATAAATAATATCATCATCCAAGCTCAAACATTAATGTAGGATATGATCAAACACATGACCATACAAGTATCTCACACACATAAAAATAGAGTATCATCCAAGAAAGCACACAAAAAGTACCAAACAAGTAGCAAAGAAAATGGGAAAAAGATGCAAGCTCTCTCTCTCTCTCTCTCGAAGCCTATGATCTATACACTATCTCCCCCTTTGGCAACAAGTTACCAAAAAGCTCGAAAATGTATAGTGCTATGCGGCTCTCTAGGCATGATCTTCGGGAGGTGGTGTTGAGAGGACTCCAAGGACGAATGCATTTGTTGAAGTTGTTAGAGCTGGTGGAGTTGCAACCGGAGGGGCAACTGAAGTTGTGGCTGCAGGTGCTGATGTAGTAGCTCTTGTGTCTGTCACAGGCACTGCTGCAGATCTCTGTGCCCTAGGCACTCTCTGAAAAGCATCTGCGATAGCTTTCCCTTTCTTCTCTTCAGCTTCTTCCTGGAGCTGCTCAACAACTATTTGCATTTCTGTCACCTTCAAGTCAAGATCATAGAACTTTGTCTCAATGATCCTCTCCAGGCTCTCTTGATTTTGAGTCAGGGTGGCCAATCCTTTCTCAATCCTCAAAGTAGCTTGAATAAGATATCCAAGTTGATCTTGCTTTGACTTGAGGAAAACTTGTGAAGCATCTTCAGCACTTGGCATCTTGGCAGTCTTCTCAGCTTTTGCTTTCTCCATCTTCTCTTGAGCCTCTAATGATGTAGGATATGTAGCATCCATGACAACTATATTGTCCTCAAAGTCTGGCCTTAAGGAAGGTGTTCTTTATCCAACAAGTATGTGCATGTGCCCATCTTGGAGTTGATGAGCATCTGGATGTGTGGAGCATACCCACATGATCTCTTCTGGCCAGTAGCTGTCCTCTTGATTGTTTCAACAATCAGACTCATCATCTTAAACTTCTGGGGCACATCAAACAACTGAAGCAAATTGATGGAGTGACCTTTGATCATCCTGTGATCTCCTGATTTGGGAAACAAGGTGTGCCTCAAGATGGTGTTAATAGTGGCCAGTCCAGACAACAGATAATATACAGAGCCTAGCTTGTGAGTCTCCAAGGCTTTGTCAGGAATTTCCTTATACATGTTGGCCATGGAGTGTTGATCTTTCTTTCTCTTGGCATAGACATCTATGTCATCCTCAAGCTCTGCAGGGGCATTGATCAGCTTGTCCCACTCAGCAGCCACATAATCTTCATGTTCTGAATCAGAATTTCTCTTTCTCCTCTACCTAGTTGCATCCTTAGACAGGTTTCTAGGAGTACTTCTGCTGCCTTCATCATAACTGCCAGAGGGACTAGTGCCCTCACTCAGATTTACCTGCTCCTCAGACTTGTTCTGGCTATCACTCTGATCTGACATTGTTGACACTGCAAACTAAAAGCTGACCCTGTGAATAGTTATAGATGAGATAGAGTGGATGAGCATCACAAAGTGCAGAGATTTTGCAAAATAAATGAGTCAAAAACTTAGTTTTAGTTTTCCACAGAAAGCATTTCGGAGCTACCGATTTGTTAAACTCGGTGACACCGAAGCAACTTTGGATTCTAAACTAGTAGAATTGGTCAGACCGAGACACAGTTTGGTGACTCTGAGTTTTCTAGGGTTTCACTAAGAGTTGAACTCGGTCACACCGATTTGCAACTTTCGGTCAGACCAAAAATTACAAGTGCAATGGCCTAAGCCAAATCGGTGAGACCGATTTCCACAACTCAGTCGGTCCGAGATGAGTTCGGCGGAAACCTAACCCTAAATTTTCGAATCAAAACTAATCTAAAGGAAGTTTTTGCTGGATAGGATGATCTCGTACGTGGTAAGAATCATGGCATTGACTTTGTGCTAAGAATCGGAGTTAAAGATTGCACAAATGATCGAACTCATACCCTAACTTGGCGATGAGCTTGCTATGGCGGCAACGGCGGTGAAGATTTCCGTTGACGGCGATGGAGACCAGCGGCAGGGGGTCGCTGGCGACGAGAGGAAGATCCGGAGACCCAAGTCGGCAGAGCAGGACACGCGCGGGCGAAGAGGTTTCAGAGAAATTTCCAAAATTTGACCCGTCAGTATATATATCCTGACCCTGTCAGTGTGACCGAGTGGAACGACTCAGTGGCACCGAGATGCAGAATCGCAAGCGGTTACTACAACTCGGTGTGACCGAACGGTTCTAATCGGTTGCACCAAGATTGAAAACCTAGATCAACTCAGTGAACTCGGTATGACCGAAAAGGATGAATCGGTCAGACCGAAATGCACAGAGAGGTTTTGGAAGTTTAAGTCTATGACGAATTGGTGACTCCGAGTGCTCCTCACCCAGAGGGTTCGAATCCGACTTGATCAAACTTTGTGATGTATCATGAATAGAGTTTGAGACGAGAAAAGCATAGATAGCTAGAGGAAGTTCTTAGGCATTTTTGTCCATCCATTTAGCAAAAGAAGAAGAGCCAAACAATCAAAGAAACAAATGGATGTCCTCGAATGAGAAAAATATGCAATAAACATGCTCACACAATAAGATGGCAAATGAAATATGTGGCAAAGCATGCACAAACACTCTAGCATCTATCAAGCAATTGGCGATGACTAGGTCATCTACATATGAGTATATTGACTAAGGAGTCAAATGAGAACATTTGATCGTAGGTCATACTCATCGTTTAAGCACAAGTGGGGTTACCACTTTTACATAAAGCATTGTTGTGTACACACCATTAGAGTTGCTTTAGCTCAACTATTAGAGTAAAGCTCCCCCTAGATGTGATATCCCCCCTAAGAGGGATGAACTAACCTTGGGTTTTGTCGATGATGAATTCATGTAGATGTTGAAGATGTGGATGCTCAATGTTGATGTAGATCATTTGGAGCAATCCATTGGAGTGAGTTGCACTTTCAATACCTACATGGTTTAGTCCCACAGGGAACAAACAAGGATATCCATAGACATAGAGTGAAGTACACACAAGATGATGCCCATGAAAGCATTAGATTACCTTGTCCCTTATCTTATCAACAAGGGGATTTTGGACTCCTTGAACTAGTGCAAGATGTGGAAGTTGATTGCACTTGTTCTTGCCAAAGTGATATGAGTGAAGTATGTTGGCGGAGTCACCCTTAAGAACTCTCTAGTTCTTCTTCTTCGGGATCCACATCATCTTGATGGGAATACTTGGAGTGGTAGTCGTACTTGATGAACTAGAACTTGATGTAGTCTTGGGAACCCACTTGACCAAGGCCTTAGGAGCTTCTTCAAATGCATCAATCTCCTCTTGAAGCTTGTCCTTGCCTTTTTGCTTGAGGTCTTGTGGTGGAAGATCATCTTGAGCTTGTGTCCCCTCGAAGGAACTAGGATCATACTTCTCTTGTTGAGGAACAAACTTCGTCTTGGGGTATTGATCCTCTTCCCACTCAACTCCATTGGCATTGAACTTTCATTCAAAACCAACACCTTGATTCTTCCGGTTCCTTCCTTGCTTGCGTACAATTTCCTCAAATTGCTTACTTCTGGCAAGACTCTTGTAAACACCTTTCTCTATAATTCCTTTCAATAAGCTATTTTCTTGCTCAAGTGTAAATTGGCTAAGAGAATCATTAGTGGAATCAAGAGAACTACTAGAAGCAACAATATTGGATTTAACATGATTATTGTTACTACTAGAAGAAGAATCTTTCTTGCTCTTGTTACTAGATTTTACTTGTGGCATATAAGTAGACAAGAGTAAATGCTTGGCAATGTAAGAAGAACTTTTCTTATGAAGACCATCATTGATTGCTTTTAAGAACCCATGCTCTTGCTCTAGGTTGAGCTTTTCAAAGCGTAGCTTCTCATGAGTCTTTAAAAGCTCTCGATGAACTTCTAAGGTAGTTTCATGAGCTAACTTAAGAGTGCTTAGTTCTTTAGTTAAACGCTCAATCTCCTTCTTATTATCGTCATTCGTTTTATCTTGATTAGCATGATTAATAGCAAGTTCATCATAGTTTTCATCACTAGAGTTGTCAAAAAGTAAATCATCTTCATCACTATTCAAATCAACATACTCGGGGTGTGATACCTTTGGGCCTTTAGCCATGAAGCATCTTCCAATTCCTTCATTTGGTGAGTCAAATATGTCATAGGAGTTGGTTGACACAAGTGCTAGACCGGCAACACCTTCATCTTGAGTATATTCGAAGTGATAACTTCTCTCGGAGTGGTAGTCGGAGTGATAACTTCTCTCGGAGTGGTAGTCGGAGTGATAACTTCTCTCAGAGTGGTAGTCGGAGTCGGAGCCGCCCATTCGCCAACATGAGCTTGATGTCTTCGTTTTGTGTAGCTCCTTGATGACTTGTCCTTCCTTTACGAATCCTTGCTTCTGCGAGAGGTTCTTCGTTCATAACGATCATCTCTACTCCTTCTCTCCCTTGGAGGTGATTCTTCTATTTTGCTTCTTCTTTTAGGTGAGTCTTCACTTCTTTTGTTGGGAGCCGTACACTCATTGGAGTAGTGTCCGGGTCTTCCACAATTGTAGCAATTACGCTCACAACTAGAAGATCTTTTGTCATTGTAGGACCTTGACTTGGAACTTCTTTCCTTGCTTCTACTCTTGTACAACTTGTTGAAGTTCTTCACCATTAGGCTCAATTCCTCATTGAACGCATGTTTCTAACTTGATGATGTAGGAGCATCACATGAGGCTTTGTAAGCACCACTAGACTTGTTGTGAAGCTCTTCTTTATCCTTGAGTGACATCTCATGAGCAACAATTCTTCGAATGACTTCCGTTGGCTTGAGATCTTTGTAATTGGGCATCATTTAGATCAATGTGCACACGGTATGTCGGAGTTAATGACCACGGGTAGCCTAACCGACTCCCCTTGGCTCTTTGAAAATTATCAGGCCGTTCAGGCCTTCAAGCATACAAAGCATAGGGCTGCCTTCCCCCGGCCGGCTATCCCCAGGGCCGACTCCCGGAAGACGGCCCAGCCTCAGGAACCTCCCCCAAGAAAGATACGAGATAGCCGACTCCAGGGAGCCGGCCCCAAAAGGACCGACTCCCAGAAGCCGGCCATGAAGAGAGCCGACTCCCAGAAGCCGGCCGAAACTGCACCTGCTAAGACCGCACCCACGTAATGGCGGTAGGATGGGGCGTGGCCGCAGTACATCCCACTAACCCCGAATCCCGGAACGGGCATGGCCACAGGGCGCCGTACGGGCCAGCCATCCCCCGTCCGGCGCGGCACTGTAGCCATGTTGGCCTCGATGTCACCCACGACAGGTGCCAGTACGGCCCGTGGTCGGCGGGCCCCTTTGCCAGAGAGACATCTGAAGACGACCCGGTCTCCTCTAGTCAGCCAAGGGTGTGGCCGGCTCCCCATAGCCGGCTACCTCCCTCCCTCGAAGCGAGCGCCCCATTAAGTAGACAAGACGAGGTAAGGCTACAGTGAGAGTTCGCAAGGCGGCGGCACTGTAGCCACGCTTACCTCGACAAAGCCCTCGTCATCAGAGGCGAGGCAATAGTAACCAGCCGCCGACAAAGCCCCCAAGCGGTGGGGCCGGCCTGTCGGCCGAGGAGCCGGCAGCCGGCGGGCCCCACCAGTCGGCGGGCCCCAATGACCGGCGGAGAAGCCGGCGATCATAAGACACTGACGGCTGGGACCCGCGCCCAGCCAGATTACCATTGTACCCCTGGGGGTAGGCCTATATAAACCCCCCGGGACACCCATGCAAAGGGTTGAGCTGATAGAGTTTCACACACCACATAGAGAGAAAAGGAGAGCTAGCCTTGCCCTTCTTCTTCCTCTAACCAGACAGCTCAAGGAGCACCTGTAGCCACTTGTATTGATCTAGTGATCATGCGGAGACCCCGCAGAGCAGGACTAGGGGTGTTATCTCCACGGAGAGCCCCGAACCTGGGTAAGATTCGCCGGCGTGCATGTCTTTGCCTCATCCCGTTTCCAGGCACCGACGACGTCTTACTAGCTCCCACAATGATAAGCCACCCGTTGGCATATGTCTCACCTACCACCCGACATTTGGCGCCCACCATGGGGCCAGGTGCACCGTCGTCCGGAGACCTGTTCTGGATGGGAACTCTTTTTCTCCCCCGCGAGCGCAGCCAGCCTGCTGCACTCGATGGCGCCTGCCCCGACGCTGCAAGGCGTCGACGACGCCTGCGCAGCGAGCTGCCTCGCCGATCTTCTTGGCAAGACTCGCATCTCCGACGAGCCCGCGTCCGACGCTGGCACGGACTACCCCGAGAGTCGCCTCGTCAGCCTCCTCGACCAACTTCACGTCTCCAGCGAGCTTGCTGTAGACTTGGAGTCGGTCGGCTCCACCGACCCGATGCTTGTCGACTCCGACACGACATCGCTCGACGCCTACCCCTCCGACGTGGTTGTAATGCCCACGATGCGGCTATATCTCCCACGTGTCGAGGCACGACTTAGAGGCATAACCGCATAGTAGTTTTGTCGCAAGAAGGGTCATCTTCACACAATCCCATGTAATGAACAAGAATGGGATAAAGAGTTGGCTTACAATCGCCACTTCACACAATACATAAATATAAATCATACATCATCCAAAAGACAAACATAGACCGACTACGGTCAAGATCCAAATGAAAATAAGACAACCCCAAATGCTAGATCCCCGATCGTCCCAACTGGGCTCCACTACTGATCATCAGGAAAAGAAACATAGTAACGACCACGTTCCTCGTCGAACTCCCACTTGAGATCGACCCCATCATCTGCACTGGCATCGTCGGCACCTGCAACTGTTTTGGTAGAAGCTGTGAGTCACGAGGACTCAGCAATCTCACACCCGCGAGATCAAGACTATTTAAGCTTATAGGAAAGGGAGGTGTAAAGAGGTGGAGCTGCAGCGGCAATAAGCATATATGGTGGCTAACATGCGCAAATGAGAGCGGGAAGAGAAGCAACGGAACGGTCGTCATCTAGCAATGACCAAGAAGTGATCCTGAACTCCTACTTACGTCATTCATAACTCAAACCGTGTTCACTTCCCGGACTCCGCCGAGAAGAGACCATCACGGCTACACACGCAGTTGATGCATTTTAATTGGGTCAAGTGACAAGTTCTCTACAACCAGACATTAACAAATTCCCATCTGCCTCATAACCGCGGGCACGGCTTTCGAAAGATAATACCCTGCAGGGGTGTCCCAACTTAGCCCATCATAAGCTCTCACGGTCAACGAAGGATAAACCTTCTCCCGAAAAGACCCGATCAGTCTCGGAATCCCGGTTTACAAGACATTTCGACAATGGTAAAACAAGACCAGCAAAGCCACCCGAATGTGCCGACAAATCCCGATAGGACCTGCACATATCTCGTTCTCAGGGCACACCGGATGGGCAAGACGTCGGGTTGGCATAGACCCTGGTTGCCCAGGGGGCGCCGGACATCGCCCAGTTTGGGCCAGCACTCGAAGGAACACTGGTCCGGGGGTTTAAAATAAAGATGACCCTCGGGCTCGCGAAACCCGGGGGAAAAGGCTTAGGTGGCAAATGATAAAACCAAGGTTGGGCCTTGCTGGAGGAGTTTTATTCAAGGCTAACTGTCAAGGGGGTCCCATAAATCACCCGACCGTGTAAGGAACGCAAACTCAAGGAACATAATCCCGGTATATCAGTAACTAGGGCGGCAAGAGTGGAACAAAACACCAGGCATAAGGCCGAGCCTTCCACCCTTTACCAAATATATATAGATGCATTAATTAAATAAGAGATATTGTGATATCCCAACATATCCATGTTCCGACATGGAACAAACTTCAACTTCACCTGCAACTAGCAACGCTATAAGAAGGGCCGAGCAAAAGCGGTAACTTAGCCAAACAACGGTTTGCTAGGAAAGGATGGTCAGGGGCTGACATGGCAATATGGGAGGCATGATATAGCAAGTGATAGGTAGCGCAGCATGGCAATAGAGCGAACAACTAGCAAAGCAAAGATAGAAGTGATTTCGAGGGGTGGTCATCTTGCCTGCAAGGTTCTCAGAGTTGTCGAAAGCTTGATCCTCGTAAGCGTACTCAACAGGTTCCTCGTACACGAACTCGTCTCCCGGCTCTACCCAAGACAAGAACACAAACAAACGGAACCACAATCAACCACGAGAAATGCACAAGCAACATGATGCAAAACATGTATGATATGCAAGTTATGATATGCGATGCATATGCGTGCTCCGGAAGGAAAATGATGAACAAGGCAGTAACTTGGCAAACCAAGCATGCCACTGGAAAGATGGGATGATTTCGGTCGAAATCGATATAAAGATCACCGGAAACGGATGCACGGTTTGCAAATGGCAAGCAAAACAAGAATGACACGAATCTGCGATTAACAGCATGATAGCACTTAAAATGCAACAAACAACAATGCTACGGCACCCCAACATAGCAAAAAAGCATATGAAAGTAACCTACAGGAGACGCTTGAAAAAATATGAACACTGAGCTACTGCTAGTTCACAACATAACGAGCTCAAACAAGCATGGCAAAAGTGCAAAAGATAACAGGTTCACAGACTTGGTGAAATTACTGGACATGTCTGAAACAGCATCAGGTAGCAATGTTCAGAGCACGAAATCAACATGCTACAGGAACTTAACATAGCAAAAAAAGGCATGGTAGTGTTCTACTAAATGCATATGACAAAAGTCCCTTAATGACAATAAGCCAAAAAGGACCAGAAGATATGATGGCAAGCATGTAAACATAGCAAGTTTCGTTATCAGGTTTCAGACAGCAGAAAACAGAGCATGGCAGAAACAATAATATGAGGGCATGTTGGTGAGCTTGATGCACTCACCACAAATCAATGCATGACAAAACAAGCATACCTACAGCAAGATGGCATGTTTAAGAAGATATCCATGGCAAGAACAAAAGCATAGCATGTATGGATCAACTACAACAAGCTTGGCAAAAATGAATATCATGTTAAGAATCTGCTAGAAATATTTTATAGCAAAAGTAGAGCAAGATTGAGTCATGCTATGACACTCCATAATTGCAAACAAGGGCAGGAATGGATCAATTACAACTATATCTACAAAACATCCTTAGTGAATATCTCCAAAATATGCATGGATCTTTCTGTAGCATCAAGTTTACGTGGCAACAAAATAACAGCAGACAGACAGAATTCACCAAGTCCCTGAAATCAGAAACATTACGGGGCCTAGTTTGCATGCTTGTGCTAGTCACCACAGAGATCGCAAAAATACATGGCATACACCCTTGGAAAGATGGCATGGCATAAAACAAAACACATGTAGAGCTCATGCCCATAAGATGCACAGATTAAATGATACAAAAATGACAAATCTCCAAATTCTGATAAGAACCAGAAGATAATGGCAACTAGCCCTCTTGCAACAGAGATTTGGGCATCAAGATGACATCTAATGAACATGGTGCAATTGAATAAAATGTAGAGCATCACGAGTCGAACAATTTGACATATTACACGCGCGAAACGGAGCTACATGCAAAGAGTTATGCACTGTTGAACATGAGCATATGCTGTAAATTTGCAGGACTTAGAAAAAGCGGGGGAAGGAAAGTCAACCGCTGCAGTAGCTGCTCCCGATCGGATCTGGCTCGGGCCGGCGATGGCGCGGCGATGGAGGAAGGAGAGGAGGCCAGAGGGCGTCGGAGGGGAGGAGAGGAGGCGAGGCGGCGGCGCCGGAGCGAGGAGGCGGCGGGGCCTCGGGCCGGCGATGGCGATGGCCGGCGGCGGCGGCGCGGGGGAACGGCGACGGGCGGCCACGGCCGGCGGCGGCGCGCGGGTGATAGGCGACGGCGGGCGCGCGGCCCGGGAGGAGCGGCGGCGGCTGGGCTCGGGCGGGCCGCGGGCGGGCCCGTGGGCCTCGGCGGCGGTGGCGTACGGAGGCGTGCCACGTGGCGGCGGCGGTGGAGGTGGACGCGTCCGGCTCCGCCCGGTCGTGTCCGGCGGCGGAGAGGGACGAGGGTTAGGGTTTGGACTGCGTTTCGTTTATGGGAGGGGAAGGAGTTTTATAGGTAGAGGGAGCTAGGAGAGTCCAAATGAGGTGCGGTTTTCGCCCACACGATCGTGATCGAACGACCTAGAGCATGGAAGAGTTTGGTGGGTTTTGGGCTGGTTTTTAGGGGGGTTTTGCTGCACACACAAATGGACTTTGCGGATGCCCGGTTAACCGTTGGAGTACCAAACGACCTCCAAATGGAACGAAACTTGACCGGTGGTCTCCGGGTGGTATACTAGGGCCACTTGACAAGCCTCGGTCCATTCCGAGAATGTTTGACACCCGCACACGAAAGAAAACAAGAGGGGTGCACCGGAGGAGATAGGAGCGCCGGATTGCAAAACGGACAACGGGGAAAATGCTCGGATGCATGAGACGAACACGTATGCAAATGCAATGCACATGATGACATGATATGAAATGCATAACATGAACAAAATACAAAACAAAAGACAAAACCCGACCACGGAGAGAATATCATTACACATAGCTAAAAATGGCAAGAGTCGGAGTTACAAATATGGAAAGTTACATTCGGGGTGTTACAGTGGTAGTCTTCAATGACCCTCTCCCTCGAGCAGACAGCGGCAGCAGCACTGTCACTGAGGTGCTGGTCATCAGCCGCGTCGCCGACTCTGGCGAGAACGCCCACGGTGCCCTACAAGCGGCGATGCATGACTTGTCCGTCCCCATCTCGGCCGACGCCGACGCCGAGACCCTGGAGGCACGCCACCTTGCCCTCATCACGGAGGGCCAGAAGATAGCCTCCATGAGACGCCTCACCGAGGCCCACCAGCGCGAAGTCGACCGCGCCGCCTTCGGTACGCCGCCTCATGACGGGCCGAGCAGAGCCGGCCTCGTTAGGAAGCGCGTCGCGACCATCGCCAGCATGCTGGGGGCAGACCGCCCCGTCTACGCCACACCGCTCGAGAATCCGCGAGCCGCTCAGGCGGCTGCTGAAGAGCTAAATGGGCTGGGGGCTGATGAGCTCCTTTACATGACAAGGCGCATCCAGCAGCTGATCGACGCGGCCGCAGAACGGCATGATGCCGGCGCCCGCACTGAGAATCCTCCCCCACGCCGAGAGCACGCCGCGACATCCCGGTCGCCGACTGCGAGCGGCGCCCGCGCAAGAAAAGACAAGGAGCCGGCTGCTAGCCGCAGCCGGGCTCGGATCACCATCGAGCGCGACGCGGAAGGCCACCCTCGAGCGGTAGAGCGCCAAGGAAATCCGCCTCCTCCCCCGACTCGGGGGAGAGACATCCCACCCCGCCGCCTGTCACACATCCGACTCTCGGTGGCCGACTGGGCCACCGCGAAGGAGTCGGCGAGAATGACGTCCGCCACCGGATCGACCGCCTAGCACGATCCCTAGCGCTAGAAGAAGAAGACAATGTCGGCCCGCCATGCTTTGGCCCCCGCATCCGCGATGAGCCCTTCCCCAAAGGGTTCTCGCTCCCCAGAGACACGCCTAAGTACAACGGCTCTGTGAAGCCGGAAGATTGGCTCATCGACTACTCTACCGCTGTCATCATAGCGAACGGCAACAGGCGCGTAGCCGTGAAGTACATCCCTCTCATGCTGCCAGGCACGGCGCGCACCTGGCTCAACAGCCTCAAGCCCTACAGCATCAACAGCTGGCTGGACTTCACGAAAGTCTTCGTCCGCAACTTCACCAGCACGTACAAGCGGCCTCCCAAGCCCCGCCAGCTCTCCCTATGTGTCCAAGGACCCAGCGAGTCGACCCGCGACTACCTCACGCGGTGGGCCGAGCTCCGCAGCTCCTGCGAGGGGGTGCACGAGGTTCAAGCCATCGAATACTTCACCACCGGGTGCCGAGAGGGCACCCTCCTCAAGCACCGACTCCTCTGCGACGAGCCGGCTACCCTCGACGAACTGCTGGTCATTGCAGACAAGTACGCCACAGCAGACTCCTCGATGAAGACCGAGCTCCGAGTGGATGCCTCTGGGAAGGTGCTCGCTCCGGCTCCTAAGACACCAGCTGGGGACTCCAATCGGCGCCCCTACCAAAACGACCACAAGCGCAAGGCCCCAATGCCGCCTTCCACCAGGCGGCGGCGCGGGGGAATGGCGACGGGCGGCCGCGGCGGGGCGGCACCGGCCGGCGGCGGCGCGCGGGTGACAGGCGACGGCGGGCGCGCGGCCCGGGAGGAGCGGCGGCGGCTGGGCTCGGGCGGGCCCGTGGGCCTCGGCGGCGGTGGCGTACGGAGGCGTGCCACGTGGCGGCGGCGGTGGAGGTGGACGCGTCCGGCTCCGCCCGGTCGTGTCCGGCGGCGGTGAGGGACGAGGTTAGTGTTGAGGATATAGACCTTAGAGTCACCCGCCAGAAGGGGCTGGGTTACTCATAATGGTCATCGCCAGAAGCCCGGCGACAAGCTTGAAGACGGTGGGCCAAAGATGGGCTTAAGACCCGGATATGGCTTAAGGCCCGTAGTTATAACCATCATTATGGTAGAACTTGTAGTGTAAGGCAAGAATAGTTGAGAGTCCGAGCCGGACACTCTTATGAACCGGCCGGGACTCTGAGAGCCGCTGGGCGTCAACCTCTCTATATAAAGGGACGACCCGGCAGCGGTTTAGGGACAAGAAAGATCTCATCGAGAGCCAGGCATAGCAGTTAAGCTCCCTGGTCATCGAAACCCTAATCAATACCACTTCAACTGGACGTAGGCTTTTGTCGTGGAATTGTCACGGCAGATGTCCTCGAGCTAGGACTTAGTCGTGGAGCCATCGCAACTAGGAAGCTTGAAGGGGTTAATGCGGGACAAGGAACACGAGGGTTTATACTGGTTCGGCCCCTTACGGTGAAGGTAAAAGCCTACGTCTAGTTGAGGTGGTATTGATTAGGGTTACGATCACCAAGGAGCTAAACTGCTATGCCCGGCTTTCGATGAGATTGTTCTTGTCCCCAAACCGCTGCCGGGTCGTCCCTTTATATAGGGAGGCTGACGCCCAGCAGCCCTCAGAGTCCCGGCCGGCTCATAAGAGTGTCCGGCTCGGACTCTCAACTATACTTGCCTTACACTACAAGCTCTACCATAATAATGATTGTAACTCTGGGCCTTAAGTCATATCCGGGTCTTAAGCCCATCTCTGGCCCATCGTCTTCAGGCTTGGCCCCGGGCTTCTGGTAATGACCATTAGAGTAACCCGGCCCCTCCTGGCGGGTGACTCTAAGGTCTATATCCTCAACATTAGGCCCCAGATTGATTTGAGCCGGCTCATGTCAATCTTCAATTCTTTCGACAGAAAAAATCTCCGGCTTACCATTTATGTGAAGGCCATAACCCGGCATGACGTCATCCTCTGGACTCCGGATAATCCGCCGTGAGGTCATCTTCCATTAAGCCCGTTTTTTACTCCACCAGATCCGCAACGGATCTTTGCTTTTACTGTCATCCCAAAAATCGAGGCGTTGTGGGGGGAGATAACCACGCCACGATTTCCTTGATTCTCGTGCCCGCTTTACGAGCTCGCCTTATAAATAGGCCGTCCCGACGGGCTTCTCTGCCACCCTTCTTCCTCCTCGCGCCACTGCCTCTCTGCCTGAGCTCGCACTCCGCCGCCGTCACCTCGCCTCTGGTCTTCTTCAACCTTGGCCGCTGCATCACCCTGACTCGGACCAGACAAACGGCGGCGACCCCCGCACCTTTTCAGCTCCGGTAAGTCATGCTTGACCTATAGAGTAGATCTGCCATAGGATTTGCCCACGTTCTTCGTGTTCGTCGCCATTGTCCGCAAGCTTCGGTAGTTCTCATAGTTACTGCCCTTGTTTGATCTTAGATCTGCATAGAATTAGTGCGGCGGCTGTTTGGCACTTATTTCAAATGCCAGTAGGTCTCTTTCCACTGCATAACGGCTTCGTTCGAGCTCAAGAACATCCGCTCGTCTGTTTCTAGGTCTAGAAATTTTTCATTTCACCCGACCATTTTGATCCAAAAGTTTTACTGCGATGTGTGAAACCTGTTTTACCGTACTTAGTAAAAAAAACTGCAATCCTTGAGCCTCGGCGGCTTACATTTCCGGTTTAAAGAAACCACGCGCCATAGACCCTTCCGGCTTAAAGAAAACCATGCTTCGTAGAATCCTCCGGCTTAGCTGTGATAAGGCCGTAGATAATCAATTTATTCTGAATGCCCCTGCGGCTTAAATAACCCACTGTACCTGAGTATATACCATTAGTCCCCTTCATAAGCCGCCACCTTAGTTTTGAACTGTAGATCTCCTCCGGCTTATAATTAACCCAGACGTTTTTCCTTTTTGTCATAGACTGCCGACTTCCACCATGCCTCCCAAAGCTCCCATTACTTGCAACTGGATGAGGTCCAATGTGACCAACGAGACCCTAGCTGATTTTGTTAAGTCAGGATATCTGCCCAAGAAAGACATCATGTCCTACCGTGCCCCTGACCCGTCAGAAGAGAGGCCACAGCCAAAGGATGGGGAGGTAGTGATTTTTGCGGATCACATGAGCCGGGGCTTCGCACCGCCTGGCTCAAAGTTTTTTAGGGACGTGCTCAACTTCTTCGACTTGCGGCCTCAAGATATAGGACCCAACTCAGTGTCCAACATCTGCAATTTTCAAGTCTTCTGCGAGGTTTACCTTGGAGAAGAACCTAGTTTGCTGCTCTTCAGAGAGCTTTTTTATTTAAACCGTCAGAATGAGTGCGCCAATGGGCCAAGTCTGGAATTAGGTGGTATCTCCATCCAGCGGCGTAGGGACTGCCTTTTCCCTTACGCAGAGCCGCCGAGCCACCCAAAGGACTGGAACATGACTTGGTTCTACTGCCAAGATACGTCCCCGGCTGATGAAAGCCCGCTGCCCGGCTTTCGCCCAACACGTCTGGAGCCGACTCACCCACTGTCGGACAAGCTGACTCAAGCGGAGCGCCAGCCTCTGCTCCCCACTATCAACAAGATCAAGGCTCTCCTGGGAAATGGTCTGAACGGAATCGACCTGGTCCGGGTCTGGATCTCATGGCGGGTGATCCCATTGAGCCGCCGCCCCGGCTTAATGTGTGAGTACACAGGACGAAAGGATGACCCTCAGAGACACAGCCGCAATGATCTTCCAGAAGACGTTGCAGAGGAGATGACCAAGGCTCTGTTAAACGAGAGCCTGGCAGACTGCGGAAGGACCGGGTTAGCTCCCTTCTGCAAGACCAACCCAGCCCCAGCGGTAAGCCGCCGACTTTAACTTTTTATCTACTTCTGCATGTAACCTTCATCTGAACCGTTTGAAGAATTCATCATTGTACTTTTCAGGCTGATCGGGTCAAATATGACCATGAGGCGGCCAAGAAGGCCAGGAAGGCAAAGAAAGCCGCCAAGAAAACCGCCCCTTGCAAGAAAGGGAGCAGGCCTACTGCCCCCGAGCTGATGCAATTAAGCGACAGCTCCGAGTCAGAGGTAACCCCTGAGTCTTTTAAGTCCTTGCTATATTCACTGTTTGTTTGCTGTCCGCCTTATCAATACTTGCTCATTGACAGGATGACACCGGCGCCAGTAACCCGGTGGTTGAAGAGGTAATGTCACTTTCCTCCGACTCGGAGCCCTTGCCACAGCTGAAAGTCCGAAGGGTAACCCGGAAAGTAAGCTTTTCACATCCTTTAGCTTATCAAGACCCTCAATTTATTTTGAAGCGACAGGTTCATGAAAGCCGGCGTCATACCCGGACCAACAAGGACACCGACCTCTCCGCCGGGTTACCCGACGCAACAAGGAAGCGCCGAACTGAGGTTATTTCCCACTTGTACCCTTTTCATCCGTTGGCGGGTGTTATCCGTCAGCCACTCAATTCCTCTGACTCCAATTATCAGGAGACCTCCCCCTCTTCGGGCGACTCTATGCAGTCGAGTCTTCCGACTTTCAAGACCGCGCCCGGGTAATGACAACCATCTCATATTATATTTGTCTGTACTTACTCTTTTTGTGCTTAACGTTTCTGTCCTTTCAGCGCCCAGGCAAAGCTCACCAAAAAAGCGAAGAAGACCAAGTCAGCCGGAGTGCCGGATTTGCCTGAACCGGAGGTGACGGCTCAAGAACCGTCAGCTGCCTCCGCCCCCGAAGCCACCACTCCAATGGACACGGCACCTGAGGCCACTGCCCCGACTACCAAGGCAACGACCGAAGCTTCTATTAACCCAGAGGCCTCCGGCTCGGCTCCACCAGCAGACGACCCGGACGTGGTAATCACCCGGACGGAGTTTGTTGAGCCGGGGAGACCTACCGTGCTGGCCAAGTGCTCCGCTAAGGGGGAGTTGCTGCCGCCCCACCGGGTGAACCTGGACCTCTCCGACTACACCGACTTGAGCATTGGAGAGCTCGTTTCTGGCTACATCAGCCAAGTGCACAAGAGCCGGGACGCAGAGGTCGCCATGGTGAACCAGATCCAGCAAAAATCTGAGGTATCATTCTGCTGTCCTCTTACTTACTGCATAGTTACCTTTGCCATGATAGCCCCCAAGTCGACGACTTATGAGTGAATATGTTGTAGACTTAGGTTCCAGCTTACTCAATTGAGCCGGCAGTATGTAGATAGATACGTTCAATATGCATTAGCCCCCAAGTGCCAAGTGTCTTTGCTTGGAAAATGCTTGGGACTTATATAATGACTGTTAATAACTCGGAAATGTATGCAGGCTGTTGGCAAGAAGCTAGAGGCGGACCTTGCGGATCTCAAGAGCCGGCTGAAGACGCAGGAGATGGAGACCCGGAAGGCAAACGCCAAGTTTGTATCCAGCATCGCCGCTCAAGAGAAGCTGAAGACAGAATTTGATGCTGAGCGGAAAGCCTGGGCCGAAGAGAAGGCCGCACTGGTGACCCGGGCGGAATAGGCGGAGAAGGCTCTCCGCCGAGCTCTCCGGCCTAAAGCGCCAGGTTTCCCAAATGGTGGCCGCCATCTTTGGTAAGTTGCCTCACCGGCTTTCATCAAGTTTAGAATGTTTATATCTCATGATTCATCCTTGTCGCCGGCTTATCTGATTCTGTTAAACAGGTCCCAGAAGTGCCAACCTCAACCAGAGCGTGGTCACCAAGCTAAAGGCCGTGTATACCCTGGTGGAGCAGCTCTACACCGGGTCACAGCGTGCCTTAGCTGTGGTGGCCCTATCCAACGAGGTGCCGACTCACCTGGCAGAAGTCTTGCGCCGGCTCGCCGTTCTGCCTCAGCAGATCCAAGAGCTGCGACAGGCCTTTGCGAGGGCCGGAGCGATCGCCGCGCTGAGCCGGGCCAAGGCATTCCTGCCGGAGTTAGACCTGGCGGACATCGCCCTTGGCTATCCAAGCCTGAAGGAAGACGGCTCAGCTTTCGATCAGAAGGACTTCGCGGCTTGCGTGAAGGCGGTACGCCCGGTGGCCACCCTTATCGGGAACGACACAGATTTGACCAAGTACCAGCCGGGTTATGATGCGGAGAATCAGAGGATTCCAACCCCTCGCTATGAAGCCCTCAACTTGATCCCGCCGGCTCGTCAGCACACTTTCGCCCCAGAGATTGACCCGGCCGGGTTAATTGACGAGGAAGCCCAATTCGAAGCTCTCAGCGGCATTGACTGGAAGTCATCAACCATCCAGGTCTTGGGATCAGCCGGAGGAGAGGATAGGAACGAGCCGGAGACTTCAACTCAGCGGGCATCGTAACTCGGCTGGCGGTTTACCAAACAATGCTCCACCCTTTTTAGACTTGATGAGTTTTGTAATAGAGTAGGTGCAACAGTTTATCTCTGCCGTGCCATCGTGCACGTATTGAATGCCAAGGTCTTTTGAAGTTGTTTCTTTGATGTTTCTCCGGGTCATAATCATCCCTTTGTTTTTCTCAACCTCAAAGAGGTGCCTTTAGGTAACCTTCATAGAAAGGCAAATCACAAGTCTCGAGGCGGCTTACCGCCCTGAGAATCAGGTGTTTTGGATAGATAACCCGGAATATGAATAAAAAAAGACTGGTCCTCAATTATATCCTTAACACAGCCGTAATAACACACTTAGCGGCCTGTAAGCATACTTCCGGTTTAGATAACCCGGGTAACAAGGTTGGTATCTTAACTCCGATTTACTTGTCTTAATAACACCCATGGTGTGCAACTAACACTGTAAACCAAAGTTAAGCCGGCAAAGTGAGACTCGGCCGTACACATCTTGACATAATCAGAGTAAACTTGTGATAAAGCAGAAGAACTTAGGGGCTTCCGGTTTGAATACGACCAGAGACCCGGCCCAAAGGGGTTAAGCTAAGATTCGGATACGATCATATAGCCCCCAGTGGGTGTGGCGATGCCAATCAAGAGGGTACCGACAGCTATGTTCTCTTTGGTTCGAATACGACCCATGTTTGAACAGGAAGCCCCCAAGTGATTTTAAGAATTGTTTAACGACGCTGATTCGAATACGATCCATGTCGGTTCTCAGAGGGGTTAAACTATGATTCAAATATGACCAAAGGTAACCTCCCAATGAGCTCGGCGCTTTGCCAATGAAATGGGTATCGACAGCTATGTTCTCTTTGGTTCGAATACGACCCATGTTTGAACAGGAAGCCCCCAAGTGACTTTACTGCTTACGGCTAGATTCGAATACGATCATAAACCGGATCCTCCTTTAAGTCACCATGTAATCTTGCAATAAGAACAACACGTGCATATTTGGAGGAGAAAAAAGGACAGAGGTCCTGCTTTATTGCTTATCATAATATATACATGGCTGAGAGAAATATGTACACCACGAGAGCCAGTGGCTCAAGTGTAATAAGGCCGAAGCTGAGCTATGTTCCACGGCCGACGGGTCTCCTCCTCCGACTTACGTGAATCTTTGTGCTCCTGAATGTCAATGAGGTAATATGACCCGTTGTGCAAGTTCTTGCTGACCACAAAGGGCCCTTCCCAAGGCGGCGATAACTTGTGTGCATCTGTTTGATCCTGGATGAGCCGGAGCACCAGATCGCCTTCCTGGAAGACCCGGGATTTAACCCGGCGGCTATGGTAACGGCGCAGGTCTTGCTGGTAAATCGATGATCGAGCTGCTGCCACATCACGCTGTTCGTCCAATAGGTCAAGAGCATCTTGTCGCGCCAGTTCATTATCCGCCTCAACATAAGCCGCCACTCGAGGTGAGTCATGACGGATGTCACTGGGGAGGACTGCTTCTGCTCCATAAACCATGAAGAAAGGCGTGAAGCCTGTAGACCTGTTAGGATTAGTGTTGATGCTCCATAACACGGAGGGAAACTCCTCCACCCAACAACCCGGCGTCCGTTGCAAAGGGACCAAAAGCCGGGGCTTGATACCTTTCAGAATCTCCTGATTAGCTCTCTCAGCTTGACCGTTGGATTGAGGATGAGCCACTGAGGAAACATCAAGTCGGATATGCTCGTGTTGACAAAACTCTTCCATGGTTCCTTTGGAGAGATTGGTGCCATTGTCAGTTATAATGCTGTGCGGAAAACCAAAGCGGAAAATCACCTTTTTCATAAATTGAACCGCCGTGGCTGCATCGCACTTGCTAACTGGCTCAGCGTCCACCCACTTTGTAAATTTATCAACTGCCACCAAGAGGTGGGTCTTCTTATCCTTGGACCTTTTAAAAGGCCCAACCATATCAAGCCCCCAGACCGCAAAGGGCCAAGTGATTGGGATCATCCTCAGCTCCTGAGCCGGCACATGAGCCCGTCGTGAGAACCTCTGGCAACCATCACATTTACTGACCAAGTCCTCTGCATCAGCATGAGCCATCAACCAATAAAAACCATGACGAAAAGCCTTGGCCACAAGGGACTTTGAGCCGGCGTGATGGCCACAATCCCCTTCATGGATCTCACGCAAGATCTCTTGACCTTCCTCAGGGGAGACACAACGCTGAAATGCTCCTGTAACACTGCGATGATGCAACTCGCCATCGATAAAAATCATTGACTTAGCCCGCCGGGTTATTTGCCTGGCCAAAGTTTCATCCTCAGGCAACTCGCCCCGGGTCATGTAAGCCAGATATGGCATTGTCCAGTCTGGTATAATATGGAGAGCCGCCACCAGTCGTGCCTCCGGGTCAGGGACAGCCAAGTCTTCCTCCGTAGGCAACGTAACCGAAGGGCTATACAGGACGTCCAGGAAAGTGTTAGGCGGCACCGGCTTTCGCTGAGAGCCTAGCCGGCTTAGAGAATCAGCCGCCTCGTTCTTCCTGCGATCAATGTGCTCTACTTGGTAGCCCTGAAAGTGCCCAGCAATCGCATCAACTTCGCGGCGATAAGCCGCCATGAGAGGGTCCTTAGAATCCCATTTGCCTGATACTTGTTGAGCCACCAGTTCTGAGTCACCGAAGCACCTTACCCGGCTCAAGCTCATCTCCTTAGCCATCCGAAGACCGTGGAGCAAGGCCTCGTACTCAGCCGCATTGTTAGTGCAAGGAAACATCAACTGTAGCACATAATGGAACTTGTCACCTTTAGGGGAAGCCAATACAACGCCAGCCCCCGAGCCCTCCAACTGTCTGGACCCATCGAAGTGAATAGTCTAATACGTGTTATCCGGCTTTTGCTCGGGCACTTGTGACTCTGTCCAATCATTGATGAAATCCACCAAGGCCTGAGACTTAACAGCAGTGCGTGGCACATATTTGAGACCATGAGGTCCAAGTTCTATAGCCCACTTAGCAATTCTCCCTGTGGCCTCTCTGTTTTGAATGATATCACCAAGAGGGGCAGAACTGACCACAGTGATGGGGTGACCCTGAAAATAATGCTTAAGTTTCCGGCTCGCCATGAACACACCATACACAAGCTTCTGCCAATGCGGGTACCGCTGCTTGGACTCAATGAGCACTTCACTGACATAATAAACCGGCCATTGAACCGGATGTTCCTTACCCTCCTCCTTGCGCTCCACCACAATAGCCACACTGACGGCTCATGCGTTTGCCGCCACATACAGTAATAAGGGCTCCTTATCAACCGGAGCAGCAAGGACTGGGGGCTCTGCCAGCTGCTTCTTCAAATCCTCAAAAGCGGTATTAGCTGCATCATTCCAGACAAAGTTATCAGTTTTCTTCATCAACTGATATAATGGCATGGCCTTCTCACCCAAACGGCTTATAAACCAGCTTAAAGCAGCGATGCGACCCGCCAAACGCTGAACGTCATTTATACATGCCGGCTTAGCCAGGGAGGTGATGGCCTTGATCTTCTCCGGGTTAGCTTCAATGCCTCTGTCAGAAACCAAAAAACCCAAGAGTTTGCCTGCAGGAACACCAAAGACACACTTGGCTGGGTTAAGCATCATCTTGTAGACCCGGAGATTATCAAAGGTTTCCCTTAAATCATCTATCAGGGTTTCCTCTTTTATGGACTTAACCACAATATCGTCCACATAAGCGTGAACATTGCGCCCAATCTGTTTATGAAGACAGTTCTGTACACAATGCTGGTAAGTCGCCTGTGCACACTTGAGTCCAAAGGGCATAGATACGTAGCAGAAGGCTCCAAAGGGAGTGATGAACGCCGTCTTCTCCTGGTCCTTAACCGCCATCTTAATCTGATGATATCCGGAGTAAGCATCCAAGAAACTTAAGCGTGCACAACCTGCCGTAGCATCAATGATTTGATCAATACGGGGGAGGGCAAAAGGATCAGCCGGACACGCCTTGTCTAAGTCCGTGTAGTCCACACACATCCGCCAAGTGCCGTTCTTCTTGAGTACGAGCACCGGGTTAGCTAACCACTCTGGGTGGAAGACCTCAACAATAAACCCGGCTGCCAAGAGCCGGGCCACTTCTTCACCAATAGCTTTCCGCCTCTCTTCATTAAACCGCCGAAGGAACTGCCTGACCGGCTTAAATTTCGGATCAACATTGAGAGTGTGCTCAGCGAGTTCTCTAGGTACACCTGGCATGTCAGAAGGTTTCCATGCGAAGATGTCCCTATTCTCACGGATGAACTCGATGAGCGTGCTTTCCTATTTTGGATCCAGATTGGCACTGATGCTAAACTGCTGAGATGAATCCCCTGGAACAAAGTCAACAAGCTTAGTTTCATCAGCCGACTTTAATTTCATCGCCGGCTCATTCTCCGTAGTCGGCTTTTTCAGAGAGGTCATATCTGTAGGGTCAACATTGTCTTTGTAAAACTTCAACTCCTCTGTAGCACAAACAGATTCTGCATAAGCCGCATCGCCTTCCTCACACTCCAGAGCCACTTTTCGGCTGCCGTGAACCGTAATGGTCCCATTGTGACCCGGCATCTTGAGCTGTAAGTACACATAACACAGCCGTGCCATGAACTTGGCGTAAGCCGGCCGTCCAAATATAGCATGGTATGGACTTCTTATCTTGACCACCTCAAATGTCAATTTCTCCACCCTATAGTTGTTCTCATCACCAAAGGCCACTTCCAACTCAATCTTGTCGACTGGATAAGCCGACTTACCAGGTACCACACCGTGGAAGATAGTGTTTGACTGGCTGAGATTCTTATCAACCAACCCCATACGGCGAAAAGTCTCATAATAGAGGATGTTGATGCTGCTGCCTCCATCCATGAGCACCTTTGTAAACTTATATCCTCCCACTTGAGGAGCCACCACTAAGGCCAAGTGGCCCGGGTTATCCACCCGGGGAGGGTGATCCTCCCTACTCCACACTATAGGCTGCTCAGACCACCGCAAGTAGCGTGGGACCGCCGGCTCAATAGCATTCACTGCCCTCTTATGAAGCTTCTGATCTCGCTTACACAGACTGGTGGTAAACACATGATACTGTCCACCGCTAAGCTGCTTTGGATTGGTCTGATAACCCCCCTGCTGCTGTTGATGACCCTGGCCAGACTGCTGATTAAAGCCCCCTTGACCGTTCTGAGGACCGGAATTTGAGCTGCCGCTCGGGCCATGAAAGCCGCCGGCGCCTGAGCCGCCGCCCGGGCCATTGTAATTCTTAAAGGCCTTCATGATCGCACAATCCTTCCACAGGTGAGTCGCTGGCTTCTCTCTAGAGCCATGCCTTGGACAAGGTTCATTCAACAGCTGCTCCAGCGTCGGACCTGACCCGCCGCCTCGGGGAGGGGGCCTCCCCTTGCGTCGCTGGTTATTACCTTGTGAGCTGGCGTTGGCTACAAACTCTAGGCTGCCATCGGCCTTGCGCTTGCCTCCTCCTTGGTTCCCCGGGTTAAACTGAGGACCCTTGCCATTGTCGTTCTTCTTTCCCTTCCCTGTCCTTTCATCATCTGAAGGGGGATCCTTGGTACCATCAGAATCGGCGTACTTGACAAGAGCTGCCATTAGTGTACCCATATCACTGCAGTCGCGTTTAAGCCGCCCGAGTTTCATCTTCAGGGGCACAAAACGACAATTCTGCTCCAGCATTAAAACCGCTGAGCCGGCATCCATCTTGTCTGACGAGTGTATGATCTCCTTAACCCGGCGAACCCAATGTGTCGTAGACTCACCCTCCTGCTGCTTACAGTTAGTCAAATCCACGATTGACATAGACTGCCTACAGGTATCTTTGAAGTTTTGGATGAACCGGGCTTTCAGCTCAGCCCAAGACCCAATGGAATTCGGTGGTAGCCCTTTCAACCAAGTGCGGGCAGTCCCATCTAACATCATGGTGAAATACTTAGCCATGGCCGCCTCACTGACCTCCAGCAGCTCCATAGCCATCTCATAACTCTCGATCCAAGCTGCTGGCTGTAAGTCTGCTGTGTAATTAGGCACCTTCCTAGGGCCTTTGAAGTCCTTGGGTAGACGCTCATTGCGGATAGCTGGTACTAAACAAGGGACACCCCCAGTCCTGGTGGGGATACCCACGTCGACGGAAGTCGTCGGATAAGCCGGGGGGGGTCTGGTAAGCCGTCAATTGAGGCATTTGCTCCGCCTCTTGCCGTGCTCTGTCCTGGTCTGCTGCGTGAAAGGTTCCATTATGAACCGGGCCGTGGCCAGGGGGCGGGTCATGGCGTCGGACGTTACTTGAGCCGGTTGCTGAGACCATGTGCCGGCTGTAACTCGGGCTCTGGCCTGGCCGAGGGGTCGAGTGGATCCTGTCCCGGCTGTAGGAGTACGCCTCTTGCTGCGCCAGTGCTGTCTGAAGGAGTTCCCTGACCCGGCGGCTTTCAATAGCCGTCGGAGAGTCGCCGTCGACTGGGAGAGCCGCCAGCCGGGCTGCCGCAGCGATCATGTTCTCCAGTGGGTTATTACAATGACTCGGGGGTATTGGCACGTACTGAGGCGGGGCAGGGGGCACCTGGGGAGGCCCCATCACCATTGGCTGAATAGGGGTTCCAGACCTGGGCACTATGACCCCTGGCGGGTTACTAGACCCTGCACCTGGCGTGTTGAAGAGATTGCGTGGATCGTAAACCGGAGGGAGTCGAGATTGGGTCTTTTGATGCCTCCTTCTCATGACCTCATTGGACGCGTTCTGATCCATCGTGAGTTGGAAGGACCGCGCCTGGATCAACTGAGTTTGGGCCTCGAGAGCCGCCCTCTCCGCAGCCATCCTGATCCCTTCCGCTGCAAGCTCCTCCTTAGCTTTCACTAGATCCAATTTTAACTGTGCCACCTCCGCATCATGCTGAGCTTGATCCGCCGGGTCAACTGTGGCGGTTAACAGGGCCGTCAACTTGTCCGTGAGATCCATCAGTACCTGAGCCGGAGAAGGCACCGGGTTTCCCGCTCCAGCAGCGGGGTTCTGAACAGGCTGTGCGCCAGCCATAAAGACTCCAACCTGACTTGGCGGCTCAAACGGGTCCGGAATACTGTCACCATCGGAACAACCCATGAGCCTGCCATCTTGAAGTTGATACAACGAGTTTGACTCATCGGTGGCCGAATCGCCGTCAGAGCCGGCGGCCGCCTCATCACCGGACCCAGACAGATCAGAGGGCCCTCCATGGATACATCAGCGTGCCTTAAGGCAGGCCGGGCCCGGGCGGGTCGTGCACGCTGAGCCGTCTCGATGAGATCGGCGCAGAGATCCGGCTCAGGGCCCGGCTCACCAATCTTGCCAATGAAAACATGAATTCCGCCGAAGGGGACCCGGTACCCGTACTCAATTGAGCCGGCGTCGGGGCTCCAGTTTGCATCATCGATATAGAGCTTGCTGCGACGACTCTTGGTCATCCGGCCCACAGCGTATCCCTTGAGCCCTTCGAAGCTGCCCTTTAAGAACTCAAATCCACCGTGCGCTGGCCCCACGGTGGGTGCCAACTGTCGTGGAATTGTCACGGCAGATGTCCTTGAGCTAGGACTTAGTCGTGGAGCCATCGCAACTAGGAAGCTTGAAGGGGTTAATGCGGGACAAGGAACACGAGGGTTTATACTGGTTCGGCCCCTTACGGTGAAGGTAAAAGCCTACGTCCAGTTGAGGTGGTATTGATTAGGGTTACGATCACCAGGGAGCTAAACTGCTATGCCCGGCTTTCGATGAGATTGTTCTTGTCCCCAAACCGCTGCCGGGTCGTCCCTTTATATAGGGAGGCTGACGCCCGGCAGCCCTCAGAGTCCCGGCCGGCTCATAAGAGTGTCCGGCTCGGACTCTCAACTATACTTGCCTTACACTACAAGCTCTACCATAATAATGATTGTAACTCTGGGCCTTAAGTCATATCCGGGTCTTAAGCCCATCTCTGGCCCATCGTCTTCAGGCTTGGCCCCGGGCTTCTGGTAATGACCATTAGAGTAACCCGGCCCCTCCTGGCGGGTGACTCTAAGGTCTATATCCTCAACAGCTTTTACCTTCACCGTAAGGGGCCGAACCAGTATAAACCCTTGTGTTCCTTGTCCCGTTAACCCCTTCAAGCTTCCTAGCAGCGATGGCTCCACGACTAAGTCCTAGCCTGAGGACATCTGCCGTGACAATTCCACGACAGTTGGCACGGTGGATTTGAGTTCTTGAAGGGCAGCTTCGAAGGGCTCAAGGGATACGCAGTGGGCCGGATGACCAAGAGTCGTCGTGGCAAGCTCTGCATCGACGACGCAAACTGGGGCCCCGACGCCGGCTCAATTGAGTACGGGTACTGGGTCCCCTTCGGCGGAATTCATGTTTTCATTGGTAAGATTGGTGAGCCGGGCCCTGAGCCGGATCTCTGCGCCGATCTCATCGAGACGGCTCAGCGTGCACGACCTGCCCGGGCCTTGCCTGCCTTGAAGCATGCTTTTGTGGGATGTATCCATGGAGGACTCCCTGATGGATCTGGATCTAGTGACGAGACGGCCGTCGGCTCTGATGGCGAGTCGTCCGCAGATGAGTCAAACTCGTTGTATCAACTTCAAGACGGCAGGCCCAGGGGTTGTTCCGATGGTGGCAGTATTCCGGACCCGTTTGAGCCATCGAGCCGGGTCGGAATTTTCATGGCCGGTGCACAGCCTGTTCAGAACCCTGCTGCTGGGGCAGGAAGCCCGGTGCCCTCGCCGGCTCAGGTGCTGATGGATCTCACGGACAAGATGACGGCCCTGTTGACCGCCGCGGTTGACCCGGCGGATCAAGCTTAGCATGACGCGGAGGTGGCGCAGTTAAAGTTAGATCTAGTGAAAGCCAAAGAGGATCTGGCAGCAGAAGGGATCGGGATGGCTGCGGAGAGGGCGGCTCTCGACGCCCAAACTCAGTTGATTCAGGCACAGTCCTTTCGGCTCACGATGGATCAGAACGCGTCCAATGAGGTCATGAGAAGGAGGCATCAAAAGGCCCAATCTCGACTCCCTCCGGTTTATGATCCACGAAACCTCTTCAACACGCCAGGTGCAGGGTCTAGTAACCCGCCAGGGATCATAGTGCCCGGGCCTGGGCCCCCTGTTCAGCCACAAGTGATGGGGCCTCCCCGGGTGAACCCTGCCCCGCCTAAATACGTGCCAATACCACCGGGTCATTATGCTAACCCGCTGGAGAACATGGTCGCCGCAGCAGCGCGGCTGGCAGCCCTCCCAATTGACGGCGACTCTCCAACGGTTGTGGAAACCCGCCGGGTCAGGGAGCTCCTTCAGACAGCACTGGCGCAGCAAGAGGCGTACTCTTACAGCCGGGACAGGATCCACTCGACCCGTCGTCCAGGCCGGAGCCCGAGTTACATCAGACACATGGTCTCAGCGACCGGCTCAAGTAATGTCCGACGCCATGACCCGCCCCCTGGCCATGGCCCGGCTCATAATGGAGCCTTTCACGCAGCAGACCAAGACAGAGCATGGCAAGAGGCGGAGCAGGTGCCTCAGTTGACGGCTTACCAGACTCCCCCGGCTTATCCGACGGCTTCCGTCGACGTGGGTATCCCTACCAGGACTGGAGGTGTCCCTTGCTTGGTGTCGGCTCTCCGCAATGAGCATCTACCCAAGGACTTCAAAGGCCCTAGGAAGGTGCCTAATTACACAGCTGACTTACAACCCGCAGCCTGGATCGAGAGTTACGAGATGTCCATGGAACTGCTGGAAGTCAGTGAAGGAGCAATGGCCAAGTACTTCACCATGATGTTAGATGGGACTGCCCGCACTTGGTTGAAGGGGCTACCACCGAATTCCATCGGGTCTTGGGCTGAGCTGAAAGCCCGGTTCATCCAAAACTTCAAGGATACCTATAGGCAGTCTATGTCAATTGTGGATTTGACTAACTGTAAGCAGCAGGAGGGTGAGTCTACGACACATTGGGTTCGCCGGGTTAAGGAAATAATACATTCATCTGATAAGATGGATGCCGGCTCTGCAGTCTTAATGTTGGAACAGAATTGTCGTTTCGTGCCCCTAAAGATGAAACTCGGGCGGCTTAAGCGTGACTGCAATGATATGGGTACACTGATGGCGGCTCTCGTCAAGTACGCCGATTCTGATGGTACCAAGGACCCCTCTTCAGATGATGAAAGGACAGGGAAGGGAAAGAAGAACGGCAATGGCAAGGGTCACCAGCATAACCCGGGGAACCAAGGAGGTGGCAAGCGCAAGGCCGATGGCAGCTTAGAGTTCGTGGCCAACACCAGTTCACAGGGTAATAGCCAGAGACGCAAGGGGAGGCCCCCTCCCCGAGGTGGCGGGTCAGGCCCGACGCTGGAGCAATTGTTGAATGAGCCTTGTCCAAGGCATGGCTCTAGAGAGAAGCCAGCAACTCATCTATGGAAGGATTGTGCAATCATGAAGGCCTTTAAGAATTCCAACGCCTTTAACGGCAACAATGGCCCGGGCGGTGGCTCAGGCGCCGGCGGTTTTCATGGCCCGGGCAGCGGCTCAAATTCTAACCCTCAGAACGGTCAAGGGGGCTTTAATCAGCAGTCTGGTCAGGGTCATCAACAACAGCAGGGGGGTTATCAGACCAATCCAAAGCAGCTTAGCGGTGGACAGTATCATGTGTTTACCACCAGTCTGTGTAAGCGAGATCAGAAGCTTCATAAGAGGGCTGTGAATGCTGTTGAGCCGGCAGTTCCACGCTACTTACGGTGGTCTGAGCAGCCTATAGTGTGGAGTAGGGAGGATCACCCTCCCCGGGTGGATAGTCCGGGTCACTTGGCCTTGGTGGTGGCTCCTCAGGTGGGAGGATATAAGTTCACTAAGGTACTCATGGATGGAGGCAGCAGTATCAACATCCTCTATTATGAGACTTTCCGTCGTATGGGTTTGGTTGATAAGAACCTCAGCCAGTCAAACACTATTTTCCATGGTGTGGTACCTGGTAAGTCGGCTTATCCAGTCGGCAAGATCGAGTTGGAAGTGGCCTTCGGAGATGAGCACAATTACAGGGTGGAAAAATTGACCTTTGAGGTGGTCAAGATAATAAGTCCGTACCATGCCATATTTGGGCGGCCGGCTTACGCCAAGTTCATGGCACGGCCGTGTTACGTGTATTTACAGCTCAAGATGCCGGGTCATAATGGGACCATTACGGTTCACGGCAGCCAGAAGGTAGCCTTGGAGTGTGAGGAAGGCGATGCGGCTTATGCAGAATCTGTTTGCGCAACGGAAGAGTTGAAGTTTTACAAGGACAATGTCGACCCAACAGATATGACCTCTCTGAAAAAGCCGACTACGGAGCATGAGCCGGCAATGAAATTTAAGTCGGCTGATGAGACTAAACTTGTTGATTTCGTTCCAGGTGATTCATCTCAGTAGTTTAGCATCAGTGCCAATCTGGATCCAAAATAGGAAAGCGCGCTCATCGAGTTCATCCGTGAGAATAGGGACATTTTTGCATGGAAGCCTTCTGACATGCCAGGTGTACCTAGAGAACTCGCTGAGCACACTCTCAATGTCGATATGAAATTTAAGCCGGTCAGGCAATTCCTTCGGCGGTTTAATGAAGAGAGGCGGAAAGCTATTGGTGAAGAGGTGGCCCGGCTCTTGGCGGCCGGGTTTATCGTTGAAGTCTTTCACCCAGAGTGGTTAGCTAACCCGGTGCTCGTGCTCAAGAAGAACGGCACCTGGCGGATGTGTGTGGACTACACGGACTTGAACAAAGCGTGTCCGGCTGATCCTTTTGCCCTTCCCCGTATTGATCAAATCATTGATGCTACGACGGGTTGTGAGCGTTTAAGTTTCTTGGATGCTTATTCTGGATATCATCAGATTAAGATGGCAGTTAAGGACCAGGAGAAGACGACGTTCATCACCCCCTTTGGAGCCTTCTGCTATGTGTCTATGCCCTTTGGACTCAAGGCTGCGCAGGCGACTTATCAGCGCTGCGTGCAGAACTGTCTTCATAACCAGATTGGGCGCAATGTTCATGCTTATGTGGACGATATTGTGGTTAAATCCAGGAAGGAGGAAACCTTGATAGATGATCTGAGGGAAACCTTTGATAATCTCCGGGTCTACAAGATGATGCTTAACCCGGCCAAATGTGTTTTTGGTGTTCCTGCAGGCAAGCTCTTGGGTTTCTTGGTTTCTAACAGAGGCATTGAAGCTAACCCGGAGAAGATCAAGGCCATCACCTCCCTGGCTAAGCCGGCGTGTATAAACGACGTCCAGCGCCTGGCGGGTCGTGTCGCTGCTTTAAGCCGTTTTATAAGCCGTTTGGGGGAGAAGGCCATGCCATTATATCAGTTGATGAAGAAAACCGATGACTTTGTCTGGAATGATGCAGCCAATACTGTTTTTGAGGATTTGAAGAGGCAGCTGGCCGAGCCCCCAGTCCTTGCTGCTCCGGTTGACAAGGAGCCCTTATTGCTGTATGTGGATGCTAACACACGAGCCGTCAGTGTGGCCGTGGTGGTGGAGCGCAAGGAAGAGGGTAAGGAGCATCCGGTTCAGCGGCCGGTTTATTATGTCAGCGAAGTACTCATTGAGTCCAAGCAGCGGTATCCGCATTGGCAGAAGCTTGTTTATGGTGTGTTCATGGCAAGCCGGAAGCTTAAGCATTATTTTCAGGGTCACCCCATCACTGTGGTCAGTTCTGCCCCCCTTTGGGATATCATTCAAAACAGAGAGGCCACAGGGAGAGTGGCTAAGTGGGCTATAGAGCTCGGACCTCACGGTCTGAAATACGTGCCACGCACTGCTGTTAAGTCTCAGGCCTTGGTGGATTTCATCAATGATTGGACAGAGCTACAAGTGCCCGAACAAAAACCGGATAACACTTATTGGACTATCCACTTCGATGGGTCTAGGCAATTGGAGGGCTCGGGGGCTGGAGTTGTATTGGCTTCCCCTAAAGGTGACAAGTTCCATTATGTGATACAATTGATGTTTCCTTGCACTAACAATGCGGCTGAGTATGAGGCCTTGCTCCACGGTCTTCGAATGGCTAAGGAGATGAATTTGAGCCGAGTAAGGTGCTTCGGCGACTCAGATTTGGTGGCTCAACAAGTATCAGGAAAGTGGGACTCCAAGGACCCTCTCATGGCGGCTTATCGCCGTGAGGTTGATGCCATTGCTGGACACTTTCAGGGTTATCAAGTAGAGCACATTGATCGCCAGAAGAACGAGGCGGCTGATGCTTTAAGCCGGCTTGGCTCTCAGCGAAAGCCGGTGCCGCCTAATACTTTCCTGGACATCTTGCATAACCCTTCTGTTAAGTTGCCTACAGAGGAAGCTTGGCTGTCCCTAACCCGGAGGCACGACTGGTGGCGGCTCTCCACATCATCCCAGACTGGACATTGCCCTATCTGGCTTACATGACCCGGGGAGATTTTCCTGAGGATGAAACTTTGGCCAGACAAATAACCCGGCGGTCTAAGTCAATGATTGTTATCAATGGTGAGTTGCATCGCCGCAGTGTTACGGGAGCGTTCCAGCATTGTGTCTCCCCTGCGGAAGGTCAAGAGATCTTGCGTGAGATTCATGAAGGGGATTGTGGCCATCATGCCGGCTCAAAGTCTCTTGTGGCCAAGGCTTTTCGTCATGGTTTTTATTGGCTGACGGCTCATGCTGATGCAGAGGACTTGGTCAGTAAATGTGATGGTTGCCAAAGGTTCTCGCGACGGGCTCATGTGCCGGCTCAGGAGCTGAGGATGATCCCAATTACTTGGCCCTTTGCGGTCTGGGGGCTTGATATGGTTGGGCCTTTTAAAAGGTCTAAGGATAAGAAGACCCACCTCTTGGTGGCAGTTGACAAGTTTACCAAGTGGGTTGAAGCAAAGCCAGTTAGCAAGTGTGATGCAGCCACGGCAGTTCAGTTTATGAAAAAGGTGATCTTTCGCTTTGGCTTTCCACACAGCATTATAACTGACAATGGTACTAATTTATCCAAAGGCGCCATGGAGGAGTTTTGTCAACGAGAGCATATTAGACTTGATGTTTCATCAGTGGCTCACCCTCAGTCCAATGGTCAAGCTGAGAGGGCTAATCAAGAGATTCTGAAAGGCATCAAACCCCGGCTTTTGGTCCCTTTACAACGGACGCCGGGTTGTTGGGTGGAGGAGTTACCCTCCGTGTTGTGGAGCATCAACACTACTCCTAACAGGTCTACAGGTTTCACGCCTTTCTTCATGGTTTATGGAGCGGAAGCAGTCCTCCCCAGTGACATCCGTCATGACTCGCCTCGAGTGGCGGCTTATGTTGAGGTGGATAATGAACAGGCGCGCCAAGATGCTCTTGACTTGTTGGACGAACAGCGTGATGAGGCAGCAGCTCGTTCAACGATTTACCAACAGGACCTGCGCCGTTATCATAGTCGCCGGGTTAAATTCCGGGTCTTCCAGGAAGGCGATCTGGTGCTCCGGCTCATCCAAGATCAAACAGATGCGCACAAGCTATCCCTGCCTTGGGAAGGGCCCTTTGTGGTCAGCAAGAATTTGCATAACGGGTCATATTACCTCATTGACATTCGGGAGCACAAAGATTCACGAAAGTCAGAGGAAGAGACCCGTCGGCCGTGGAACATAGCTCAGCTTTGGCCTTACTACACTTGAGCCACCGGCTCTCATAATGTACATATTTCCCTAAGCCATGTATATATTATGATAAGCAATAAAGCAGGACCTCTGTCCTTTTTTCTCCTCCAAAGATAAACGTGTTGTTTTCATTACAAGATCATATGATAATTTGAAGGAGGGTCCGGCTTATGATCATATTCGAATCTAGCCATACGCAATATAGTCACTTGGGGGCTTCTTGTTCAAACATAGGTCATATTCGAACCAAAGAGAACATAGCTGTCGATACCCATTTGATTGGCAAAGTGCCGAGCTCATTGGGGAGTTTTCTTTGATCATATTTGAATCATAGTTTAACCCCTTTGGGAACTGAAGTGGATCGTATCCGAATCAGCGTCGTTAAACAATTCTTAAGTCATTTGGGGGCTTCCTGTTCAAACATGGGTCGTATTCGAACCAAAGAGAACATAGCTGTCGGTACCCTCTTGATCGGCATCGCCACACCCACTGGGGGCTATATGATCGTATTCGAATCTTAGCATAACCCCTTTGGGACGGGTCTCTGGTCGTATTCGAACCGAAAGCCTCTAAGTTTTTTTGATTTATAGCGAATTATTCTGATTATTTCAAATATGCACGGCGGGTCTTATTTTGGCGGCTTAACTTCGATTTACCGTACTAGTCAAACACAATCGGCGTTATTAAGACTGGTAAACCGGAATTTAGGTACCAATCTTATTACCCGGGTTATCTAAGCCGGAAGTGTGCTTGCAGGCCGGTAAGTGTGTTGTTACGGTTATATTAAGGATATAATCAAGGGCTAGTCTTTGTGATTTATATTCCGGGTTATATGCATAAGACTATGATTCTCCGTGCGGTAAGCCGCCTAGAGACTTGAGATTTGTCTTTCTATGCAGGATAGTTAAAGACAACTATTTAAGCTTAAGGAACATGAATGGTCAACTATGACCCGGAGAAATATAAGGAAGCAACTTCAATGGAATTCAGCATTCAATACGTGCACGACGGCACGGCAAAGTTAAAGTGTTGATCCTATTCTATTACAAGACTCATCGAGTCCAAAAGGGTGAAGCATTGTTTAAATAAGCCGCCTACAGAGTTAAGACGCCTGCTGGGTTGAAGCTTCCGCTCGTCCCTCTCCGCTCCTCCGGCTGTTCCCAAGACTTGGAAAGTTGATGACTTCCAGTCAATGCCGCTCAGAGCTTCAAATTGCGCTTCCTCATCAATTAACCCGGCCGGGTCAACTTCCGGGGCAAATGTGTGCTTACGAGTCGGCGGGATTAAGTTGATGGCTTCGTAACGCGGAGTGGGGATCCTCTGATTTTCTGCATCATAACCCGGCTGGTACTTGGTCAGATCTGTGTCATTTCCAATGAGGGTGGCCACTGGACGCACGATCTTCACGCAGGCGGCAAAGTCCTTTTGGTCGAAGGGCGTGCCGTCTTCCTTCAGGCTGGGATAGCCGAGGGCAATGTCCGCCGGGTCTAACTCTGGAAGGAAGGCCTTGGCCCGGCTCAGAGCGGCGATGGCTCCGGCTCTTGCCGAGGCCCGCCGCAGCTCTTGGACACGTTGGGGAAGAACGGCAAGCCGGCGAAGAACTTCCGCCAGATGAGTCGGCACCTCGTTGGATAGGGCTACCACGGCCAAGGCGCGCTGTGACCCGGTGTAGAGTTGCTCCACCAGGGTGTACATGGCCTTCAGCTTGGTTACCACGCTTTGGTTGAGGTTGGCGCTTCTGGGACCTGTGTAACAGAGTAAGATGAGCCGCCGGCAATGATGGGTTATGAGACATAAAAATTTTTAAACTAGATGAAAGCCGGTGAATGACTTACCGAACATTGCGGCAACCATCTGGGACACTTGGCGCTTTAAGCCGATGAGTTCAGCGGTCTTCTCTGACAGAGCCTTCTCCGCCTGTTCGGCCCGGTTCACCAGAGTAGCCTTCTCTTCGGCCCAGGCTCTCCGTTCAGCGTCAAAGTCCGTCTTCAGCTTTTCTTGCGCAGCAATACTGGACACAAATTTGGCATTGGCCTTCCGGGTCTTAGTTTCTTGCGTCTTTAGGCGGGTCTTCAGATCGGAGATGTCAGCTTCAAGCTTCTTGCAAGCAGCCTGCATAATTTCCGGGTTATAGGATGCACAGTTATTATACAATTTTCAAAGTCCCAAGCACTTTCCAAGCAAAGACACTTGGCACTTGGGGGCTAATGCATATCGAACGTTTCTATCTACAATTTGCCGGTTCAAGTGATTAAGCCGGAACTTAAGTCTACAACATATTCTATCATAAGTCGTAGACTTGGGGGCTAGAGCATGGTAAGAATAATAAGATAACTATACAGTAAGCAAGAAGAAAGGAGAGTGGTACCTCAGACTTCTGCTGAATCTGGTTCACCATACCGATCTCTGCATCCCGGCTCTTGTGCACTTGGTTGACGTAGCCGGAGACGATCTCTCTGATGTTCAGGTTGGCATAGTCGGTGAGGTCCAGATTAACCCGGCGGGGCTGTAGCAACTCCCCCTTGGCGGAGCACTTGGCCAGCGCAGTAGGTCTCCCCGGCTCAACAAATTCCGTTCGGGTGATTACCATGTCCGGGTCATTGGCCGGCTGAGCCGAGCTGGAAGTCTCCGGGTTAGCGGAAGCTCCTGCAGTTGCCTTGTTGGTTGGAGCGGTGGCTTTGGGAGCGGAGGCAGCTGGCGGTTCTTGAGCTGCTACCTCCGGTTCAGGCAAGTCCGGCTCTTCGACCAGCTTGTTCTTCTTCGCCTTCTTGGTGAGCTTTGCCTGGGCACTGAAAAGACAACAAGGTTAAGCACAAAAGTGTAGGTAAAGACAAGTACAACATGAGTTAATCATCATTACCCGGGCACGGTCTTGAAAGCCGGCAGGTTCGACTGCATAGAGTTGCCGGAAGAGGGGGAAGTTTCCTGATAATTTGAGTCAGAAGAATTGAGTGGTTGACGTATAACACCCGCCAAAGGATGAAAAGGGTACAAGTTGGAGATAACCTCAGTTCGGCGTTTCCTCGATGCGTCAGGTAACCCGGAGGAGAGGTCAGCGTCTTTGTTGGTCCGGGTGTGACGCCGGCTCTCATGAACCTGTCGCTTCAAAATAAATTGCGGATCTTGATAAGCTAAAGGATGTGAAAAGCTTACTTTCCGGGTTACCCTTCGGATTTTCAGCCTTGGCAAAGGCTCCGAGTCGGAGGAAAGTATCATTACCTCTTCAACCACCGGGTTACTTGCTCCGATGACGTCCTATTGATGAACAAGTATTGATAAGGTGGACAGAAATAAAAACAACAAATACAACAAGAGCTTACAGGTTCAGGGGTTACCTCTGACTCGGAGCTGTCGCTTAGTTGCATCAGCTCTGAAGCAGTAGGCCTACTTCCCTTCTTGCGAGGGGCGGCTCTCTTGGCGGCTTTCTTAGCCTTCCTGGCCTTCTTAGCCGCCTCATGGTCATATTTGACCTTCCAAAATTTGTCATCAGCCTGAAAAATACAATGATGATTTCTTAAAGATTCAGATGAAGGTTATCTACAGGAAAAGATAAGATGTTCAGTTCAGCGGCTTACCGCTGGGGCTGGGTTGGTCTTGCAGAAGGGGGCTAACCCGGTCCTCCCGCAGTCTGCCAAGCTCTTGTTCAAGAGAGCCTTGGTCATGTCCTCGGCAACATCTTCAGGAAGATCGCTGCGACTGTGTCGCAGGGGGTCATCTTTCCGGCCTGTGTACTCACACATTAAGCCGGGGCGGCGGCTCAAGGGGATCACCCGCCACGAGATCCAGACCCGGACCAGATCAATTCCATTGAGACCATTGCCCAGGAGAGCCTTGATCTTGTTAATAGTGGGGAGGAGAGGTTGGCGCTCCGCTTGAGTCAGCTTGTCTGATAGTGGGTGTGTTGGTTCCAGACGCGAGGGGCGAAAGCCGGGCAGCGGACTCTCGTCAGCCGGCGACGTGTCTTGGCAATAGAGCCACGTCTGGTTCCAGTCTTTTGGGTGGCTTGGCGGCTCTGCGTAAGGGAAAAGGCAGTCCCTCAGCCGCTGAATGGAGATGCCACCAAGTTCCAAGCTTGGCCCATTGGCGCACTCGTTCTGACGGTTCAGGTAGAAGAGCTCTCTGAAGAGCAGCAGGCTGAGTTCCTCTCCAAGGTAGACCTCGCAGAACACTTGGAAGTTGCATATATTTGACACCGAGTTGGGTCCTATGTCTTGAGGCCGCAGGTCGAAGAAATTCAGCACGTCTCTGAAGAACTTTGAGCCGGGCGGTGCGAAGCCCCGGCTCATGTGATCCGCAAAAATCACTACCTCCCCGTCCTTTGGCTGTGGTCTCTCCTCTAACGGGTCAGGGGCACGGTAGGACATGACGTTCTTCTTGGGCAGGTAACCCGACTTCATAAAATCTGTTAAGGTCTCGTCGGTGACGTTGGACCGCATCCAGTTGCAAGTGATGGGTGCTTTGGGAGCTTTGGGAGGCATGGTGAACGTTGGAAGCCTATGATACAGGGAAACATGTCCGGTTTAATAATGAGCCAGAGGAAATTTACAAGTCAAGTTTTAAGGTGGCGGCTTATGGAGGGGCCTAATGATATATATCTAAGTACATCGGGTTATCTAAGCCGCTGAAAAGGTGTTAAGAGTAATTTAATTCGTCTACAACCTTGTTGTAAGTGAGCCGGAAAATTTTACGGCGCGTGGTTTCCTTTGAGCCGGAAGGTTCTACGGCGCGTGATTTCTTTAAACCGGAAATGTAAATCGCCAAGACTCAACGAGTGCAGTTTTTTACTAAGTATGGTGAAAACAGGTTTCAAACATTGCAGTAAATAATTTGGATCAAAATGGTTGGTCAAAAGGAAAGTTCCTAGACCTAAAAACAGACGCAGGGGAAGTTCTTGGGCTCGAACGAGGCCTTTATGCAGTAAAAAGAGGTCTACTTGCATTTGAAATGAGTACTAAACAGCCGCCGCATTGGTTCTATACTATCCTAAGATCAAGAAGAGGCAGTAAAAATCAAATCTACCGAGGGCCGCGAAGAATGGCGAAGAACATGGGAAGAACAGGAAGAAGCTCCACGGCGGATCTATTCTACGGGGCCGCAAGAACTTACAGGGGCTGGTGAGTCGCGGAGGTCGCTGCCGTTCTCTGGACACAACAGGTTGATGCAGCGGCCGGAGTCGGTGAGGACGAGAAGACCCGCGGCGGCGACGGCAACAGAGCTCGAGCAGAGGAATAGTGGCGCGAGAAGGAAGACGGGTGGCTGAAGGCCCGTCGGGCCGGACTATTTATAAGGGCGAGCTCATAAGTGGGCGCGAGAAACGAGGAGGTCACGGCGCGGTTATCTCGCCCGAGAGGCGCCTCGATTTTCGGGATAGAAGTAAAGATAAGATCCGTTGCGGATCTGGTGGAGTAAAAAATGGACTTAATGGAAGATGACGTCACGGCGGATCACCCGGAGTCCGAAGGATGACGTCACGCCGGGTTATGGCCTTCAGACAATTGTAAGCCGGAGGTTTTCTATCGAAAGAATTGAAGATTGACATGAGCCGGTTCAAATCAATCTGGGGCCTAATGTTGAGGATATAGACCTTAGAGTCACCCGCCAGAAGGGGCCGGGTTACTCATAATGGTCATCGCGAGAAGCCCGGCGACAAGCTTGAAGACGGTGGGCCAAAGATGGGCTTAAGACCCGGATATGGCTTAAGGCCCGTAGTTATAACCATCATTATGGTAGAACTTGTAGTGTAAGGCAAGAATAGTTGAGAGTCCGAGCCGGACACTCTTATGAACCGGCCGGAACTCTGAGAGCCGCTGGGCGTCAACCTCTCTATATAAAGGGACAACCCGGCAGCGGTTTAGGGACAAGAAAGATCTCATCGAGAGCCAGGCATAGCAGTTAAGCTCCCTGGTCATCGAAACCCTAATCAATACCACCTCAACTGGACGTAGGCTTTTACCTTCACCGTAAGGGGCCGAACCAGTATAAACCCTCGTGTTCCTTGTCCTGTTAACCCCTTCAAGCTTCCTAGCAGCGATGGCTCCACGACTAAGTCCTAGCCTGAGGACATCTGCCGTGACAATTCCACGACAGTTAGGGTTTGGACTGCGTTTCGTTTACGAGAGGGGAAGGAGTTTTATAGGTAGAGGGAGCTAGGAGAGTCCAAATGAGGTGCGGTTTTTGCCCACACGATCGTGATCGAACGACCTAGAGCCTGGAAGAGAGTTTGGTGGGTTTTGGGCTGGTTTTTAGGGGGGTTTTGCTGCACACACAAATGGACTTTGCGGATGCCCGGTTAACCGTTGGAGTACCAAATGACCTCCAAATGGAACGAAACTTGACCGGTGGTCTCCGGGTGGTATACTAGGGCCACTTGACAAGCCTCGGTCCATTCCGAGAATGTTTGACACCCGCACATGAAAGAAAACAAGAGGGGTGCACCGGAGGTGATAGGAGCGCCGGATTGCAAAACGGACAACGGGGAAAATGCTCGGATGCATGAGACGAACACGTATGCAAATGCAATGCACATGATGACATGATATGAAATGCATAACATGAACAAAATACAAAACGAAAGACAAAACCCGACCACGGAGAGAATATCATAACACATAGCCGAAAATGGCAAGAGTCGGAGTTACAAATATGGAAAGTTACATCCGGGGTGTTACAACACTCCACCACTACGAGAGGATCTCGTCCCGAGATCTAGGACTGAAAGAACTCCGGATATTCGGAACGGAGATGGTCCTCGCGTTCCCAGGTGGCTTCCCGGTCGGAATGGTGCGACCACTTCACTTTCAGGAATTTGATTGACTTGTTGCGAGTCTTGCGCTCAGTTTCTTCAAGAATAGCGACGGGGTGCTCATGATAAGACAAATCTTCTTGGAGGTCAATCTCTTCGAAGTTGATAGTGCGCTCAGGCGTCTTGAAGCACTTGCGGAGCTGTGACACATGGAACACATCGTGCACGTTCGCGAAGTTGGAAGGAAGCTCAAGTTGATAGGCGAGGTCGCCTCTCTTGCCAATGATCTTGAAAGGACCCACGTATCTAGGGGCAAGCTTCCCTTTGATACCGAAGCGACGAGTGCCTTTCATTGGAGAGACGCGGAGGTAGACATGGTCTCCGATCTCGAAAGCCACATCACGGTGCTTACTATCATAGTAACTCTTCTGGCGCGATTGCGCGGCTTTGAGATTATCACGGATGACTTTACACATTTCTTCAGCTTCAGTGACTAATTTGTTGCCAAGAAGTTGACGTTCACCAGTCTCTGACCAATTAAGAGGAGTACGACACTTTCTGCCATAGAGAATCTCGAATGGGGCCTTGCCCGAACTCGCTTGGAAGCTATTGTTGTAGGAGAATTTAGCATATGGAAGACAGTCTTCCCATTTCATGCCAAAGGAAATGACACAAGCCCTGAGCATATCTTCAAGAATTTGATTTACTCGCTCGACTTGGCCACTAGTTTGAGGATGGAAAGCTGTGCTGAAGCGAATGTTTGTGCCCATGGCCTTCTGGAAGGAGTCCCAGAACTTAGAGGTGAAGATGCTTCCACGATCAGAAGAAATCAATTGTGGAATGCCGTGCAAGGAGACAATTCTGGAGGTGTATAGCTCTGCCAACTGGGCTGCTGTGATGGATTCTTTGATTGGAAGGAAATGAGCCACTTTAGAAAGCTTGTCGATGACAACGAAGATAGCATCATTTCCGCGCTTGGACTTTGGAAAACCAGTCACGAAGTCCATTTCGATATGATCAAACTTCCATTCTGGGATAGCAAGAGGTTGAAGGAGACCAGCTGGTCGTTGGTGTTCTGCTTTCACTCTTCGGCATACATCACATTCATTCACGAATTGAGCGATCTCTCGCTTCATTCGAGTCCACCAATACGACTGCTTGAGGTCATGATACATCTTCGTACTTCTAGGATGAATGGAAAGGAGAGAATTGTGCGCCTCGTTCATTATGACTTTCCTTAGATCACCTTTAGGAACCACAATCCGGTCCTCGAAGAATAAAGTGTCTCTGTCATCAATGCGGTAGCACTTGTATTTGGAAAGACCCTTGTCGATACCACGTTTCACCTTCTTCACCATGGCATCAAGGAGTTGTGCCTCACGAATTTGATCTTCCAAAGTAGGAGAGACTATGAGGTTGGCAAGAAAGCCTTGAGGAACAACTTGGAGATTCAGCTTGCAGAAAGCTTCACAAAGATCCGGTTGGAAAGGCTTGAGAATTAAGCTGTTGCAATAAGCCTTCCTGCTTAAAGCATCTGCAATGACATTTGCTTTGCCTGGAGTATATTCAATACTCGGATTGTACTCTTGAATCATTTCGACCCATCGAGTCTGCCTGAGGTTGAGGTTGGGCTGAGTGAAGATGTACTTGAGACTCTTGTGATCGGTGAAAATGTCCACTTGTCTTCCCAACAAGAGATGTCTCCACGTTATTAATGCATGGACAACTGCCGCCAACTCAAGATCGTGAGTGGGGTAGTTCTTCTCGTTCGGCTTCAACTGACGAGAGGTATAGGCCACAACTTTCTTCTCTTGCATTAACACAGCACCGAGACCTTAGAGAGAAGCATCACAGAAAACTTCAAATGGCTTGGATTCATCAGGAGGAGTCAAGACAGGAGCTGTGACAAGTTTCTCTTTGAGAGTGTTGAAAGCAACGTCACACTCAGGAGACCAGACATACTTCACATGCTTCTGGAGGAGGTTGGAAAGAGGCTTTGCAATCTTAGAGAAATTCTCAACGAATCTTCGGCAATAGCTTGCAAGACCAAGAAAACTGCGGAGCTGCTTGACATTCTGAGGAGGTTCCCAATTCACAATTGCGGACACCTTCTCGGGATTAACAGCGATGCCGTTGGCAGAGATGAAGTGACCAGGGAAAAGAACTTCATCGAGCCAAAACTCACATTTGGAGAACTTCGCATAGAATTAATACTCTCTGAGCTTGTCGAGCACCAATCGCAAATGTTTGGCATGATCCTTCTTATTCTTGGAGAAGACCAAGATATCATCGAGATACACCAGGACGAATTCATTTGTATAGGGGTTGAAGATGAAATTCATCATCCGAGAGAATACTGGAGGAGCATTGACAAGGCCGAAAGACACGGCAGTATATTCATAAGAACCAAAGCTTGTTCTGAATGCTGTCTTGGGAATATCTTCTTCACGAATGCGAATCTGATGATAACCCATACGAAGGTTAAGCTTGGAGAATACTTTAGCCCCTTTGAGTTGCTCGAATAGCTCATTGATGTTGGGAAGTGGATACTTGTTCTTGATTGTTTTCTTGTTCAATGGACGGTAGTCGACACAAAGTCGGTCCGTGCCATCCTTCTTCTTTACAAAAAGAACACCACAACCTCATGGAGATGAACTCGGTCTGATCAACCCCAGACGCTCTTGTTCATCGAGCTGTTTCTTCAATTCCTTCAGCTCGTTGGGTCCAAGCTTGTATGGACGCTTGCAAACGGGTTCAGTGCCAGGCTCTAGTTCGATAACAAACTCAACTGGCCGATGAGGAGGCATACCCGGAAGCTCTTCTGGAAAGACATCTTGATACTCACAAACGACTAGAATTTGAGAGATGGCATTCAATTCGCCCTTCTCATTGAGAGAAAATAACCGTATGGTTTCATCACGAGCGGCATAAATAATCACATCCTCAGACGAGTGTGTCAATAGAATTTCCCTGGCAGCACAATCAAGTTGAGCCTTGTGCTTAGAAAGCCAGTCCATCCCAAGAATTAAATCAATATCCGAGTCACCAAGAACCATTGGAGAAGACGGAAATTTATAATTGCCCATCTTGATAGAAACATCGGGAGCCATCATTTTGGTATTCATGAATAATCCCAGAGAGGAAACCGCTATCGGCTTAGGCAAATCAACAGTATGCAAATTGTTCATGGATGCAAAAGGTCTTGATATGAAAGAAATAGATGCACCAGTATCAAACAAGACTTTTGCAGGAATATCATTAACAAGAAGATTACCCATTATCACATCAGTAGATTCCTCCACTTGAGCTGCATTCATCATGTTCACCTTTGCAGACTTTGGATTATGCTTGACCACTGCATTGCTGGAAGATCTGACAGGAGGAGGAGGAGGCAGACGCCTTTGGTTGAAGCACTTGTTAGCATAGTGACCTTTCTGCTGACATTTGTTGCAAGTCACCTCTGAGAGTGGACGGTGATAAGGAGCATTGGACTTTGGAGCTTGATTCTGAGACTTGTTCTGATAGCCAGAGTTGGAAGAGTTGGAAGAACCATGGCCACCTTTGTTCTTCTGCTGATAAGGCTGACGAAACAGAGGAGGAGGAGGCAACCAGAACTTCTGTTGCTTAGCTGTCACAAGTGAGGAAGAAGAAGACTGAACTGCGTCTCTGACTCTCTTCTTGGAAGCCTCACACTTGAGCTGAGCAGCCTCTTGCTTCAGTGCCATATTATAGAATTGATCAAACTAAGTAGGCTCAACAAGAACGAGAGCTAACTGCAGATCCTCTTTAAGGCCACCTCTGAAGTGGTAGATCATGCTCTTTTCATCAGGAACATCTTGTTTAGCGAAGCGAGCAAGTTTCTGAAACTGAATGTTGTATTGATACACAGACATGTTGCCTTGCTTGAGATTGCGGAACTCCTCACGCTTGCTCTCAACAACACTTTGTGGAATGTGGTGTGCTTTGAAATCCCGACAGAAGTCAGTCCAAGTGATCACACGACCTCCTCTGGAATCTTTGTATTGCTGAAACCAATCAGCAGCTTGGTCCTTGAGCTAGAAAGAAGCGAACTTGACATAGTCCTTAGGCCTGACATTGCTACATTCAAAATGCTTGTTGATGTCCACGAGCCAATCATCGGCATCCGTGGCCTCGGCACAGTAGCTGAAAGACTTGGGCTGATTTGCGAGAAACTGGTTGAGTGTAGCGAAGTGAAACTTATTGTTGCCTTGACCTTGATTGCCTTGCCCTTGAGTACGTTCTTGCAAGAGTTGCAGAATCATCTGAGCATTGGCGTTGGTGGCTGCCATGATAGCTTGCCATGCCTCCGGAGGCGGAGGTGGTGGCGGAGGGTTCGCTTGACTCCCTTCATTGTGTTCCGGATTCTGACGCGTTGGCGGAGCCATCCTGAAGAGGGTGACATCTGTTAGCATCTTGATAGACAAATAGACAAGTAGAATCAACGGATAGAAATTGCAACATATAGTCTTCACAATAAACATTCGAACGAAGATGAACGAATGAATTCCGTAGTAAATCCTTACACTTCCATTAAGTTGAGAAGCCACTTGAAAAAAATATGGAATCAACATATGACTTTGAAGCAACGAATACCACAATACAAAACAAAACAAGTATTGGCTTGCAGAATAAGCCGGAACAAACATATGATAGAGATTTCGTCCGAAGTTTTCGTGGTGGGGCCCACATGGGCTCAATCGTACAACACCATCATGTACAAGGCTGTGCACATGACATACGAAGCGTCCCCGAGTCGGCATAGCCAAGGACTCTTTAAGACACTACGAGACCACTGTAAAACCAACCGTGTACAGGCGGACCACTAGACGTCGAACCCCAATCTCATATCATGCGTCTGTCGGAAAGATATCCTAAGGCTACTTAAATTCCCACTTATAAACTCCCGAAACTTTCTGGTTATGCAATCTGGTGTTGGGGATACAGGGGACACAAAATATATATCACCCAAACTAGCAATCCCTAGATCCAGTTGTATCCATCCGTCAACACATAACCAAGAAACCTTCGGAAATCGTTTACCTCAACCTTCGAAAAACATCCGTTATACAAGTTATGGCAATACTCCCGAACTCCCGCCCCAGTACTGGGTGGCGTCGAGGTGATCTCACCAACAACTGCATAAAAGAGATTTCGATGTCGGCGAAACTCAAGTATTCCAGAACTGCAACGATAAAATTGTGACGACAACACCTCGGAGCTCAACTCCCCGGGACACCGCCACAACCCCTAAATGTCAGGAGGCACCAAGAACAATGTTCTCATCACAAAACCATCGGAACGATTCCAAGATACCCGCGTGATCCTAAATTTTTTTTAGTGAAATTTGAGGAGAGAATAGTCAAAACTTCTACGTCAGGAGACCTCACCAGAGCGACGAAGGGACTGAGGAGTAAAAAGAATCCTACTCTCCGATATATATAATCCTAAGACTCAAAACATTTTTGCTCTAGACTCAACAACGCCAGCGATTCGATCAAGCAGGGGGCTCGTAAGTCGGGGATGGCTCCGATTACCAACTTGTAACGCCCACGATGCGGCTATATCTCCCACGTGTCGAGGCACGACTTAGAGGCATAACCGCATAGTGGTTTTGTCGCAAGAAGGGTCATCTTCACACAATCCCATGTAATGAACAAGAATGGGATAAAGAGTTGGCTTACAATCGCCACTTCACACAATACATAAATATAAATCATACATCATCCAAAATACAAACATAGACCGACTACGGTCAAGATCCAAATGACAATAAGACAACCCCAAATGCTAGATCCCCGATCGTCCCAACTGGGCTCCACTACTGATCATCAGGAAAAGACACATAGTAACGACCACGTTCCTCGTCGAACTCCCACTTGAGATCGACCCCATCATCTGCACTGGCATCGTCGGCACCTGCAACTGTTTTGGTAGAAGCTGTGAGTCACGAGGACTCAGCAATCTCACACCCACGAGATCAAGACTATTTAAGCTTATAGGAAAGGGAGGTGTAAAGAGGTGGAGCTGCAGCGGCAATAAGCATATATGGTGGCTAACATGCGCAAATGAGAGCGGGAAGAGAAGCAACGGAACGGTCGTCATCTAGCAATGACCAAGAAGTGATCCTGAACTCCTACTTACGTCATTCATAACTCAAACCGTGTTCACTTCCCGGACTCCGCCGAGAAGAGACCATCACGGCTACACACGCAGTTGATGCATTTTAATTGGGTCAAGTGACAAGTCCTCTACAACCGGACATTAACAAATTCCCATCTGCCTCATAACCGCGGGCACGGCTTTCGAAAGATAATACCCTGCAGGGGTGTCCCAACTTAGCCCATCATAAGCTCTCATGGTCAACGAAGGATAAACCTTCTCCCGGAAAGACCCGATCAGTCTCGGAATCCCGGTTTACAAGACATTTCGACAATGGTAAAACAAGACCAGCAAAGCCACCCGAATGTGCCGACAAATCCCGATAGGACCTGCACATATCTCGTTCTCAGGGCACACCGGATGGGCAAGACGTCGGGTTGGCATAGACCCTGGTTGCCCAGGGGGCGCCGGACATCGCCCAGTTTGGGCCAGCACTCGAAGGAACACTGGTCCGGGGGTTTAAAATAAAGATGACCCTCGGGCTCGCGAAAACCCGGGGGAAAAGGCTTAGGTGGCAAATGATAAAACCAAGGTTGGGCCTTGCTGGAGGAGTTTTATTCAAGGCGAACTGTCAAGGGGGTCCCATAAATCACCCGACCGTGTAAGGAACGCAAACTCAAGGAACATAATCCCGGTATATCAGTAACTAGGGCGGCAAGAGTGGAACAAAACACCAGGCATAAGGCCGGGCCTCCCACCCTTTACCAAATATATATAGATGCATTAATTAAATAAGAGATATTGTGATATCCCAACATATCCATGTTCCGACATGGAACAAACTTCAACTTCACCTGCAACTAGCAACGCTATAAGAAGGGCCGAGCAAAAGCGGTAACTTAGCCAAACAACGGTTTGCTAGGAAAGGATGGTTAGGGGCTGACATGGCAATATGGGAGGCATGATATAGCAAGTGATAGGTAGCGCAGCATGGCAATAGAGCGAACAACTAGCAAAGCAAAGATAGAAGTGATTTCGAGGGGTGGTCATCTTGCCTGCAAGGTTCTCAGAGTTGTCGAAAGCTTGATCCTCGTAAGCGTACTCAACAGGTTCCTCATACACGAACTCGTCTCCCGGCTCTACCCAAGACAAGAACACAAACAAACGGAACCACAATCAACCACGAGAAATGCACAAGCAACATGATGCAAAACATGTATGATATGCAAGTTATGATATGCGATGCATATGCGTGCTCCGGAAGGCAAATGATGAACAAGGCAGTAACTTGGCAAACCAAGCATGCCACTTGAAAGATGGGATGATTTCGGTCGAAATCGATATAAAGATCACCGGAAACGGATGCACGGTTTGCAAATGGCAAGCAAAACAAGAATGACACGAATTTGCGATTAACAGCATGATAGCACTTAAAATGCAACAAAGCATATGACAGTAACCTACAGGAGATGCTTGACAAAAGATGAACACTGAGCTACTGCTAGTTCACAACATAACAAGCTCAAACAAGCATGGCAAAAGTGCAAAAGATAACAGGTTCACAGACTTGGTGAAATTACTGGACATGTCTGAAACAGCATCAGGTAGCAATGTTCAGAGCACGAAATCAACATGCTACAGGAACTTAACATAGCAAAACAAGGTATGGTAGTGTTCTACTAAATGCATATGACAAAAGTTCTTTAATGACAATAAGCCAAAAAGGACCAGAAGATATGATGGCAAGCATGTAAACATAGCAAGTTTCGTTATCAGGTTCCAGACTTGGCAGAAAACAGAGCATGGCAGAAACAATAATATGAGGGCATGTTGGTGAGCTTGATGCACTCACCACAAATCAATGCATGACAAAGCAAGCATACCTAAAGCAAGATGGCATGTTTAAGAAGCTATCCATAGCAAGAACAAATGCATAGCATGTACGGATCAACTACAACAAGCTTGGCAAAAATGAATATCATGTTAAGAATCTGCCAGAAATATTTTATAGCAAAAGTAGAGCAAGATTGAGTCATGCTATGGCACTCCATAATTGCAAAAAAGGGCAGGAATGGATCAATTACAACTACATCTACAAAACACCCTTACTGAACATCTCCAAAATATGCATGGATCTTTCTGTAGCATCAAGTTTACGTGGCAACAAAATAACAGCAGACAAAGACAGAATTCACCTAGTCCCTGAAATCAGAAACATTACAGGGCCTAGTTTGCATGCTTGTGCTAGTCACCACAGAGATCGCAAAAATACATGGCATACACCCTTGGAAAGATGGCATGGCATACAACAAAACACATGTAGAGCTCATGCCCATAAGATGCACAGATTAAATGATACAAAAATGACAAATCTCCAAGTTCTGATAAGAACCAGAAGATAATGGCAACTAGCCCTCTCAACAGAGATTTGGGCATCAAGATGACATCTAATGAACATGGTGCAATTGAACAAAATGTAGAGCATCACGAGAAGAACAATTTGACATATTATACGCGCGAAACGGAGCTACATGCAAGGAGTTATGCACTGTTGAACATGAGCATATGCTGTAAATTTGCAGCACTCAGAAAAAACGGGGGAAGGAAAGTCAACCTCTGCAGTAGCTGCTCCCGATCGGATCTGGCTTGGGCCGGCGATGGCGCGGCGATGGAGGAAGGAGAGGAGGCCAGAGGGCGTCGGAGGGGAGGAGAGGAGGCGAGGCGGCGGTGCCGGAGCGAGGAGGCGGCGGGGCCTCGGGCCGGCGACGGCGATGGCCGGCGGCGGCGGCGCGGGGGAACGGCGACGGGCGGCCGCGGCGGGGCGGCACCGGCCGGCGGCGGCGCGCGGGTGATAGGCGACGGCGGGCGCACGGCCCGGGAGGAGCGGCGGCGGCTGGGCTCGGGCGGGCCGCGGGCGGGCCCGTGGGCCTCGGCGGCGGCGGCGTACGGAGGCGTGCCACGTGGCGGCGGCGGTGGAGGTGGACGCGTCCGGCTCCGCCCGGTCGTGTCCGGCGGCGGAGAGGGACGAGGGTTAGGGTGCGTTTCGTTTACGGGAGGGGAAGGAGTTTTATAGGTAGAGGGAGCTAGGAGAGTCCAAATGAGGTGCGGTTTTCGCCCACATGATCGTGATCGAACGACCTAGAGCATGGAAGAGAGTTTGGTAGGTTTTGGGCTGGTTTTTAGGGGGGTTTTGCTGCACACACAAATGGACTTTGCGGATGCCCGGTTAACCGTTGGAGTACCAAACGACCTCCAAATGGAACGAAACTTGACCGGTGGTCTCCGGGTGGTATACTAGGGCCACTTGAAAAGCCTCGGTCCATTCCGAGAATGTTTGACACCCGCACACGAAACAAAACAAGAGGGGTGCACCGGAGGAGATAGGAGCGCCGGATTGCAAAACGGACAACGGGGAAAATGCTCGGATGCATGAGACGAACACGTATGCAAATGCAATGCACATGATGACATGATATGAAATGCATAACATGAACAAAATACAAAACGAAAGACAAAACCCGACCACGGAGACAATATCATAACACATAGCCGAAAATGGCAAGAGTCGGAGTTACAAATATGGAAAGTTACATTCGGGGTGTTACAGTGGTAGTCTTCAATGACCCTCTCCCTCGAGCAGACAGCGGCAGCAGCGCTGGCACTGAGGTGCTGGTCATCAGCCACGTCGCCGACTCTGGCGAGAACGCCCACGACGCCCTACAAGCGGCGATGCATGACTTGTCTGTCCCCATCTCGGCCGACGCCAACGCCGAGACCCTGGAGGCACGCCGCCTTGCCCTCATCACGGAGGGCCAGAAGATAGCCTCCATGAGACGCCTCACCGAGGCCCACCAGCGCGAAGTCGACCGCGCCGCCTTCGGTACGCCGCCTCATGACGGGCCGAGCAGAGCCGGCCTCGTCAGGAAGCGCGGCGCGACCATCGCCAGCATGCTGGGGGCAAACCGCCCCGTCTACGCCACACCGCTCGAGAATCCGCGAGCCGCTCAGGCGGCTGCTGAAGAGCTAAATGGGCTGGGGGCTGATGAGCTCCTTTACATGACAAGGCGCATCCAGCAGTTGATCGACGCGACCGCAGAACGGCATGATGCCGGCGCCCGCACTGAGAATCCTCCCCCACTCCAAGAGCACGCCGCGACATCCCGGTCGTCGACTGCGAGCGGCGCCCGCGCAAGAAAAGACAAGGAGCCGGCTGCTAGCCGCAGCCGGACTCGGATCACCATCGAGCGCGACGCGGAAGGCCACCCTCGAGCGGTAGAGCGCCAAGGCAATCCGCCTCCTCCCCCGACTCGGGGGAGAGACATCCCACCCCGCCGCCTGTCACACATCCGACTCTCGGTGGCCGACTGGGCCACCGCGAAGGAGTCGGCGAGAACGACGTCCGCCACCGGATCGACCGCCTAGCACGATCCCTCGCGCTAGAAGAAGAAGACAATGTCGGCCCGCCATGCTTTGGCCCCCGCATCTGCGATGAGCCCTTCCCCAAAGGGTTCTCGCTCCCCAGAGACACGCCTAAGTACAACGGCTCTGTGAAGCCGGAAGATTGGCTCATCGACTACTCTACCGCTGTCATCATAGCGAACGGCAACAGGCGCGTAGCCGTGAAGTACATCCCTCTCATGCTGCCAGGCACGGCGCGCACCTGGCTCAACAGCCTCAAGCCCTACAGCATCAACAGCTGGCTGGACTTCACGGAAGTCTTCGTCCGCAACTTCACCAGCACGTACAAGCGGCCTCCCAAGCCCCGCCAGCTCTCCCTATGCGTCCAAGGACCCAGCGAGTCGACCCGCGACTACCTCACGCGGTGGGCCGAGCTCCGCAGCTCCTGCGAGGGGGTGCACGAGGTTCAAGCCATCGAATACTTCACCACCGGGTGCCGAGAGGGCACCCTCTTCAAGCACCGACTCCTCTGGGACGAGCCGGCTACCCTCGACGAACTGCTGGTCATTGCAGACAAGTACACCACAGCCGACTCCTCGATTAAGACCGAGCTCCGAGTGGATGACTCTGGGAAGGTGCTCGCTCCGGCTCCTAAGACACCGGCTGGCGACTCCAATCGGCGCCCCTACCAAAACGACCACAAGCGCAAGGCCCCAATGCCGCCTTCCACCAGTCGGCAGGTGGCCACAGTCGAAGATGAGCAGCCCGAAGAGCGGCCAGCTCCCAAGAAGAAGGGCGGCAGGCCGGCTTGGCAGCCGGCCTTCTCCTACGAGCAGACTCTTGATACCCCCTGCAAGTTCCATAGCGGCGCGAAGCCGTCCAACCACACGACCCAAAAGTGCCACTGGCTCACACGGATCTCCAAGGGCGAGGGGCTGGTGCCGCCTCCGCCTCCCGGCCCGCCGCCTCCAGCCCCCCAGCAGCCGGCTGCTCGACCAGCAGTCGGAGCCATTCAAGATGAGTTCCCTGACGAGCACGCCACCTACGTCGTCTTCACAAGCCAGGTTGAAGACAAGCGCAGCCGGCGCCGACAGCACCAAGAGGTCAACGCAGTCGCCTCCAGCAACCCCGAGTTCATGCATTGGTCCGAAAGGCCTATCAATTGGAGCCGGGCCGATCACCCAGAGGTGATGCCATCCTCTGGCTCCTACGCATTGGTGTTGGATGTCACCCTCCAACGGAGAGGCGGGCTGCCCGATTCTCCCGTGTTCTGATTGATGGCGGGAGCAGTATCAATATACTGTACCGCGAAACCATGGAGAAGTTGAACCTCAAGGCGAAGCAGCTCATGCCGAGCCGGACCATTTTCCACGGCATCGTACCTGGCCTGTCCTGTTCCCCGATCGGCAAGATCAAGATGGATGTTCTCTTCAGATACAAGGATCACTTCCGCCGAGAAGCAATCTGGTTCGAGGTAGTGGACCTGGAAAGCCCTTACCATGCCTTGCTTGGCCGACCTGCTCTGGCCAAGTTCATGGCTGTGCCCCACTACGCCTACCTGAAGATGAAGATGTCGAGCTCGAAGGGGATCATCACAGTGGCCGGCGACCACAAGAAGTCCATCGAGTGCGCTGCAGCCAACAACCGACTGGCCGAGTCCCTCATAGTGGCAGAAGAGAAGAAGATGCTGGATCGAGTTGTGGCCATGGCCGGCAAGCAGCCGGCCTTGTCCCCCAACCCCAAGGAGTGTGATGCGCAGGGCTCTTTCCAGCCGGCCAAGGAGACGAAGAAGATACCTCTGGACCCGGAGAACCCGGAGAGGTTTGCAGTCATTGGTGCAAACCTAGACAGTAAATAGGAAGGCGAGCTCGTCGACTTCCTCCATGAGAATCGAGACATCTTTGCATGGTCCCCAAAGGACATGCCGGGTGTTCCGAAGGATTTCGCCGAGCACAAGTTACACGTCCGAGGCGACGCGAAGCCGGTCAAGCAGCCTCTCCGCCGACTGTTAGAAGAGAAGAGAAGAATCATAGGAGAAGAGATAGCCTGGCTCCTTGCCGCCGGCTTTATTATGGAAGTGTTTTTTCCAGAGTGGCTCGCCAACCCAGTCTTGGTGTTGAAGAAGAACAACAAATGGCGTATGTGTATAGACTACACTAGCCTCAACAAGGCCTGCCCCAAAGATCCATTTGCTTCGCCACGGATTGATCAAGTGATAGACTCCACAGCCGGATGCGAGCTGTTGAGTTTTTTGGATGCCTACTCAGGATACCACCAGATTAAGTTGGACCCGGCAGACCGCCTTCATCACACCATTCGGAGCTTTCTGTTACCTGACTATGACATTCGGCTTGAGGAATTCCGGTGCCACTTATCAGCGTTGCATGCAGAAATGCCTCCTCAAGAACCTCGACAGAAATGCCCACGTCTACGTAGACGATATCGTGGTGAAGACAGAGATGCGCGGCACCCTGCTGGAAGACCTCAAAGAAACATTTGCCAACTTGCGCCGATTCCAAATCAAGATCAACCCCGAGAAATGCGTGTTCGGAGTACCAGCCGGCCAACTTCTAGGCTTTCTGGTCTCCGAACGCGGCATTGAGTGCAACCCTGCGAAGATCAAGGCCATTGAGAGAATGGAGATTCCCACCAAGTTGCAAGACGTACAGAAGTTCACTGGGTGCCTAGCCTCCCTAAACCGCTTTATCAGCCGGCTAGGAGAGAAGGCCCTCCCCCTGTACCGAATCATGAAGAAATCCACTCATTTCGAGTGGAATGACCAAGCAGACCAAGTCTTCCATAAGTTGAAGAGGATGCTGACCACTCCACCCGTCCTGGCGGCGCCGACTGAGAAGGAGCCCATGCTCCTATACATCGCCGCAACTAGCCGAGTGGTTAGTACAGTCATCGTGGTCCAGTGCCCAGAAGAAGGCCGAGCCCAGCTAGTCCAAAGGCCGGTTTATTATCTGAGCGAAGTACTATCCAGCTCAAAGCAAAACTACCCGCACTACTAGAAGATGTGCTATGGAGTATACTTCGCCGCCAAGAAACTGAATCCCTACTTTCAAGAGCATCCCATCACGGTCGTGTGCACCGCCCCGCTTGCCGAGATCATAGGCAGCCGGGATGCATCCGGCCGGGTGGCTAAATGGGCCATTGCGCTGGCGCCTTACACAATCTTCTACCAGCCCCGCACCGCCATCAAGTCCCAAGCATTGGCCGACTTCCTCGTCGACTGGGCCGAGACCCAGTACCTACCGCCGGCGCCCGACTCTACTCATTGGCGGATGCACTTCGACGGGTCCAAAATGCGCACCGCTTGGGAGCCGGCATCGTCCTCACCTCTCCCTAAGGCGACAAGCTCAGATACACGCTGCAAATCCACTTCGCCGCCTCCAACAACGTGGCCGAGTACGAGGCGCTCATACACGGGCTCCGGCTAGCCAAAGAGCTCGGCATACGCTGGATCCTGTGTTATGGCGACTCAGACTTGGTGATCCAGCAGTCATCTGGCGACTGGGACGCCAAGGATGCAAACATGGCGAGCTATCGATTCCTCGTCCAGCAGATCAGTGGGTACTTCGAAGGGTGCGAGTTCTTTCACGTGCCACGGGCCGACAACGACCAAGCAGATGCCCTGGCACGGATCGGCTCCACCCGACAGGCTATACCAACCGGTGTCTCTCTCCAGCGCCTCCTCAAACCGTCTATCAAGCCGTCTCCAGAGTCGGACTCTATCTTTGTACCGCCTGCCCCCGATGCAGCCGGATCCGACTGAAGGAACCCAGCAGGCGGCTCGGGGACTTCGACAAGCGACCCGGGGATTGCCGTAGTCGCACCCGGCTCGGGGACTTCAGAACCCGGCCCGAGGACTGCAGCAGTCGGCCCGGGACTGCAGCGACACAAGAAGCAGCGGCCAACTCCAACTCTCAACCACCCAACCCGCCCACCCGAGTTACAGTGGCCGTACTAACAGTAGAAGAAGTCACAGCTCCATCATGGGCCTAGCCCATCCTCAACTTCCTAGTCAACAGAGAGCTGCCGACTGATGAGACCTCGGCAAGACTAGTGCAACGACGAGCCGGAGCATATGCAATAATAAACAGAGAACTTGTCAAGCGCAGCGTCACTGGAGTCTTCCGGCGCTGCGTCGAGCCAAAGAATGGTGTGGCAATCCTCAAGGATATCCACCAAGGCGAATGCGGCCACCACACAGCCTCAAGATCACTTGTGGCCAAAGCTTTCCGCCATGGTTTCTTTTGGCCGACTGCTTTGGAAGATGCCAAAGAGATAGTCAAAAGCTGCAAAGGATGCCAAGTCTTTAGTTCCAAGCAACACCTGCCAGCTTCCGCACTCAAGACCATCCCCCTCACCTGGCCCTTTGCCGTCCGAGGGCTGGACATGATGGGCCCATTCAAGACAGCCCGCGGCGGCTTGACACATCTGCTTGTCGCCGTGGACAAATTTACCAAGTGGATCAAAGCGAAGCCGATCAAGAAGCTGAACGGGCCGACTGCCATGACATTCATTGCCGACATCACTACTCGGTATGGCGTGCCGCACAGCATCATCACCGACAACGGCACCAACTTTGCCAAAGGAGCACTGGCACGTTTCTGCGCGACGCAGGGCATCCGACTGGACTTAGCGTCCGTTGCCCACCCGCAGTCAAACGGCCAGGTCGAGCGAGCAAATGGACTCATCCTCTCTGGCATCAAGCCCCGACTGGTCGTACCACTGGAGCGATCGGCCGGCTGCTGGCTCGATGAGCTGCCGGCTGTCCTCTGGAGTCTGCATACTACCCCAAACAAGTCAACCGGCTTCACTCCGTTCTTCCTCGTATATGGTGCCGAGGCTGTCATCCCAACTGACGTCGAGTTCGACTCGCCTTGGGTCACCATGTACACGGAGGCGGAGGCCAAGGAAGCACGAGAAGACGGCGTCGACCTGCTGGAAGAAGGCCGACTGTTAGCACTCAGCCGGTCCGCCATCTACCAGCAGGGTTTGCGCCGTTACCACAACCGAAAGGTCAAGCCAAGATCTTTCCAAGAGGGCGACCTTGTGCTTCGGCTGATCCAGCGAACAGCCAGCCAGCACAAGCTCTCGGCCCCTTGGGAAGGCCCTTTCGTCATCAGCAAGGCACTAGGCAACGACTCCTACTACCTGATCAACGCACAAAAACCAAGAGCACGCAAGAGGGATGATTCCGGCAAGGAGTCGGAGCGACCATGGAATGCGAACCTCCTCCTCGCCCTCGTCGCTAGAGTCGATCTCCTCCGCCAAGTCCTTGCCGTCTGCCGGGTTCAGCCCGAACCACTCCTCCGGCTGGGCAACACCGTTGTCGTCCACCTCAGGAGCGAAGACGCTGGTGTCGGTGTAGTCGGCGATCGCCGAAGCCCGCTGGACGATAGCCGGCCGCGCCGGCTCCAGCTCCGTGTCGGCCTCCTGCCGCCAGTTGGCCAGCTGGTCCAGACTAAGCTCGGGATACCAGGCCTTGGCGAACTCCAGAGCCCGCCTGGCGCCGGACCGAGCCGCCGAAGCCTTCCAGGCCTCGAAGCGGCCGACCGCCACCTCCAGCCAGTCGGCAGTCCGACTGGGGGTGCGGGGAATCACCTCACCAGGCCAGAGGGCGGCTAACACCTGTGCCGCAACGCGCTGAAGCCGGCGGAGCATGCGATGAGCCGGCTGGAGGCGGGCCTGGATCGCCAAGAGCTGCTCCTCCAGCGACCGGCGAGCGTTTGGAGCAATCTCGGCGCCAGCCTGCCTTCGCGCCTCGCGGTGGGCCTCGGCGACCTGGTTGGCAGCGGTAGAGTAGCCAGGTAAGTACTCTGCGCAAGGAAGAAAGAGAAAGAAGAGAAAAACACCAAGTCAAAAAATGAGCTAAAACGGCAAGCGGCAAGCAAGGACGAAGAGGAAGGCGGCCTACCGTCAACCAAGTCTTCGATCTGGCCATAGCCGTTGATCAGCGTCTGCTTCGCTTCGGCCCAGCTGGCCGCCTCTGTCTCATACTCAGCTTGGAGGGCAGCCTCGCTGTCCTGCACTGCCTTCAGGGCCGCCTTGTGGCCCTTCTCCTGGTTGGCCAACCTCTTGGCCAGGCGGTCACGCTCCTATGCCAAGGCGTCAAGCTCGGCCTCCTTAGCGCGGAGGGCGGCCTGAGCCCCGCCCAGCTGTTCCCTCAGACTGGCATTGGCCGCTGCAGGGATGGCAGAAAAGAAAGAAGCAATAAGGAAGAAGTCGTCAAGGAAGATCCGACCCGACTGCTCGGCAGTCGGCCCGAATCTCGGGGACTACAACCAGTGGGTGCACTGACGCGCCCCCACGTGAGATAAAAGATGGAGCACTTACCCCGGCTCTCAGATAGGTCAGCAGTCTTCTGGGTCAGCTCCCGAGCCTGAGAGTTGAAGGCAGCCGCGCGAAGGTTGTGGTAGTCCTGCAAGTCAGGCAGAGGAGCGAATGAGAACAAGAATAGCAAAATAAGGCCCGCTAAGTAGTTCCAAGCCGCCTACTCAGCAGCCGACTCAGAACTCGGGGACTACACCCAGTGGGTACGCTGACGCGCCCCCACGGAAGAAACCAAGATCAAAAAAGCAAAGATAAGAAGACTAACCCTAATGGCCGCCCACGTCGCAAGGAACTCGTCATTATATTTCCTCAGCGCCGCAGCCTGGGCCTGAAGCCGGTTCCGGACGTCCTGCGCTGCCACGTTCACCACAGCCGTCCCTCCACCCGGCGTCCACCCCGAGCTGGCGCTGGCCGCCTCCATGTCCTGGGCCGACGAGCTGGAGCCCGCGGCCTTCTGCGGCTCCGACGCGGCCTTCCCCGTGCGCTGGCGCAAGGGCGACTGGACCACCAGATCCGTCCTTGCGGCCGGCTCGCCCCCGGCCGATTGCGCAGGCGGCAAGTTAGGCCGGCCGCCTTGGGTCGCCCGGTCGGCGGGGCCGGCGCCGCCTCTCTCTCCAGGACGACGACGTCGTCCTCCCTCTCCAATCCCGGCTGATCGCCGCTGGCCTCAGGCGCCGCGACGCGCAGGGGGTGACGAGCAAGGCCCCCTCCGCCATCGCCGAGGCCACAGCCTCCGCTTGGGCCTTGGCCGCTGCGTCGGCGTGCACCTTCGCCGCCTCCTCCACCTGTGCCGCCTTGGCGGCAGCCGCCCTCAACTTCTCCGCCTCCCGCTCCTCCCGCGCCTCCCACGCGTTTCGTTCCCTCGCCGCCTGAAGCTCGGCGCAGAGGTCCACGCGGCGGGTGCTCCCGGAGCCTCCCGGTGATCCAACGACGGAGGCGGCAGCAACCCGCTCGAGCGACAGCGGAGCCCTGATTTTTTGAGAACGGGCAAGGATTCAGAAACTACCAAAGAAGAGAAGAAAGAATGCACAAAGGAGTATACACTTATGCCGACACCGTCTGCGGCTGCTTCACCACCTTGCGGAAGCGGGCCACCTTCGCGGCCGCCTCATCCTGCCTGGTCACTGCCACCCCACCCTTGGGCTTCTTCGGCCGACTGCCGAACAAGCCCGGCGCACCACGACGCTTCTGCCCGCCGCCCCGAGCAGGCGGCGCGGCGGAGGAACCCGCGCCGTGGCCAGACGTCGGCTGGCGGCGTGGGACGACTTCCGCCTCGTCGTCATCCGGCCAGTCGTCGAAGCTGGATCCAAGACCGGAGCCGCCTGCTTCGCCGCCGGCTTCGCCGCCGCCCGTCTCGGTGTTGTCCTCCATGCCCGCCGCCCCCAAGTCGAAGTCCTCCAGGTCATGTTCCCCCCGGTCGGGGAGGAACCGGCGCTCCGTCTCCGACCCGGACGCAGGTCGAAGGAGAGAGCTCTGCCAAGGCACCCCGACTGGTCAGAGACGGCCAGAAGGAATTCGGCAACAAAACTGAGGAAAGAAAAGGAAAAAGAAAACATACCATGGGCGGAGGATGCGCACGGGAATATGGCTCCTTGCCAAACCGCCACTCTGCGGAGAGCTTGCAGTTCGCAAGGTAATTCACCATGTGGGCTACCTCATCATGTGGCATGTCCTTGGTGCACATCCGGCTCGGGTCGAGCTGGCTGCTCATCTGACAGATCAGGTGAGGGCGGCTCTGAAGCGGAAGCACCCGGTGCACGACGAAGGCGGCCAGCAAGTCGGACCCAGTCAGGCCCTCCGTCTGGATCATTACCTGCAGTCAGGCGACGGCCGCAGCTCCAGCCGGCGTCAGCGACGCGGCCCGATAGGACCAGTGGGGCTGCCTCCCAGCCGGCGGGCCGGCTACGTAAGCCGGCAAGTTGACGTAGTCGCCTTGCGAGGCGACGTTCTTCACGTAGAAGTAGGACTTCTGCCAGCGCTTCACCGACTGGATTAGCGTGATGACGGGGAAGGGGTTGTCGGCCGCCGGCCTCCGCATCGCGATGAAGGCGCCGCTCTGGGCCGGCACGCCCTGCATGCGGGTGCTGAGCTTCGATTGGAAGAACTCCCCCCAGAGCTCAAGGGTGGGGAGAACGCCAAGGAAGCCTTCGCATAAGGTGACGAAGGCGGACAGCAGCACCACCGTGTTTGGAGTGAGGTGGTGCGGCTGGAGTTGATAGAAGTCGAGGAAGGAGCGGAAGAAAGCGCCCGCCGGCACGCCGATGCCGCGCAGGAAATGCGAGCGGAAGACTACCCGCTCGCCTTCCTCCGGCTCCGGCGTGATCTCCCTCGCAGGCGCGAGGCGGACCCACACCTGGTCCACGCCGGGCAGCCGCCGCGTCTTGCGAAGGAACTCGATGTGGTCCATGTGGACGTTGCAGCCGTCCCAGTCCCCGCCGTACTGCATAATGGCGAGTAGCTAGCGAGGAAGAGTGCGGCGGTGGAGAAAGCACGGCCCTGCGGCGGCAGAGCTGCGGGGCGGAGTGAAGAATGGTGGGACGGCGCGGCGGCGAGGTGCGGCGGCGGGAGAAAGCAGGAGGAAGAAGATGGCGGAGGGGAGAGGAGCGTGTGAGCGTCTGCCGCTTCCCCTCCTCCCCCTACTTATAGCCTCATGCGGTGAAGCTGAGGAGGCGAGGTGTGGGGAGAGACGTGGGATTAACTGCGCCCACTCCCCCACGTCCCGCAATTATTGCGCCCTAACGGCGTGCGGAAACCGTCACCGGAAGACGTGCGGGCAGCCTTGGGCCGCAAAGAATCCGCGCCTGGGCCTAGGCGTAGGAGTGGTGGGCCCTTGGCCTACGGCGACGTCTTGTCGCGCGCGTAGGTTGGCAGGCTCTCTTCAGCCAGGGGACGCCACGTGGTTCGCAGGCGGCGAGCGGCCGGCCCGCAGCCCGGCGCACCCGCCGACAGACTCCCGCCTTCCGACTACCAAAATTTCGCCAAGACAACGCGCCCAACCGAAGCCGGCTCCCAGCTGCTGGCTCGACAAGATAAGAAGCTGACCGAGCTTCTCGACCTCCACTCAGCCTTGAAGCCCGACCAGCTTCGGGGACTACTGTCGGAGTAAATGACCACGGGTAGCCTAACCGACTCCCCTTGGCTCTTTGAAAATTATCAGGCCGTTCAGGCCTTCAAGCATACAAAGCATAGGGCCGCCTTCCCCCGGCCGGCTATCCCCAGAGCCGACTCCCGGAAGACGGCCCAGCCTCAGGAACCTCCCCCAAGAAAGATACGAGATAGCCGACTCCAGGGAGCCGGCCCCAAAAGGACCGACTCCCAGAAGCCGGCCATGAAGAGAGCCGACTCCCAGAAGCCGGCCGAAACTGCACCTGCTAAGATCGCACCCACGTAACGGCGGTAGGATGGGGCGTGGCCGCAGTACAGCCCACTACCCCCGAATCCCGGAACGGGCATGGCCATAGGGCGCTGTACGGGCCAGCCATCCCCCGTCCGGCGCGGCACTGTAGCCATGTTGGCCTCGATGTCACCCACGACAGGTGCCAGTACGGCCCGTGGGCGGCGGGCCCCTTTGCCAGAGAGACATCTGAAGACGGCCCGGTCTCCTCTAGTCGGCCAAGGGTGTGGCCGGCTCCCCATAGCCGGCTACCTCCCTCCCTCGAAGCGAGCGCCCCATTAAGGAGACAAGACGAGGTAAGGCTACAGTGAGCGTTCGCAAGGCAGCGGCACTGTAGCCACGCTTACCTCGACAAAGCCCTCGTCATCAGAGGCGAGGCAACAGTAACCAGCCACCGACAAAGCCCCCAAGCGGTGGGGCCGGCCTGTCGGCCGAGGAGCCGGCAGCCGGCAGCCGGCGGGACCCACCAGTCGGCGGGCCCCAATGACCGGCGGAGAAGCCGGCGATCATAAGATACTGACGGCTGGGACCCGTGCCCAGCCGGATTACCATTGTACCCCTGGGGGGTAGGCCTATATAAAGCCCCCGGGACACCCATGCAAAGGGTTGAGCTGATAGAGTTTCACACACCACATAGAGAGAAAAGGAGAGCTGGCCTTACCCTTCTTCTTCCTCTAACCAGACAGCTCAAGGAGCACTTGTAGCCACTTGTATTGATCTAGTGATCATGCGGAGACCCGCAGAGCAGGACTAGGGGTGTTATCTCCACGGAGAGCCCCGAACCTGCGTAAGATTCGCCGGCGTGCATGTCTTCGCCTCATCCCGTTTCCAGGCACCGGCGACGTCTTACTGGCTCCCACAATGATAAGCCACCCGTTGGCATATGTCGCACCTACCACCCGACATGGTATCATATTTTCCATCCAAGGCTCTTAGGATCTTCTTGATGATGAATCTGTCGGTCATCTCTTCACTTCCTAAGCCGGCAATCTCATTTGTGATGAGAGCAAGCCTAGAGTACATTTCAGCGACACCTTGACCATCCTTCATTTTGAACTTGTCAAACTGACTTTGAAGTACATCCAATTTGGATTCCTTGATGGAGTCGGTACCTTTGTGCATATCAATCAAAGTATCCCAAATTTCTTTTGCATTCTCAAGACGGCAGATTTTGTTGAATTCTTCGTGGAACAATCCGTTGAAGAGGATATCGCAAGCTTGAGCATTATATTGCAACATGTTCAATTCTTCCGCGGTAGCTTCACGATTCGGTTCTCTCCCATCGAAGAATTCACCTTGCAAGCCAATACACACAATAGCCCAAACGGCAGGGTTATGTCCAATAATATGCATTTTCATCTTATGCTTCCAACTAGCAAAATTAGTACCATCAAAGTAAGGACCTCTACGGTGGTAATTTCCCTCACTAGACGCCATACTCTCCTAGGTTGTGAAACCAAGGCTATGATCACCAAAGTATGGAAATCAAGGCAAATGGAGACCAAAGCTCTGATACCACTTGTAGGATCGAAAGTATGTCTAGAGGAGGGGGGATTAGACTACTTGACCAAATAAAATCTAGCCTTTTCCCAATTTGAAGTCTTGGCAGATTTTAGCAACTTAGCACAAGTCAAGCAAATCAACCTACACATGCAATTCTAAGAGTATAGCAGCGGAATGTAAATCATTACATATGAAGGTAAAGGGGAGGAGTTTGGAGGGAGAAAATGCAATGTAGACACGGAGGTTTTTTCCCGTGGTTCCAATAGGTGGTGCTATCGTACATCCACGTTGATGGAGACTTCAACCCACGAAGGGTAACGGTTGCGTGAGTCCACGGAGGGCTCCACCGATGAAGGGTCCACGAAGAGCAACATTGTCTATCCCACCATGGCCATCGCCCACGAAGGACTTGCCTCACTAGGGTAGATCTTCACGAAGTAGGAGATCTCCTTGCTCGTACAAACTCCTTGGTTCAACTCCACATTCTTGACGGAGGCTCCCAAGTGACACCTAACCAATCTAGGAGACACCACTCTCCAAAAGGTAATAGATGGTGTGTTGATGATGAACTCCTTGCTCTTGTGCTTCAAATGATGGTCTCCCAAACACTCACGTGGAAAGATGATTTGAGTGGAAAGCAATTTGGGGAAGGCTAGAGATCAAGATTCTTGTGGTTGGATTGGAATATCTTGGTCTCAACACATGAGTAGGTGGTTCTCTCTCAGAAAATGAATGCTGGAAGTGTAGGCACATTCTGATGGCTCTCTCCACTAATGGAGGAAGGGTGGAGGGGTATATATAGCCTCCACACAAAATATAACCGTTACACACAATTTACCAAACTCGGTGGGACCGAACACTGAAACTCGATCAGGCTGATTTAGTTCAAAATGTAAATTTTAGGCTTTTTGGTGGGACCAATTGTTAACTCGGTGGGACCGATTTTGTTAGGGTTAGGGCATAACGTAATCTCGATGAGACCGATCACATAAACTCGGTGAGACCGATTTCCATAATAGGCAAACAGAGAGTTGGTCAGGCAACCTCGATGGGACCGATCGCTCATTTCGGTGAGACCAAAACGTTATGAAGAGGAAACAGAGAGTTTGCATTGTGAACTCGGTGGGACCGATCGTCATCTCGGTTAGACCAAAACGTTACGAAGGGAAACAGAGAGTTTGCAATCCCATCTCGGTGAGACCAAGATGCCTATCGGTGAGACCGAACTGATTAGGGTTTCTCGTAGTGGCTATGTCAAATGAACTCGGTGGCGCCGGATAGATCAAATTGCTGGGGCCGAGTTTGACTTTTGGTTTGGGACATATGTGGATATGAGAAAGTGGTTGAGGGCTTTTGGAGCATATCACTAAGCATTTTGAGCAAGAAGCCATTAAGCAACACCTCATCCCCTTTTAATTGTATTGGCTTTTCCTATGGACTCAATGTGATCTTGGATCACTAAAATGAAAATGTAGAGTCTTGAGCTGGAGCCAATATGTGTCCTTAGCATTTTGAGGGGTCCACATCTCTAGTCCATGCCATGCCAATCATTGGACTTTCTGAAATGATCATCTTGAAAGAGTATTAGTTCAATGAGCTATATGTTGTTAAGAATTACCAAGACCACCCAGGGATTAGTTGCACTTTCATTCATAAGTAGAATAATTCAGACTAGGCCCACTCAATTTTTCAGAAAAGTATGCAACAGGTTTGCCATCTTGTAATAACACACCTCCTAATCCAATTCCACTAGCATCACATTCAAGCTCAAAAGTCTTATTAAAATCAGGAAGTTGGAGTAAAGGAGCATGTGTCAACTTATCTTTCAATACCGTGAAGGCTTCTTCCTATGCGGTACCCCAAATAAAAGGCACATCCTTCTTTGTAAGTTCATTGAGAGGTGCAGCAATGGTGCTAAAACCTCTCACAAAACGCCTATAGAATCCAGCGAGGCCAAGAAAACTCCTCACTTGTGTGACAGTTTTGGGTTGCGGCCAACTCTCAATAGCTTCAATCTTGGCTTTATCAACTTCAATTCCCTATGGAGTAACAACATAGCCAATAAAAGATACCCGGTCGGTGCAAAAGGTGCACTTCCCAAGGTTACCAAACAAACGTGCATCACATAGAGCAATAAAAACAGCTCATAAATGTTTAAAATGTTCCTCCAAAAATCTGCTATAAATCAGTATATCATCAAAATAGACTACCACAAATCGTCCAATGAAAGCACGTAAAACTTCATTCATTAATATCATGAAAGTACTAGGTGCATTAGTTAACACAAAAGTCATGACTAACCACTCATATAATCCAAACTTAGTTTTAAATGCTGTTTTCCATTCATCTCCCAATTTCATACGAATTTGATGGTATCCACTATGCAAATCAACTTTGGAGAATATTGTAGAGCCACTCAATTCATCAAGCATGTCATCTAGCCTAGGAATAGGATGACGATAACAAATAGTAATATTATTAATGCCTCTACAATCAACACACATACGCGACGTACCATCCTTTTTTGGCACTAGTATAATAGGAGCAACACAAGGACGAAGAGATTCACGTATATAACCTTTCTCGAGCAGTGATGTCTACTACGCAACCTTCTTCTTGTAGACTCATGTTGGGCCTCCAAGCACAGAGTTTTGTTGGACAGTATCAAATTTCCCTCAAGTGAATGACCTAAGGTTTATCAATTCGTGGGAGGCATAGGATGAAGATGGTCTCTCTCAAACAACCCTGCAACCAAATAACAAAGAGTCTCTTGTGTCCCCAACACACCCAATACAATGGTAAATTGTATAGGTGCACTAGTTCGGTGAAGAGATGGTGATACCAGTGCAATATGGATGGTAGGTACAGGTTTTTGTGATATGAAAATATAAAAAAGCAAGGTAACTAGTAACAAAAGTGAGCGAAAACGGTATTGCAATGCTTCGAAACAAGGCCTAGGGTTCATACTTCACTAGTGCAAGTTCTCTCAACAATGATAACATAATTGTATCATATAGCAATCCCTCAACGTGCAACAAAGAGTCACTCGAAAGTCACTAATAGCAGAGAACAAACGAAGAGATTATTGTAGGGTACGAAACCACCTCAAAGTTATTCTTTCTGATCGATCTATTGGGCTATTCGTATAAGTGTCACAAACAATCCTAGAGTTCATACTAAAATAACACCTTAAGACACACATCAACCAAAACCCTAATGTCACCTAGATACTCCAAGTCACCAAAAGTATCCGTGGGTTTGAATATATGATATGCATCACACAATCTCAGATTCATCTATTCAAACTAACACAAAGAACTTCAAAGAGTGCCCCAAAGTTTTTACCAGAGAGTCAAGACGAAAACGTGTGCCAACCCCTATTCATAAGTTCACAAGGTCACAGAACCCGCAAGTTGATCACCAAAACACACATCAAGTGGATCACGTGAATATCCCATTGTCACCACGGATAAGCACATGCAAGACATACATCAAGTGTTCTCAAATCCGTAAAGACTCAATCCGATAAGATAACTTCAAAGGGAAAACTCAATCAATTACAAGAAAGTAGAGGGGGGGAAACATCATAAGATCCAACTATAGTAGCAAAGCTCGCGGTACATCAAGATCGTGCAAAATCAAGAACACGAGAGAGAGAGAGAGAGATAGAGATCAAACACATAGCTACTGGTACATACCCTCAGCCCTGAGGGTGAACTACTCCCTGCTCATCGTGGAGAGCGCCGGGATGATGAAGATGGCCACTGCTGATGATTTCCCCCTCCGGCAGGGTGTCAGAACAGGGTCCTGATTGGTTTTTGGTGGCTACAGAGGCTTGTGGCGGTGGAACTCCCGATCTAGGTTTATTTCTGGGGGTTTCTATATTTATAGGAATTTTTGGCGTCGAGAACAAGTCAGGGGGGGTCCACGAGGAGCCCACAAGGATGGAGGGCGCGCCCTAGGGGGTTGGGGGCTCCCTCCACCCTTGTGGAGGCCTCGTGGCACTTCTGGCCCAACTCTTTTGCTTCGGGAGCTTCTTCTGGTCCATAAAAAATCTCCGTAAATTTTCAGCTCATTTGGACTCCATTTGATATTCCTTTTCTGTGAAACTCGAAAACAAGGAAAAAACTGAAACTAGCACTGGGCTCTAGGTTAATAGGTTAGTCCCAAAAATCATATAAAACTTCATATAAATGCATATCAAACATCCAAGATGGATAATATAATAGCATGGAACAATAAAAAATTATAGATATGTTGGAGACGTATCAAGCAGCTCCTGTACTTGACGCATAATCTCCTTCGTCTCCTCTAGATCGGTACGGTATGGCGCACGGTTTGGCAGCGAAGCACCGGGAATTAAGTCAATCTGATGCTCAATCCCTCGAATAGGTGGTAATCTCGATGGCACGTCTTGTGGAAAGATGGCAGCGAACTCCTACAAAATGTTGACAGCAGGAGGCAAAGAGGAAGTCACGTCCTTGAATGAAAATAATGCCTCTTTGCACAAAAAAGCATAGCAAACAGATTTGCTAAAACCTAGCTCATCGATATCAGATTTTGTGGCAAGTAAACATGCACTTTTCAATTTAATTTCAGAAGCAATACTAGATGGTTTATTATTAGGTTTCATTTGTTGTTCAAATTATTTTGCCTCAATATGATTTTCACTCTTATTTTTCTCCTGTTTTGCTTTATTAGCTCTATTAATATCACCTTTCAAAATGGAATCATGAGTCACTGGAAGCAAAGTAATATGTTTATCCTTATGAACAAGAGTATACTGATTGTTTCTACCATGGTGTACAGAACTTTTATCAAATTGCCATTGTCTACCAAGTAATAAGGAACTTTCTTGCATGGGTACCACATCACAATCAACATAATCAGCATATGTAGAGATACTAAAATGCACACGAACAGTATGTGTTACCTTAACCTTGCCGCTGTTGTTGAACCATTGGATGTAGTAAGGATGTGGATGTGGTCTTGTGGTGAGCGATAGCTTCTCCACCATCTCCAGCTAGCCAAACTATTGCAGCTCCCTCCATCTATGATGACGCGAACAAAATGTTCCTTCACAACTCCTTTGTATGGAACAAATTGTGCCTTTGATTTTGCTCAGCTTGTGTGACCTGCACACTCAAAACACGTTGAGCAACTAAACTTTCATACCTGTCAGTGTCGTCAGCACCCATGAATTGCGTCTCATGATCAGAATCATCTCCACCGTGTTCTTCACTTGTAATAAGAGCCAAAGTCTCCTCATCATAGTCACTAGCCTACTCATACCCACCATCTTCAGTAGCAACCATCCCACGCTTAGATGGGCATTCTCTCGCATAATGACCTCCACCCTTGCAACGATGACAAATAATATCATGTGTTTGCTCTGTTGATGCCATGGATGAAGAAGAGCTATGTGCAGGCCCAGAAGGTGTGCTCTTGGCAAATAGTGGTGGTTGTGCTTGCTTTCTCGTATCACGATTAGAGTTGGCGGATGAAGTAGGCGGTGCTGCAGTAGGACGTGTGGAAGTAGAGGATGTACGTGGTGTCCATGATGAAGTTCGACCTGCAGAAAAATTAGTTCGCGCCAATGCCTGTCGATCCTGCACTTCACGTTCAGCTTTGCAAGCAAGATGGAAATAAATGAGTGATATTATTATACTGCTTGTACTCTAGAATGGTTTGAATCTCTCGATTTAATCCACCCATAAAATGTGCAAGCATAGCTTCATTATCCTCAACAATGCCACTTCTAATCATGCCAGTTTGTAATTCCTGATAATATTCTTCTACAGAATTTTTTCCTTGCCTTAAGCGCTACAATTTTTGAAGTAATTCACGTTGATAATATGGTGGAACCCAACGAGTACGCATAGCAGTTTTCAAAGAAGCCCAAGTAGGTGGAATAGGATATAATCTACAATATTCAGACCACCGTACACATGCAAAACTAGTGAAAGCACAAACAGCAGCAACAACCCGTCTCTCCTCGGGATATTCTAAACATGTAAAATGTTGTTCAGTTTCTAACTCCCAAGTAAGATATATATTAGGAACATATCTACCTTCAAATGGTGGAATATTCAATTTCAATTTAGGAATATGGTCATGATCTCGTACCTGAGGTGGTGGTGCAGGCCTACCATTGCGATTATTTGCATGTGGACGACCTGGTGGTGGTGCTGGTGGTTGCACGTAGTTTCTATTTAGATCAACCTCATCCTCATAATCGCCCACGTAATCGTCCTCCTCCAGAGCAGCAGCAGGATCCATAGAAGCATCAACAGCAGTAGCAGCGACACCAGAAGTTTGGCCATGCTCAAGATGAACACGGCTTGCTTGGCGGAGGGCCGTTTCACGACGTGGAGGTGGTTGTTGTTGTTGTTGTTGTTGTTGTTTTTGTTGTTGTTGTTGTTGTTGTTGTTGTTGTTGCAATGGTGCAGGAGAGGCCGCTGATGGTCATTGTAGATGCGGGAGTACTTCATCAAACTTGGCGTCCAACTTGGTGTCAATTGTCTTCTCAATGTCATCAATCCTCTCCAGTGCCTTCCCAAAGCTGGCCATCACGTCTTCCACCTGTTGACCTAACATTTGCTGAAATTCATCATGAAGCTCTTTCTTCGTCATGTTCTCCCCGTCACTCTCGTCGGCTTGTGATCCTGCCATGGTTAGCAGCAATAGAAAAACACAAGAGTATGATCCTACAGAGTACTAGAAAGTGGCGGTGGTGGCGTGTCACAAATCCATCAAGCAAATCTCAAATTCTTACCAGTTCTTACCCAGCAGCAGGCGGTGATCGGCAACTGTTGTAGTCAAAACTCTCAAAGCTTGGATAGAGCGATTACCAGGGAGAGTCAAACGCACGACGTAGATGTATGTGGAGCTGGGAAGGCTTATAATATGGTAGCAAAAAGGGCAGCAATAATCAATTCAGAGATGCAAACTTGAATAAACGCTCAACAACGGTACTGTGCTGGTCCTAGGCTAGACCGTACTAGAGACGCGAGCCTAGAACACTAACAAAATCACGGCGTGGCACAGAAACAAGGGAAAAGCCCACTCTGGAATTTTTTTCGCTCTTGTTTTTTTGCGCTCCCCCTTTTTTTTGCAAAAAATCACTATAATGGCGAGTGTCTCAAAACTCTTTCCAAGTCAAAATAATAGGATAGGCACATTTTTTTATCTTTTTTTGGAAATCAGGGTAGCGACGACGAAAAAATGCGACAAAAATCACTAGGTGGCGAGTGTCTCAAAACGCTCCATGGGACCTAAAAACAGGATAGGAAAAAATATTTTCGATCGCCGAAATTTTGGCCTAAAAATTGCCCGGGGGTCTACACTCATTTTTTTTCTTTTCCCGAAACCTACTCAGGCAAAGAAACACGAATTAGAAAATAGATGGATCTGGAAAACAAACCTAATATGAAAAGAACTCGGATTGGTGGTGGACAGGCGGATGTATATGTGGACTTGGATTGGTGGTGGACAGGCGGTTGTATATGTGGACTCGAATTGGTGGTAGTGGTATATATGACAGGAGCGATGACGATGGTGCGGCGGTGGCATGACAATTTGTGAACAAAAATCGAAACTCTAAAGGACTAGACACTAAGACCAGCAACTAGACATGACGATGCAACCGCAAATTCAACAAAGTAAAACCCTAAAAAGATTATGCAAAGGCTCAGATTGGTTCGGATATGATGAACTAATCCTAATTTTTTTGTGGCTTTTTCTTGGACTATAGGTATGAAGAACATATGCAATCTAGATTATGAAAAATGGAAATCTCACCAAGCAACCTGAGAACTGATACCACGTGATAGAGACAAGGGTGTCCCGATGTTTCGATCAGATATCTATAATTTTCTGTGGGAGTCGACCTTGACGATCCGACTACGAACATGCGAGACGTCGCACCTTAGGAATCGCTAAACCAACTTCCAAGGGGTTATTAACCACGCTGGAGCACGATCAACCTGACCACGAGGGTCTATTTCCTGCAAGCAAATGAAGAACAGGCAAGAAACTAAGATTGCAATCTGGATATTGCGACTATAAGATGAAAGCTTTATTGATCAAGGTGGGGTTCTGTGATGTCTTTGTCTGTTCGTTGAACACAAATGAAGTACGCGAAGTTGCATCTATGGCGAACTTTTAATCTAAACAAAACCCAAAGTCTAAACGATGCCCTAAGGGCTGCTGTATATATGGAGGAAGAGGGGGGAATTTTGTGGCCCTTGGGGGAGAGGTTCGAAACCAACCCTATCTCTTGTTTCCCCACACATACAGACTCTAAAAACAGCCTATACTTATGTATTTCGAAATTACATGGGCCTAGCCCAATAATAAGGTGACGCAGTACCTATAATAGCCTCTGGACGAAATTTGTGAAGTGGCATCTTGTATATTTCGTCTAAGACTTCATGCACTCATTACGGTGGCTTCAAAGTCCTGAAATCATCACTTGAAACTCCGTTCTTGTATCCCTTGCGCATGCCATCATCTCCATGCTTGTTCTTGCTCCAATGTTCATCCTTCTCCAAGCTAGGCCCTTCATTTGTAAGAAAACAAATGTATCCAATTTAGGCAGCATCATATTCTCATGAACATTAGAATCATTACCAAGAAACGAAAGTACCTGGTAATTTAATTGGCGTGCACAACCTCTAGTAATGGGTCCAGTATGTATAGTAGCAGGAGCTGTGGGTGTAAGAATGGTATTGATGTCCTCACCACCTTGGCTTTGTGGCTAGGCCGCAAACATTGAGAAACTTGGTTTTTAAATTCCTATAAATCAAAAAGTCGTATGAAATTCATGAAACTTGGCATGGTATCATGAAATGGCACCAACATGTTGTGGTAAATTTTTTGTCTCATTTGGGGCAGGTTTGGGTATAAGCTTCACACAAATCAGAGCTTCTCAGAAGAAGGCTCATGGTTCCGGTAGGGAACGTGTCACCTTTGTGGACGAAATGAAATTTGTTGCCTCTTCTCGCCTTGATTTTTTTCTAGAGGCAATATAAACAAATAGGAGTGTCGTGTTAAATTTTGGAATTATTCAGGGTTTGCTTGGACAGTTTTATACATTAAGTGAGTTTTCTAGGCATTTTATGTGCATAATTCAAATTTGAACTACAGGCACATGCTCCAGTGCACCAAAATGGGTTGAAAAATTATATATGTGGCCTTATGTGCATGTTTAGGTCACATGCAAGAAATGAGAATGAATTTCAAACACCTCAGCTTCGTGGCTCGGCCGTAAACATTGAGAAGCTTGGTTTTTAAATTCCTGTAAATCCAAAACTCGTTTGAAATTCATGCAACTTGGCATGGTATCATGAAATGGCACCAACAAGATGTGCTAATTTTTGTCCCATTTGGGGGCAGGTTTTGGTATAAGCTTCACACAAACCAGAGCTTCTCACAAGAAACCTCGTGGTTCTGATAGGGAATGTGACACCTTTGTGGACGAAATGACATTCATTGCTGTCGTGGAATTGTCACGGCAAATGTCCTAGTGGAAGGACTTAGTTGTGGAGCCATCGCGATGAGGTTAGCTTAAAGGGGTTAAAACGGGACAAAGGACACGAGGAGTATATACTGGTTCGGCCCCTTACGGTGAAGGTAAAAGCCTAATCCGGTTTGAGGTGGTATTGCTAGGGTTTCAATTACCAGGGAGCGAATACGCTTTGCCTGGCTTTCGATCTGTTTTCTCTTGCCCTAAGCCGCTGCTGGGTCGTCCCCTTATATACATGGGTTGACGCCCCGCGGCTTACAGAGTCCCGGCCGGCTCATACCAACGTGTCCGGCCTGGTGACTTATCTTACATGCCTTACAATACAAGTCATATATACATAGCAGTTTACACTCACGGGCCTTAAACCGCCTTTGGGTTTTGGGCCCTTTAGCAAGTCTACTTCATGAACCGCCATCTTCAACATATTCATGGGCTTTGTTTAGATGAACCTTCATTGGGAGAACCCGACCCCTCCTGGGCGGGTCATATCCAATAGTCATATCCCCAAAATTAGGCCCCGGGTTGATTTGAACTTGTTCATGTCAATACTTAGAAAAAATCCTTCTTCATCTTCTTGTGAAATATTGTAACCCGCCATGACGACATCTCCTGAGATTGCGGTAACCTACCGTGACGTCACCTGTTATTAATATTACATACAACCCAAATCTTCATAAATCTTCTCTTTTAATGATCCTCCGAAAATCGAGGCGCTTGCGCCGTCACATATCCATTTTCTAGTCTCCTCGATTTCCGCGCATGCCACTTATCCTTCCAGCCTTATAAATAGGGCGACAGGTCCTCTTTTCACTCTCCCCCTTTGCCTTCTCGTCTTCATCTTCTTCCTCGCAATGCTCCAGCATGCCCGAGCTCCGCCGCCGTCGATCTTCATCCACTGCTTCAACTACGGCCGCTGCATCACCCTGAACGAACCAGAACGTCGCGGCGTCCCTCCGCTGTTCATCAGCGTCAGTAAGCATTCACCTTTCCTCTTAATAGATCTACCTTAGGGTTTTCCTGTTCATCGGCGTTCATCACCGTTCCTCCTTCTCTTTCCTAGATTGCATAGTTTTGATCTGAAAACAACACAAATCTTGTGCGGTAGCAGTTTTAGCACGTGCTTTTCAATATTAGAATATATCCTCATTGCAATAGATCTCATCTGGACATCCCCACTTTTCTGCTGCCGCCACCTTAGGTTTAGATTTTATTTCATTTCTCTGAACTGCTGCAGATCCAATCTTATAGCTCCAATCTGTGAAACTTGTTTGTCCCAACACTTTAGTAAAATTTGCTCTTGATAGACGTTGAGTACCATTGCTATCATGGCGGCTTACATCACCAGTTATAATTATTATAATTAGTCATGTATCATTAGGACCCATTTAAGCCACCACTCTGAATATATACTGTAGCGTTTTACTTCTGGCTTAATGAATCAATTTGAACCGGCAAAAATTTTCTTTCCTTTAGGCTTCTCTCTTCACAATGCCGCCAAAGACAGTCACTTCATGTAACTGGGTTCCCTCCATTGTCACTAAGAGTACACTCAAAGACTTTTTAAAAATCGGGTACTTGCCAGCAAAAAATGTCATGCATTATCGCGCCCCTGATCCAGGCGAAGGAAGACCTCAGCCAAAGGATGACGAAGTCATTGTTTTTACTGATCACATGAATCGGGGCTTCTCACCGCCCGGTTCTAAATTTTTCCGAGATGTTCTGCACTTCTTTCAACTCCATCCTCAAGACATCGGACCCAATTCCATGTCAAATATCTGCAACTTTCAAGTCTTCTGCGAAGTATACCTTCAAGAGGAGCCCAGTGTTGAACTCTTTAGGGAATATTTTTATTTAAACCGCCTAAACGAGTTTACTAACGGACCCAGCTTGGAACTTGGCGGAATCTCAATTCAATGAAGAGAGGCCATCTTCCCCTATGCTTGCTTGCCGAGTCACCCGAAAGATTGGAACCAGAGATGGTTTTGTTACAAAGATACCTCTCCGGCTGATGAGAATCCACTGCCGGGTTATCGCGTCCAGCGTCTTGACCCAAAGCATCATCTTCCTGAAAAGCTTACCGCGGCTGAACGTAAAAAGTTTGCCCCCACCATTGCGAAGGTCAAGGCTCTACTGGGAAATGGGTTAACTAGTATTGACCTTGGTTTGGTGCTTGGTTTCTTGGCGAATCATACCCTTGAGCCGCCGGCCCGGCTTAATGTGTACTTACACGGGCGGTATAAAGGATCCGCTGCGCCACAGCTCCGTGCGTTTAACTGACAAGGCCATCAATGAGATGACAAAGACTCTTCTGAATGAAGATCCGAAGACTGCAGCAAAGTGGATCTGAACCCTTTCTGCAAGCTTAACCTGCCAATCTGAACCCTTTCTGCAAGCTTAACCTGCCACCGGATGTGAGTCTCTAACTTTCTTTACTTTTATCTCATCATTGAAATATTCTATTAACTCAATTTTGCTGACTTTCATAGGTTGAATCTGATTTTTGGAAGAAGAAATATGACCATGAAGCTGCCAAAGAGGCCAGGGCTGCCAAGAAAGCCACCAAGAAACATAAGAAGAAACCAAGTGCCTCTGAAATGTTTGAGCTAAATGACAGCACTGAGTCAGAGGTAGCCCTTGACTCCCTTGGCTCCTTTTTTAATTGTCTTATTGACATTGATTACTCTCTGGATGACACGGGGGCCAGCCAAGCAATTGAAGAAGAGGTAACTATTATTCCCTCCGGCTCAGCACATTTGCCAAGACAGAAAATTCGACGAGTAACCCGGAAAGTAAGCTTTTCACACCCCTTAGCTCATTTGGATCCTCACTTTCTTTTGAAGCAACAGCAGCATGAGAACCGGCGACAGACTCGGAACAGCGGAGGTGAATATTTATCCTCCGGCTTACCAAATACTCCAGTTCCACGGAAATGCCAGAACGAGGTTCTTCCGAATTTCAATCTTTTTACCCGCTGGCGGGTCTCATTCGCCAGCCAGTCAATTCTTCTGATTAAAACTATCAGGAGGTTTCTCGCTCTTCCTCTGGCGACTCATCACAGACCCAGCTGCCGGCTTTCAAGACTGCCCCTCGATAACAACAATTACTTACTATTTCCTACCTCCTTATGCTCTTACACTTGTACTGACTTTGTCATAATCCGTGCAGTGGACAAGCAAAGCCTAGTAAGAAGGCAAAGGTGACTAAGCCGGCTGAAGATCCCAAAGTTCCTGAGCTGGAACAACAAGTCCCAGCATCAGATGTTTACGAAAAACAACCAGAAGAACCTGCCCATGACGTTCCGCCGGAAATTCTTGAAATCGATATGGTGAAGCAGATGCATCAAAAGTATGAGGTATGAATCCCTGCTTAAATAAGTTATATACATCCTGCCAGCCCCCAAGTCTACTAGGTATGATAAGATTGAATATGCTGTAGACTTAGAATAACCATGAGCATCTGTGGTAGAATCCTTCCAAGGCCGGTTGTCATATTAAAATTAAACCGGATTTTAAATAATTAACATTGCATCCGTAGTCCCCAAGGGCCGGTTTAATCAGCATGAATGATTCGGTCCTGTTCACCATTGTTTATAAGGGAGAGCTTATCTGTGTAGCCCCCATGAGCCGGCTGTGATTGTTTACAGCACCACCGGGTCATCATAAAGTAGTAAGGAGACACAAGCAACATGCATTAGCCCCCAAGTGCCAAGTACTCTTGCTTGCAAAGTGCTTGGGACTTATTCACATGAGCCGTTGTACGAAGAATTTTCGGCAGGCATTAGCCCCCAAGTGCCAAGTGTTGTTGCTTGCAAAAGACTTTGGACTTATACTCCTGTAACCCTGGTATGAATGTGTTGACAACTCTGTGCTTTGTGTAGGCCGCTAGTGCTGAACTTCAATCACAATTGGCTGATGCAAAGACCCGGCTAGAGAATCAAGAATCTGAGACCCGAAAAACTGAATCAAAATTCCAATTTAGCGTGGCTGAAACGGAAAAGCTGAAGACCAGTTTCGAGGCGGAGAGAAACGCTTGGGCTGAAGAAAAGACTGCTTTAACGCAGCAAGCTGAAAAAGCGAAGGCGGCTCTTTAAGAGGTGACCACTGAGCTCACCGGTTTAAAACACCGTGTATCCCAGATGGTTTCTGCTATCTTTGGTGAGTCACCTTGCTAATCATCAAAAGTGAATCTTTTCCTTGACAATATAAACCGCCTCTAACGAATCTATGACTTACTCAGGTCCCAGGAGCAGCAATCTTAACCAAGATATGCTTGTGAAGCTCAAGGCTGTCTACACACTTGTTGAACAACTATACACTAGAGCTCAGCGTGCACTGGCCACAATTTCTCCGACTAATCAAGCACCTACTCTCTTGATAGATGTCTTGAAAAAACTTTTTGTGCTGCCTGCTAGGATGGATGAGATGAAGCGGTCGTCTGCAAGAGCCGGTGCCGTGACGGCTTTGAGCCGGGCCAAGGCATGGTTACCAGAGTTAGACGTGTCTGAGGTAGCTACTGGATATCCAAGCTTGAAAGAAGACAAAACTTCATTTGGTCAAAAGGACTTCGCTGCCTGTGTGAAAGAAATACGTCCTCTGGCCAGTCTGATTGCCAATGAAACGGACCTGTCAAGATATCATTCGGCTTACAGCATGGAGAATCAGAAGACGCCGACGCCGGCTTACAAAGTGATGGATCTGATCCCCCAATCTGTAAGCATACTTTCGCCCCTGAAGTTGACCCGTCCGAACTTATAGAAGATGAAGCTGAATTTCAAGCCTTGTGTGGCATCGATTGGTCATCACCAAACTTTCAGACGGCGGAGGAGGACAAAGAACCAGAAAAGGATGATCTAGAGGCCTCAAGTCAGCAAGGCCAAGAAGAGTGAACCGCCGGGCGGTTTATATATTTGATCCTTGGAAAAGACTTGATCTTTGTTTGGCTCACGGAGTCATGTAATAGGGTAGTGAAACTTTAATCTGTTGTGCCATTGTGCACGTTTCTGTTTTGCACAATACTGCTGATTCGCCAGTTTAAGAAACTATCACTTTATGCTTATGATAGCGTTGATTTATGCAGATCAGATTGATCATTATCCTGCACACAAACAAATCACAAGTGCCCTGGCGGTTTACCGTCGGGCGGGTCATGATATCCAATTGAAACCTCTGGGGACGGATAGTCCCTAACCACCAGGGCCAGTCTAACCACAATGTTGACACAATTGTCAAATAAAGAATCGTACATGTGGTATGTGCTTAGACTGCCGGCTTATCAGCTTCATGCAGTTAGAGCTTTTAGAGCTATAACTCTAAACATAAGATTATAATATTCTGGCGACTTAAAATCTGCCATCCTGGCGGGTTGCAAAAACCCAAAGATGCTTTAAATATGAGACATAAATAGGGCAGCTTGGCCCGATTTGTAAAAACCATATGGCAAGAAAAGAGAGATTATATAAAGAAATGGTAAGAAATCAAAAAATTCGAGGCTTTTGCAGGCCGCCAAGCCAAAGTTTCTTCTTCAATGAAACTAGCCTGATGGCCACTGGAAGGTACGCGCTTTCCGTGAGCCGGCTCTCACATTACCCAATTGACATTTGAACCCAGATAAGTTCAGGTCTTATTTTAAGATAGACTTATAAGGAGTATGCGGGGTCAGAGTAGCATCGTGCATCACAGGCCGATTTATCCAAGTTTGAAGGAAGGAGGCTTATGAGCCTGGACCTATCCTGACTATCTGTAAGTCGTGCTCTCACATGACAAACCGGCGTTTTAACCTTAACAAGCCTAGGATCTTTGGTGGATACACCGTAAAAGATTGATTGTTAAGAGTTCGGCAGGTCAATCAGGATTACCTGATGAAGAAGCAGCTGGTATACAGGTAGGATGACCCAGAAAGGTTATGTACTCTTTGGTGAATACACCTATGTTTGAACAAGATAACCTGGTCAAGAGGGTAGTAATGCTATGTTCTCTTTGGTGAATACACCTATGTTTGAACAGGAAGCCCCCAAGTGACATATTTATGAGTTGTGCTCGTCGGGGACCTATGTTTGAGGTGTGTTGTGCATCCAGCTCTCTTTGGTCCCTGTAATTTGGGCGTCAAGCCTCTTAAGTGAACATGTAAGACGACGATAAAGACTCAGCTTTGAAGAAGTGAAACAACAGAGGCCCTGAATTACCAGGGATGCCGACTTTATAATACTGTTTGTCATATATACATCATCAAACTATGTACATCATGAGAGCCGGTGGCTCAAGTATAGTAGGGCCGAAGATGAGCAATGTTCCACGGCCGACGGGTCTCCTCCTCCGATTTGTGTGAGTCATTGTGGTCTTGAACATCGATAAGATAGTATGACCCATTATGCAGATTCTTGCTGACCACAAAAGGCCCTTCCCAAGGCGGTGATAGTTTATGCATATCAGTTTGATCCTGGATGAGCCGGAGCACCAAGTCGCCTTCTTGAAAGGTTTTGGTTTTGACCCGGCGGCTGTGGTAACGACGTAGATGTTGTTGATATTGATAAATCACTGAACGAGCCGCCGCGAGGTCACGCTCCTCATCCAACAGGTCAAGTGCATCATGACGTTCCCTTTCATTATCAGCTTCAACATAAGCCGCCACACGGGGTGAATCGTGACGGGTGTCACTAAGGAGAACCGCCTCTGCTCCATAAACCATGAAGAAAGGTATGTAACCCGTAGGCCTACTGGGGGTTGTATTGATACTCCATAACACTGAGGGTAACTCCTCCACCCAACAACCCGGCGTTCTTTGCAAAGGAACCATAAGCCGGGGCTTGATGCCTCACGGAATCTCTTGATTAGCTCGTTCTGCTTGACCATTGGAGTGGGGGTGAGCCACGGAGGAAACGTCAAGTCGAATATGCTCTCATTGACAAAATTCTTTCATAGCACCTTTAGACAGATTAGTGCCATTATCCGTTATAATGTTGTGGGGAAAGCCAAAACGGAAGATCACCTTCTTAATGAATTGAACCGCCGTTGCTGCATCACACTTGCTAACCAGCTCTGCTTCAACCCACTTAGTAAACTTGTCAACTGCCACCAAAAGGTGGGTCTTCTTATCTTTGGACCTCTTGAAAGGCCCAACCATATCAAGCCCCCAGGTCGCAAACGGCCAAGTAATTGGAATCATCCTCAACTCTTGAGCCGGCACATGAGCTCATCATGAAAACTTCTGACAACCATCACATTTGCTGACCAAATCCTCAGCATCAGCATGAGCCGTCAACCAATAAAACCCGTGACAAAAAGCCTTGGCTACGAGAGATTTAGAGCTGGCATGATGACCACAATCTCCTTCGTGAATCTCTCGCAGAATCTCACAGCCTTCTTCAGGAGAGACGCAAAGTTGAAATGCTCCGGTGACACTGCGATGGTGCAACTTCCCATTGACAATCGTCATTGACTTAGATCGCCGGGTTATCTGCCTGGCCAAAATCTCGTCCTCAGGCAACTCGCCCCGGGTCATGTAATCCAAATACGAAATTGTCCAATCCGGAATGGCATGAAGAGCCGCCACCAATCGTGCTTCCGGGTCAGGAACATCAAGATCCTCCTTTATAGGTAATTTGACAGAAGGATTAAGCAGAATATCCAGGAACGTATTAGGTGGCACCGGCTTACGCTGAGATCCTAACCGACTTAAAGTGTTAGCTGCCTCATTCTTCCTGCGATCAGTATGCTCAACTTGGTAACCCTTGAAGTGACCCGCAATAGCATCAACCTCTCGATGATAAGCCACCATGAGGGGATCCTTAGAATCCCAAGTGTCAGAAACCTGCAGAGCTACCAGATCTGAGTCGCCGAAGCACCTCACCCAGCTTAAGTTCATCTCCAGCCATCCGAAGACCGTGGAGCAGGGCCTCATACTCAGCTGTATTGTTAATACAAGGGAACATTAACCGGAGAACATAAGAAAATTTATCACCTCGTGGGGAAGCCAAGACAACTCCAGCTCCCGAGCCTTCCAACTGCCTGGATCCATCTAAGTGAATAGTCCAATATGTGTTATCCGGCTTTTCCTCAGGCGTCTGCAACTCTGTTCAATCATTAATAAAATCCACGAGTGCTTGTGACTTGATGGACGTACGAGGCACATACTTTAAACCATGAGGTCCAAGCTCAATGGCTCACTTGGCTACGCGACCTGTGGCTTCTCTACTTTGGATGATATCCCCTAAAGGAGCAGAGCTAACCACAGTAATGGGATGACCCAGAAAATATTGCTTGAGCTTTTGGCTTGCCATGAAGACCCCATACACAAGCTTCTGCCAATGCGGATACCTTTGCTTGGACTCAATAAGTACCTTGCTGATGTAGTAAACCGGCCGTTGAACCGGATACTCCTTGCCTGCCTCTTTCCTTTCCACCACAATGGCCACACTAACAGCCCGGTCATTGGCAGCCACATATAACAACAAAGGCTCCTTCTCAATAGGAGCAGCAAGAACCGGCGGCTCAGCCAGTTGCTTCTTAAGCGCCTCAAATGCCTCATTAGCAGCATCACTCCAGACCAAATCATCTGTCTTCTTCATCATCTGATACAGAGGGATAGCCTTTTCTCCTAGGCGGCTTATGAACCAGCTCAAAGCCGCTATCCGACCTGCCAAGCGTTGAACGTCATTGACACACTTTGGCTTAGCCAGGGAAGTAATAGCCTTGATTTTCTCCGGGTTAGCTTCGTTTCCTTGTTCTGAAACCAAAAAACCCAAAAGCTTGCCCGCTGGTACACCAAAAACGCATTTGGCCGGGTTAAGCATCATTTTATAAACCCGGAGATTGTCAAACGTCTCCTTCAAATCATCAATCAGGGTCTCCTTCTTCCTGGATTTCACCACAATGTCATCTACGTAAGCATGAACATTACGCCTGATCTGATTGTGAAGGCAATTCTACACACACCGCTGGTAAGTCGCCTGGGCGCTCTTGAGCCCGAAAGGCATAGACACATAGCAGAAGGCTCCAAACGGAATAATGAAAGCTGTCTTCTCCTGG